>NC_137114.1:22063240-23263240 GCF_949357685.1 Gobio gobio
TCTCCATACTTTTGAGTTTGTACATTACAGCTGGAGGTGTAATATTGTAGAAATGTGTAATATTGATTTATAAAACAGTTCAACATACAAAACATTAATGTGTACCTTGAATGCAATGCAAGTCGCTTTGGATAAAATGCGCCTGCCAAATGCATAAATGTAAATGTAACATTATTATGTTAGATGCATGTGATCATGTGTTGGAGATTAAGATTTTGTAAATTAAGTGGTAACGTTTAAAAGTAACATTTTTAATTAAGGTCCGTTCACACAGAACTTGTTTTTCAGGTTTGAAAGAGGCGCCCTGCACGGGACATTCTAAAACGTTTAACGTGAAAAACGCTTAACGTGGCTTAATGTACAGTGTTATTAAAAAGACAAAACTCAGGAAATATAATAATAATGAAGTATACTATGTTCAAAAAATCGGAAGAGACCGGAATATGAATGCAGCGCATTTAATTACACGTTAAGCGTTTTCCTCCCATAGAAACCCATTATAAAAAAACGCTTAACGTGTAATTGAATGTGTTGTGTTCATATTCCGGGCTCATCTGATTTTTTGCACATAGTATGCTTCATTATTCGCGTTTTAGAATTTCCCCACTGCACTGCCTTTTTTGGTTGACTTGTTTTTTTTTTTCCTTTAGAAAATAGCAGTGTGCTCAGTTTTTGAAGGGTGCGTCTCAATCAGTTCCCTGGTTCAGTAGTCAGGGCACTGATCAGGACATAAGTCAATGGGCTGATCCCTGATCAGTGCCCTGACTACTGAACTAGGGAGCTGATTCAGGCAGCCTTAATGTCTCTAGGCAACCGCTGTCCTGTCAGTCTAATCAAGGTAATGGTCACCACAACGCAAGACCCGCCTTTCCATTCATTTCATTGGAACTTCAGCACTCAGAGCGCTCCTTCTAGCGCGAAGCTCTAGGCGCGCAAAAGCAGCGCGCATAACTGTGCGTTCACACCGCCGCCGGCGAGAGCGTCAAACTTCGCTCTGGCCGCTCTGCCATCGACGCTGTAGAAAGATTCGTGGACGCGCTGCCGCTCTGACGTAGATCGAATGCTTGGTCTTTTTTGAAACGGCATTTAAAGGGGCTGCAAAGCAAACACTCATGTTGATCTGCGTTTGTGCAGACTAACCACAGGTAGGGTATAACCGTATAATATAACCTCATGAAATCATTTAAATGTGAAAGTTTAAAAAAAGCAGATCGATGGAAAGAACTTAACAATTATAGTTACATGTTTGCTAACGAAATAAACCAATTAAAAGCCATTTGTGTGGTGGATAAATAATGTTGCACGTCTTCTTATCAAACCCGCCGCACCAGCAGTGATCAACCTCCTCTATTTTGCTTGGGAACTAATGTGGTCGGAACCGAAGTTTACAGCACTGCGTTCTCTAGAATCATCTCAAGCGGAGCACTTCTACATTCCCATTGGTTGCCGCCGGCTGCCGCCGAACCGCGTCATAGCTCATTACCATAAAGTTGACCTGACTTCAACTCTCCTTGACGCCCAAATCGTCCAAGACGCGCCGCGCCGCTCTCGCCGGAGCTCGCCGCCGGGCTCCCATTGAGAATGAATGACTTCCGGCCACTTTGACGCTCTCGCCGGCGGCGGTGTGAACGCACAGTAACGCACTCTGCAAACCGACATCTATTCAAAAAAGGCTCTCGCTGCAAAAACGCGTTCTGTGTGTTCTGCCTCGGCGCTCGTCGATATCAAAAATGACTGAGATAGCCAATCAAATCAAAGCAGGCGGGGTTTTCGTTCTCTTGTCTCGTGCAGCCTTCACACAGACAAAGCACTTAAATATATCACTTAATGATGGGGACTCTATTCTTTCCGGTGAAATCACTAAACAAAATGCCCACAAACGTGTCCATGCTCTTAATATACATTCATTGAACATCTTTGATTTTAATGAAGAAAAAAAATTTGAGGGCGGATTAGAATCTTCAACCTTTGACACTATGAGCACTACCACAATACCACTAGACCACTACGGAATTCATGTTAAAAGCGGATCTATGCATTTATTCACTTACAGGAAGAATCCCGAGACGAGACTAATGATATATCTGACGCAAACTACACGTTATTTGCAAATAGTCCGAAAATTATTATTCCCAAATAGAATTAGAGGTAGAATTTAGTTTCTAAATTAGCTTTATTTTTTAGCTTTATAAAAATAAGACATAGTTGCATAAGACATTTGTATTGCATACAATATAGGTTATGGTCATGTCATGGCTTTCTGAGGTAAATTTAACATTTTGTGACTGTTTACAAGCTGTTTTAATGATATCCAAGGGTTGAAACAGTGCTTACACGAGACATTATTCTACATTCAATCCTACGACATTAATTCGTTGACCCGTGATTCAATTGTGGTCACAAATTAAAAATGAATTCCCTCCTTTTAGGAAAATAGTGGCCGCATTGTTTGTTAACTCGTTTTTAATTATAAATGAGGGAACGAATTACAATGCAGCCACAATTTAATAAAATGAGAATATAATAAGTTAAGTGAATTAATTCTTAATTTGTTAATTTGTTGACACAATTTAATTATAACGAGGAACGAATTCGTAGAACGAGTTATACATCCGTGGTCATGTGTAAAACACTGTGACATGCAGACAAAAATATATTTATTGTGGCCACCAACAACCCTGTGTAATATTTATCTAGTTTACACTCAGTTTAACAAGCATTTTCATAAAATAAGAAGGTTAGAAGCTCTTACCTCAGCAACTCTTGATTCAAAATGGCAGTTTCTGGCGCGTGCGTGCTGTGGAGGGCTCATAGGAGAGATCGGCGGGGTTTCCCGACGTATTTATGCAGGGGCCGCTCAAACAACTTAGAAATCTATGTTGCATGAACTACTCTGATTAAACGGAGTAGTTGGGCACTGCTAAACTTAATATTTTAAGTATACTCAACATTTTAGTTGAACTGACTTATGAAAATTAGTTGAGGTAGCAAAAGCCTCAAATCCTTTTTTACAGTGTATACCGTCCACCCCTAATGGCCGGGTGTGTGTGTGTCGCTTACCTGGGGAACACATGGCACCAGCATGCACTATGGGAAGAAGGCAAGCCAACGGAGGCAGTGTGATGCTTTGGGCAATGTTCTGCTGGGAAACCTTGGGTCCTGCCATCCATGTGGATGTTACTTTGACACGTACCACCTACCTAAGCATTGTTGCAGACCATGAACACCCTTTCATGAAAACGGTATTCCCTGGTGGCTGTGGCCTCTTTCAGCAGGATCATGTACCTGCCACAAATAAAAAATGGTTTGAGGAGCACAACAACGAGTTTGAGGTGTTGACTTGGCCTCCAATTTCCCCAGATCTCAATCCAATCAGGCATCTGTGAGATGTGCAGAACAAACAAGTCCGATCCTTGGAGGCCCCACCTCACAAGTCACAACTTACAGGACTTAAAGGATCTGCTGCTAACATATTGGTGCCAGATACCACAGCACACCTTCAGGGGTCTAGTGGAGTCCATACCTCGACGGGTCAGAGCTGTTTTGGCAGTAAAAGGGGGACCAACATAATATTAGTCATATGTTATGCCTGATCAGTGTATATTCTAGCTTCATAGATTATATTATCAACACTTGAATGTGGGTGTTTAATTAAAAAAAGCAACATTTCAAAAAGATGAGAAAAAAAGAATAAAATCAAATAATACAATTTAAATAAATTGTATAAATAAATACACGCACAGCTCCTACTCTCCTATGTCTGTATCGTAAGCAGTGATTCCATCACTTGTTTCTGCTTCTTTGTTTGTTTTTGGATCCAGAGATTCTGTACTATTTCAGAAGATGCGTAATAGCACCCCCTACTGTATAACAGTGAAAACGCGGATTGCCGGAAAATTTCGTCAATGACGGGGAAGCTTTGTGTCATAAATTATGAAAAATTCTGTCAATGGTGTGGAAAGACTAAATATATACAATAAAACAAATACATTTAAACAACAACAGCAACAACCTCTGTTAGGCCCATCATTATATTTGTCAGCTTATGATCAGACTTCTATTACAAGGCTGTTTGTGAATCCAAATGACCTCAGGTCCAAGCTGCCAGATGGACCAATACTTACACTTTGCATTTGAGTCAAGCCAGTGTGACCATGTCATCCCACCCTCATCTCAATCAGCACTGATTCATCTTCTGTCTTGCAGTTTCAAATGGGTTAACCTGAGGAGGTTATTGGCCGGGTGGCACTTTGCTCCATGTAACCTAGTTGGAAAGATGTTTGTTTGGGGTTTATTAAATGGGAACTTTGTGACCGTACACCTTAATCATATAAGAAATGCTACAGCAAGACTAAACAAGACCACAGACAGAAATGTTTTATACATCGTCTTGTGTAATTCTGTTTCTCACCAATCCCTAAAGCTATTCTGATGGTGTTTCGTTATTTATGCGATGCTACATTTCTAGGAGAAAACGTTGTTGGGTTTGATTAGTTTTGCCATCGAGGCTGAGAGGACGCTAATATTTAGTACCTCAAGCGGTTAAAACAACGTTACAAGAAAGGCAAACAAGTCCAACCAAAATGTTTAATGTCACGATTGTCACCATCTATTTGCATTAGTTTATATCCAGCTGGTCACATTTATGCATTTGTTAGCCAGCGAATATGCATATTTGAAGCTAGTGCACACACAGACTGACCCCTCAGTTTTCCATCAAATTACATATTTGCCCAAAATCGTTGTTAATGTGCATAATGACTTCACCCTATTGTGCATTTTTCAACAAATGTTTGTCTTTCTATGGATTTAATATAGTCTGAGGTTAATGTTTATATATTTATTTCATTTAAAAGGTACAGTACTGTTTTTTTTTGTTTTTTTTCCAGCTCTATTTTATTTAGTTTTGGAGTCTTATTTTTGTTTTCATTCAGTATCCAATTTAAAAACACTTGGTTGTTTAATTGGTTATTGGCCTGTGCCGTCCAACCTATTGTTATTGTTATTGGTAAAATCCTCTATCGGTCGACCTCTAGTTGGAATAAAGTGAAACATAGATATGGGTGATACTCTAGACTTATTTTACATACATTAACTGCCTGGACTGACTTTCTGTTCATTTGAAATTTCCTGTCATGAGAAAATTGTAAGATATTAACAATTTATTTAGGTAGGGTCGTAGAATATTCATGAATAGTCACAGTAGTGAGGACCAATATTACTGTAAGACAGTGGTTGAGAGAACTTGCATTTATTTTTTTCAACAGTTTCATAAATGATTACCATTTTCTGTTCTTTCTGTTGCCATACTTGATTAATTAACAACCAAGAAAACTTAATGAATCATTTACGTCATGACTGTTGGATTTCCATTACATGGCCTGAGGTTTGGTCAGCAGTTGATGTAATTCCTTATATATTAATTCCAACAATTTTACTAAACCTAAGTTGTTGGGGTTTTTTTTCCGGTCCAGGAAGAGTTTCTTCCTGCTTCACAGTTGTCAAAACTCAACATTTATTATTAGTTTTCTGCTATGTTTCACAATACATCTCAAAAACCCCAATATAGTACAAATATCTGCCACACTGAGGACAAACGAATCAACGGAATCATTTGCTCAACCATCCCGTCTCAGGAAGCCGTCTTTTAATTGCCGGAACGTATCTTTAAATATTCTGTTTTGTCTTGGGGGGATTCATTCTGTGAGGTTTAATTGCTACTGTGTTGTTCGGAGGCTCCTCCGTGTCTTGAACTGTCTTTTCCAGCTGACTGACCACTAGTCAGTGATTACTGGCCTCTGGTCCTGCCTCCATGTCAAAAGTATTAGACAACTGGACTTTATGCTGAAATGTGGTCTGCTTGGGTTCACAGATCATATAGCAGCAGAAGAATACATGAAAATGGTAAAAATGCTTTCTTGCATTCTCTGCATTTATTTTCATGATCTTTCATATTCTTGTCATGTGACTGTCTCACTGCCCTACAGCCACATATTGACACAAACAGAGAACCAAATAGAGTAATTATATATATATATATATATATATATATATAATCTCTCTCTATCTCTCTCTATCTCTCTCTATCTCTCTCTATCTCTATCTATCTATCTGGCAATATTTAACTCTATGCTAATTTACCCAATTTTTACCCCGTCATCTAAAACTAACTTAAAGTTAATCTTTAAAACACTAATGATTTATTAACTGTTAAATATAGTCCGTAAAAAAATCTCAAATCTTTTCACATTGTATTATAATGTTATTGTGCCTCACTTGTAGCATTTAAAATGACTTTTTTTGTGTGTGTGTGAGATTTTGTTTTGAATGTGTATTGTACTGTATATATACTTTTTGTTATTTTTTATATTGACCATTTATTAGTTATTAGTAATAAAATAAACATTAATTATAAGCTCATTGTATCTTCCACAATTTCTAATATCTGAATATGTTCAGCTTGCAGATTTTGCTCCAGCACGACTTTGTTGGCTTCACAAGTGTAAATGGCAAATCTAGTTTATGATTAGCTGGTTCAACTTCTGACCATGATTTCAGCCATTGGTTTGGCTGCACAATAGTGATTCATTCACATTTTATGTTCGCGGCAGATAGCTAAGGATAGATGTAGGCCAAAGGCTAATCCTTCAGTTCGAAACAGTAGAACAGAAATAAAACCGCACAAATGCAAACAGTGCCGATATGTTGCAGTGCAAGATTAAAGTCAAATAGAAAGATGAGTTGAGTCAACAGCCTGTGATGTGTCTACTGTAAGAGAGATAACATAAGACTGCAACATAGCATGTCATGTAACATGAAGGATTTTAAATCTCAAAAACCATCTGACCCTATCTAAAACATCAGCTGCTAAAAAGTATGTTTGTTTCTTCCATTTTTGGTCCTTCCTTTTTATTTCTTCAGAACAGGTTTGGTTATGTTTGCCATCAATCCTTTTTGTATGTGGTAATCAGAAATATCTTAACGCATGGGTCATGTCTCTGAGTTCAAGAATGCCACTCCTTAAAAAGAGGTAACCGGTTAACACATCTAACACCCTCTGCTGTGGGACATCCTCAATGCAGGATACTGCTGACCCGGGCCTGAAATTAACACCCGACCACGTGCCAGATGTGGGTGAATTTTGCAATTGGCTGGTAACACTGTCAATCTACCTGCCACATTGGCAGGTAGCCAATGAGAACTGAGTGATTCATTGGGCAGTTTGAGAGGATGCGGCTGCTGTCTCGGACCATTCATGCGATCGGAAAGAAGATGAGGCCCTTCTCTGACTACGTTTGGATGTGCGAGTATTAAACTGTTGATGAAATGGGACGAGATAACCTACGTCAGCGTTGCATTAAACTGTACAATTACAGTTGCACAGATGCGTGTGCATGTTGGGAGTTGGGAACCAGTGAGAAAATGTCCTGTACCCGGTAACTTTACCAGTAATAATAATCAGAGGTGGGTAGTAACGAATTACATTTACTTCGTTACATTTACTTGAGTAAATTTTTTGGGTAACTTGTACTTTTAGAGTAGATTTAAAGATGGGTACTTTTACTCTTACTCAAGTAAATTTCTTGTGAAAAAACTGTACTTTTACTTAGTTACATTCGGTGGCGTTCCTCCGTTACTGTCAAATGGTAATAATTATATTATATATATTAAAATAAGTGAATATGACTTTCGCAAGTCTCGCGAAACTTTGGAGAGGCTGCTTCGCGAGAGGTTGCTACGCATCACCCGCTTATAATTAGCGCGCGTTTAGTCGGAAGATGATAGCCGAAGCAGAGGAAGATGTGTGTGAGCTACGGGAGGCAGATTGCCCGTGGCCTCAAGTTCAGTCTATGTTTTCACTCTAAGATGTCAAAAAGAATAGTTTCATAATGCGATGCATGTTGTGTGCACCAAAACGAACTGACATCTCTCAGCATACAATAATTCCACCCTGAAAAGAGCGCGGTGTCACAATGATGCCTATATTTGAACACTATTAACGGTCATTTTGGTAACTATGGGAAATTTCCCCTTATTATAATACTATTTCACACACTGTCCGAGTGTTTTCCTCATATGCGCTCTTGTGCAAGCAATGAATCGTTTGAATCCTCCAAACAACACACGTCCACGAACAAACGTTCACATCTTCACATTTACATATCCTTTTCTTCACAAAACGAAACAAATTGAATAGCCTAATGTGACGTCTTGCATTTATACACAAATCCGGACAGACACCTGTCTGAAGTGTAGAAAATACACACAGATAAAAACGGTATTGTATTTTATTCCTACCTAAAGAATAGCATAAGAACAAAGTATGTTTTAAGAAGAGCTCTAGTTAGCCCTGCACACCATTAATTTACACTGTTTAACCATTAATCACACACACACACACACACACACACACACACACACACACACACACACACACACACACACACACACACACACACACACACACACACACACATTATATATTTATATATATCTATATATATATGTGTATATGTATATATATGTGTGTGTATATATATATGTATATATGTATGTATTATGTATGTGTGTGTGTTTATATATATATATATATATATATATGTATATATATATATATATATATATGGTTCATTAGCTTACATTAGTTAACATTAACTAATAATGAACTGCACTTATTTATCTTTATGTTAATTTAAACATTTACATACATGCATTATTAAAATATTGTTAACATTAGTCAATGCACTGTGAACTAACATGAATAAACCATGAACAGCTGGATTTTTATGAACTAACGTTGACAAAGATTAACTAATGCTGAACAGAGGTGTTGTTCATGGTTAGTTCATGTTAACTAATACATTAACTAATGTTAACTAATACAACCTTATTGTAAAGTGTTACAGAGAGGTGTGTGAAAGCTCTCCGAGTAGCCTGAAATTCAGGGTTTTCGCTTATCAATCAGATCGAAAGTAACTAGTAACTAACTACTTGAGTAGTTTTCTCATCGAATACTTTTTTACTCTTACTCAAGTAAATATTACGATTGTTACTTTTACTTTTACTTGAGTAAATATTTCAGTAAGTACTTGTACTTTTACTTGAGTACAGATTTTGGCTACTCTACCCACCTCTGATAATAATATTAATTTAGTTCTGTTTAACGGTTCCCGATCGCTCTAACAGCTGACAGGACCTGTCTATGTGACTAAATCATCTATCAACACAGCCGCGTGTGATGTGTTCACATCTTTTGTCACACACATCACACATTTTTTTACAGTCTATGGTTCACATACGAGCTGCGGTAGGGCTATATCTGTGGACTCAGATTAGCAGCAGTCAGTATGACTGTCTGTGACATGGGAAATCAATTAATAATAAGATGTTTTAAAATGTATATTATAAGAGTTATTATTTACTATATTGATTTCGTCAATAACTTGACAGCACTTAAATGTGTATTCTTACAAGTTAAAGAACAATGTTTGTGGGACTAGTGGATTTTTTTGAAGGGGCAAGGGAAAGAGAATTTTACTAGACAGATTAAAACGTCAATAACAAAAACAACTAGGGAATCAACAAAATGCGAGAATGATTCTGCATTCATTTAGTGCAAGTGGCGATCGATAGTGGATAATATATATCCTAATGTAATATATAATAAACTGACGGTAACAATGTTGCGCTGTTGACGCTCGCGCAGCCTCCCGAGGAGAAATCAATTAACATTAAATCACTTACATTTTAGATGCACTATTGAATGTTTTTGTTCGATTTCAGCAGCGAAAATCATTCCAAACAAAGATCATAGCAGAACCATAACACATCTCACTAGGGGTGCACCAAAATTTCGGCCGCCGAAAATGTTTGGCCCCAAAATGGCATTATCGGTTTCAGGCCGAAATAAAAAAAAACAGCCGAAAACGTAAAACGAAAATGAATGTCGCCCGCCCCTCCCATCCGTGCGCAAGCGCTTAGGTTTCACTCACGGTCGACCTGTTATCACCCGACGCGTCTGCCTATCAAAGATTAAGCATGTCAGCGGTATGAGAACAAATAGAGACGTATCCAGCTGAACTACCCGTTGCCAGAAGCCACAATCCCCTTGACTACTGGCGCGCTAACGAAGCCCGCTTTCCATTGCTTGCGCGGATTGCACGCAGGTATTTATCTGCCCCAAGCAGTGTTGCCAAGTCGATGTTTTTCCATGTCCGTGGGTTGAAGCGACCCCAATTATGTGATTATTTAGACCCAGGAATGCGAATTTTACCCCCCAAATGCCATTTTTCACGGAGAACAGTGACAGACAGTGAGAGACTATTCAGTGCAGCATCTCATGTTCTTAATGAGAACCATTCTGTGAATTTTCTGTGCAGTTATTCAGATAATTGTGGATCTTTTTTTGCACAACTGTTAAAAAACTATTTTATTTGATGGAACATAAAACTTGAAGAATAATCTTATTTGGTATTATTTTTTATATTTATTGTTAGAAATATTTTGGGTGTTATGTAACTTAATAAAAGTTTGATTATTGTATTGGTTCGTGATTTTTTTTTTTTTTTTTTTCATTTCAGATCCATTAAATTCAAGCAATTTATATTTTTAAATTTTTATATATATATATATATGTGTATGTGTATGTGTATGTGTACATATGTGTGTGTATAAATGTATATGTATGTGTGTGTATATATGTATATGTATGTGTGTGTATATATGTATATGTTTTTATATGGCTTCTGTTTCGGTTTTCGGCCAAGTGCATCCTAAAGTTTCGGTTTCGGCCCAGAATTTTCATTTCGGTGCATCACTACATCTCACAGCAACAGTGTGTTACTGAATGATTCAGCGGTTTGAATGAATCGTTTGTATCAAAGATTCAATGACCTGGTCATAAACGACTGCCTCATTCTTAAATGAATCAGCCGTTTGAACGAATTGACTCAATGACTCGCTTTCATGTTTAAACATTCTTTCCAACATTTCTTATTTGTATATATTCAAAATATTTAAAACAATCTCTTAACTTTTTTTAATGCAGTTGTCATTTTTCAGTGCAAATTATTTAATTTGATTGGTAACAGCCCTACAGTGTCTTATTATTCTAATTTAATTTATAGATCAAATTTAAGAATATAAACTGAAAGCTGAAGCATAGCCTATATTTAATAAGATTATGGAAAAAAATGCCCTTCATAAAAGATAAAAATATCAAAGATAGCAGATTTAAATATGTCAAAGAAGATTGAACACTGTTAAGAATATTTCTTCAGAATAAATTATATTTACAACACGCACACAAAAATATCAGTGAACAGGCTTAATGTCGAGCCCTGTGAGGCCAAAAAAAAAAAGTGGCTGGTAAAAAGTCCACAAAAATTAAAAAATCCACCTGCCACAGTGGCTGGTGGTCAAAAAAGTTAATTTCAGGCCCTGCTGCTGACTATAGCCCCATGTGTTGGCATGCATTGTGTGATTTGTTTGTTTTTTGTCACATTTCAGGTATATTTTTGTCTTTTCAAAACTAGTTCTCAAAAGCACATTCTGTGACTCTGGAGTTTTAGGAACTGCATAACTTTTTTTTCACATGGCTATACATTTAAGGCTGATTTATACTTCTGCATCAGACCTGCGGCGTAGGCTACGCATCGATTTTCATTTATACTTCTGCGTCCTTGTCCGCGGCGACGCGCAGTTACACATGCAGAGGGAGCATGTGTACCCCAATTACAGCGCTGTAAAATTGACGCGTTGTTACATTTTTGGAGAGGTGCACGTCAGGGTACGTCGTAGGCTACACGTGCAACACACAGCCTACGACATAGCTATGGCGTACACTCGACGCAGAAGTATAAATTGGGCTTTAGGAATCGCCAGTTATATACAGTTGCTTTTAGCCTTTTAATGCTAAAAATGTTTGTGTCAAAGTAAAGTTTAATACACTTTCATTTGAGAAAATTATATTTGACTACATCATGAATTATTAAATGAAGCATTTTTTTCAAAAATAGTAGATTTTGGGTAAAATGTTGCAGGATAAGCAGTCACAGTGTCTTAAAGTGTAACTTCGCCCACTTTGTGTTGTTACAATGTTGGTAGTATGTAAATCAACAATATTTATTTAACCGTTCTCCAAGTTACCTGGACCAAAAAAAATCAACATTTGTTTGTCAGCAAAAGTCCGCCAGATGACGCGAAGCCAATTTTGAATTGTGGTTGTGCAGTAGTATTTTTTTCTGTTGATATTTGTTGATAAGTTGATATTTGTATTTGAACCGTGACTCTTCTCCACTGATTCAGCTTCAACACGCTTATTTAGGGCAAGTTGTCATTGAAAACATATTTTTCATATATGTATCGTGCCATGACGCAGACGTTTTCATCTAATTTGACATCCTGAAATATAATTAGGATTATTAATTTTCCCTCTTTCTCCTTTATCCTTCCCTAGGGGAAAACGTGCGTTAAAATCAGCTCAGCTTTTTATTGAATTAAATTTATTGGAACACCATGGGAAATATCTATAAGAAGCATTATTTCGTTCCAGTTTATTGGTCAAACAGTGTAGGGACAATTTATCCATTTTTATAGATAACTATTTATAGATTTCAAAGATCAATGCACCTATAGACACGCAAATTAGATGTATTTTTGCTTCAATATAAGGTAGTTTTCTTGTGTTTGTTCCATTGTAAAGTATCATCCACACCATAATCTTTAATTACAGTGTTATTGCTCCATTTTCTAAGCAATCCTAATTTCAGAGAACAAAATATGCACTGGCTTTATGCGGATTACACCTGTGGATGAGCGTCTAATTAGATTTGTCTACCCTGGCTGATAAAAGTGAGAAAGAGACAGTACTGTTTTGCTGATGGCTCTTACCGAGAGTGATATGTCTTCAGTATGGCGTTTTGCAGAGGGTTATGGGAGGAATCACGGCGTGTAATGCTGTGATCAGGATGACTGATAACAGAAGCCCACAGCAGCAAGTGACCTGCGTTCCCTGATGATTCTCTTAATCTTATGCCATAATGGCTATTAAAGAAATTCCAATTTAGGCAGCTTGAGTGCCAGGCGGGCTATAGTAAGAATGGCTTTAATTGCGATGAGTTATCGCACTCGCTGTTGTAATCGGGCCCAGATCTTGAAAGGAGGGTTAGCACGTCTGACAAATTGATTTAATACCAATGTGATTCTTGCTCTCTAATGATCTCCTGATTCCTCTTCTCCCAGGGTGTAGACACTCGGATTTCTAACCACTTTTTAATTGCAACCCCTTCCTTATTGTGTGTGCAATGTGCATGCTTTTTCTGTTAAAAACGTGCGCAATGTACTGAGGCTCTGGCTCATTCCACAGTCCCAGTTTAGCATCAGTATGATACCGCTGCGGTAGGGAACGGCTGATTTATGGACAATTACAGCGTTTTTTGTGGAGTCAACAGAGTGTGTGGAAGAAAGGAGGAAATGAAGGAAGAGGCTGGTTGGTTCCTTAAATGCCTGACTGTAGATGTCTGTCAGGGCTGTTATTTAGTACCTTTGCAACATTTGGGATTCTGCATACAGTATGCAACCCATCCAGATATCTCACAGCAGTACACTAACCACATCTTGCAAAATCAAGCCCTTGCTCAAACACGGACCTCTAAAATAAAGTGATTTAGTTTGTCATTTGCTATTTTCCACACATGTTTAAGGATTTTTTTTTCTTTTCACTGTAGCTCCTCTGTCTCCTCTAAATAAAAAAAATAAATATGTTAATTTTGGCATCACAACACTGTGCTGTATAAAAAAAAAGGATCTTCATTTTGAGATTTGCGGAAGATTCTTCGCATCTTGTGACCGCACGTCCTGTTTTTGGTTTGTTTACATGTCTTTGTTCTGTGTTGCATTCATATATCAATCGAACCGCACCAGAGTTCGTTTGGAAACGGACTGAGACCCATCTTTTTAGTGGTCTCTGTCCTCTTTTTTGGTGCGCTCCAGTGTTCGTATGGCAGCATTCACACTATGTTCAAATGAACCGCACTAACCGAGCAATCGCACCAGGGTTCGTTTTAATCGAACCAAACATGACAAGTGTGAACGCACCCTTAGCTATAGGAACACGTTTTGGGGGGAATAAATTAGCTCCTACTTCAGAGTAGGGTCTAACTCCGCACAATAGGAACCACCAGTGATTGGCTGAACACATGCCTTACGTCACACCGACTCCAACCATTTTTAAAAAGCAGTGCAAACTCACAGTTTACATATACTTGGAAACATGGAAAAGTGTGATAAATGGACCAACGCTGAAGTCCAGGCACTTCTCAAGCAATCATGGCGTCCTCCAGTTGTTGACGTTGTTAAATGCCGCACTGAAATGACACCGCTGTCAACCAGCTTGCAACACTTCAGAGTTCTTACTGCCAGTGTGAATGCCCCCAGGCAAATGACCTTATATAAGAGAACTTTATATAAGGGGAACCACACTGATGGCTAGTTCCTACAGCAGAGTTCCTATAACTACCCAGTGCAAAAGCCCCTAAAGGCTCTTCATGAACCATAGATACCAATAAGGAACCTTGAATTTTAAAGGCCCGTTCACGCTGAGGTTGATCTCTAATAAAATTAAACTATATCGTTATCGTTATAAAGATAACATTCTAAAAATCATTCTAAATGTAAAACAATAGCAGAGTCCACACATCACAACTAAAACAATAACGGCAAATAATAACGCTATCATTGGAAACTATGATATAATTCAGAACTATTTTTCTAGAGGATATTATAGTTATCGTTGTTATAGTTGTCGCTCTTGGTGCGAACAGATATTGAACGTGTACATCTAATCAATTCCCAGTGAATAAAATCCCACCCTACATTTTGTTTTCTTAATATTTTTCCCATTCGGCAATGTCATAGGAAAGTTGGTTGTTAATGCATTTCATGTCAACTCCGCGGACACTATAGTGCATTCAGGATTGGGATTGAACCTTCAATATTTTAGTTTGATTCACACATTCATAACTACCAGTTACAACATATTTACCTCCCATCTTTGGGCAGGCAAGGGTCTCCTTCTAGAGGGATCTTCAGAATCTTCAATCCTTATGTATTTCCTAATTTACTCACACTTTACACTCTAAACATAAGCATGCAAACAATGTAATATTCTAACCACAGCTGGATGATAGAGTATGTCATATAACTGTCTGTGTTTGTGTGTGTAAGGTCACAGAAACAGGCTTAACCAGTTTGATCCCACTATGTACAGTCCACTGAAACCTGTCTCAGCATGTTTTGCTGCAAAGAACAGTTCATGTCGATTTAGATGTGCATTATTTCAAATCATTTTTTTTTTTTCAGTTTGGTGCATTCAGTACTGGTGGGACTTGTTGCCACACAGATGAAAAGCTTGGTTACACTATTTTGACGGTTCAGTTTAGACATGTGCTATAACTATAAGTAACTTTGCAATTACATGCTACTGTAGTAGATTGTTAGGATTCAGGTTTGTAGAATAAGTTGACATGTAGTTGCAAAGTTACTAGCAGAATGTCTAAATTGGACCATTGAAAGCACCAAAAGCTTTGTTTAATATCTGTTTTTGGTTTATCTTTGAATTTCAGCTCTTCCTGTACTGTTTGGGAAGTGGGTTTGGTGGGTAAGCAGCATACTGTGCCTACTCATGCATAATTTGCAACATGTTTAAGTCAAACTTTTATGGGATTAAATAAAAATAAGTGGTACTGAAATATAGTTTTCATTAGTGGATAGTTTGCATTAAATATTCTTACAGATGCTGCACCTCCAGAGGCTACTTTCATTTTTTTCTTCTAACAAATGTGGTGGTTTATATTAACATTTAATGTCATTTAATATGTTTGTGCTTTCATGTTCTTTAACCAAAGCAACTAACAAGAATTCTTAGATACAGTGCACTGTTTTTCTTC
Organism: Gobio gobio; assembly: GCF_949357685.1. Classification (NCBI taxonomy): domain Eukaryota; kingdom Metazoa; phylum Chordata; class Actinopteri; order Cypriniformes; family Gobionidae; genus Gobio; species Gobio gobio. The sequence continues at coordinate 22,079,188 of NC_137114.1, forward strand.
AGTAGAGCACAGGTTACACAGCAGGGTCACAAAAGGAGGAATTTTAAACTGTTAACCCTGCACTTTTTGATACAACAAAAACCCAAAATGAAAAAAAAAAAATGTTTTTATTTCTTAAACCTCTTCCCTTTTGCTGTTGGTTCCTTTTTTTAGCTTTACAGCCCTAAAGCTAATTTAAAGAGAAAACCGAATAGATGTAAATACATTTTTCAGTTTATTTTCAATAAATGAAAACAACTGAATTCACGATTCATTCTGAAGGTGCTGTTTTGTATCATTTGCTTGACTGAGAAACGAAATGTCTTTGCTCACAGAAGAATACTTTTAATTTCTGTTTTAGCGAGGGAATGGGCAACATGAGCAGGTCACCTTCCTGACGAATGGACAGAAGAAAGCATCCGTACAGAAGACCCGCATTGTCGTGGGGGTCGTGGTTTCCCTGTTGGTAGTGGCTGCAGTGGTCGGATTTCTTGTGTGGCTGTTTGTTGGTAAATAGCTTCTCCAATTGTCTCCTAGCGAACTTGCACTTAAATCAAGAAGGTTGCACACCTATACTACCATTCAAACGTTTGGGGTCAACCTTTACCAAAAACTTTATTATAAACTGATCTGATGAATCTATTTTTACAGTAAAAATAGAACTGCATTTATTTGAAATGTAAATCTTTTGTTACATAGTAAATGTCTTTTACTATTGCTTTTGATCCATTTAATGCATTCTTGCTGAATAAGTGTTAATTTCTTTACGAATAGGTTTAATGACCCCAAACATTGGAATGGTAGTTTAAAATGTCCTACTATTTTAATTAATCTTTCCCTCTCTCAGTCAGGAGCAAAGAATTGGAAGAGGAGTCCACTTCTCAGAAATCCAGCTCGTCCACGCTGGTTTACAGTGGACACATGAAGCTTCTCAAACCGGAGTACAGCCCAGTATATGAGAACCCTGACAGTACAGAATTCCAGCAAGTGGCAAGGGACCTGGAAGGAGTCGTGAGTGTTTTTGTTGTTCTCAGACATTTCTCCACTGACTGTTTACGGCTGCTCACCACATCATCTGTATTTTGAGATTAAAAAAAAAAGAAATCAGTACATAGACTTTTATAGCTTACAGTCATTGTAGTAATAATATTAATAAAAATAATGTTGATTTTTTTTTTTATAGCTCCTTTCAAGAACCCAAGGTCGCTTCACAATGTAGTCTTTTGAAGTCTTTCATTTCAATATATACAATTAATTATTTACATTTACAAAATATGTATTGTTTTTAATATTTATTTGCATGATTGTATCTTTCCTTCTTTGAAATGATTGTATTTTGAAAAGGGCTATACAAATATGCATTTCAATGGACAAGTTACATGATACTTATCATTGGCAATTTATTTCTTAAAATAATAAATATTCTAAAAATATTCTTCTGTTTCTTTTTCAGATGAACGATACATTCACCAGAGATCCTGTACTTTCCAAATACTACACCAAGTCTGTCATCACTGCCTTCAGGTACAGCTGAACCAAAGACCCCTGATCTAGACAAAAACTACATTTATATCACACTCTATATCACATTTATATTAGACTCTAAATCTAATAGATTTTGAATTAAAGAATAGATCATTCTTTATGTCTTGATTTTAATGCCTAGTGGTTTCGCTGATAGAGACAAATTACAAGTCTCATAGAATCTGGGTTCAAAAATCACCCTAATAGATTAAAAATGATTAATTTCCAGTTCAATTATTACTGTTGCTCATGCTCAGGGTTAGGGTCCATAAAAACAGAGCAAAAATACATTACACTGAATCTGAGTATAATAGATAATGGGCTCATTTTATTTGAGTCAGTAAGAAACCACCCAGAACACCCTAGCAACAGCATAGCAACATCCTTAAAACCATAAAAAATACCTTAGCAGCTGCATAGAAACACCCTGACAACAACACCACCAAACAGCCTAGCTTTTGACAGTGAGTTTTGCATGGGCAAGAATCAGGAAAATCTCATTGTTTTTACTTTCAATTATTAATATGTCAATATCGTGCATCTGCAGTGAAGGAACCTTAGCGTATCATTGGTCTCAGTTTGACGTTCCTGAGATAGACCAGGAGATCGTCCCAGAGCTGACAGAGCAGCGTGTGATCGAGGCTCTGCAGGAGAGCATCCGAAAGGAGGGCAAACGCTTCAGGAGCGTCGCAATCACTTCCAGCGACATCACGGCTTCATGTAAGATGATTGCTAATTACAAAGAAAGAGCATATTTGCTCCACATAGTCACAGTGCAGTAATTTGTGTGAATAAAGGAAGATTAAATTGAAAATGGCTGTGGAAAACTACATTATGACTGTTTTTGTTGTAAAATACCATCGCTAACATGTATATAAATGAAAAACTATGAAAAAAATGTACGAAATGGCTCCTTTAGGAGGACTGATGCTTTTTAATAACATTCTAGATAACAGTAGGGACTTGCTTCCAATGTGCGGCTCAATGCAACAAAGTAATTCTCTGTTTCTGCAAGAAAAAAAAAAAGCTGTTACTGTCTGTCCTTCTCCAGTCCCCATTTGCATTATATACACGAGAGCAGCAGGCCTGAGTGACACCTCAGTGCCCTGCTTAAAATGATATCTCTGTAAGGAGACTCGTGTCGCTGTAGTGAGGTGAGAGACTGGTATTTGTGAACGTCGGAGTCAAGGTGAGGGGTGGAGGAGGAAGAACAGAATGTCTGACAGGCCTGTGGAAAATGGAAGGAAAGAGGACTGAAAAAAGTACAGCATGCATCATTCTCTCGCTCTCTCTCTCTCTCTCTGCAGCCACAGACCCTCGGATGGCCAGGGACCCCAGATCCAGTGAGTAAAGTGTGTCCCATTTCAGTCACCGCTGCACTGTAATTTTCCACCTGGGTTGCCATGCTCTCTCCTGTCACTCACTGAAAAATGCCTGCCCGCCTCCATCTCACGCTTGCTCTGTCTCTCGCTCGCTCGCTTTCCCTTGCACTTACCTTGCTGTGCACAACAGCACAAGATCTCAAAAACCTGTTTTTCAACCACAGAGAGCAAATGTACTGCTCTTCAACAGCACCTTTGTACAAATGTCTAAATGATCTGCATTTAACTGCAAGTGCGTTGCAATTTCTTATGGCTTTATAGTAGCAAAACAGATCCATTTTACTTCAATTAAAGGCTGTCCCACACTAAAAGTGAATCTAATCAGATTTTCCAAATTTGAGAGACCACAACATGACGATTTTAAAAGAATAGATTTAACAGTTTTGTTTCTGTAGCATGTGGAGTGCTGCAATGTGACCAAGACAACACACCACACACCACACACGACGATCTTCCGAACAAATTCAAGCACTCCTAACTCACACCACTTGAAAATCTGATAAGATCATTTGTAGAATGATAATCAGGGACCGTATTCACAAAATGTTTTATCTTAGCACTAAGAGTTCTCCTAAATGGCAGTAAAAGTTCTTAGTTACGAGTTTTCTCTTAACCTATTCACAAAGCTGCTGAGATCAACTTTTACTAAGGAATAGAGAGAAGTCTTAAGCTAAGAGTAAGGGTGGCGTTGACCTTGTTGCTATGGATGATGTCAACATGCTTACTAACTCTGGCCACAGTGATTGGCTGATAGGGGAGGGGTCTCTGTCAGTGATTTAATCTGTAGAAATATTTTGTTTCATGTTGCTATATTCAAATAAAATGTTTGAAATAAGAATGTTGCCATATTCAAATAAAATGTTTGAAATAAGAATGTTGCCATATTCAAATAAAGATTTTAAAAAGTAGGCCGTGTCACAAATTAAACTAGTATATGTTGAGCTAATTGTCAGCCTCTTACATGTCTGCATCTCGAGATGCAGAATTCAAGCGAAAATTATGGTTTATAAACAAAGTTTGTGAGGGGCATATTTAAATGGTCTATCTAATCAGCGCGAGAGGAGGTGTATATAGACAGCCGAGAGCCAACTCTACAGTGTTCTGCATCCCTCCGCCACCCCGTTCCTCACTCACGGTCTGCAATGCAGGGCAGAACTCTAGATTTGGGCTATATTCCGAGCTCGGAGCCCTCGATCCCCTTGGACAGTGCCCCTAATATGCTTATATTTTTTTACTCTAGTCTATTTGATCATTTGTAAGTGTGAACTCGTAAAATCAACTGCCACAGGCAATCTAACATTATTTTTATTTTTTATTAAACATACATTTATTATTATTATTGCCTCAATGTTGGTTGTATAGTGTCTTTTGGCGGATTGTGGCAACAGTCATTAGGATTGTTTAGTGATTGGTCTTAGTGACTTAGGAGTCCTCTTGACTACTTTTCAATGGCGTTTCAAGGATTTAGGAGCTAGTTTTAGTGCTAAAATGCTTTGTGAAATACTCTTAGGAATAAGAAGTCCTAAAATTAGGACGGACACGGCCATTATTTGTAAGAGTTTCTGCTAAGTCGGCAAGTTAGGAGCTACTTTTAGCCTTAAGATGTTTTGTGAATACGGCCCCAGGACTTTACTTAGGATTGTCGGAAGTGGAGAATTGGGCCTAAACTTGGCCCGATTATCTTGTAATGTTTGGGTGCTTTAAATTTGTATCTTCTTTTCTCATAATGTAATAGCATGCTTTGCCGACTCATTTAGGCAAAGATCAGATCTTTCTTCTTTTCCTGTTTCTGTTGTCAGAGAATTGCTTTTACAATCTTGTGGCTGAAACCACCGGCAAAATATGTACGTCTCCTGGGGCCTAATTTATAAAACTTTGCGTAGGATTTGCGTCAGAAGTGGCGTACGGATGAAACATAGGACGTGCGTACGCACAGAAATATTCGGATTTATAAAACCGTGCGCACGCACATCCTACGCAGTTTTCCCTTAAAAAATCACAATCAATTCTAAATGTAGCGCAGCTTTTGCGGCTTCATGTCACGCCCATAGTTGCCCATAAATAGTCCGTGAAACAGCCACAAGTTAATATTCATCGATTGCAAAATCATGGCAAATACAGAGAGGAAATAAAAAAAACGTAACTTCACTCAATGTGAAGTAGAAATTATCGTTGGCGAGGTGGAAAAGAGGAGAAAAATATTTTTTGGAGGGCACAGTGTGGGCATTACTAATGCCAAAAAGGCACTTGAGGTGCAAAAGGTTGCAGACGCCGTAAATGCTGTAGCCTCACAACCTCGGGCCGTGGCCGAAAAAAAATAAAAGAAATGGTCGGACATCAAAGTCGAGGCAAAAAAGCGTCTAGCGCTCCATCGCCAGAGTGTGTCTGCCACGGTTGGGGGAAAGGGGACACCGGAGCTGACCCCTCTTGATGAGAGACTGGCGGCAATTATTGGGGAATCCCTATTAATCCCTATCCCTATTATCTACATGGAAATGGGAAATAGTTCAGTGCAAATGTAATTTCTTGCAGCTTTCTGAATGGTTGAGACATACATCATGTTATTTTATCGAAAATAAAACAAACTAAAGGCATTTGCATGAATACCATGATTCCGTAGCTGATGAAGAAATTTTTACTATGAAAACAACTTTCCCCAGTGGACAATTAATACATCTATCTATCTATTTATCTATATATCTCCCTAATTATCTATCTATCTGTCTATCTAATTGCATCTATATCTGCTCTGCCAGACGGACACATTATTTATGAGGATGAATTGCATAACATGCCAATATTGTTGCAGAACATATTTCACTTTTTTTTTTTTTTGCATTTCTGTTGTAATTTTCGTTTGATTTTGTTTGTTTTACACTGCAGATCGATCAAACGGGTGTTCGTGTAGGCTGTTAATTGTAATACTTGCTTTGTGAAGTCTTCAAGTTATTTATGAGAGGCAGTATTGCCATTTCTTTTACACAACGGTCTACAGTTTCACATACTTTCACGCGTTTCTTCCATCTGCCGACGGTGTCGCCATTTCTCATTTCACCCGTTTTTGTGCGTACGCCTGGGTCAGAGCTTGCGTGAAGGACCGCACATTTTCCCGTCAAGTTTGCTTTTTATAAATGCCAATTATTGCGTAGAGAGTGGCGTACGCCTTCTTTTGTGCGTACGCAACGTTTATAAATGAGGCCCCTGATCACCCAAATAGATAGCCAGCTCACTTACAATGTCAGTGGCAGATTCCCGCCCCTAAATCATCGTCAAATTCAAGACCTTAATTCTGTGGTTGTGTTGTCGTTTTGGGTGTTACTTTGTGGTCTGTTTGGTTAGAGTTGGGACATTACACTTCAATTATGCCTCTAGTTGCAATGGACACTTCTTCTATGATCCAATCAATTCCTGGTTGACAACATCAAGTCCTGCACTGTATTTTTTTTCTCTTGTATGATAAACCAGACCTTTATCCAGATAGCTCTTTCCACAAATGGAAAAAAAAAGATAATTGATGAAGATGGCAAAGAGTCAGTCACGACAACAGAGAGAAAAATACACAAATATTCATCCCTTGAAAGAATGTATAAAAATAGCATGATTAAAAGGTTACATGTTTACTTCATTATGATTGGTTGATTTCATATCTCTGAGCATATACCCCTCTGTTCCCAAGCAGAAATGATGTCCATCGTTAATGCATGCCACTATTCCTCAAGTCTAGACTTCTAAATCATAAGTGCTTGTTCCAATTTTCTCCATCTTCAGCAAAAGGCTGTTATTATGCACTCTTGACCTTCCCCTCAATATTCTAGAACTTTCACTGTGTATTGTATATGCAAGTATATGACTTTTTATATGAAGAACAAAATTCCATTTCCGTAAAAGAAATTGCACTGTGGGATTTGCATCTGTTGTATACTGCTCATTTAGGCAAATACAAGTACGCAAGCACTCGTCTGAAGTATCATTCGAGTGCTTGAGCTAGTTTGAATGGAGATACCAGCATGCAGCAAAGCTAAGATCTTTCTACTTCTCCTCCTTCTCCTCCTCTTTCTGTTGTCAGAGAAATGCTTTTACAATCTTGTGGCTGAAACCACCGTCAAAGAATTTACGTCTCCTGATCACCCTAAGAAATACCCAGCTAACTCCCGATGTCAGTGGCAGATTCGCGCCCCTAAAGGCTACGCCATCATCGTCAAATTCAAGACCTTCCACATTGAGGATGACTGTGCCAATGACTATGTTGCCATCTACGACTCCCTCAGTCCTGACAGCACTCGCGCCATCACAAAGTGAGTATATGCAGCTTTTTTTATTTTTTATTTAGTTAAATACCAGTTATGCTCTATTGGTAGCATCTGTGACATGCTGTTGATTTAACAAAAAAGCATAATTTAACTATGAATATTCCTGAATGCATTTGAGCCTTTTGACTTGAAAATCTTCAGACATTTTCTCCACTATTTTGAGTAAAATAGACTGTTTTTTTTTGTCCCCTTTCTTAAAAGAAAACACTTTAAATTGAAATTAGCATGTGCTTCAATCTTCAAAAAGAGTTTGGGGTCGGAGAGAGGATTTGAATTGTTGTCTTTTTGTCTCTCTCTTCTGTTCACTTGTGCATTTGATGCAAAATCGAAAAAAAAACGGTGAAATATTATTGTGATTTTAAAATAAACATGTTCTATTTGAATATATTTTAAATGTTGTTAATTCCTGTGGTGTTAAAGATGAATTTTCAGCTTTATTAATCCAGTCTTCAGTGTCACATGATCCTTCAGAAATCATTCTTATATGATGATGTGCTGCTCAAGAAACGTTTCTGATTATTATCAATGTTGAAAAAAGAGCTGCAGTTATTTTTGTGGAAAGATTCTTTGAGAATAGAATGTCCAAAAGACTTTACTGTCACTTTTGATCCATTTAATTTGTCCTTGCTGAATAAAAGTATTAATTTATTAAAACAATTCTGACCACAAACTTTAGAACAGTAGTGTATTCAGCACTATCTTCTAAACGTCAAGGACGAAGCCCCCTCATCGCTTGCCACTGACCGGTTACACGACTTTTCAATTCAGTTTCATTTTTCATGGTTGGCCTCAGGCTTCTAACTGAAGATTGGCTTGTTAAGACCCCTGTCTAGCACCTCTCAGATACATGCCGCGTTTTAGTCACCTTATCACTGGGTGAAGACAGGCTTGTGTAAAGGAGCACTTGTTTTTCTTTTATTTTCTTGGTTTATTTATGCTATATAACAAATCAGCCGAAGTGTATAGGTCACAAACTGTATCTTGAAGCCAGTGGGCTCTGAACATAATTCTCACAACACTGCTCAGCCTCTGCCCTGTTTCCAAGGTGACAGAGTTTCTGTGCATCACAGCCATACCGCTCTTAATAATGTTGTTACGCCCCAGATCTCTCTCTCTCTGTGTAGTAAGGCTACTAAACTGAGTATAGCCATTTGACTTTGCTTGTCATATAGTTTCACAAGAGACTGAATCTCTCTAATTGAAGTTTGCAAACTTTATTTGATTTAGTGAGGCACGAAGTTTAGACATCTTTGACTCAATTTATCATCCTAAAGACCCCATAAAATCAAGTTTTTAGTCCATATCTTAAATGTCATGTCTGTCATCTACAGACTTGTATACTCCTAAACACTGACAAAATGCACTTGCGGCACATATTTATCATTTTTGGAACAAACATGCTGATTATACACTCTTCACGGATTGTAATCCACATACACACTAGTATACAATAATAAAACGCTCTTCTACACAGTTGTCACAGTTCTAACACTCTTGCATCTTTCTATCACAGACAGTGTGGACTTCGCCCTCCTACAAATCCTCTTGAGGTTGTTTCTTCTGGTAACATCATGCTTGTCAACCTGATCACAGACAAGATCCAGAGACCAGGATTCAAAGCGGTTTACTCTGCCATTCCTGCTACTACTGGTAAAACTTGCAATCATTCTGTACAAATGTTTTAGCATTTTATAAAGTCATCATAAAGTCTTTGTAAACACTGATTTAAGCGGCATTGAATCTTGAAAAAGAATGTTGAATTGACTAGAAAGTGTTTTATGTTTAATTTTTATGTTTATGTTTTATGTAGGTTTTATCATAACTTTTTCCCATTCATTTCCCCCCCATATTAATTTCTAGCTGGGAGCTGTGGAGCATCTCTGACTGCTTCCACAGGAAACTTCACCTCTCCTTATTTTCCTAGTTTCTACCCTCCTTTGGTCAACTGCAATTGGAACATCAATGTAAGCCTCACAACACTTTCCCTTTTATTTGTTTATAAACAGATACCCCTTTTCCACCGACACTGTTTTAGTGCGGGTCCATTCTCGAAAAGTTTTGTGCATTTCCACTGCAGAAAAGGGGGTTCCGGGCCAGTTCCAGTGCGGTTTCCCCACCTGTGTCCATTCTCAAACCGTTCCGCACATTTCCACTGCAAAAAAGGGGGTTCCGGGTCAGTTCCGCTGCAGATGCCTGGCCTGTGTCCATTCTCAAACCGTTCCGCACATTTCCACTACAAAAAAGGGGGTTCCGGGTCAGTTCCGCTGCAGATGCCTGGCCTGTGTCCGTTCTCAAACCGTTCCGCATATTTCCACTGCAAAAAAGGGGGTTCCGGGTCAGTTCCGTTGCAGATTCCTGGCCTGTGTCCGTTCTCAAACCGTTCCGCACATTTCCACTGCAAAAAAGGGGGTTCCGGGTCAGTTCCGCTGCAGATTCCTGGCCTGTGTCCGTTCTCAAACCGTTTCGCACATTTCAACTGCAAAAAAGGGGGTTCCAGGTCAGTTCCGCTGCAGATTCCTGGCCTGTGTCCGTTATCAAACCGTTCCGCACATTTACACTGCAAAAAAGGGGGTTCCGGGTCAGTTCCGTTGCAGATTCCTGGCCTGTGTCCGTTCTCAAACCGTTTCGCACATTTCCACTGCAAAAAAGGGGGTTCCGGGTCAGTTCCGCTGCAGATTCCTGGCCTGTGTCCGTTCTCAAACCGTTCCGCACAGTTCCACTGCAAAAAAGGGGGTTCCGGGTCAGTTCCGCTGCAGATTCCTGGCCTGTGTCCGTTCTCAAACCGTTCCGCACATTTCCACTGCAAAAAAGGGGTTCCAGGTCAGTTCCACTGCAGACTCCTGGCCTGTGTCCGTTCTCAAACCGTTCCACTGCAAAAAAGGGGGTTCCGGGTCAGTTCCGCTGCAGATTCCTGGCCTGTGTCCGTTCTCAAACCGTTTCGCACATTTCAACTGCAAAAAAGGGGGTTCCAGGTCAGTTCCGCTGCAGATTCCTGGCCTGTGTCCGTTCTCAAACCGTTCCGCACATTTCCACTGCAAAAAAGGGGGTTCCGGGTCAGTTCCGCTGCAGATTCCTGGCCTGTGTCCGTTCTCAAACCGTTCCGCACAGTTCCACTGCAAAAAAGGGGGTTCCGGGTCAGTTCTGCTGCAGATTCCTGGCCTGTGTCCGTTCTCAAACCGTTTCGCACATTTCCACTGCAAAAAAGGGGGTTCCGGGTCAGTTCCGTTGCAGATTCCTGGCCTGTGTCCGTTCTCAAACCGTTTCGCACATTTCCACTGCAAAAAAGGGGGTTCCGGGTCAGTTCCGCTGCAGATTCCTGGCCTGTGTCCGTTCTCAAACCGTTCCGCACAGTTCCACTGCAAAAAAGGGGGTTCCGGGTCAGTTCCGCTGCAGTTTCCTGGCCTGTGTCCGTTCTCAAACCGTTCCGCACATTTCCACTGCAAAAAAGGGGGTTCCGGGTCAGTTCCGTTGCAGATTCCTGGCCTGTGTCCGTTCTCAAACCGTTCCGCACATTTCCACTGCAAAACAGGGGGTTCCGGGTCAGTTCCGTTGCAGATTCCTGGCCTGTGTACGTTCTCAAACCGTTTCGCACATTTCCACTGCAAAAAAAGGGGTTCTGGGTCAGTTCCGCTGCAGATTCCTGGCCTGTGTCCGTTCTCAAACCGTTCCGCACATTTCCAGTGCAAAAAAGGGGGTTCCGGGTCAGTTCCGCTGCAGATTCCTGGCCTGTGTCCGTTCTCAAACCGTTCCGCACATTTCAACTGCAAAAAAGGGGGTTCCAGGTCAGTTCCGCTGCAGACTCCTGGCCTGTGTCCGTTCTCAAACCGTTTCGCACATTTCCACTGCAAAAAAGGGGGTTCCGGGTCAGTTCCGCTGCAGATTCCTGGCCTGTGTCCGTTCTCAAACCGTTCTGCACATTTCCACTGCAAAAAAGGGGGTTCCGGGTCAGTTCCGCTGCAGATTCCTGTCCTGTGTCCGTTCTCAAACCGTTTCGCACATTTCCACTGCAAAAAAGGGGGTTCCGGGTCAGTTCCGCTGCAGATTCCTGGCCTGTGTCCGTTCTCAAACCGTTCTGCACATTTCCACTGCAAAAAAGGGGGTTCCGGGTCAGTTCCGCTGCAGATTCCTGGCCTGTGTCCGTTCTCAAACCGTTTCGCACATTTCCACTGCAAAAAAGGGGGTTCCGGGTCAGTTCCGCTGCAGATTCCTGGCCTGTGTCCGTTCTCAAACCGTTCTGCACATTTCCACTGCAAAAAAGGGGGTTCCGGGTCAGTTCCGCTGCAGATTCCTGGCCTGTGTCCGTTCTCAAACCGTTCCGCATATTTCCACTGCAAAAAAAGGGGTTCTGGTAGCCTGGATGCCAGCCGAATTTAGCCCCGCCCACAAAATGTTTTGCTCGGGCAATTCGGTCTGGACTTGCTCCATAGAGGAGGAATTATGCCCGAACAGAAACTGTTCGGACCAATGAAATTGTCAGGGCGGGCTTTAGACGATGATGGACAGATGATCAACAGTAACGTAATCATCCACGTCATCGAAGGCTCTTGGGTTGAATTTGCTCTTATCCTAAACGGAGAACTTGTTCGTATATGCATTCACCTTCACCATTTCTCTCAGAAACGATGATCGTGTTGGTAAGTACTCTGTGTGTCCTTAAATTATTTTATTACTGGCAAAGATCGTTTACACTCATCTTTTTCTTGTAACGTTACTTAATCCAGCGTGCGTGCAGACAGGGTTTCCAAGTGTTTTTGCAATGTCGCGCACAATTGCTACTCAAAACTATAGCCCAAAACTATAACTTTCCGGGGGGTTCTCCGGAAAAAAATGGCGTTTGGTTGGCAAAATATGTTATTTTGGCAAGGTTGCCTGCTAAAATTCGCATTCCTGGGTTTATATAATCACATAATTGGGGTCGCTTCAACCCGCGGACATGGAGAAAAACACGGACTTGGTTACAGTGCAGTTGAGTTCTGTTGACATTTGACAACTAACGTTACGCGTCGCTCCGTTGCTCTGATTGGTTGTGGGTCTATCCAATTGAGGTCTTTCCTGGCTCGGTTGAAACACGCCCCATAATCAAAGCTCAATGGAGCGGTACCAGACTCATATTCTGACTAGAATTGAGTATGGCCACGCCAGGCTAGGGTTTTGGGCCAGTTCCGCTGCAGATTCCAGGCCTGTGTCCATTCTCTAACCTTTCCGCACATTTCCACTGCAAAAAAGGGGGTTCTGGGCCAGTTCCGCTGCAGATTTCTGTCCTGTGTCTGGTTCTGCTGCTGATTTCTGGCCTGTGTCTGTTCTCAAAATGTTCCACACTTTTCCACTGCACAAAAGGGGGTTCTGGGCCAGTTCCACTGCGGGTTTCACGTGTGTCCGTTCTTAAACCATTCCACGCATTTCCACTGTTCCGGGCTGGAAAAATCTGTTCAAATCTGGGCTTGCTGGTCTTGAATGAAGCCAGGAACCGGAGGACGGAGAAATGCTGTCGCTGTCTCATTGAGCAATGTAATAAGGTTGCACTATATTGATCTTTTATATCTAAATATATAAAACTATGTGAGAGAGCGAGTGAATCAACAGTTTAAATGTATTTCTGAAAAGGACAGATGAGAGTAGGGGCAGTTTATGCAAACTGCCGGTATGGTAGAATCAATACTGATATTGTGAACATTAAAACAGAAGTGCTGCAGAGCCTGTTTTTTTTAAGTTATAGTCAGATAAAAAACACATAGTAGCGCTACGTCACCGTTGCTCCTCAAGGAAACATGCAGCCGGTTTGCGACAGGCTCCAGTTCACCTGGCCGAGAACACGCTCTGGCTCCAGAACGAGAACTATTCTGGTGGAAAAGGGTTAAGAGAGTTCTCATGTATTAAAATTAAAGATATATTTGAGTAAAATTTTTGATGTAATATTTGTTTTTATTATTTTATACATTTTCATATTTGGATGAACTATTCCTCTAGAAGTATTTGTTGATTCATGCCTTTCTGAAAATAACCCTAAAGACTATCATGTGGATTCTGCAGGTTCCTGCCGGCAAAAAGATAAAGATTGAGTTCAGTATGTTCCGTGTGAAAGAGCCGGGGGTGGACCCTAGCAGCTGTCACAAAGACTACGTAGAGGTGCTGGGAAAAAAGTACGTTCTGTCATCTGTACTGCCATACCAGCCAGGAAGATTTCATCTTTTTTTCAGCTTCCTGACAATCTGTAAAATGGCACCATTCCTTTTTTTTTTTTTTTTTTTTTTGTTCTTGTTTATTTGTTTCGTTTTTTGGGGGGGGGTTTCTTAAGCCTTTGTTGTATTAACAGTCATTTCGTTCCTCCATTTTTGAAGGTATTGTGGGGAGAGACGTAGAATTGTGCTTTCTAGCACCACCAATGCCTTGGAAGTGAAGTTTCATTCAGATGAATCCTACACTGATAAGGGATTCAAGATCATTTACTCTGCCTTCGATCCTGTAAACCGTACGTAAGCCCAGTGTTTCAATATGACCATCAGATTTTGACCCAAGAACAATTAAAACCGCCACATCACATTATTCTATCATTATAACTGCTTCACTTCTCCTTTGCATTGAGTCCTGGCTGTCTTCCTGTTTTCACCCTCATGAATTTCATCTCCAGCTTGCCCTGGTCAGTTTGCGTGCTCCTCAGGCTTCTGTATCAGAAAAGAGCAGCACTGTGACGGGTGGAACGACTGCGAAGACATGAGCGATGAGAAAAACTGCAGTAAGTCTCACCCCAGTCAGGATGTTGCAACATTTAATTTAAACCTTTCAATTTATTAATTAGAGTTTGAATTGAATTAGCCCTGTCCGACAGGATATTGATTTGGAACGACAGGAAGATGAATTTACTGAATTGCAATTCAAGCACAACAGCGGGATTTCATCAGTCAAAATTAATGATAAATAATTGCATCAATAATTTAATTATGTTGATTTATTCCGTAATATATAAACATATCTGTTGTTTTCTTTAACTGATCTGACAGATTCCTCCAAATTAAGATCAAAAATGTGTTCAGATAACTTTTATAAATACACCAAAAATGCTATTTATTATATTTAGTACATATGCATTATATTAAAATATCCATTATAGTATTAAATTAAATTATAAATTATAGCATTCTGAGAAATTTGGTGTTCTTGGCTTATAATTAAGTTATTATGTATTGAGAATTTTCTGCAGGTGGCATTTTATGGTTGTTGAGATCATTAAATGTTTCTGGAAATAGAAAATATGTTATAAGCATGATTATGGTTAATTTATACTGAAATTTACATGTAAATTGTTTCCTTAAGTTCTGATTTGAATTATTATTCTGCATCCTGTTTGCTACCTAACAAGTTGCCGTTAAACTCTGGGAATACTTGGAAAATGTTTTATTTGATTTTGTAAAAACCTTTTCAGGACAGTTAGGGTTAGTATTACTACATTGTACTAATATCTGAAAAAAAATAAGGTGATGTTTCACATACATTTTGCATTATTCTTTTTTATGTTTCAGACTGTGATGTGGAACAGTTTGCTTGTAAGAATGGCCTTTGTAGGCCTCAGTTCTTTGTGTGTGACAGAGTGAATGACTGTGGTGACAACAGTGATGAGGAACATTGCGGTGAGTTTCTCTATTAGATTTTAAAGAACATTTATTTATTTATTTATTTATTTATTCATTGCTCTATTCAGCATTTACTTTTTAGCTGTGAATTCCGTTTGGAAACCCTGCTTTACAGGAAGTCAATTTAAATTAAACAAAATACATTTAAGGATGCACTAAGTGTCCACACAGACAAAGCAGTGCCCTAGGAAAGCGGGACCTCGATGATATATCACATGAGCAGCTGTTTCCTGGCATTCAAATAAACACTAACTTAAGACAAACTTACCTTAAACTTTTCTTACTTTTTACCATTGAAGGACACTTGACAAGGTTTTGTTTTGTTGTTCCTCCTAGATTGTGGCAAAGCTGAGGCAAGGTGCGGGGATGGCGCCTGCATCCCACAGGAATTTCTATGTGATGGGAAAAATGACTGTGCTGATGGCAGTGATGAGGTTTCCTGCAAAGACTGTGAGTGGATTTAACTTTGATTTACTGACCATAGATCTGCCTTTCCATAGAGGTTGATCAAGTTTGTTTTTGTAAGCTTATCTGCATTGCATGTCTATTATGAGAACCATAGTTATTCACAAGCAACACACTAACTTATCATTCATCATGGCATCATGGGTCAGCCTTCATGACTTCAGTTAAAATAACAATAAAAAGCAAAATAAGACTCATTCATGCATACGTACTACATACATACATACGAACATACATACATACATGCATACATACATGCATACATGCCTACATGCGTAAATTATTAAACATATCAATAGTGCTTATTGTTAGGCTGGATGTTCATGTGTATGTCCACACATCCTGTGTGTGCTTAGCTTAGGGTATCTATTGACAGGAAGTTCAGTTGAGGTAAAAACTAAACGTTTGTGATCACAGTAAATGGCCAGCCACTGAAAAGGTGAATTAAAACATTTAAAGTTTTAGGACATGCTTTAAATTTAACTTTAATCAGGCTTTGTCAGCCATTAAGCAACTGTATTTGAATTTTCATTTTTTAATTATCTTATACTGGCTGTGTATAAGTGGTTTCTCCACTTCTGTAGCTATCAAGCTGACATGTACATGGTGATGGGTATATTAATTAAAAATTGTAATCAGTTACTGATTCCAAATTACATGACAAAAGTTGTAGTTGGTAACGTAATCCATTACATTACATATTTAAATGAATGAAAGATGAAAATTGTGTCATTAATTACTCGCCCTCATGTCGTTCCAAACCCATAAGACCTTCGTTCATCTTCGGAAACCCAAATTAAAGGTGCTCTAAGCAATGTCACGCGTTTTTTAGGCCAAAACATTTTTTGTCACATACAGCAAACATCTGCTAGCTGCCTGTCCCCTGAACACACTATAAAAAAATGCGGTCTCTGTAGTCTGCCTAAGCTCCACAAACTGCAACAAAAACAAGCTGGTGCAGGCTGCACCACGAAGCCCAACAAACAGTGCTCCAGCCAATAGCCGACAAGAATGATTTGGGGGTGGAAATCGTTCTTGTCGGCTATTGGCTGGAGCACTGTTTGTTGTGCTTTCGTGGTGCAGCCTGCACCAGCTTGTTTTTGTGACAACGCTTAGAGCACCTTTAAGATATTTTTGATGAAATCTGAGACATCTCTGAACCAGCCATAGGCAGCAATGTCATTTCAACTTTCAAGGTCCAGAAAGGTAGTAAAAACTACCCAGAAAGGTTGTTAAAATAGTCCATGTGACTCCAGTGGTTCAACCTTAATTTTATGAAGCAACGAGAATACTTTGTGTGTGCAAAAAACCCCCCAAAATAACGACTTTATTCAACAATTTCTTCTCGTCTGTGTCAATCTCCTACTCTGTTGATGTAGGAAATACAGTCCAGCGCTTCAGAGTTCTACGTCAGAACGCCTGCTCACTATTGGTCGACGCTGTTCACATGTGCACCACAGACAAGAAGAAATTATCTGACTGACTACTTTTTGATTACTTTAGATTACTTTTGACCTGAATCGATAATCACATTGATTTGAATAGGACAATCGTGTACCATGATATAAAAATACAAAGAGAAAGAAAATGTATTCCATTCTTTATCATCAACAACATGAAGTGCAGTCAATATTCAAAATGTGGTTTGTGATGGAACTGCAGGGTTTGTGAGTTTAATGAAGCACTATCTTAAATTCTCAGGGGCTATTTCAACTAACTATATTAGGTCAAAGAGGTTCAGCTGACAAAAAAAAGTAGGGGAATCCCTGCATTGCATGTAAATATAAAATTAGGTGAAATTGTACGTTTGAATGTGTTTGAAAGACAAAAGCCTTCCAAAGACAGTAATATGTGGTTAAAAGACTGAATGTGTTTGTCAGGAATTTATTAATATGCAATGTTGCGAAAACACTTCTTATAAGTAAGATGATTTCTGTAAATACAGTGATCAAATGCTGTGTGGCTGTCAGTTTTCAGTCTTATGACTAGTGGCTGGACCGTGTGTGCAATTTCACAAACCTGGAAGACCTTCTGAACGTATACAAGCTGTAGGCATTTTTTTTAGAAAGGAACATTTTAAAGATAAAAAAAAATAGTTGGGAAAATCAATGAATTATGAATAATGTGCTGCCATTGTGAGAATAACATTCTAATCAATCATGTAATCAATAGAAAAGTAACTGTTGTCTGATTACTAATATTTTTAAAATGCACTTTAATGTAATATAATTACAAGTACTTAATTTTTTTAATCTGATTACGTAATCCTGATAACACGTAATCGGTTACTACCCAGCACTGCATGCACATTCACACTGAATATTGAGTACCATTAATTAATGGGATAATTAACCTGCTTTTAATATGCAAAATAGACTCTTGTGATGGCAATAGCTTCAACGCTTAGGCTGAATCTGTAATGAAATCACACGTTTTGGTCTTTCTACAGTGTTCAGTCCTTATTTACTGCCCTTTCTTTCTATCCCAAAGTTGTTCATTGTTTTTGTATCCTTCAGCAGAAATAAGTGACCTATCCCCACAATCAATAGGCCTGATCAATAAGGTTGCTCTTGCATTGCCACGAACGAGGCGTAGGTCTTTGGTGATGAAAAGAAGCTGCAATTGATGTTTTATTCCCTTGTTTACCTCAAGTTTGACTTTCTTTATACTCTCTTCCTCTCTCAGCGGCTGGAATCTGCAATGATTTCTCCTTCAAGTGTAAAAACGAGCAGTGTGTGAACAAAGTGAACGCAGAGTGTGATCGCGACGACGACTGCTCTGATGGTTCGGACGAACAGGGATGCAGTAAGTCATATTTTTGAATGTATTTTTTTCACTCATAAACAAAAGCGAAAATTCTGTTTTAGTCTGTGTGTTGCACGAAGTTGTTTTTTGATTAAATCGCATAGAGCTACAAGATTCTGAATAAATTGATAAATTGAGAATCATAATATTTTTTATTTCAAATACAGATCACGATTCTGACCAGACAATTGAACAAAATGACATGTAATTTGCTAGAGGTTCTGTAAAAATGTTGATTGGTGCCGTCTATTTAAAAATGTTTCATTAATTTGAAATAATTATTTTAAAATATCGGTTTGAATGAATGATTCAATGACTCTCTCATAAATACTTCACTTGTTTCGTTACTGGATGAATCAGCGTTTTTTAAATTAATCTCTTCAATGAAGTCACTTGTCGCCACCTACTGGTGTAACAATGAAATCGATACAATCGTTATTTGAAGCAAAAGTAACTTTCAAAGGGTGATTTTCTCTATCACCCTGGATCGCTTCCATAGAGTAACAGTAACAGTGACAGAAACATAACAGTGTTTATATCTGAACTATAAACTTTTATCCCTGTATTTCTGTGATAATTTTAATATAACAGAATTAACGATACTGCGTGTAGTTGAAAATACTGTTTGTGAAGGTGTTTCATACCTATACATGACAACTGCTCTCTCTTGCTCAGCGACAGCGCCGATGCAGATTAGTACGGAATGTTCTGGTGTGATTTTATCAAGGGTTTAACAGACACAGATGAATTGTCATTTTGGAATGAGATCGCATGGTAGTTTGAATCACGATTGCGATCTATTAACAATTAATCGTGCAGCTCTAAAGTCCCAGCTGTGATGGTATTTAGAGCTACAGCACTGTGATATTATGTGATATTTCTTAAATTCATAATTCAACTGTAGTGCTCTGGTGTGTATTTCAGCTATTTCACAATGATTAAACTTGTTCCTCATCCAGTCATATATCATATAACATATCATACACCGATCAGGCATAACATTATGATAATATTGTGTTGGTCTTCCTTTTGCTGCCAAAAACTCCACTCGACCCCTGAAAGTGTGCTGTGGTATCTGGCACCAAGATGTTAGCAGCAGATCGTTTAAGTCCTGTAAGTTGCGAGGTGGGGCCTTCATGGATTGGACTTGTTTGTTCAGCACATCCCACAGATGCTCGATTGGATCGAGATCCGGGGAATTTGGAGGCCAAGTCAACACCTCAAACTCGCTCCTCAAACAATTTCTGAACCATTTTTGCTTTGTGGCAGGGCACATGATTCTGCTGAAAGAGGCCACAGCCACCAGGGAATACCGTTTCCATGAACGGGTGTACATGGTCTGCAACAATGCTTAGGTAGGTGGTACGTGTCAAAGTAACATCCACATGGATGGCAGGACCCAAAGTTTCCCAGCAGAACATTGTCCAAAGCATCACTGCCTCCGCCGGCTTGCCTTCTTCCCATAGTGCATGCTGGTGCCATGTGTTCCCCAGGTAAGCGACGCACACGCACCCGGCAGTCCATGTGAATTAAACGTGATTCATCAGACCAGGCCACATTCTTCCATTGCTCTGTGGTCCAGTTCTGATGCTTGCATGCCCACTGTTGGCGCTTTCGGCGGTGGACAGGGGTGGCATGGGCAGCCCCATATGCAACAAACGGCGATGCACTGTGTATTCTGACACCTTTCTATCAGAACCAGCATTATCTTCGTAAGCAATTTGAGCTACAGTAGCTCGTCTGTTTGATCGGACCACACGGACCAGCCTTTGCTCCCCACATGAATCAATGAGCCTTGGCCACCCATGACCCTGTTGCCGGTTTACTACTGTTCCTTCCTTGGAGCATTTTTGATAGATGCAGACCGGGAACACCCCACAAGAGCTGCAGTTTTGGAGATGCTCTGACCCAGTCATCCAGCCATCACAATTTGGCCCTTGTCAAACTCACTCCAATCCTTACGCTTGCCCATTTTTCCTGCTTCTAACACATCAACTTTGAGGAAAAAATGTTCACTTGCTGCCTAATATATCCCACCCACTAACAGGTGACGTGATGAAGAGATAATCAGTGATATTCGCTTCACCTGTCAGTGGTCATTATGTTATGCCTGATCGTGTAATATATCATATTATACATTATGGTGTGATATCAAAACATGTATCATATGATATTATATCATATCATATATATATAAACCACTGGTGGTTGAATTCCACCACAAAAATAAATGACAATTAGGGATGCACAATTAATTTGCATGATATGGGTTATCGCTGTGTGTGTTTTTTAATAAATCCGTATCAGCCAATATTGAAGATTTAAATATTTTAAGATTTAGATCATCATTTTGTTAATCTAAAGGCACATCAATTATGGCAAAGATTTTACCCTTAACAACAGACTTTGCCTTTAAGAGCACAGAGATCTGTGCAAATGTGCTACAGTCTGTTCATTTTAATTGTCTGCTTATTTTAAGATGTAGATCATCTAGCAGCGATTAGATTATGACAAAAAAAAGTACAACAGCTTTTATTAATATTAATTCGAAATCACAGTCAAATCTCTTTCAGAAAAACTCTTTTATAAAACCCAACTAATGGTTCAAGTCACTCACAGTAGTTA
Source organism: Gobio gobio (assembly GCF_949357685.1). Taxonomy (NCBI): domain Eukaryota; kingdom Metazoa; phylum Chordata; class Actinopteri; order Cypriniformes; family Gobionidae; genus Gobio; species Gobio gobio. Next base: position 22,099,906 of record NC_137114.1, read on the forward strand.
TAGATTTAGTTATGAAGTAGTATAGATTTATGATATATAATAATGTATAAGAGAATACAATTACCGCCCAGCTCTAGTCTCTTTTATTGTATAATTATTTGAAGATAATGAGCTTCCCAGTGTTTGCGCAAGCTTTTGGTGTTTCAACGAATTTAAAAACAATTGTAATTTCCAGAAGTTGCTGCATCAACAACAATGTGGTAATTAGTGTAAAAGAATTCACATTAGAGCCCCAAGCCTTTTTATATTTTTTTTTATGAAACCTTACTTGACATTTCTTCATTCTCTTTCTACTTCTTTTATAGGCCTCAGGGTTGCTAGTTTCTTTTTCCTTTCCTCATTGTGTTTTTATTAGCCAGCATGGTTCGTTCCTCTAACTGTCCATATATTTGCCTTGTTATGATTCTGCTTGAGTCCCGCTAAAGGCCAACAGTCCTGTGAGTCAGAGCAGATGTTTCGAGAAACTCAAACTTTCAGTGCAAACAGTTTTGCAGCTAGCCCTCTGATCTTATCCCTGCCGGTCTTGTACAAGACCCCCTTAACCTCTCATCTCAGCATGCCAATGCTATCCCTTCCGTTGTCTTCCTCGAAGTCGCTCTTTTGTGTTTGAACCGTTCCTACAATTTGCTTTCAGACTGTGGAGTCCGGCCATACAAGCACAACCGTATTGTGGGTGGGCAGAACGCAGATGTGGGTGAATGGCCATGGCAGATCAGTCTACATTTCATGACCAACGGACACACTTGCGGTGCCTCAATCATTTCGAACAAATGGCTGCTGTCCGCTGCCCACTGCTTCATCCAGCCTAGTGCAGAGTGAGTCCGTTTATTGCATCTCTGTACGGCTTTTAGTGTTTCTGTATTTTATTTGGTCTGCTTTGATATTATCACAGACAGAAATTAGACATTTGCTAAATATCTTTCTCCATTCACTTTGTGCTCAAACATCATTCAACATCAAAGACTGAGCTTGTATTTGTTCTCATTGGCCAGCAGGTGGAGCACAAGACATTGGCATAAAATCATACGTTACCTTGATGAGTTATTCCAACATGATTCTGAGACTGAACCACTAAAGCTGAACTGAAAGATAATTCACTCTCCTGAGCTATGGTTTCAGCATGAAATCTAAATTGACCCCATTTACTTTCTTAATAAACGTTTCTGGTCTTTTGGTGAATGATACATAAATGCACAAATGTCTTTCATCAAAATGTAATAACTTGTTCCACCTCTGTAATGACTTTGCTTTTCGGCTGAAATTACCAAGCCCTCTTATTTTTCAATCCCACTTCATATACACTACCAGTCAAGAGTTTAGAATAATTAGGAATTTTTTATTTATTTTTTTGGGAAAAAAAAAAAAAAAAAGTCTCTTGCTCACCAAGGCAGCATTTATTTGATAAAAAAAACAGCAATTTTGTGAAATTTTACAAATTAAAATAACTATTTTCTATTTTAATATTTGTAATGTATTAAATGATTACATAAAAAGTAAATAAATACTGTTAGTAACCTTCCATTCATTAAAGAATTCCACCAAAATATTAAGCGTTGATAATGAACCATTATTAAAAATTGAGCACCGATAATAATTGATAAGTGACCAGCAAATCTGCATATTAGAGATTTCTGAAAGATCATGTGACACTGAAAACTGGAGTAATGATGCTGAAAATTCAGCTTTGCATTATTAAATATATTCAAATAGAATTTAAATTGTATTGTATTTTTTGATCAAATAAATGCCTTGGTGAGCAGCAGAGAATTCCTTTCAAAACCATGATTTTTTACATTTTTATATCCAAACTTGTCCTATAAACACAGCTTTTCACAATCCTGCCTCTTTTTTCTCATTAAATCTGATTCCCTCAGATTGCCTGTCAAAATGCAGATTTAAAATGGATTTGAACGCCATTTCATGTTGACCTTTTCAAAACATCTGATTTGAACAACTAACCTCCAAAACAACATTGTGTTCATTGTCTCTTCCAACAGCTACAAAATGACATCCAGCTGGATGACGTACAGTGGTCTGCGGGACCAGAGCATCCAGGACGGCTCTGTTCAGCGGCGTACTTTGAAGACCATCATCACCCACCCAAGCTACGATGAAATGACCTACGATTATGACATCTCCTTGTTGGAACTGAGCCAGCCATTGAACTTCAGCAACACTGTGCATCCCATCTGCCTTCCGGCATCGACCCACGTTTTCTCGGCCGGCAGTTCCTGCTTTGTTACGGGCTGGGGCGCGCTCCGAGAGGGAGGTGAGACAGCTTGTGTGCCTGAGGGCTGCCCTTTGCGTTTCCATGAGATACCTTTGGAATTGTGCCTCACAAGTTTGACATTTATCAATCCCTTGTTTCAATGTCACTTTTAGCACAAAGTTTTGTCATACGCTTTTGTTTGGATTTTTTTTGTTTTGTTTGTGGAGGCAAATAAGTAATTCTAAACAATTCAAACATTAATGAGTAAAGATGCTTTTTGGTATTGGAATCATTCTCAAAGGACTCATGTTTTATGTATGTGTTGTAGGAAGTGGTGCAATAATCCTGCAGAAAGCAGAAGTAAAGGTGATTAATGATACAGTATGCAACATGGTGACCGAAGGTCAGGTGACCTCTAGAATGATGTGTAGCGGCTACCTCACCGGAGGTGTGGATGCTTGTCAGGTAAAAACAAACATTCTTTTTTTTTTATTATTATTATTATTTTTTTTTTATGAAATCACACTGAATCTAATATTTTCATTTTGATCTGGGTCACTTTCCGTACATGTACAGTACCTGGAAAGTTTGTAAAAAGATGTAAAGTTTGGAAATTTTGTTTTGTTTGTTTTTGAAAAGAAGTCTCTTATGTTCATCAAGCCTGGTTTTATTTGATCAAAAATACAGAAAAAACAGTAATATTGTAGCATATTATTACAATTTAAAATAATGGTTTTCTATTTTTATATACTTAAAGCTACACTGTGTAACTTTTTTAGTCTATTCTTAGCTAAAAACACTTAGTTCTTTCAAAAATATATGTGCTCATTAATATATATTTACTTCTTTCAAGTAATAAAGTATTCTCTTAAGTTTATAATATGTCGTTGAAAATACATAAGGTAATGGGATCTAACGGTGGTCGCCATGTTGCCCCTCCATCTTGAAAGTACATTAGCCAAAGAGGGACATACCCGTAAATTCAAGCTTCGCCTTTCACGTTTTAACTGGTTTTAATACACTGTACAAAATTCTCTGCAAAATTCTCAGCAGCGGCATGTGCGCGTCAACTTGTTCAGACTTGTCTGGTGCATGTGCAGAGAGTTTTCATCTCACCAGCGTCCAGTAACAGAGTTATACAGAGTTTTCCTGGCTTGTTTATTCCTCAAAAGTCTGTTTTTCCTTGTGTGGTATTTCTGTGCGTTAATAACTCCGTAAGTAATAATAGTTATTGTCATTGTAGATGTGTTTCAGAGTGTGTCATCGCGTAATTCAGTTGATGTTACCTCAGAAGTATTTTTGTGTCAACATACAATAGCGTAATGCTCACCTATTTGAATAATCATTCAGTTATTTTGTTATCAACAATGTTTATTCGTTTTTAGAAAATATTTGCTTGTAATGTATGTTGATGGAAATGTGTATCAGGTCTGATCGGCATATTAACAATTGTTATACAGAGCGCACTGCAGTGCTAACGTTAAAGCTGCACACACACTTTTGTAACCGGACACCGCTTGTTAGCAGCAGCAGCAGCGGCAGCTCCGCTCCTTTTAATGCAGCTGCATTTAGCGCCTATATATGGTACAATAAGTTCTGGTTTACGGTTACATTATACAAATGTAACTTATAAGTATAGTTATACAGTTCTTAACTGTGTATGTATATTTACCATCCTTATTTGTTCTCTCACAGAAACCACATTTATGTACATATCCACGCAAACCTGTTTATGCCTTGCTATTGGATGACTGAATAAACATTACTATCATCAAAGTTCACTCTGGATTAGCTGCAGTTCTTTCTAGCCGAATAATTAGGCCAGTTGAGTTCCAACCATCCCAGAATGCACAGAATATCCCACAGGCACCGTGTCGAATGTGGACGAGGTCGAACTGGAAGCCATGTTAATCTTGGACTAAATCGGCCACCGTAGGAGCTGAAACGAAATCGGAATTGAGAGGAACAGAAACTAAAATTCACTGGATGGTCATATACCTTTTCACCACTAGATGGGGGAAAATATCACACAGTGTAGCTTTAAAATATAATTTATTTCTGTGATGGTAAAGCTGAATTTTCAGCATCACACGATCCTGCAGAAATCATTATAATATGAGGATTTATTATCAATGTTGTGCTGCTTAAACTTTTTTTTTAAACCTGTGATACTTTTTTCAGGATTCATTGATGAATAAAAAGTTAAAAAAGAACAGCATTTATTCAAAATAGAAATATTTTCTAACAATATAAATCTTTGTACTTTCACTTTTTATCAATTTTACACATCCTTGCTGAATAAAGGTATTCATTTCTTTCAAAAAAAGAGAGAAAAAATAAACTTTTTTTTACGGTAGTGTATATTGTTACAAAATATTTATATTTTAAATAAATACTGTTCATTTTAAACTTTTTATTCATCAATGAATCCTGAAAAAAAGAAGGTTCCCAAAAAAATATATTATGCAATTTCCAACACCGATAATAAATCCGCATATCCACAAGGATCATGTGACACTGAAGACTGGATGAAAAATTTCAGCTTAGCATCACAGAAATAAATAATATTTTACAGTTTATTAAAACGGAAAATCATTATTTTAAATTTAAATACATTTTTGATCAAATAAATTCAGGCTTGATGAGCATAAGAGACTTCTTTCAAAAACATAAAAAATAGTAACGTTTCCAAACTTTTGACTGGTACTGTAGAAATGAATCCGGTGACTTGGGTGTAGACTGTCAGGTCAAATGAAAAAAATAAAAATGTCAATCTAACTTGAAATAAAATAATTGCAAATAATTATATTAATAATAGAAATAATAACAAAATAATTGTAAAAGAGGTCCTCTGTTAAATAGTGAAGCAATGTTTAAAGCACAGCTCACACAGACGACACTTTAAAACCAAGCAGCTTTCTGTTGGTCAACGAAGCGAACTGAACATTATGCAAAATCTGCTTGGGGAAATCGTTTGTCAATGTGACTACACCTTAAGGGCTATTATACCACAATTTTTCCAAAGTTAGCTTTTCCAAAGTTATAATCATAACACCCTCAATGCAGCTAAAAAGCTTTGTAACTAAAACACACGCAGAATTACACATTTATTGAATGGTAATGAATTCAAGGTGGTTTAATAGCCATTTAGATGCATTGTCAAGCCTTTTTCATCCTGTTCTATTCATTCAGAAACACCTACAGTACAAATATGACATGAGCATAATGCCGTCAAAGTGTTGCGCTAATGTTGTTGTCTTCCTGCAGTGTGTGTACAGCCTCTTAGTGGAGAAGATTAATTATTCTACCTTGTTCCCTGATATTTAAATGAGCTGATTTCCATAATTTCTACTTCTATCTCACTTGTTATTCATCTTGCTTTCCCCTTCTGAACGCTCTGTGCGTCTCTCTTATTCTGGGTGTAATCTTCTTAGTGTGCTTTTTTTTTTTTTCTTCCTCGCACAGGTTCCGGTCCTGGTCTTGCGAGTCCTTTCTAGCTTTCTCTCCAGCTATAGGAGCTCATAGATTTAGCTCTCTCTCTCTCTCTGTACATTGTGCCATCCTTCTCACCCTCTGTAATATTTTTTATTCACTTGGTTGTTTTGTCTTCCCTCTCTCTCCCTCTCTCCCTCTCCCTCTCCTCTTACCTCCCAATTCAAATATGCTTTATTGCCACGTCTGTTTACATTGCAATATTGGCAAAGTAATTAAGAGCCGAATTGTATTACACACAAAACAAATCATTCAGGAATAATAGTAATGGAATGAAATGACACAGTAAATAAGCAGCTTAAATTAGAGGTACAAAATAATAAATGATAAGTGATTACAATAATAATTAAAATGTTTGCAATTGCTTCACACACCCTCCTTTTTTCCTTCCTATTTTCTCACATACATAATCATTTAATCTCCTCTTTCAATTTCAAGCAATTTATTTGCGTGATTGTTTTATATACAATATTGCCAAAGCATCGATACACACAATAAAAAAGTCTCCAGTGATACTAAAATAAATAACCACAATATACAATCAAATAATATAGAATAAAATAAACATTCATTAATGAACATTCTCTTGAGTAGATCAACAGGCAACTCTTGAATATGGTGATCAATACATAAGTCCTCCATGCATTTTGGTCTTTTTCAAACAGTTTTGGAAAATGTGGAATGACATTTTAAAAGTGTCTTTCTTTTGGCGTCCGTAGGGAGACTCGGGCGGGCCTCTTGTGTGTCGTTCAGATGTTGGCAAATGGTTCCAGGCTGGCATAGTGAGCTGGGGAGAAGGCTGCGCTCGGAGGAACAAGCCTGGCGTCTACACGCGTGTCACCAAACTACGGGACTGGATCCGTGAAATCACATCCGTATAGTGGAGCCTGGACCTGCGATCATACGACAACCAAAGCAGAAGAACAGAAATGTTCAGCGGCATGAATATTTAGTACAGTACGTGAGCCGCACTCACACAAACAAAAAGTGAACACAGCTTTGGTCGACATCCTTTGTGAGAAAAAAAAAAAAATCTAATTGAACTTGCATACGTTTCACCTGGACCACCTGGTTGTTTTCGTAATGGCATATTCATTCACTATGACTGTTCGGTTATTATGGTTTATCAGTGAGGTTTTTCATAGCTGTATCAATCTAAAGTTGAGTTCAGCTTTAGTCAACCAAATAAAAAGCTTCATAAAATACATGCAGATAGCACTATAATGAGGATATATATCACTGTGATGTACTGTTACACTCATTTACCAACTCAGTTGTAGTCCTTTCATTTGTTCGTATCTGATTTTCTTGAACAGTAACTTCATAAATGGCACTTGGAGATTAAACTGTCCTATAATGAGACTGCCAGCAACTTATGACCTGGTGCAAGTCATGTTGTTATCTTTCTGAATTATATTCTTTTAATCAAATCTTTTAACTTTTTCTTGTGCTCGAAACGTGCCTTTCTTCCAAAGACTGGACCCTGCTTCAGAAACAATGACTCTTGTGTTTCAGACTTTGGAGCGAGCTTCAGTCACTATTCTTTCTTTTAGTGAAGGTCAAAAGCTTCTTTGCAATCTAGAAATATCTGTAAGCATCCCACTCAGGCTGACCTTGTTTCCTCACATCTGTGTGATCTCGGGACCTCAGTGGCAAAGCTCTAAAATGGAGGATTAGGTAAAAATAGGATATTTCCGTCATCCATTTGCCAATACAACCAAGGCCAACATAGGTCACTCACTTCTGCTGCATGTTAAAGTTCCAGCCAATAAATGTCAATGCAGTTGGCTGAAACAACCTAGCTGGATGGTCTCTGCTTCAAAGAGACCCGAACGTATCGAGGAATCTATAATGCCGGCTCCTTAAAGACTTGGCAAGTTTCTTTCCCATGGAAAGTCCACTTGCTTAGTAAGAATTTCAGGCTTTGTAGTGTAGTGACTTAATTTCCTAGGAGGTACAAGAGACGTAAGCTGTGTTTTGAGAGATGTCAAGCAATAGATTATATATTTATGTACTACTGAATGATGTGCAATTTGGCTTGTTAGGCTTTCATTTTTAAATTGTGAAAAATTCAAACCGCTTTTTAAATTGTTAAACTACAATGATTGTGTATGGCTTTAAGTGTCTGGGTTACTAACATTTGTAAATATTTTACACGGTTTTTGCATTGGAAATTTAGTGGATTACTTGTTGGTCTTTTTTCTGTTTAATTTCATTGTTTTATATTTAAACACTATGCAGATGTTTTAATGTATTCAAATTTCCCAAGTTTACAATGTTTTCTTGACAATAAAATACATGGTGGTTTTACATTGTGTCATATCTTTCTTTTTTTTTTCTTTTCCAGAAAACATTTTTTTGCTCAATTTCCCCCTGAAAATACAAATGTAGTAAAAACAACCAAAAACCGTTTTATCAATATTAAATTAGCTGGCCTTGGTATAAACCAACATCAACATTGCCTTCAACAATTCTTTGCCCATAAATCAGTGGTCTCCTAATGGAAAATGAAACAAGAAAGCTTCATAAATCTGCTCTTTTCAGTTGATATGATCGAGAATCCAAAGTGTGACTTTGTTAAAGATGTGAATGTACTTAGTTTTGACCTTGCACCAATTAAAAAACTTAATTAAGCATTGCATTGCACTGCAACAGTTGTTTTAAATGGGTGGCAGAGTATTGAACTTAAACTAATTACTTGCCAGATTTGACCTTGTATGAGCTTTAGATTGGTGCTCAACCTTTTATATTATCTCCAATCGATGTCATAACTCTTGCACTTAAGCATATTGCACATTAATACGGTATCTAGGCAACCAAAGGTCACTATCACTTGATTGAAACAAAACATTGTGGTAAATGAAATGAATAAATGAAATCCAAACTATCAGTTTAAGCATTTATTCCATACTTTATTTCAGGTTACTGTTTAAGTACTGCCTGACAATGCTAGTTCACGGGTTGTTTGATTAGTGAGATTCATCTTGCGTTATAAATATTGTAATGTATGTAAATGGCGCAAAACCGCTGAGGTTGGGCATCCTGCAGAGCTGTACGTTTGGTGAGTAGAAAACTTGAAGAAAGAAACCTTCTCAACGGTGATGCGCCCCGCAGTGGATTAGACGCTTCAGCTCTTCTCCCATGCGGCTATCCGGCAAGCTTAAAAGAGTACATTTTGAGCAAAGTTGAAACGTTTGTATCAAAATGTCGTGCCAGGAGTGTGGCAACGCCTGCCTGGATAAAGCCCCTGCAGAAGCCAAACTCACCAAGAGGAGCTGCTCTCACTGCGAGAGCATGATTTTCACCTCTCTGCGCTCAAAGATCGCTTGCTTTTCAGAGAGTGGTCCCTCCCAGGAACCTCGGAGGAAGAAACCGCATAGCCAGAGGTTGAGCTAACTGGAGCGAGTGAGCCAGGGATCCAGGCAAGGCCAGGACCAGGCTGGAATAGGAGCACCGACGTCTTCACAAAGGCCGTTGAGGAAGTAGCCTGCATGCAACCTCCTTGATGAGTGGTTCCTACCCTTGCCAGAGACCTGCTCTGTTCTTCCCAGAGCTTCATGAAGATCTCACAAAATTGTGGCACTCCCCTAGACTCATGTTCACTCTGCCTCTGATGCCCCCCCCCCCCCCCCCCCCCCCGGTGGAATCCATTGCCGCACATCTCTGCTCACCCTTCCAAGCCCTGCAGGACCACCTCGACCCTAACAAGTTGGGCCCGACACGGGGGCTGGACAAGCAGGTTACGCTCTCTATGGTCTGGACTGGACCCTACCGCTTTTAGGGAGCTGCACAAAAACAACCACCCAGGCGACCGGCAGTTTTTGACTCAGCTCAGATGCAGGCCTGGCTCATGCCGGAACGCTCTCTGACAATTCAGCAGCTTGCAGTGTCATTCAAAGTCGAGGTTTCTCTCCCCCTCAGGGCATTTCAGAGGATGTTGGGCCTAATGGCAGCCGCCTTGCTTTGTGGATCCGCTGGGCCTGCTCCACATGCTGCCCCTCCAATATTGGCTGAAAGCCTGTGTCCCAGCCCACGCTTGGTGTCTCGGACACCTCCGTTTCAAGGTGACCCACAGCTGAGTCAAAGCCCTGGCTTCTTGGAAGGACCCTCATCTGTACTGCAGGTGCAAACTTGGGGCTACTCTCCAGGACACAACAGATGCTTCAAAAACAGGTTGGGAAGCCCTGTGCGAGGGCAGGTCGACGTCCGGCTCCTGGTCGAGCCCAGAGAGGCGATGGCATATCAACTGCCTTGAAATGCTGGTGGTTTTTCTGGCCCTCAAAACTTTCCTGCCAGATCCGGAAGGACACCATGTCTTGGTCTGTTCAGACAACATGTCAGTGGTGGCCTACTTAAACCACCAAGGTGGACTCAGGTCAAGGCCTCTATACAGGCTGGTGAGACATCTCCTCTTATGGGCACAGGACAATCTGAGGGCAGTGCACGTTCTGGGCAAACTGATCCAAAGGGCAGACATGCTGGGGAGTGGAGACTCCATCCCGAGACTATTCAAACCATTTGGATTCAAGAGGGCAGAGATTGACCTCTTCCCATCAGAAGACAACTCTCGCTGCCCTGACGCAATGCGAATGAACTGTATTGATAAGGGAACGTCTAGTTTACTAACGTAACCTCGGTTCCCTGAGATTATGGGAACGAGCATTCCCGTTATCTCAGAGAACCAAGATTACGTTAGTAACCAAGACTTTGTGTGTCAGGAGATTAGGGGACTAGTTTAAACAATTAACTCCCTATGGTGTTTCATGACAGTCAGTGTAAAATATGATTTGGAAATACCTAGAGAATTAAAATTGTGTGGAAAAATTTAATTGAATACAATTTCAAAAAGTTGTATATTTTTAAATTCAATGTTTATGAACTGTCGAGTAATGTCATGATTATTTTACAGTCAGCATAACTATTGGATATCTAGTTTAAGTATTAATAATAGCCCATTAAAGATTAAAAACCTGGCAAACACGGGCAAATCGATTATCGTCTCTGGTTATTCTGTTATCACCACAGTAACTTACATACGGTAAAAACATACAGACACTTAGATTGGTGGCTGTTGTGCCTAATTCTGTGCGACGCATCTAATTATGTTACAATAAGGCTTGTTACAATCTTAACCCTACCGTCAGTATAGCGCATATAGGGTCGCAGAATTCGGCACTACACCGCCACAAATTGACACTTACCAGCATGAGAGAAAATGTCACAAACCATTATAAAGTGACACCTACCATTCTGAAATGCATGATGAAAACTTCCACCAACCATTTAGAAGTGTGTTGGACCTTGACACCGGTTCTTCACAATGCAGAGTAATGTAAGTCTGTAGATACTATATAAAATGGGTGTCTATAATAATACAGCAAGTCAAATACTTAAAACATTCAGGAATCTCCAGAAGGAATGCATGTTCACATCGTAAAAAAAAAAAAGGTTTTATTTCTTATTGCATAACAATCCATAAAATTATTAGTGAAACCGGTACAACTGTACATTATCTGTAGTTCATTTAGTTCAATACTTTTTTTCCCCCTTTATTTATTTAGTTTTTGCTAACTAACAAATAGCACACCATCCGTGGATAAATAACACCATCCGCAACTGTTGTAAGTTTTAATCATCTTTTTTTTAATCACTTTATTTAGGATTTTGTGTCATAATTACGTCAGTATAGCTCCTCAACTCATCTGTCAGTCACTATTGGAGGTGTCACAACATGCGGAGACATGCTCTCCAGCATTGTCAGTGGCACATGACGCAATCCATCGGCACGTCGCAAGTTTGGTGTCACATGCCAGTAAAAACCGGATGTGCCTGCACAGCGGCATGTGCCAATGGCTCCTGCGCGCAAGATGCCATGCTACTTAATGTTAATACCGCCTTTCCATTATGTATCTATACGCACTCTTGTGCACTTTGTTGGGTATTTTTGTCAGTGATCGTTGTATGCAAGGGATGATGACAGATGATGGAAACACGACCCTGAATTTACCAGAGTAGCCATCCGTTTTTTTCCGTTTAGCCATTTGTTTAATGCTGAGTACGTGTTTATGTCTTCAACACTCCCTGCGGTGAAGCTCGGCGTGACATGATGAAATCTGAGAGACTGGGTGACACGACAAGATAATGTTGTCACACAACACCCGCTCCGTCAGCGCAATATTTCGTTGCGTTGGGGGAGACGGCCCGTGCCTGCTATGTTTGATACGCAGTCAGCGGGAGGCTTGGGAATCTCATCCGTCTTTATTAAAAACCCTGCTGTCGCCGCGGGAATAAAAGAATCAACATAGGCATCACTGCTAATTTATGTATTCATCAACTCGGCAGCCCCGGTATTGTTTGTCCTCATTCCCTCATGACATTTGACGAGACCCAGCGACGTGTGCCAAACTCACTCCAGTCAGAGCAGATATTATTTGAAATGGTTTTATTTAAATATAAATATGTGTACAAAGTTACAAGCAACAATAGCTCATTTTTTAGCAAATAAAATTATTCGAACATTATTAAAAAAGAAACGGAAGAAAAAAGTCAATTAGTTGTGTAACACTTTTCACCTCTCCAAAACTGATAAGTAACATGGGGTAAAAACCGTTGTGAACCAAATAAAGTCAACTCAGAGATAAAGATATATGCATTTTATAATATAAAGGTACTTTACAATAGAGCAGCTTACACGCTGTACATTAAGGCTTATATAAAATATAAAAATAAAGACAAGCAATGTTTTGTTTCACCTATCTTACAGTTCATTTTGACTTTTTTTTTTAATCTTTCCAAATGGAGCCAACCATTCAGGCTTAAAGGAAAATGGCAGTATGGAAACCTCCAAAAGCAGGTCTCCATGATCGAATTGACATAGGGTGCAGTAAGCGGTTTCTCACACAAGGAACAAACAGATGAGAAGAAATGCTGAATACGTTCACGTACACACATCATCTGCATGCAACAGACAGGAGTGAATTTCCCAACAATTTGTACAGTCATTGAAGTGGCTCTAAGTGGATATGGACAGTACTGCATTTCACTTGCTATTTCTTTTTTCGGTTTTTCTTCTATGTAAACATGTCGGTGCTACCTGACGGTGTCGGCAATGTCAGCATGACATAACAGTCACCTTGGCACACTCTGTATTTAGTAACATACAGTGGTCACATAAGGAACATTACAAGATTATTACCGCACGCCGCAAGGCCGTGTGGTAATTTAGGTTTGCCGTGGTCCCAAAATGGGCTCTACTCTGAACTCTGCAACAAATCCTTGAGAGCATAGCTTTAAAAGGCCGCACCTCTAAATTTGCTTCTTTGGGGATTGGCCAATCCTGGTTCCATCAAACAGACAGAAATACATTTTATGGATTTTGTCCATATTTTTATTTTTTTAACCAAAGCATTCCAGATTCCAGTTTCCTGCACTGGTCCATTGAGGCTTTACATAAATACTCTCTTGAGAGCCCAACAGCAGTGCAGTTTGCAGATAGAGCTTCTGAAGAGATATATCTTAGGGTGAGCGCATGCGCTCCGCCTTCTTCTGCTCCCCTGCTTTGTGGATTGAACTTTGAGCCACTTTGTGTAGGCAAGACATGTTGTCATTGATACACAAATGTGCTTACAATTCCATCAGCATGCCAACAAACACATTTTTTTTTTTTACTTTTTTTTTTTTTTAATTTCATGTAATTTTGATTGTTTCAGCATAGTGTCATGAGCTTGTCCCCATTTACAAATGTAAGTTCATGAGGGCACTTCTCCACAGCACTGCTTAGAGTTAGTGCTAGAGCATTTTTGCAGAACTACAGTGCCACAGAGACGAATTGACGGACAGTGTTCATTGTTCAGCATTCGGACGAAGAAAAATCAGTAGCTTGAAGGTGACTTCCAAGCTTGAGTGGCACGTCGTAGTTCTTTCGAAAGAAGTTTCTCATCGATCCAACAATTATTGATTCACTTCAATAAAGCTTTTCCGCCTCTTGAATCTCAGTTTAAAGTTTGCTTGATCCCTCCTGAAGCCAATTCAGAAGAACGTTCTTGTGACGCTGATCATGCCAGACCCTCAGCGGGTCTTCTAGGGAGCTTTCACACATGAGTCTGCATGCGTTGCTGCGAGGGCCGCCCGTAGTCTGACTGCTGTGACGACACCTGCGAGGACGCGTATGAGAAACGGGAAGAGCTAGACACTTTGCTGGCCTGGTCTGAATGCTCGTACCCGTCAACCTTCTCGTAGGAGGCGGGTTTGACGTAGCTTGTAAAGGCGCGGCCATAAGTGGCAGGCAGGTAGGCAGAGCCTGCATAGGCTGGTTCCTGGGGGTAGATTGTGGGAGTTTGCTGTTGTTGCTGTGGTTGTTGTGACGGCTGTTGCTCATAGGTGGTGCGTGTGGCAGGGGTCGTGGCGTAGCGCTGAGAGAAGTCATAAATCCGAGGCTGAGTGGACTGCTGGCCGTATAAGGGGCTCGGCGAGGGAATCTGAGAGGGAGTGTAGACTGGCCGAGCATTAGGGACATATTCGGAGAAGCCAGTTCTCGTGATGGGGCGGTCCTCGTGAGCCCGCACATTGTAGTAGCCATTGGTGGGGTCCTAGGAAGAAAGAAAGAAAACATTGTCAGATAACTTGTACAGAATTAAGCACATGCTAGAAGTTAGTATTTGACCTTTCTTGAACATGATCCAAGCTTGTAGTGTAATACAAACATGTTTTCAGCAAGTTAGTGTTATTAAGTACAGTAGTTTCCTCAAACCATTGAAACAACCTTTTGCTTTGATCAGATTAGCCATCCGAGTCATGCTTTGTGAAATGTAATACCTTGATATCTGATCTCTCATCCTCCTCCTCCTCCAGCAGGTCGCTGTGCTCTGTGCGAGACGTTCCTGGAGACTCACTGCTGTTGGGAGCCTGAGAAGAGTACAGAAATTGGGGTTAGAGACTATTCGGTGTCTACGGTATGCTAAATGTCATACACTCATAATCAATAGTGTCCCTAGCTCCTGGACTTATTGTAAACAAATGATCAATATACAGTTTTAAGAAGTAAAATACAGAAATACATGACCTTACATTTTGGCTGATGTCACTAAGGCCTCGACGTATTGTTTTAGTCCTGATAGATAAAGTCAAGTCTAGCCTAACATTTTGTTTTCACATTGCGTATCCCATTTCCCTTGGAAATATTCAACTATCCATCCATCCATCCATCTTCTTCCGCTTTATCCAGGGCCGGGTCGCGGGGGCAGCAGTCTAAGCAGAGATGCCCAGACTTCCCTCTCCCTAGACACTTCCTCCAGCTCTTCCGAGGGGACACCGAGGCGTTCCCAGGCCAGCCGGAAGACATAGTCCCTCCAGCGTGTCCTAGGTCTTCCCCGGGGCCTCCTCCCGGTTGGACATGCCCGAAACACCTTCCCGGGAAGGCGCTCAGGAGGCATCCGGAACAGATGCCCGAGCCACCTCAACTGACCCCTCTCGATGTGGAGGAGCAGCGGCTCTACTCCGAGTTCCTCCCGAGTGACTGAGCTCCTCACCCTATCTCTAAGGGAGCGCCCAGCCACCCTGCGGAGAAAACTCATTTCGGCCGCCTGTATCCGGGATCTTGTCCTTTCGGTCATGACCCAAAGCTCATGACCATAGGTGAGAGTAGGAACGTAGATTGACCGGTAAATCGAGAGCTTCGCCTTACGGCTTAGCTCTTTCTTCACCACAACAGACCGGTACATCGACCGCATTACTGCAGAAGCTGCACCGATCCGTTTGTCAATCTCCCGTTCCATCCTCCCCTCACTCGTGAACAAGACCCCTAGATACTTGAACTCCTCCACTTGAGGCAGGAACTCTCCACCAACCTGAAGTGGGCAAGCCACCCTTTTCCGACTGAGGACCATGGCCTCGGATTTGGAGGTGCTGATCCTCATCCCAGCCGCTTCACACTCGGCTGCAAACCGTCCCAGTGCATGCTGAAGGTCCTGGTTAGAAGGGGCCAACACGACAACGTCATCCGCAAAGAGCAGAGACGAAACCGCATGGTCCCCAAACCTGACACCCTCCGGCCCCTGGCTGCGCCTAGAAATTCTGTCCATAAAAATTATGAACAGAACCGGCGACAAAGGGCAGCCCTGCCGGAGTCCAACATGCACCGGGAACAAGTCTGACTTACTGCCGGCAATGCGGACCAAACTCCTGCTTTGGTCGTACAGGGACCGGACAGCCCTTAGCAAAGGACCCCGGACCCCATACTCCCTGAGCACCCTCCACAGGATGCCGCGAGGGACACAGTCGAATGCCTTCTCCAAATCCACAAAACACATGTGGACTGGTTGGGCAAACTCCCATGAACCCTCCAGCACCCTGTAGAGGGTATAGAGCTGGTCCAGTGTACCACGGCCCGGACGAAAACCAGACTGTTCCTCCTGAATCCGAGGTTCAACTATCGGCCGAATTCTCCTCTCCAGTACCCTGGCATAGACTTTCCCGGGGAGGCTGAGAAGCCTTATATTCAACTATATTTTAGTATATATCAGAGTTCTTGTTTTTCCTTCAGCATGGCACTTTTTATGAAAGAAAAATGATGTAAAAGCTGTTCCTATCTATTAAGACATCCTAAGCAGTTCTGCATTGTTTTCAGAGGGGCTTACCATAGGCTCCTTCACATCCTCCTCATCGTCATTGCCTCTTGCTGCGTTGTGGTCGCTGTGCACGATTTGTACGCGGATGTCGCTCTTAGACAGACGTGTGCCCTTTTTGCCTGGGTGAGGAAATAGCGCAGTGTATAGAGATTAATGAGGTGAACGGTGGGAAGATTTCCAGAGAGGTGAAAAGGTCAACACTGCTCCAGGCAAAGAGGTGGCCCCCATAATTAACCTCTGTCTAGTTAGTTCATTTGATTTCTACTGTATCATGTTTTTGAGGAGAGAATAAGAACTCTCAGATAACATCTGACCTTTGACCTCACCTTTAGCAGTGTGGCGGCAGCAGATGGAAACCAGGGTAATGACACAAACGATGAAGACGCAGCCTCCGCCCACCGATGCTCCAATGATGATTAGCAAAGGGAGGGCCTCTGCAAGGGAAACGGGGAACGTGACTGAGCTGAATTACATCTATTGAGCTACTACCTCTCCAGTTGCAATGACTTCAGACAATCCAAATTCAGGATGGACACGCATTTCACATCATCACAAGGTCAGGTACAAAGCAAGTGGATTTAAGGATTTTAAGTTTCACACAGCTAAGTTTTTCCTTCTACACTTTGTGTCCTGCCATAATCATATGTAGAGGTACTTAAAAAAAAGTCAAAGATCCTAAATAGGATTAATTTTCTTTGTGAAAAATAATATACAGTACCAGTCAAAAGTTTGGAAACATTACTGTTTTTGATGGGGTTCTTTTTATTTTTTTTGCTCATCAAGCCAGGATTTATTTGATCAAAAATACAGACAAAAACAGTAGCATTATAAAATAGTATTGCAATTTAAAATACTTTAAAATATAATTTATTTATTTCATGCTAAGCTGAATTTTCAACAGCTATTACTCCAGTCTTCAGTGTCACATGATCCTTCAGAAATCATTCTAAGATGATGATTTATTATCAATGTTGGAAACAGTTCCTTTTTTCAGGATTCATTGATGAAATAAAAACTTGAAAATGAACAGCATTTATTCGAAATAGAAATATGTTCTAATGATATACATCTTTACTATCACTTTTTATCAATTTAACACATCCTTGCTGAATAAATAGCTGAATTTCTTTTTGAAAAAAAGAAAGAAAGAATGAAAAAATGGTGACCTCAAACTTAACTAGTAGGAAACTTGGTAGTGATTTCTATTTTAAATAAATGCTGTTCATTTTCAAGTTTTTATTCATCAATGAATCCTGCAAAAAGTATCCCAGGTTATAAAAAAATATATATTATGCAACTGTTTCCATTATTCCAACGGTTTGACTTTTTATTCATCAAAGAATCCTAAAAAAGTTATAAAAAATATTAAGCAGCACAACTGTTTCCAACATTGATAATAAATCAGCATATTAGAAAGATTTCTGATGGCTCTAATGGCCGATTAAAATGCAGCCCTTTATCATTATATCAAAATTAAAATATAAAACATTTGAATAATATTTTACAATATTACAGTTTTTTTTTCTGTATTTTTAATTTGAAAAAAAAAATGACTTGATGAGCATAAAAGACTTCTAGATTAGGACTCAGACATGTTCATGACGTTATTTGTGAGATGGTTTAATGTTCATACTATCAAAAGGTGCGTCACTTCTCCAGGTGATTCAGGAAAAGCTGTCTGCTTGACAAATTCTTTCTACAAGGAACTCTTTTTTTTCCCAAGCCACGTCCGAACTCAAGCGCAACATATAGAAATTAATCTAGTGTGATCCGCAGTGGCATCACAGGACCCAGCTATTGTCTCTAATCTCTGGTGGAAGAGGGGTAACCAGACCTGACATGCAGCGAGGCAGCCGACAGTAATCTAATTAGAGATTCCAGGAGATAGCACTGTCTGCCTCTCCAGAGACTTGGCTCTGCTGCCTTGATGCAAATTGCTGGCGAAGACCTTATTTTTGGTGTCTCCCAGTACAAAGGCTCAAGCCGTCTACCACGCTCTTAGTCTTATTTAAGCAAATTTAAGATGGTGCACTATGCATACAAAATGTTATGGCCAGTGAAGCGTCACACTCCCATGCCGTACATTGGGTCTTGATTTAATTCATTCAGGCTCAAAATCTATATCTTTGTTATGGAACGAATGTATTCATTAAGTGGACCATCTTCTGATTAAATGATATTGATTTGGTGGTGTATAATTAAGATAAGCACAGGGTTGCAGGGTGTTTTGAGATGCAATCCCTGCATAGAGCTGACTCGAACTGGATTACAGCTTGTCATGACTAATCTTAAATAAAAGGCACCAACTCTAAGGTGGACAAACCCTACAACTTACTGTCAGTGTTTAAAAATCAACCATCTTTCAATGATTAAAGCAATGGTGCCAAACAGAGCTTTGCCAATGCCCAAATCTAAAACCCCTGCCACTTTTCTCACTTCACTTTCAGTTGTTTGCTTCTCACCCCTCCATTTTGACTCTCCAGACCCAATATTTCCCACACTGTAAAAAACTATTTTCATGATTTTGATATTACACATTTGTATCTTTTAACAAACCAACTTGGATAATTAATGTGGTTCAGGTAACATAGTATTTTGAGTTTCTATTTATTAAACCAATATCCTTCATTGTATTAACTCAATGAACTAAAAATTTTAAGGCAACCAGCTAACTTACTTTTTTAAGTTAAGCCAGCAATATTTTTTTTACAGTGCATAACTTTTCCCCGAACATTTCCTCACGGATTGTTTTGATTTATTTAACATCTGTTTGATCGCTACATCATTTCCATACTTCATTATGTAATTTCGTAATTGATTGACTACTACCATTCTAAAAGGTGGAATGCAGTAGTAAGGAGGTGTGTCCAAAGTTTTGACTTGTACTATACTGCTCGATGAAAGGATAATATGGCATGAGGACCCATACCTTGCTCTTCGAGAGTGACCAGTGCCGTGCCTGTACCGAAGCGGTTCCAAGCAGTGCAGTTGTATCGAAGCTGGAAATCTTGGGCCAGAGTCTCTGAGAGGATTAGCGAGGAGAGGACCCCTTGGTCACTGTTTACTGTCTGCACGGAGAAACGACCAGAAGAGCCAGAGGACAAGATCATGTCCCCAAATGTCCACACCTGAGGAGGAAGAGACAACCAGGTGTAAGGTACAGTGACAGTCTTTTTTCTAACACTTTAAGTAAGCATGAAACAGTTTCAACCGGATTCTTGATGTCAAGCAGAAAGTTCGTAATTGCAGACAAAGATTTATTTTTCATTCATAACACGCACCATACGACCAGGGACATGTTTTAAGTAGGATGTCCCGAGTCGATCTCATTGGTATCGGCTATCCTAAGCCTGATCCTTTATTTTACATCAGCTGTCATGCCGATGTCGGGCAGTAGGTGGCGGTATGCACCTTCAAGTGCAGAAAAGAAGAAAAGAAGAAAAGAAGAAGAAGCTCAAATGTGCATGCGTGACGCAAGATAACCAATGAGGTCTCTTCTAGTGCGTCACACACACATTCAAGCTTTAGCATATTTGATGCGCACTTTTGTAAGGAATCACTCGAAAGTCATTTATTTGCTATTTATTTTTATCAGTCATCAGACTATCTGAGACGCCGTTACCATAATGCGTTGCGTTTTTGTGTTGCGACTGAACTGACTGACTGGCATTCTGAGACTGCAAAGCATCATGCTTTCTAACCTTAAATCCACTTGTTTCCTCTTAATGTTGCAATTATTCTGTTTATTGTACATATAAAATACGAGAAGTATATATCAGTTATATATATATATATATATATATATATATATATATATATATATATATATATATATATATATATATGCACCAAGCACTAAGAAAATACAAGTATTGGGACTCTGTATCAGCAGATACTCAATATTTATGACTCGAATCGGATTGGGGGTACAAAAAACCTGATCGGGACATCCCCAGTATTATGTAAATGGGGTACATTTTGAAGTTGACTTAAAGGGATAGTTCACCCAAAAATGAAAATTAGCCCATGATTTACTCCGAGGTTTATATGACATTCTTCTTTCAGACGAATAAAATCATGTTTATGAATAAAAATGTTCTGGCTAATCCAAGAATTATAATAGCAGTAATAGTTGCTCTGTTTTTGAAGTCCATAAAAAATGCATCTCTCCGTCAAATAACGTGCTCCACGCGGCTCCAGGGTGTTAATAAAGGCCTTCTGAAGCGAAGCAATGCGTTTGTGTAAGAAAAATATCCATATTAAAAAATGTATTTCATTTTTTTCTATGGCTCTGCATCAGCTGTCCCCGCGCCATCACTTCAGGCGAATAAGGTCAAAATACATGCAAAATACCAGCGCTATCATATATATATACATAGATTCCTCATTAGTGCCTGCGCGGATCGGTCGAATGAGGCATCTACATATATATATATATATATATGTCTTTGATCACACCAGTATTTTGACCTTATTCGCTGGAAGTTATGGCGTGGGAATACTAGATGACATTCGTCTGATAAGAGGTAAAAAAATAACATAAATACTGTTCGGTTTCTTGCAGAAACCGATCGTTTCGTGTCTTAAGACATCAATGTGTCGCCACGAGCCACATGGTTTAATAAGGATTCGTATGTCTATGTGTTTTTACTCTCATTGCTCTCATGCTCTAAAATATCCCCATTGACATGCATTATACGACTATCACACTGCAAAGGTTGGAGTTAAAAATCTTGATTTGTGTTCTACTGAAGAAACAAAGACATCTACATCTCGGATGCCCTGGGGGTAAGCAGATAAACATAAAAATTCGTTTTTGGGTGAACTATCCCTTTAAAACCTCATTATAAATTCAAGCCTAGTTCAGCCAGCATGGCATTTTGAGCATTAAAAAATTAAGGACATACATTGTCACCCCAGTGGTAGACATTCAGTGTCTTAAACTCAGTGTCAGAGATTAGAATTTGTCCTGTGCTCGCTGTCATGTCGAGTTGGTTTACCAACAGTGTTGTGCCTCGGCTTGTGAAAAAGAGCTTTGTGAAAAACCGTGCAGGGAAGACAAGCAGCTTCTGTCTAGCAGAGGGTCAGTCTGAAATCTCAAAGCTACTCAGAGAGAGAGAACAAGCCATTGTTTCTTTACTTCACCTTTCTGACAAAGAGGTGAAATAGCATGCCAGAGAAGTCCTTCCTTGCCTGGCCTGAGGTGAAGGAATAACACGCACTAACACCCCGAATCCCCACCTGTCACTGTTTCCATTTTTTTTCTCTCTGATTCCTTCTTTGCATCATTGCTCTCTGTTACCCTTGCTTCCATCTGTCTCCGTGCATCTCTATGCTTTCCCCTTCTTCTCGCTGCCTCTCCAGCTTAGACCCTAATTATCCACTGAAATGCCTTCCCACGTACTATGGGGTCATGGAAGGTCAGCGGTGCTATGCACTAATTGCTCGTCGTTGGAAAGGAGCCTAGAGGGCCGGAGGTCTTCTGTGCAGACCCTGGCATTAGTGCAGTTCGCCTCTGCACGCTTGAGGGTGGAAGAGGTGAGATACAGGATCAGCCCTATCATCGAGCGCTCTCTAATAGGGGAACGGGGCTGTTGTAGCTGTGCGAGTGTATATTTGTGTGGGTGTCAGATATGGAAAGAGAAACAGGAGCAAGGAAAGAGAAGACTCGCATGAGATCTTGTTGGAGGGAGAGCGTGTGATGTGCAGACACAGAAAGTGCCCGCTCAAGGGAAAGGCTCGCAAACAAGCTTGTCAGGAATAAGGCTACACTAAGCATCAGATACCTAGCAAACACACACATACAGAAATAGGAGAAAGTATACTTACAATCTTGTCAGGAGGAGGGCTGCTGCCCACTAGACACTCCAGCTTGCCCTTGGAATGCTTGACAGCCTGCTGCGTGGCCTCAGCCGTGATGATGGGAGGGCCTGAAGTGTTTGTGTGAGAGAGAGAGAAACAGAGATTTACTAAGAAAACATTCTTACTAAGGGTGCTAATGAAAGACACAGAGCTGATGCTCCTTGTGCACTCAAGACTAAATGCATGAGTCATGCACATAAATATAAAGCTCATAAATTAAGGAAGCAATTCACTGATTAATAGTAAAAAATTACAGCTTTTTCCCCAACCCAAGTAAGCTACCAAAAAAAAACAACTTGTGGATTTGGAACAGAGCATATCATGGATAAAATCGAATTAAACAAACGAAATAATAAGACAGAATTCGGTTACCATTGACAGTTAGAGTCACATCTCTCTCAGCCACACCAATTCGAGGCACGATGGCTTTGCAAGTGTACGTCCCAGAATCCTCTTGGGTGACTGCCTTCAGCTGCAAGGTGTTACTATTGCTGAGCACCTGTTAAATAAAATGAACAAGAATAGCCTGTTCAGATCTGTCCCTATACCAAAAAAAAGAGCTTGCCACAAACCACATGTCAATAATTATTACCACACACCAAATATAACTGTACACTATCTATCAAATGTCTGTATGACAGTGCCTGTCTATATGCGTTTGTAATATTGATGTTTTTCACGTCCTGTTAAAGTCTTATCTTTCTAGCAAGTTGTGGAATGAAAATCATTACAGCGTGTCAATATTTCCGTAGGATGAAGATGGGAAGATTGTGTAGACACACAGCACGATTTTTGTTCCAGACGGATCAAGCCATGGCCCTAAGAGATGGCCATTACCATTAACACCAGTCATCCATTTTGTAGCTTGTGGCTCACACAAGAGAAAAGTCCAATGCCACCAATACCAAGGGGAAAGCATTGACTCCGCCTGTAATTTCGTCTGCAGCAATCTTAATTACTGTCTAAAGCGCTCCAGCCTGGGTCCTCTGAGTCAACCCACTGCTCTAATTAAACCTACGACAATGGCAGTGCAAAAATTTCCGGAGTGTGAGCAGATACTTGTGCTCCTTCTCCTCGGGTACACACGCCGTGGTCACTTGTTAGAGCCATTGATCATTAGAGCACACCCTCTTCCCCTTCCCCCTCCTTCCCCTCTCGACGCCACCAAACTGTGATTAATCCGTTTAGCACTCGCCTCGATTTTTCATTCGCCGGCACTCATCGAATTAGCCAATTAATCCATATCTTGTGGCGATGAAGTAAACGCTCTACTTGTGGATCAGATCGGCCCATACTCAGGAAGGGCAGGGTGGAGGGATGTAGTCATGGCAAAAATTAACTGATTGCCTCATCAGAACCTTCTGGCTTTTCAGCCTTAGCCTCCCACTCTTTCTCTCTCTCTCTTTCCTTCCTCTCTCGCTTTTTGTTTGCTTTCTCGGGCTCTTTATGAAATCTGATTAAGCAGCAGCAGAGAAACACTTACAGCAGAATAGGCTGATGCATTTCACACATCTACTGGAGCTAAACTTTCATTTTAGGCTAGCAATCACTTTATCCATTTGCCAAACTCTTGTAAATGCACCGTAAACAGAAACGCCATCCATTAACCATCCAACTATGAGCGGAAAATCATTTTATCTTTCTTGTACATACAGGAGTTAAATTGGGATTTTGGAGGAGTTGATTCTGGGGCCATAAACAAGATATGACAGAAAGGGTTAGTTCACCCAAAAATGAAAATTCTGTCATTAATTACTCACCCTCATGTCGTTCCAAATACGTAAGACCTTCGTTTATCTTCGGAAACAAAATTAAGATATTTTTTATGAAATCTGAGAGCTCTCGGATCCCTCCATAGACTTTCAAAGCCCAGAAAGGTAGTAAAGACATTGTTCATGTTCATGTGACTACAGTGGTTCAACCTTAATGTTGCGTTCACACCAAACGCGAATAGAGCGTCAAAATCGCGTCTACCGCGTCTAGTTGGACGTTTGAACATTTTGAATCCATTCGCGCGTCCACAGCGAATTGGACGCGCGTATAAATCGAGCATTTAAAGCGAAATAGACGCGCGTTCAAGGCGCTCTAGGAGAAATATTTCATAAAACACCACACTGCCTCTTTTCATTTTCATTAAAAATATATATTAAACATTAATAGCTACACAAATGTGGTCCAGGCAACGCATTACATTATCTTCACTGCATGTATATTTAAATGTCCTTAAAAAATAAAGTTATGAAACTTTTCTTTGCCCTCAGTCAAAACGATTTGGCAGACAACAAATGATAGATTCATGACACCAAAGATCGCCCGTCTACACAAGACGAACCACTACAGGACATCAGAGCCAGCGGCAAACGTCAGAAGGACTCCCTGAGGAAAGGCTGCCCTCGCCGGGGTTAATGAGCTCTGAGTGCCCGGTGATCGCCTGGATCTCACAACTCCAAAAACGCAAGATTATTTTTTTTTAAATAGGCGCTCCCTTTATAAATAAACCACAGATTTGAGCTTTAAACAACTACATTCTCACCTGAAAAAGTCTTAAAACTACATTTTGTGACACAATAGTAGTATTTTTAAATGATGCAGGGTTTCTCATCACGTCACTTTACCACGTGACAGCAGCAAGCAGGCTCCTGATTGGTTAATGTGGCGCGAATTGACGCCAAAGTTCACATTTTTCAACTCGGGCATCAGACGCAAATTTGCTTCAAACGTGTGAATGCACAAAAACCACCATTCGCACATATCGTGCAAGATGCTGAATTCGCGTCAAATTCAATTCAAGATGCTCGGAATCACGTCCATCGCGCAGCGTGAAACGCGTCAACGCGCCTTTCCATTGACTTAACATTGAAATCACTCGCTCCTGACTCTATTCGCGTTTGGTGTGAACGCAGCATAATGCTCAGCCAATAGTGAGCCGGCGTTTTGCCATAAAACCCAGAAGCGATGTACTTTGTGAATAGTCCACCAAAGTGAATAGCGTAACAGAGTGACAGGGAAGAGATTGTTGAATTAAGTCGTTATTTTTGTTTGTTTTTGCGCACAGAAATGATTCTCGTTGCTTCATAAAATTAAGGTTGAACCACTGTAGTCACATGGACTATTTTAACAATCTCTTTACTACCTTTCTGGGCCTTGAAAGTTGCAATTCCGTTGCTGTCTACGAAGGGATATGAAAGCTCTTGGATTTCTTTAAAAATACATTAATTTGTGTTCCAAATAGGATGGTCTTACGGGTTTGGAACGACATGAGAGCAAGAAATTAATGACAGAAATTTCATTTTTGAGTGAACTATCCCTTTAAACATATACTTGTT
Organism: Gobio gobio; assembly: GCF_949357685.1. Classification (NCBI taxonomy): domain Eukaryota; kingdom Metazoa; phylum Chordata; class Actinopteri; order Cypriniformes; family Gobionidae; genus Gobio; species Gobio gobio. The sequence continues at coordinate 22,125,420 of NC_137114.1, forward strand.
AATTCAATGAAGCTTTTTTGAGTGAAAAAACATGCAAAATGGAGATGAAATATGTGTACTGGATCGAACGAAAACTGGGCTGGAGAGACAATGCATTGTAAAACAAAACAAAAGCCATTCTGAATCATTGCAACCCAATTCTTCCATACCCTAAAAGAAATCAAATGATATCTAAAACTTGTAGAATGATTAAAAAAGGATTGCTGTGGCAGCTGTTGAACAGATGGTATGCCATATTTAGAAAGAAGAAGAGAAGAGGTCACCATACCACACTGGATCCTTGTTTGGTCCAGGCCAGAGTGAGGGGAGGGTTGCCCGTCCACGAGCAAGTGAAAGCCGCATCCATCCCTATGTCCACTGTCTGTGGTTTTGGTTCTGTCAGCAACCTGGGACCAACTGCAAATGAAAGATGTGGATTCACATTGTGTTCTAGCACATTTCATTACAGTGTGTTTTTGCGTGCACAAAACAAGAATGAAGCCCATTACACTGTTCTCATCCGCAGCCTTATTAAAGGAAATATGCTATAATACAAGAAGGAAATGAAGGTCATTCCAAGGATGTATTGTGAGAGGTACGCATGTTACTATATTTTTGAAGGAAAAGATGTGACTGTGTCTTGTTTGTCTCTTGTATTTGAAAATGTATCATGCAGTGCCACGTTTACAATATTTAGGAGGCTGATTATGCCTAACACTGCCGTTGGACTGTACTGAATGAAAATGTCTTATTTAACAGACACTTCACATCTAAAACATCCAAATGAAGACCAAACTGCATGGCCACAACAACAAAAAAATGGTGAGTCATTTATCAAGCACTTTCTATGCAATGCTACTTGTAGTACAACAAACATCTCTAAAATGTATCCTTTGATTTTAACAGCTTTCATTTGCTCTCTGTAAATTTCAGGAAAAAAGACGGAAATAGAGATGTATATGTCATTACGCAGGTGGGCTGAGCAGTAGAGCTTAGTTTTTTTTTGTAGGAAAGCACTTACATTGTACATCCACCAAGGTGCTGACATTAGTACTTCCTACTGAGTTGGACACCTCGCAGGACACTGGGTCTGTGAAGTAAGAGTGATCGACGGTCACCTCAAGGCTGTCGCCATTGGCCTCTGAGATTGGAATCCCACCTTTGGACCATCTGTTTGAAACATGAGGAGGAAAATACATTTGTTCACCAGGAATCTTCTTAGTGATGTTGCTACCTTTACAATGGAAACTATTATTAACACCAAACATTGAAGCAACTGTGCACAAAGCATTTGATCTGTAATTTATATCCAATTTGGGGTTTACCCTCAAACCTAAATCTGATGGAGTGGATAATCTGGGATTATGCAGTGAGTCTGTTGTGATATTAAATGTGCTTACCTGTAACCTGTGATCTCAGGGTTGGCAGAGGCAGAGCAGATGAACAACACTTTTGCTCCCTCCATCACCGTCTGAGGCTGAACAGACAGAGTCACAGACGGAGGATCTGGAAGGAAACATGCAGGATTAGATTCACTGCAGCAATAGAGGCTTTACAAATCCTTCCCAATGACTTTCCTGCCAAGCTCCAGGTGTGTAAATCTAAGTCACAATCCTTTTTTAAAATCCATTGCCCTGTCCAATTACACATATTTTCACCATAAAAAACATGCTTATATATAGACAATTGCACAGTTCCTTACAAAAATATTCAAACCAATTCTCACATTTATATAATCACTAATCTTACACTAAAAATGCTAGGTTAAAAACAAACCCAAGTTGGGTTGAAAATAGACAAACCCCAGCAATTTGGTTGTTTTAACCCAGCGGTTGGGTTAAATGTTTGCCCAACGTGCTAGGCTACTAATAGCCCAACTATTGTTTAAAATTACTATGTAGTTGGCCTAAAATTAACCCGAAATAGGTTGTAAATTAAAAATCAGACAGATAATTACTAGAGGCAACAATAATAATCAACAGGTGAACAGTTTTTAATAAGCAATTTAATAAATGTGTTTATTCACATATTAAACTTATTAATAATGTTAATTTTCGAAACATATTAATAAATGTTCATTTCCCACATACTTTGGGTTCAATACAGTCATTTTTAAACAATAGTTGAGTTGAATAAAACTACCCAGCATGTTTGGCAAACATTTAACCCAACCGCTGGGTTAAAACAACCCAATTGCTGGGTTTTAACCCAACTTGGATTGTTTTTAACCCAGCATTTTTTTGAGTGTATACTGAAATATTGCTCTCTGTGATATTTTTTATGTGGCAAAACATTTGTTTTATGTGCTATATATTTTTTTCTACTTAAACTCTGCGGACCCTGTACAGGGTCTGGAATGACATCATCATGTATATACTTTCAATTTTAAATGTCTGTGGAGGAGCTCTGACCTCATATGTGGTACCATTTGAAAGCTTAGAGTCTCTACTCTCTGGAGATATGCTTCACTTTGGCATTTGTTTTACAAAAAGTAACTTATTTACACTAAATTACTCTGGTACCATTTCCGTCTGGATTTGGCCTACACAAATTGAAAAGCTTCCCACACCCACATACAATGGTCTAATTTCAAAATGTTGGTGTAATTTTACAGGAAACCCTTTGAAGTTACATAAATCACTAAATTGTGATTCATTTGTATAAATCTTGCATACAACATGATACAGACACAAATCTTTTTTCCACTATTTTCTGGAATCTAGTGGAAACAGCCCAAACTGTCTGCAGGGTGCTAGAGCACACAGGGCCTGAGCTACACACTTTCAAAACTGAATTTATAACCAAAAAATTACAGCTTCGACAACATATACTTACATGTTTATCACTTTTAGCAGTGGTTTATAAAACTTTGAAGGGTTTCCTTTAAAATGACACCAACATTTTGAATTTTGAGACCACTGTATGTGGGTATGGGAAGCTTTTCAATTTGGGTAGGCCAAATCCAGGCGGAAATCCCAAAAAGGACCCCAGAGCTTAAGAGGTTAAAACACTAAGTAGCCATTGCCATTTTCAAGTATTCAGTTTACATATAAAAACATGTAACATTTAAGTAAGCACCACACATTCTGCATCATGCTTTTATTATTATTAACTTTTTCAGCATAATTGTAGATTCACTAAAACTGAATTATTTTGCTGATTACAATAAAAAATCTATACAAACCCATGATCTAAGATAAACTAGATCTAAACTAGATTATAAAATAATAGTAATAATAAAAACAAATCTAAACAATCCCATATATCAAAGATAATTTCATAAAATCCGCAATCATTAAGAAGTCTGCACATATAAGGAATGGGTGATCTCCATCACAGAAAAGACATAAATAAATAATACTCACGCTGAACATTGATGGTAACAGAAGTTTGGCGACCTGCTGGGGCGGCTGGGTTTAGGACCCTGCAGGTGTAGGTACGTCCAGAATCGCTGTCCTCAGGCACCATGGGTAGCAAGCTAACCGCTGTTTCTCTCTTTCCATCCTCCATCAAAGTCTGAAAAGACAGTAATACAGTGTGAAAACAGTTGAAAAAAACTGAGACCGTATCAGCGCTGGTGGAACGAATTGCTGTAGCTCTCTGAAAATAGAAAGCCTCAATGAAATGTTCTGTCATAGGCAGCTCTTAACACAACTATCCATAATTTCTGTTACGTGCGACAGCCTTTGAATTCAAATAAGGAGAGGCATTTGACAGACAGCACGGCTCCTGAAATGTTATTTCGCCCTAATGGTCGGCGTACTTCTGATACAAAACACAGCTGTTACTTCCATCTTGTTATCGCTGTTAAAATCACACAGACATGATAATCCTAATCTAATTGTCCTATATTTCCTGATGCAAGTCCTAATTTAATAAGGAATTCCCATGATGCCAGTAATCCCATTTGGGCTCAAGTCTCTGCCAGCTCTGTAGGTTGAGCATTGCAGAGAATTAAAGCCGCCATCAGTTTAGCGAGGCAGGTGTGCGCCTGTGTTTTACAACGCTGCCGGGACCATTCTGCTCGTTTTCCCAAAGATTTGTCCATCAGCTCTTCCTGCTGCACATCATCTTCGGAATCTATTTATTGTGTGTGAGAAATCAATACGCCTAAGTGGGGAGAGGTGTAGAGTCTAGGTGAATTGCTGCCCGCTGAAACTACAAGACAGCCTTAATGGAGGATGAGGTGGAGTTTTAGATTTGGGGCGTTTGGAAGGGGGAAGACACAGTGCTGTACTGGGGCAGGAGCATTATGGGAAAAGAGTTCCCTGGAGAGCCTGGGGCGAATCGATGGCAGGTCACACGCTTAACCTCCGATGCGCTGAATGCATTTTTTACGCTAGATCGAGTCACGATGCCGCCTGTCATCAGCCCTCCACTCACTGTCCTTTTATTATTGCTCATCTGCTCTCTCCCACCGACTTGTCTACCTTCTTCACATTCCTTCACTTTATTCTTTGTGTCTTCATGTGGTTTTCCATCTCGTCTTAAATCAAAATGGCTTTGCGGTTTTTACCTCGCTCTTAAACAAGCTTCTCCCGTGTTCATTTTTCCCTCATCTACTTTCCGAGTTTCATCTGTCTTTCTTTCTCTCTTGCGTTCCTCCTCTTCCCTCGATTCAACGCCCGCTTTTCCCCCTTTAAACGTGTCGTTTAGTGTCGTTTAGCGTGGTCAGAGAGCATGACAAATGTGACACTTTCGCAGTTGCACCCGGTTCATGCTCCACCGCACTTCCCATTGTGTTTCGGCATTGTTGTGGCTGATTTCCCCTCTCCTCTCCCACCCTCTCTCTCTCTTTTTTCCTCTCTCCCTCCTTTGCTCTTTCTCTCTCAGCGGAAACTGTATCAAACGCTTATGCCTGTCTGAGCTTTGACATGCTCCAGTTATGCTCAAGTATTAGAGCAACAGCAAGAGCGAGAGAAAATAGAGGCACAAAAGGAGGCAGCTTGCGGCGGGGTGATGAGGACGAGACATACAGAGATTGAATTCAAGTTTTTCGCAACTTTGGGTGTGCACTGTGAGATAGAGTTAATGTGAAGGACAGGTAAGGGGCAAGATCCCAAGTTGTAATCAGCCATAGTGGCTGTCATGCCTGTCCGTAAAGACTGATGTGTCCACAGCCTCACCTTTGAGTAGATGGCATCGTGCATTATCTCTCCATCTCGGTACCAGGTAATCTCTGCGGCAGGTTTGGCTCCAGATGCCCGGCACGTCAGGTTATGAGGGGTGTGAGCTTTCAGACGGACCACTGGCCCTCCTTCCACTACAGGATCTGAAGGAGGCACTGAAAAAATATATATATATATATTATTTGGGAGAAAAAAACATAAAGGGCACATTGTACTTGCTTTCAACTGCCATTTAAAGGCATCACATGTGGAAGCCCATACAATATTAAGCAAATGAGCAAATTCACTAGTGAGTATTTTCTCTTTAAAAGTGAACCAAAGATAGTCTCAAAAACGCGGTTTGAAATCGCTTGCGTTTCTGACGTCACAAACTACCTTGTAACCAATCACGTCAATGCGTGGGCGGGCTTTAGCATATCATTAACAATGCTGCGAAGCAGTGAAGTCTCAATAGAAGCCAGTTATATTTTTCTGTTGATATGAAAAATCGTGTAAATTTAGAAATATAGCGTGTGAATGATCTATATGCTGTATATTACCATGTTATGATGAACTATATGCCTTTCTCCACTGATGTTCAAACCGTTAAGGATCTAAGGATACTGAAGGCAGACTGGATGGCAAACGGGAACATGGTTTGTGTAACATTAGCAACACATTATTAGCTATTTGATATCGTAGTCAAGCACAAGGCTAATCATATTAATTACCATTATGTGTCCAACGTTGTAAAGAGTGATATCATTGTGCAGCGTTTACTACGGTAAAGTTGACTCGACCGTATGGATCTCTGAGCTAATGTGTACCAAATGAATCAAGGGTGTAGAGTTACATACATTCTACGGCATGAAGATTTTTTTCCCACAGGAAAAACGTTTAAATAAACCATTTTGGTGATCAAAGATGAGTTTTAAGGGATACAACTATTTACTACAGGAGGACTTAAGTGTAAAAGACCAGTAGAGTTCAATTCAAAGTTCAATTCAACTGTATCAAAGATTGTTCAAAATGTAGCGTGTTTTTAAACATGTATAAATCCATACCCTAACCTGTTCCTGACTGCAGTGCAGAAGCATTTAATTTTGCTGGTTTGACCTATACAGAACAGGCTGGTAAATGGACAGAGAGATTGAGAGAGATTGCTCTCTCTGAAAAAAGGTTAAGACAGTACTCATGCCCTTTTAACATGGCTGAGATTTGCCATTATGAGTCTATTTACAGGCACTCTACCGCGGGCCCGATTCATCTGAATTACTGATTTGTTCATTTGTTTGCATGCCTGTGCGCAAGCCTTGGGCAAATAGTGTCTGCCACCTTTGATGAAGGTGTCCATCTCGCAGTCGGCACAGAAACGCGCACGCAAAAAAAAAAAAACTTTCTGGTGTACACACTCTTCCATCTGTCCTGTTCCTTTTCTCCGAACCAATTTCTGTTTTTGTATCAGAATTGTCAGAGGTCTTTTCGCCGGTCTTGCCCAGGCGCTAATGGAATCCGTGCGCGAGGTGATTCTAATTTCCATGCGGATTCCCTCGACTGCACTCCTACCGTTGACTTTTTTGACTCTGTTGGATTGCTTTGGTCTCATCCGGCTGCATTGATTTCCCCACATGCCCCTACATGCACGTACACACATGAACGCTCACATACACGTACACACACACACACACACACACACACCTCTTTCCCTTCATGCAGGAGCTGGCATATTCGCTACCCTCTAGTCTGGGAATCCGAGCAGCACGCCAAACATCGGCAGTGTGCACAAAGGCTATTGTTGTAGCCCTGCCTTTCTTTGGCGAGTCTGTGTGGGTGTGCCAACTTTGTTCAATTAGAGACAGATTTTGAATTTTATTTTGCAGCAACAAACTTGGGCTTTATCATTCTCATGGCACTAACTCTTTAGCGTCCCATATTTTTAGACCTTGATATACAGCACAAGTGTGTTTTTCAGCTATTATACACCACAGCTGTGTCCAAGTTGGGCCACCAGGTGTCAGTAACGCAGCACTGTGCTTAAATCCCCAGTGACCCCCCCCCCCCAGTCCCCCCCTCTACCCCCTGTCGCTAAATGCCAGAGAATATGTAGATCAATCATATTGCGTTAATGTAAAAGCAGCCCTGTGGTTGATGAATTCTGTGAGTCACTGTAGAATGTGCTAACTGTGCAGACTTTGACTTTTAACCATTCACGCAAGTCATTTGTGACTGCTGCAATCACATTTCCTTGGCCCTTCACTGTGTTAAGTGTCAGTAGGCTACAGAGAGAGGGGGGAAGAAACTGAGAGGAGGGGGTGGGATATTAAAAAAAAAGAGTCCTGTTATGGCGTGATTTAAAATTGTGAATAAATAATAAAGGCATGACTTACGGTTGCATGGGGGTGGGATCTCTGAAGTGTTTATGCGGAGCAGAGAAATTTGCAGTGTTACGAATTTGAGGCAGTATTTTAAATACTGTTAATGAAATTGGGGACTATGAGGAATGCTCTATTCCCCTCGCTTTTAATCAGTTGCAGAAGAATTATATCGCAGTGGTTACTCTCAATCACACTCACTCATATCACACACGCACACACACACAGTTCTTACCCAGCACCGTCAGTTTGGCTCTGTGTGATCGCAGCCCAGCCTGCGTGGCTTGACACTCGTAGACCGCATCATCGCCTAGCTCAGCTGAATCGATCACCAAGCTGTGCTCACCTGATAGCGGGTCTCCCAACAGAGAGTAGCGTACCCAACCTGGTCCACACAAACATCACAGTTAGAGATATACACACACATAATGCCATCACAGATAGGGCTAGTTTTGAGATCCGATTCTACGTGCATTAGCACCATTGTGTCACTTGGTCAGCGGCAACATTTGAGATGCCTCACTCATGCAGCCAGCCAACAGAGATAGCCTTAACTGTCCAGGTTGCTAATTTCAAAGCTGCTGGGGAAATAATTTTAAATGTCAGTGCGTGACATGAGCGGTGATTGATTCTCCACCTCAGCCCGAGCAGACGGCTGAGATGATTAGACAAATTAAACGCTAGTTTGCATTAGCCGCAGTGTTTGTTTGCCTTCCCGTTTCTTCGTTCAATAGAGCCTAGGAAGTAAGGCTGTGACATTAGTCAAACACACATCCACAGCAGAGGAGGGATGCTGCCCTTTACCTGCCAATCTATGATTGGGTTTATCTCCCAGTTGTTAATTGGAAAGAAAAAAGATGAAGATAAGAGAAGACTAAGCCTTGGTAAATGGACTTCAATAAGCATTGTGTACCTCCTGGGGGAACAGCATCATTTCTGCCTTGCTACTTGCTCTAAATTTGGTTGACATATAGGAAACTGGGTTTCTAGCTAATTACAAGCCAGTGCACCATTTAGAAACACCTTGAAAATTAATTACGTTGATTTCATTTTTTTTTTTTCCCAACTCAATTTTCAAAACTGACTCAATGATGAAAAGCACTGTTAAATGGAATGGCTCTTTGTTCAGCTTTTGTACAACTCTTACCAGGTAGGTCCCGTTCACCACCTAACGCCAGGCCATCTTTGGTCCACTGCACCATCCCCCGATATCCCACAATCACACAGGGCAAGGTTACTGATTGGCCAGCAACCACTACTTGGTCCTGGGGCTGCTGGGAGAAGTAGGCTGCTTGAGACTCTGCAAGCAGAACAAAAAAATTAAACAAGATTAATACTTTGGTTGTTGTTTAATATTGTAAAATATGTCTAATAAGCATCATCTTGGATTAGTTCTTGAAAGCAACACCATAAATGTGAGTGCTGCCACCTAGTGGACCCTGCTGTTAATGAAATATTGCATGTTGTAGAATTGAAGCATCTTTTAGATTTCATAAAAATACACAAATGCAATGATGGGCTTCAATCTACCACGTCCTGTTTGTTAAAAAGGCATGCCCAAAGCATTTATTCTCTTCCAATCGAATTGAGTTTTTCTTTAAATGCAGAAGTGGCACTTTTCTTTGCATCAGTTTGCCTACACACCTGACTCTCTGAAATAGACCAATTGCTAGTTGGATTACCATGGTAAACTACAGCAAGGCTCTCCCTCCTAACGCGGAAGCCTATCTGTCATTTTGCTCTAACCAGTCCAGCTTTCAGGTCAGTGATTTTGTACAGGGAGAGAAATGGGAAAGCGCAGAACACATTAGTGCGATAGTATATTAGCGCTGAATCAGCAAGAGCCATTCCAGCTCACATTCACCATCTCTCTGCAGCTGGTAATACTCTTCCAGTTACACAATGAAACACAATTTTCCTTGCCTTACCCATGCACTGGGCTCTAGGAACGTATTACCCTTTTACACTGATCTAAATCCATTTTGCCCAACACACTCTTTTAAGTGAAGTTTCATGACTTATCACACGCTATGCTAGGTTGTTTTTTATGTTTTTTTTTACCAAGGTCAGTGAGTGGCATTTCGCTAACTGATTGATGCAGAAAAGGCTAATATTGCATCATCTTCCGACTGGAAGAAAAAAAGCACAGTCCATAACACATTTTACAACAGTACTTGGCAAGGGGTCTAGGCGTCAGCTGGTCATGACTTATTTAACTCTTTCCTGTGCCCATATGGCAACCTGCATAGAATGACATGGAAAGCAATGTCCCGTTGAGCCAGAGAATCTGTTACTTCTTCCCATGGTGGGGGAAGTGCTATTTTTTAGTAAAATTGTTGGTTAAACAATCAAAGGAGCTTTCAGCGTCCCATGAGAGCCATCCGTCGTGGCCTGAAAAAGGCACCTGCCGCCGCACTGCCTTCCCTCTATTTTGGCTTTGCTATCATCTTTTTTCCCTCCTTTTTGAACACTTTTTACTCCGTCTTTCCTGTCTGATTTGCATAGCTCAGTTCTACTGAAAATAAACAAAAAAACGCAATAAACGTGCCCAGACTAAACAACAAACAGCCTTCTCTCTCGCACACTATTCCAATCACTTTTATATAGCCTACACACATGGTCTTCTTACACACATTTCTGTGTTTCTCCATTGCAAGAGTTTCATGATTGGATCTGGTGCATCATGAGCCCTCTTGAAAGTAGAAAGATGGCAACCAGCCAGAAGTAACTAATCCATTCACATGAGATTTCAGAGAAGGCGAGGGAAGAAAGAGCACAATTTGATGGAGGTTTTAGAAGGGGAGGGCTGTTACTGGTTCTTCAAAAAAAAAAGGACCGTCCCCCCATTTTTTCTGCCTTTCCTCCTCTTTCTTTGCCCTTTATTTCTGTGTGGTTAAATAGGAGAATAGGGTGCCAGTGGTGGATAAAGAGGGATCTATTCAGCTGGTGTTAAACCCCTCTGAAACTTCTCTCTTTGGGCCAGGGGGTGTTTAAACAGACAGGGTAGGGGGCCCCACCCCAGGCGGGGGCGCAGCAAGACGGTGAAAGGAGGGCAACATACGGTGGCCAGAAACACACTATTGTCCTCTTGTCCCTTGGTTTTAATAGGCCTCTTCATTTCCAATCAATCCTGCTAAATGCAAGTTTAATAGCTTTTCAATAGCGGCTTTTCCCCCCCTGAGGGAGCCCAGGATTTTCTTTCTCCTCCATCCTCTCTCACTCTCTGTTGTTCTCACTCTCTCTCTCTCACTTCATCATTCTCACTGCATTTCTTTGAGCTGAAAAGGGGCTTCCGAGCTTGGCTGACAGAGTTTGGTCGAGACTCAATTATCCACTCCATCAAGGGGTGCAGCAAAGACCATCCACCCCCCTAACCTCCTACACAACCCCACACCAGTGTTCTCTCTCAGAAACATAAGCTTTCTTTCCCTCCAAGGCAAAGGCCAGTGCAGATTTCAGGTATTTTCAAACTTGCTTTTTTCTCCCACTTGTGCTGACAGTCCTCTTTTCTTCTCTTGAGGATGGACACAGCCAGACAGGAAAAGAAATAGCAATAAAATGGAAGTATGCTACCTCTACTTCATTGTCTTTTGCTTGTACAGCACCAACCTTCTACTGGACAGACAAATTAAATAGTAGGCAAAAACACAATGGACAAATCAAAATAGCCATTTTAAAAATGTAAATAAGAACAATAAGGGAAAAACACACATCATGCCTGATTCTGCCACCTACTACCCTAATATCACCCCACAAGTGCCTCAGTCCCATGGGATCTGTTACTGAGAGGAGGATACCAAATGCTCAGAACTAGTGGTGTCTCTTTGAAAGTGCTACCTAGTTTATTCCCTACTTCTTCCCTTTCTTCGTGTAGTATTGTGATTTTGTGATTATTATTTTCATGCTTCATACATTTATATACGGTATGTATACAAATCTACAGAAACAAAGTAGTCATTTATTTTTTGAGGGGGGAGGGGGGACCTCTTTTGTCAAAAACAAAACTCTTCTTGACATTATTATTAGCGGCAGTATTTCTAAGCCTAGCCTTAAACCGTATTTTCATATAGAATTGTTCTTTTTTTGTACACTCCTGCCATCCCTGGAGCTCCACTTTTATGAGATATTGAGTCTTTTTACAGATACTGTAATTGTGTTGTGCTTCTGGGATTCTCCTTTTTGCATCAGGTACTGGATGAACATCGATTGCAATTAAAGAATCTTGCCCCAGCATCTAAATGTTTACGAGCGGTGATAATTCATCAGGATGAGCCGATGTTTAAGGGCTTTTGTACATTCAATAGTTCCTCTTTAGACCCCTCACTGAGTTGTGCCTCTGTGCATGTCTTTAATCACTCTCTCTCACACACAAGACATTCACAGCTTGCATTCAGGCCCATTTACAAGTTATGCACCCATATCAATGCACGCACTAGGCCTTATGAGCAAAACCAAAAACATCTTTTATTATCCTTGCAATGGATGTAGGCATTTACACGCACAAACCCACATATACAGCGAAACGAGTTCACACCACGGGAGTGATTCAGCGCTCTCCAATTCTTGCTCCAAGAGAAGCTCAACAAAATATCACGTCTGGTTAATGAGTCATTTCAAATTGGAATAATTCCTCCTTGCTGAATTAGCCAATTCTTTAACGGCATGTTAGCGGCTTAATTACATGAGTTCATTCCTGACAGAGAAGAGAGGGATGAAAGAAGAAAAAGATGAATAAAAAGGAGGAGGTGTTGAGATGAAGAGGAGCAACAGTAGGACAGAACTGAACATGTTTTATAGGTGGACTGTTTTGAGGTTTACTAAGCTGGTCCTGGTTAGCATACCCTCATGGAAAGAACAAAAACTGATTTAACATTGACAACAGCTCATAACCAGTAATGGAAAATAAAATATAAAATACTCACATGAGCAGGTCAGACAAAAGGCTTGGTATTAACATGGCTGTCTGGCTCGTGCAATGTCATTACAAGGTATCATAACAAATAAAGAGGTGCGTGGGATAAGACAGAGAAATCCGTCTCGAAAACCTACGTTGTGATTTGCTCCACAGTGTGTGGCATCTGCGTGTGCCTGTGTGTTTACGCGTTCCCCCTTCCCCTAGTAACAAGGTCACAACACACTTGGCCTGATACACTTTAATCCGGATTTTTTTCAAAATGGAATATCATTTCACGGCACTGGATGGAAGCAGAGAGGAGTGTGTGTTCATGTGGTGGCGTAAATAGGGCAGGCGTGCTGTGGGGATTGTGGCTCACATTTAGTTGCTACTTTGACACAGTGACTTTGTCTTTTTTTGTCACATGTTAAGTGCAGCTGCAGCTGGGCCTGACTTGAGCATGACATATTAAAGAGCTTTGCTTTTTTTCTCTCACTCTCCCCTAGTTTCTCCAGGCTGTTTTTAGAGCCCAGGATGTGTCTGAGGAGAGAGCTATGCACTCTGCCTCACTGGGACGAACGGACGAACAGATGTTAGCAATGATCCCTCTCTGGTCTACCCTCACTAGGGACAGCGGGGAGTCTTGATGGTATTAGTGATGTTTGTGTGTGTGGCACTTGGTTTCGCCCCTGGCACAGTTGCAGATAAATCAGAATATTTATCCCATGTCAAGCCATATTTAGCCCTCCCTCAACCTCTTAACTGTTTGTTCTGACAACTCTGATTATAAACAGTGAAGATGTTGGAGGAGGGTAGATGGACAGACAGACAATTCAACAAAAAATTTTTCCAAAGATAGTTTCTGCTCACTACTGCACAGACTCAGGGCCCGAGTTCACTACAGCGCAAACTCAGGTCCCGAACCGGCGCAAGATGTCAACGCCATATTGGGGCATTGCTTTTCTACAATGGAAGAGAGTGAAGGTGCGTCGTCCATCTTTTTTTACAGTCTATGATTTGAATACAGATAATGTTATATCTCAATCCAATTAATCCCACATTTGCTGCCCTGTAAAAATAATGTAAAAGCCATAAAATCACCCTTTTCATAGCCTATTCTTCTATTAAGTAGAAACACCACCTTGAGCATTGTGCTCAAGACTTGTACAGAGGAGAGATTGGAATACAAGAGAAAGAAGGGTAAAGGGGTGGATGAGTGCAGAGGGAAAAGAGAAAACTAGTGTGAAAAAGTAACTTGCTGGAAATAAACAGGGCTGGCTAAAAGCGATCCATTGTGCCTGCTTCAGATAAGGCCACTAAACCCAAGCTGGAAAGAGCTGAGCTCCATTCTGCGCCGTGGAATTATCCTTTTGTTTGGTGTGGGTAGACTCTCTATTGTTTCGCTCTCATTGTGGAGGGTGCGTGTGTGTGTGTGTGTGTGTGTGTTTGTGTGCGTGTGTGTCAAATAGTTTAAGCACGTGAAGATGCGTTATACCAAAGTCTCTAGGCTGCATCTTGAAAAGTCTCCCTTGTAAACATAGCCGTCTCCTCTACCTAATGTCCAAACAAACTGAGCCAAGCGCTACTGGTATTGGTTTCTACGGTTTCAGAACCTGCCACATTTAATTCCTTTCTCTTCTCCTTCATTCTTGCCTTCCCATTTGCCTGTTCTCATCATCTGCACCTTATCTCCTGCCTCGCATTCCAGTCGCATCTTTCTCCCCCTTTCCTTTCTCACTTTCAGTGTTGTTTTGTGTCTAAATTGCAGCCTAACAGCTTTTTAAGAGCTGTTTGCAGAGGTTTAATCCTCCTAGCCTCTTATTCAGTCTGCAGTCTATTGTAAGCATCCTGGCACAGTACGAGACCCTTTTCAGGACGACCATACAGCTCATCCATCCATTACACCTTCTTCCTCTGTCCTTCCCTCTCTTCTTCTAGCCCCTACAATCCCTTTAGTAAACCCCCACTTTCTCTTTTCCCTCCATCCCTCTCTCTTTTCTCCTGTCAGCCAGGCCTGATCCCCGGCATCAATGCTGAGCAGGGCCCTTTTCACAGTTACATAAGGTGTGACAAATTGTTGATTTGCCTTCTCCATGCCTCTTTCTGCTCCTCTCTCCGCATTCCAGACACCCTGTCCCTCGCTCGCTCCCTCCCTATCCCTGTCCTTTCTCTATTTATCGGCATGAAAATTGCAGGGGTTCAAGTCAGCCTGTCGACAGAGAGAGTGAAACGGGGATGATGGGGGGTCCGCAGCGGCAAGAGAAACAGAGAATAGGACATAAGAGCTTCCAGCAGGGGTGGAGAAGGGAAGAACAGTTTTCTGACAGATAGAGGTCTCAAACAAGCCTATGCTTTTGAGAGGGAATGAAGGAAATCTATAATCAAGCTTCTCACCCTGCAGTTATTTCTCACTCTGTCTTATTCCCTTGTTAGTGGTGCTTGCTAAGGCATTTCTCATACAAAGGAATGTCTCATACTTAGGTTAAGGGATTTGAACAAACCACTAACCTGAAGGATGAAACTGACTAAGGACATGAATGATTTATATTTACATTTATTCATTTAGTAGATTATTTTAGTCAAAGCAAAGTGATACCTTAAATAACGTGGCTTGTCGAGGAGTGTTGTGCTATTGATTTTCTAAGTCATAAGACTTACAAGTTTAACCTGGCCAAAAACAACAACAACAGAATTAAATTTGAAGGAGAGACCTAATCCATATCTAGATATCTGGGTCAAAATAAGTAGTCACCTAGAAACCATCCGGAACACCCTAGCAAGATAAATATCTTCAAAAAGATTAAAAGTTTTAATCTTGGCCGGACAACAGCGGTAACAATGACCACATCATCAGATTGCGTCAACCTGCCAGGTCGCATAAGAAGTGCGACAGCTAAATCTTGAAATGAGAATGATACTGATATATGCGTACGTGTGTGTGTGTGTGTGTGTGTGTGTGTGTGTCGCTCAGGACCTCTGCGTGCAGCAGAGGCTGTGTCTGTCACGCACTCCTCTCTGCTGTGCAGCGTCTCTGGTGAGCGTCAGAACTTTTCCAAGTGTCATTATTCCAGCGTTCCCATTCTCACTCTCCCACTTCAGAGTCTAAGAACTCCTCAACTTGCAGACGGAAGCTCTCCGCTAGGAACACAAAGAGGCTGGGAGGAAAAAAACTAGAGAGGGAAGGAAGAGGGGGAGGATAAGATTGTCTCTACACATCAGCCAACTGTCTTGACAAGATGTTGATTGAGCCAGTCTTGTCATTTCATTCCTGCAGGTCTCCTGGTATTTTCTGGAGATGGTTATTGCTGCTGCTCTTCCTTTTCTCTCTCGCTCTCTCTCTCTCTGCACTTTATCTACTTTTCATGCCGCCTTTGTCTAATTCTCTCTCTCCTATACAGCATGCACCAATCTCTCTTTATCTCTCCCTTACTTGTTTTCTGTTGCTTGATGTACAGTATGATCTAAGATCTAGTATGCTTTTAAATCATTAGCGTTGTGTGCTCTTTGCATAAATATGTGGGTTGCTGTATGCACCAACACCCCCACAATAATGGAAACATCTACAATTGGTACGCCTCTGATGGGCCTAATTCACTGCGGGGGAAAATAAATAAACACAATAAAGACAAATTAATAAACAAATAAACAACGCTTTTATATGCACTCTCATTTCATTCCTCTGGCTGAGAAGTCAGTGTAAACAACACTGAGAAAAAGCAACACTGTAAATATTGCAAGATGATTAAAAATCCATGAAAAGATCACGTTTAAACGTGCCCCCTTATTCGCCTTTGTTGATCTCTCTGCCCTGCATTCACTTTCAAAAGGCAAATGAAATGAAAACAGAAATCTAGCACTTATTCTGAGCTATTGGGATGCTAGGCTCAATGCCCTGGGGTGTCAATTAATTTAGTCTGGGGATTTGTGGCCTACACTTCCTAATTGAGCCCAGTGGAGGCCCCTGTGGCTCTCTGTGATAGGAGGAAGTGCGTTCCATAATTAATACGTTTTTTTCCCCCTCATACTGTCTTTATTAT
Organism: Gobio gobio; assembly: GCF_949357685.1. Lineage (NCBI taxonomy): Eukaryota > Metazoa > Chordata > Actinopteri > Cypriniformes > Gobionidae > Gobio > Gobio gobio. The sequence goes on from NC_137114.1 coordinate 22,141,810, forward strand.
TATTATTTTTTAATGAGGAAGTGATGTTGTAAATGTATGCATCTCATTAGAGCAAAGAGGGCCATGCTCTTTATTGGTCTAAATGCGGAGAGGAAAGGGAAAATAGCTGTAACCTCACTTGTTAGTGGCATATTGAAGTCTGTGCATGCATGAGAGTATGTGTGTTGGAAAATAAAGAGAGATAGGTTCAATGAATACCTTGTTAGGGTTGTTCAATGTGTGTGCTTTTTTTTACCGCTTGGAGGTTAATGTTGCGCTGGCAATTCTATTGAAGCTTTCTCTAATTTGATGTTTTTCCTCTCTCTTCGAAAGAGAGACTAGCCATGGCTAAGTGTTGTTTTTGAAGACCACCAGTTTGTTTGATGTACGAGAGATTGAATTTCTGTTACATTAGAATTTCCCTTTTCCATTAGAATTTTTCCCTTCCTGCCTGTTATGCTTTGTTTCTTTCGACACCTATGTACGGTGACTTCTATCCGCATCACGTAACAGTATTCAATTAAACAAACAGCTCCTTCATGTCTCTAGGACGGGTGGCATCAGCTGAAACAATGAGCCGCCTCTTCGCCGGTGAAAGGGCTGACCCACGCTCACGGACGGCCTTCAAATTCTCCATGATTAATCGACGTCTGTGGTTTTCACACACAGTTTGCATTTCCTTCCTCTATCAAGTTAAGGTGGTAGGGGGTTGGGTAGTTTAATTAAAGACTGAACTGTCCTGTTCATCAGATTAGCCTGGACTCAAAAGTGTTCTTTTAACATGACTGATGACTAAAATCCTCCAGAACAAAAACGAATGGCTTGGCGAAGGAGGATAGAAAAAGGATTGAAAAAATCTTACCTGCCGACCTCAATACATCCTGGCTTGCTTAGCGCAAAAGAAGAGAGGGAGGGAGGGAGGGAAGAAGGGAAGAAAAAAAAAGTAATTTCCTGAAACTCCATTTCTTTGGTGGTGATTAGCAAAGAAGCGTAATTAGGCTGAAATGTGAAGTCAGGATTTTTTTTTTTGTCTTTACGGATTGAACCACTTCCTCTGGAAAAATCTGGCCCTGATTAATGAATGAATGATTAATGAGCGAACTAATAAATCAATTAATTATTAAGCAAGCACTCTGAACAAGAGAAAAGGGAGAATGAGGAGTTGGCAGAGATCGTGAAGGGAGCATTGTTATGGAAGCCACACACACATCGTCTGAAGAACCTTTAGCTGAGCATAACTGTGGATTCCAGACAACAAGTGTTAGTTTTAGCCAAAAGGCGACATTGTTAATGTTAGTTTTAGCACATTTGTTTTTACTGATTGGTGACATCGTGTTACAACAAGTTGTAACCCTGAAGCACAGAGGTGGCAAATCTTCTTTCCCCACTTCATCCCTCCATCCAACTTCCTACACCCTCCCCACTTAACTAGGACACTCTATCAATCTTTGATAATACTTGGCGTGGGCTGTGGCTGCGAGACCAGTGACTGGAGAGTTGAGGCAACACAGCATGGCGTGATGTATGAAATGTGGGCCGTGCCAGTAACAATGATATACTGTAGCGTTTTCCAGTCAAGTTTGACCTTTTTTCCTCCGCTGATATTAATCGCTGCAGCGCCAGAATACATGCCTGATCTATTTCTCCCCCAGGAACCCTGTGCACTTTACAGTGCCGCCCTGGCCTCTCCATGTCGTTGCTAAGCTTTCTTTATCTCACTTCCTTCTTTCATTCGCTAAGACTACCCCCTGTTGAAATGCACCTCACCAGGATGCGCCATCTAACTGTTATTTTATGATTGGATAGGTTTGTTGTGGCCTTTTAAAAAATGTGACGTGCCCCTGTAAACCTTCAACTCCCCAGTGCACAAGACCCAGCTTAAACATAAGAGAACTTGCTTTGTGATAGCCATAGATATAGATCTCTATGCTTTGGCTGTGGCATTATTAGCTGAGCATCTGAGCAAAAGGAATAGACACTGAGCTTTTGAAGAGAGTCTCCTGGGGGCTTTGGAACCGGGCAACCTACAGAAGAAGTCGGGGAAAAAAGAGAAGGAGCCTCTAGGCTGTTTGGCAGGATTGTTCCTAGTTAATGTGATGGAAAATGCCAAGTCCCTCTTATACTCTCTCTTTCTCCTTCTTTCCCTGTCCTCCTTCTTTTCACTATCTTCTTGTTGACTGGTGCTATGCTGCCAGTGTGGAATTGCAGATTTCCCCGGTCTCAATTGAGTGAAAAGGGCTTTGTCCTTCCATTTGGGGTGGATCATTGACCAGAGTTTGGGACATATGGTCCCTGTGTGCTGGTCCCTGCCTAGCGTTGCTGAAGAATGTAGTGGGAGGGACACTTAACCTCCCCGCTCTTCTTTAACACCTAGCATGCCTAACCCAGCTAGTGGCGTGATGAACTTAAACACTTCATTGTGTGTTTTTCTTTCGTTAGGGATTTTTTCCCCCCGTCCTGTCATCATCTCTAAAAGTTAACTGACCATGGGAGGAGTGCTGATAGCGGTGGGTGGGAAGGAATGCACAGAAGGACAGATGTGGATGTTTTCACAAATTCTCCTGCTAATCCACGTGTTGTACTAAAACTCTTTCTTAGCCTTAATCTCTGTTTACATCTGATATTAAGATCCATCTCAGGCAATCTGATCACAAGTGGTCAGTTATATTTTTTCAAAGCCAAATCTCAAAATGTTTTTGGATCCTCTATTCCGCACTGTTCTGTTTGAAACGGATCGCCCAAAGTGGATGTTAATGCCAGGTAAACTGGGCCTAACATTTTCTCTCCCTTCGTTGTTCACTCTTTATCTATTCTAAAACAACTTGCACCATTTCTTATTTTGCATACACACTCCTTATTCTTTAATGTTTTAACACATACATACACACACACACACACACACACACACACACACACACACTCTGTTTGGCTGGGCAGTTAAGCAGGCAGCAGTAATAGATGGACGCTGTCTGGTCGTGGCAGTATCTCTGATGCCCAGGCCCATATTGGAATGTCTCAGCGTGTTTTCCTGTGATAAGGCTTTTAATTAAGTGTCTAACAAGGACGTCTGGGGGTGTCCATCGAAGGGACATGGCCACCTGTGTACAAGACCATTATCCAGAGAGACAGTGGGAGAGGGAGAGAAAGAGAAGAAAGAGTGCAAAACGAAAGATAGGCAAAAGGATAGGAAAAAGGCAGAAAGAGATGAACAAAGCCACACACATACATACAGACTTTCCACTCTAAAGGAATCTAATTCCCTGTACGGTCATGACCAGGACACCAACAGATCCAAATCATGATTTAAGCACCAGTTGTCATGACCGCTTTACAGATTACATAAACAAAGCTTTATTAGCAGGTAAGTCTCAGTTTCTGGGCTACTTCAGAGACTGGTAAACAAGTGAGGTATGTGCTCTTAATTCATTACTTCTATTCATCTGTAAGACAAGTACTTTTCTAGTTAGAATTACACTTATGGAAGTTGTGTGGCCACGTTGGTGCCTGTGCCCCCTCACTTCTAGTAGAAGAATCAAATTCAGATATTCAAACTACAAATTTTAATTCCGTTTGCTACCTAAATTGAATTGGAATTTAAAAGCTGTTCCCAATTAATGTTTGAAAGTATTGTAAATGTAAGCCAGTTCTAAGATAGTTTCACAGATTCCCCAAGCACTGGCTCCAGCATCAGCACCATTTCAGTGGAAAAAGGGTACATAAGGTGTCGCTATCGATCATTACAACATCTAGATAATCTGGAGATTGCTTGCCTGCAGCTCGGCAGTGTTCCAATGGCGTCTTTACAGGATATGGGTTTGGATCTTAGGAAGCTCAAATCAATCTCTATAGATTCTGGTTTAAAAAAAGAGAAAAGTATAATTTAGCTTTTTCATCCCAGCAGCTCTTGGAGAGTGAATGAAATGGAAAAAGAAAGGGTGTCACCCCAACTGAGATGAAGGTAAAGAGAAATAGAGGGAGAAAAATTGATCTGCAAGTGCGAATAAATGCATACTCCACATAAACTATTATAATTCAATTGTCCCTGATGAATAACTTCGCTCTCTGTTTTTTGTTTAGTTTTTTTTGCTGGCCAATCTGTTCCACCTCCTCTTGTCCACTCTCATCCCTCCATCCAGAGAAACCACTCAATCTTCCTTCTTGAGGGAGGCTTCCTTTAAATCTTAATTAAAACCAACTCCAAAAGCCCATCTCCTCCCAGGGGCAAGCTTGAAATCAGCTTAGAACAATCAAGCTTACGGATTAGGTTCCATGGGAAATGAGGAAAAGAAAAGGAAAGAGAGAGACACAACACAAAGAATAGGAGGATGAGGGAAAATAGTACCCCCCCCCCCCCCACACCCCCTCGCTCATGGTAGTACTAGAGTCTGGTCTTGACCTATTGACCCCACTTTCTTGCAAGATTAAGCTGCTAGCGATGCTTCTAGAGAAGGTAAACATAGGTTAGGAACAATGGCCACCAGGCGAGAACCTTATTGGATTTTAATTAAGTGCCTGGAGAAAGTGTTAAAAAGGACTATGGGACGCAAAGGGGCTCCAGTGTTCACAAACCCGTTTCTCATGCTTCACATTTTTTCATGCACTTTTTCTTTTTTGTGTGACCCCTGCTCCAACTATCCACCTTTTCTTTTCCAGACAAAAAAAAAGCTCCTTAGCCCGCTCGTTCACATTGTGAGAACAACAAACAGGTCTTCACTCCCTGCTCCTTAGAGAACTATTCGTCACCCGCCTCGTTCCACCACGATCCCAGGTTATCGCTCTTGGGCTCCCTCTCTCTCTTAACAAGGTGAAACGAGACTCGGTCCCCTGAGGAGGCAGCGCCAGTGATAAGGTTAAAATGGGCCGAAAAAATGGAGGCGATTATTTGATATTGGACAGATTGAATTATCTAGATTGAGAGTGCAAGAGAGGAGGGGATGCTAGTTTGGCTCCGAGAGGCAAAAGAAAGATAGTGTGAGGGAGAGAGGGAAAGAAAGGAAGAGGGTTGGACAGAATAATTTTTCTCCAGTATTGCCATTTGTGCCGATGAGGACCAGCCTGATATTAATGACCACTCAACTCTCGACCAATGGAGGAGTTTTTACCTCTTAAGGGGCAGATTGTGAACGGTGCAGAGTAGGCGGTTAATTTGACAGGGAGCAAGTCATCCAGTGCTAGATTTGTGAAGAATGAGAGAACTCAATACACTGAGACTGAGACTGAGGAATCCCTATACGTTCATTGGACCTTTTGGCGTCTAGATCTATCAGATCTATAAGGTTCTACAACTACTAATTATACTGCTTACTAATGAAAATAGGAAAGGTTGAACACAGAAAAAAAATCCAAATACACACAAACACCATGCGCCTGGCCAGAGACAGGTCATCATCACCTCAGCAAGCACCAAAAGAGAGCTGTTAATTGGTGTGAAAACACACACACTGTCTTGTGTTGTGGGTATTCGATGAAGCTGGCACTTGTTAACAGGATACACTGAATCACAGGGAGAGATAGAGACAAAGGGGAGAGTGTTTTTTGAGAGGAGAGACCACTCCCACTGCTAATATTTGTGATTTCTTTGCTTGGCTCTAAGGTACAGGGCTAATGAGTTTGTCCCACTTTAAACTATAGTGTTTAATAAAAATCTGTAATGGCAACATTCAGACTCACAGGACGTTTCCACAGACAAATAAGTACACTTCACACTTTCACGCTGACATGCCTATAGTACACCTTTTTGTGCAATATACCACCTGATATGTTTTCCGTATTGAGTTGAATCTGCTTCACTTTTATACTTAAGTGAGTCCATTAATAACATTAGCAAAACAAAAGAGGTTTCGCACCAAGCTACTGCGTCACACTGGGACAAAAGACTCTGCTTCAACAGAGCCTTTTTAAGGTTCCCCTTGACAATTCAAGACTCTTTCACGGTGAGTTTGGACCATAGATTTCTCAGATGCCTGGTAAATGAGTGAAAGCTTGCAGCGTAAGGACTGTTACAGGGCTAATCACTGGCATGGATGATCTCTGAACCTCCCTGTGGCTCTGTTGAAAGGGGGTTTGTGTTGGCCTCTTTGCAACCCTGTTACTTATCAGTCTCCTTAAGTAGCTTGTGATTGAGGGGGTCCATTAGAAACCTATCCATCACCTCCTCTCAACAAGCTGAGTGAAAAAGTGATGACATCAGACACACCCTTGCACCAGTATCAGTATCACCACAAAGTAGTGAGCTTACGAAGCTGCTGTCCACATTCATCAGAATAGTGCCAAACATTTTAACATTTTTTTTAAAATAAAATGAACAGTTCAAATTCCAAATTGACCCATTGTTAATCTCTGCCCATCTTTGACAAACTTTAGAAAAGACAAACTTTAGAAAACATCCCATATGAATAAACTGGAGAATGTGAATTTTGTGTACTTGCAGTAAAATGTGCTCAAGAAGAGGTAAAAATTCACACAATTTAGGAACTGTGACATTGCAAAACCAACCAAACTTAAAATTACAACAAAAACCTGCAAATTAGAATTGAGACAAATGTTTCTCACAGTCAACTGATAAGAAAAGCCTCATTTGATCGTGATTACAACTGATAACATCAGTGTAAGTGAACCGAACACATTTACTCCGGTGCTGTGAGCTCTTAAATTACTATCACACTACAATGACCTGAATCAATACGTAAAATGATGTTAAAAGAAAAGAATACAAATTAGTATCATTAATTTACCTCTGAGCAAATGGAGGTGTTCTTATTGATATTCTACATGGTTAATTGGTAATTAGAGCTGAGGCATTGTTCAATCCACAGTATGTACTTCTCCAGATTCATAGAAAATGATAAAACAGACACAATTGACCTAGCAATTTTGTATACCAGAACAATTACCTAATACCAGAACATGTTCATTAATTTTAATATAATTAATAAACTGAACTACTAATAGAACAGTGCTTTTATAAAAGCTATAAACACACTTTTTTATTTATTTATTTTTACTTTTTTGGCCATTCTAGTAGTACAAAGCTCAAACGAGTCTCTGAAAAAATACTCACACAAATTCCTCTGCCTGTGAAATCCTTTCTATCTAAACAAGCTTTCTCAAATCTCCACCAAAACTCAACAAAACATTGACTTTGGAGACGAGATGTTAGTATCATATGACAACCTTTCACATTTGTGCCCCGTTTTCCAGGGGGCTTCATAAATCATCACTAAATCTCTACACACTGGTACGCAGCTCATAGAGAAAGCTAAACCCGTATCTTCAGGCAGGAGAGTACCACCCTTCGCCTGCTGCTGTAAGTGAGTAGAAGCTAGAGAAGTGCAGTTCCAGCGGGAACACACTCATCATTCTCTCACCTGCTCTGAGGTGTCTCTGTTTGGGAATGCTTGAAACCAAGCAGCCTGCTGCGCACAAAGCCAGCCTGGAGCCCAGAGCTAGAAGACCTGCTGTGTCCTCCAATACCTATGCATTCTCAGCATACTGGTGAAGCTGTTTTTGTCACAGCCCAGAAACATACACAATCTATTCGAGAATAAAGCAAAAACAAGTGGTTTGGGGTTAAGTACCAAGCGTTTGCATTAGTGTAGGGGCTTTCTCCTTCTCTCTTCCACACATGAACCAGTCCACACTTCATTGCCTGCTTGATGGCTTTTCTTATTTATGTATTTGTCCTATTCTATTATGCTGTACCTAAGGATGGCAAGCAATTTTGTCCTGTGTCCTTCTCTGGATTAAGAATACTTTCCTGTAAAGACTAGCAAATCTGCTTACCAGGATACATTTTAGATCATGTGTTGTTCAGCATCACTAGCTGGTGAACAACATAGTTGGGTCCTGCCATCCATGTGGATGTTACTTTGACATGTACCACCTACCTAAGCATTGTTGCAGACCATGTACACCCTTTAATTGAAACGGTATTCCCTGGTGGCTGTGGCCTCTTTCAGCAGGATCATGTGCCCTGCCACAAAGCAAAAACGTTCAGGAATGGTTTGAGGAGCACAACAACGAGTTTGGTCCCCGAATTCCCCGGATCTCAATCCAATCGAGCATCTGTAGGATGTGCTGAACAAACAAGTCCAATCCATGGAGGCCCCACCTCACAACTTACAGGACTTGAAGGATCTGCGGCCAACATCTAGGTGCCAGATACCACACCTTCAGGGGTCTAGTGGAGTCCATGCCTTGACGGGTCAGGGCTGTTTGACACAATATTAGGAAGGTGGACATAATGTTATGCCTGATCGGTGTATATACACACCATCTTCACAGAAACTCATGTTAGTCTAAGCTGGTCTTTTCAGGCAATTAGAGTGAAGGATTGTGGGACTATGGAGCCCATTCCATTCTAATCTGCATAATAGGCATATTTATGCATGCAAATGCATAAAAAGTGGCATTTTGTGCTGCGGCTTGGTAAAGTTCTAAAAAGCTCAGCCAATGTAAGCAGATCACTTTTTTAGACTCCGTCTGTCCATACAGACTCATTATTCACTCCAAGAGACATTATGTTTAGCTAGCAACTTTTCTTTCTTTGTCTCTCTTTGTTCCTTGTTCTCTTTGTCTTCTATCTCACTCCCTCCCTCTCCTATTTATCTCTGTCCTTATCTGTGACTGACAAGCACCCCACACCAGTGTTTACAGCAAGCCAGAACCAGGGAGAGAATTTCAAAAGTAAACAGCCAATATCCTGCACAACAACGCTGAGGTAGCTCTTTTCAGTGCGTATCGTGTACCTGTCCCTGTGTGTGTGTGTGTGTGTGTGTGTGTGTGAACTTCCTCTTCAACTCCGCAGAGAACTGCAGGGTTTGGATGCCTCACCCAGACAATAGTCACAGACCATTAGAGGTTTCTCTGTCTTTCTTCGTGCAGGGTTCAGCGCTGTAATCCGTTACAGCCCTCCCACAGCAGTAGAGCGGCTGGAATGCATCAATCAGGATGGTCCAGGGGCACTGCCTGACATTACCTCATCGTCTGAAAGAGGCTGTGTATCAAATTCAACCCATCAACACCACCACCCCCCCTCCCCGAACCCCACACCCTTGCTTTCCCTTTCATCCACCCAGCTCTGCCCAACCTGTGCATTCAAAGCTTGTCTACTTTGTTAATGCTTCATCATTGCCCCCAGGTGTCCACATGCCCTATGCAGTCTCCTGTGTCAGACAGTCACTTTTTCATCTGGTATGTCTTTGTTACTCTGTTTCCTACTTTTAAACTGGGAGAACAGATGAAGGGGTTCCTTCACACCAGTACAAGGATATCAATTACCTTCAGAGCTAAGATGCTGGAAGTTAATCTGTTTGACCCCCCCTCTTTTCCTCTCTTCCCTTTCTGCCTTGGCACACCATTTTGTCAAGCTGCATGGACTCCTAAGCCTTCCGCACCTAGGCTAAATGGTTCTCTCACTTTCTTTATCGCCATCTTTTCTACCTTTCAAATCATTTGATCGCCTGTTCTTTTTTTCCAAAGGCACTGACTTGTTTCAGATCACTTTGGATCGCTCAATAAAATTACCATGTTTGGACACATGAGTGACGGCGGAAAGCTTGTTTGACGCGCTTTGACTGACACCCCTCGCTTGATAGCAAATTGGCCAGCTTCTCCCTCGACCTCCCACTGTGGCATTCAAAGCCACGCCGTAATATCCCAGCAATCAAGAAGAAGCAAGAGAAAGAAGACGGTGCAGGGAGAGAGAGAGAAGGAAAGACATGTATGCTTTTCTCAATATCTTGCCCAGCTGTCTGAAAACCAAACAGAGATGCCTTTCACCCTGATGTGGTGGGGGAGTTTGAGTAAGGTCTTCTCTCCGGTGTGGAGTATTATGGTTAACGGTCGAGCTCACAATCACAATATTTGCGCACACATTCCACTGGGGTTTCCAGAGAGGAAGAACTATTTGGTTAAGGGATGTGAGTGCGAGAGCGACAGAAAAAGAGAGACAGATAGAGAGAGAATGAGCTCACAAATAGCTGATAATGAGAGTCTTCCCTGAGAGTCTGCATGACAGTCTTTATGTCAAAGGCTCGAGTAGGGCTGTGCTGAGCTGAGATCTTTTGTTTAATATGATGCTATCTTATAATGGAAGCAGGTATAAGATCCTATCCTGATACAGATGCAGCATTAGCGGGACTGAAATCACCAGTGCAAGGGTGTCAAAGACACTTACTACACTTGCTATATTGGTATGAAACAGTATAACAGAAAAGCTTTAATTTGTTGTGCTGGATGCTATGGAGAACATCTAAGTGGCACAATGTGACAGTCAAAACTTAAAATGACTTAGACCACTGTACTAGAGTATATGATAGATCTTGAAGCAGTATTACAATCGGACTGTGGCTTTTTCAAGAGCTTTTCTGTCTCTCTCAGGCACACAATGTCTTCTGTGATGGAGTAATCATTAATTAAACAGTCAGGCTTTGACTAATCACCCTAAAAAGGCCATGCAGCTTTAACCATGAGACACTCATCTCAGCTGCCCCTCTGGCACAACCTTCAACTGTGTGTGTGTGTGAGAGAGAGAGAGAAAAACAATCAATTACTGTTAGCTGTCAGTCCATCTGAACTTCCATGACTCATGAATGAATGTTTGCATAAAATCCATAACTATAACAAACACAGATCCCAGAACAGATAAGTAATAAAGGAACATAATGTCAAATCTAGCTCAATGATTTGCAGTTCAGCATTCTCCCCCAAACGTAAACACAAAAATCTAATATTCAATAAATAAACAGACAGATAAAATTAATGAACAGTTTTCATAGCAGAATTGGATTTTCCCAGCGCAGAAAACATCCTCTCATATCAGGGCCATCTTTAAGACCGGGCTTAGGGATCTCGGCTCGAGAGGATAATATGAGCCCAGATATTGCAGCAACATGGAAGATAAATTTCAATTTACTGTTGCTTCCTGTGTCACAGCAGGAGATATGAAATTTTGTCTTGGAGGACTGGAGGTGATAGTAAAATAGAAGCCAATGCGCGCTCTACCAAATCCCAGCTCATTCTACACACGCCTGTGTCAAAACACTTCCCTGCTTCTATTGGTACCAAATTGTGATACATTTCCCCCAGTAACGAGTGACACTTTGCGCATTTTGGTAGAAAAAAATGCAAGCAAAGTGCTTCTTAAAATAGGAGATGAGTGTTTGAATTTGTGTCTTTCCTTAGGCATTGTTTTAATGATTTTCTCCAAATTAACTCAGGCTGCCGAGCCTCACCCCTTTGTGATCTGGGAGTAATGTCAGCAGTAAACACCCTCTTTTTTTTCCACTGTATGCAAATATCAGTGATTATCTGACCCTATTGCCTACTGCATCTCGTCATCAGAATAAACAGAAGGGGGAAAAAAACAACAACATTGTTGAGAGGAATCCCTGGGGACGTGGATACATTAGATAAAATTCCACTCTAGGAGTCACTCTCGGCCTTGACAAAACAAACTGTCCATTTTAATGTAACTGAAGACCTCCGATGACATCATTGCCCTCTTTTTCATTTTCTCCTCTAGAGGAAGAAGTCAGCACAATTCCTCTTTGTCCACTCACTCGTCTTTCCGCCCAAGGAAAATGAGGTGAGGATGTGGGTGGATGGAGACGAGGTTAGAGGAAGAAAAAAAACAATGGAGATGGAAGAGATGGCCTTGTCCCAGAGTGAGGAACAACTGGCCACCTCTCCTCTAGGCTCTGCCATTAGCCGTGCGGGCTGGAGACACTGACAGCTGATAACAAAAGCCCCCCTGAACGCAATGCCAAGTTCTTTATCTATGTGCTCCTGCATGTGCAAGCTGATTACAGCCTTTCCCTCCAAAACCTTCTCATTTGCTTTCTCTGTTCCACTAATTCTCCTCAATATTTTTTTCTGTGTGTGCCTCTGTCTTGGGTGGGGTGGGGGGGGGGGGGTGCTGCGGAAAAACGTGGGTGAGACCCCAGGGTCGCCGTCTTATGTCTGTGAAAGATAATTAGACAATACGGCTGTGTGTAGCAGAAAACAGAGAGCGCCATTGTTTCAAGACCCCCCCAACCTAACAGCTGTATGTGTCATCAGGAGCACGGTTTGAACGTTATGATGGGCAAATGAGGGCGCGGGAAAAAGATGGAAAACAAGGAGTTGTGGCCTTTTCTCCACAGGAGGTGCTATAAAAGTTAACTTTGATACTGTAAAGGTGTAGCATTATCCTGATCCCTTAAGTCCTATTCACCAGCTTAAATGTCATTCTCAGCATCAGTCCCAGCAACACATATAAAATTCGTACGCTAGAATGTTGTCTGGGGAGAAAATCTCACGATTTGCTCTCTGCTGTAAACAAAACTGACCTTTATGTTGAATTTGTCTCCGAGCGCCAACCTCTCCCTGTAAAAGAGCCCAGAGCACTCAGCCGCTCGCAGCCAGTCCATCTCACTCCGTTCTGCAGAGTGCAAGCGCATCAAAGCAGGCCAAAACTCATCCATATCTATGCCATACGAGCGTCTCCTAAATAATGCAGCAGTCTTCCAGCACCAGACAGATTCTGCTGCATCGGCGCTATTGTGAATCGTGTGTGTCACACACTTACTCTCTCTAACTCAAACGCACACACTCACCACTGAACTTCTTTGCCTTCCAACTTCGCTACTCCTTTTCAATAAGGAAAAACAGGCGATGTATGAAAGAATAGTTTCAAAAAGATGTAATTGTAACTTTTATCTCACTTTATTTCTCGTAATTATGCCTTTATACCTTTCACAATGTGGCTATTTCTTATTTTAAACTTTACTTCACATTTACATTTTGTTATTCTTTACTCTGAGGTGAAAACAGGCTTCCACAGGAAAGAAAAAGCAGGTGAAGCGGAAAAAAAAGAGACGGATTCTACATTTTATGTTATGCTTTTCCAATCTTTACACTAGATGCATCTTATCTGATGCTTTCTCTAACACCGAGTGACATACAACCTCACTCTTTACATACAATACAAACATTGAGCCTCTTAACAACACACACACACACATACACAAACAAGTCATTTTCAGTCCCCATAAGGTCTCCTAAGACATTCGGCTCATGCATAATACAGAAAGCTCCTAAAACAAACCCGGAGAGCCAGAAGGCCAGAAATACCATAACACAACCCCACTCAATCTAAGCGCCCAGCAGTCCCCACCACTAATGGGAGTGTGCAGGTCAAACTATCTGTCCCTCTAATGGAGCCAGCTAAGACTGAAGATCTGCAAAGCTGTTTGTTGGAGTGTTTACATGTGTGCGGCTGAGTCTGAAACTGAAGCCAGCTGCCTTGCTGCCCAGTCAGTCAATTACTTAACAGACAGCAATTTAGTATGAAGGCACCGACTAAAGAAACTTGTTTCAGACAGGCAAAGCACCATAATGACGCCTAATGATCTAGAACAAATTCGAGTCAAGTCTTAGACATAACTAACGAAGTATTTAAAGATTGTAATTATTATTTCTCAGTAGACGTTTATGAATAGACTTTTTTTTTTTCAACACCACACAGCATTGTGTAATGTCCCAGAAAGACATCTGAAGACAGGATGTCACCAAAGACTATAGAACTATAGATATAGAAAGACGGTTCACTCCTATTACTTATGAATGGGCGAAACGCCAAAAATATGGTGGAATAGTCCCGCCTTCTAAAGTAAAGGAGCCAATCGCTGATTGGTACAGTCATTGCGTCACTGCAGCTGCCATTAGAAATTCCGGTTCCCATAGAAACCTGAGACTAACAATATTTGATAATAGGAAACAACATTTATGGTACAGTTCATGTTAGATTTTGTAGCTGATTTCGCCAAGCAGTTTTTGAGACTCTAGGATTCCCCCATTCAAATAGATAGGACTTGGTCTATAGCTACCCTAAATAGCTGCCCGGAGGCGTTGCAAATATGGTGCAGAGTGAACAGACTTTCCTTGAAAGGGACTTTGATGATACGCAAGTATTAGATTTGATATATTGATGCCATACCACCATACTATTATAAATTAGTCAATTTATTCAATCATTCACCTTGATGATACTGATGATCAAAAGAAATAAAGTATGTGAATAAGAGTGTGTGTTAGGATACAAAATGATAAAATGAAATAATAATGCACAAAGGGATAGTCAGTTATGTATTTCTTTGCTCTTTACAAGGCAAAAGGACTAGGGAGGAAGGAAGCAGTAGGCGAAAGTTTCATGATCTTAACACGCTTCCTTTGAACGCTGCCTTATGGGACTCTAACCCCACACCAAAGGTTTCCAAAAAAAAAAAAAAAGTGCTGGAGATTACTTGGAATACTGATGGCACAGTGCAGCATAATTCCACTGGGAGACTGAGGGACATTCCGAGAAAGCAAATTATGGCTGGGAGAAAGAAGCGGCGGAGCTTTGTTAAGGGCATGCTCATGAATATCTGGCACTAGAGGCTGGTCTCTTCAAGACTCTGTCATGTTCTCCGCTTCAATCCCTGCTCTTTTCTACTAGTTCTGAGCCTTCGTCTTGTCAGACAATCTGAAATCATGTGTGTGTGTGAGAGAGTGAGAGTGAGAAAGACAGATAAGACAAACAAGCGAGAGACCAAGAGATAAAGGAGATGTGTGTTTGCACCTACGTTTGGGTGTGTATATATCTGGGTGAGTGTGTAAGGGTGCATGCGTGTTTATGAGAACCAGGACAATCTTTCTCTCGCTGCGCTTTCTAACCACGAGCCATTATTCAGAGAGGGAGCTGGTGAGTCAGATGTGAGCTGCTGGTGGTTTTTCAGAGTGTGGCGTGCTGCTTGTATAGATGTCAGGTGAGATGAGTGGTTCAGGCTGTCCGGCAGCCTCTCTGCTCCTCCCAAAGCAGCTGCCACCAGTCTGTCAAAGAATTGCTCTGCTACATCCTATTCTTCCCTCTCCCCCCTCCTTCTGTCTTACTCACACACCCACTTAATGATGAGAAAAACATCTAGAGTGCAGCCAGGGTCATATTTTACTCTTAAATGAGTTAGGAAGTCCACATAAAAAGCTCAATAGGCTACTCAACATAAAGGAAAACTGACAACATATCCTAAGACTTTGTAATTGAGCTAAATTAAAATAAAACCAAAAATTAAGCATATTCTACTTTTATGCTGTGTATGATTATTACAAATTTAGAGCCTATTTGAGAACCATGCAGGCATTTTATTAACATTTCTACCAAATATATATTTTCCCTCCGAGTTTATGACAGTGCTAGGCATTTAGATTCAACATTTAAATTTAATTACCGCCTCCATCCGTGTCAATACAGCGGCCTCATTTATCAAAGAGACAGACAGAAAGCGCAGCTTAACCGCCAATAAACATTTGTTTTTAATTCGTTTACTGGAGCGCCGACCGAAAGCGCTTTGCCTCGCTTGCGGTTACGCCGTTAATTGGGAGAAGAAACACTTTTGGATCTGAGAGGGCCGGGGGATTTTGAAGCCTTTATCTCGAGCTGAATCAAAGCCGGCGTTAATAATACACCCAATGAATAAAATATTTGTTAAAAGGCGTGGAAACAACAGACTCATGGTAAAAATAGGCCAGGCTCGAGGATGCTGTACTTCTCCGCAAATGAATCAACCTCTCTCAATCAAAGCACACAGAATATTCAAAATATAGCGCCGCCTTTGGTGTGAAATAAACAGCACAAAACTCAATACGGCTCACAACAACTGTCTACTTAGGAATGCAGAGTAGCCTACTGATATTTACAGCAAACCTTGATAGATTGTACACAGATAGACTTTTTTAGTAGTTTGCAAATAATTCAAATTCAATGTTGTGGTGTAGTGACAAGTTTACATGGATTTTCTTTCTGCAGAAAGATGATTCTAATGATTCTGGTTTACATATACTTTTGAGAAGGAAAAAAAAATTGAGGGTAAATGTAACCTCAGATTTTAACCAAAATTTAACAACAAAAAATATTAATTAATGATTTTAATGACTTCAGACGTCATCTTACATTGAATCTCACGACATTAAATAACAATTATCGCCTTCATTTCGAGAATGACATGACAAGTAATGACAATAACAGGCTATTATAGCCGCTACCACTGATTTTGATTCACTAAAGAACCGGCTCATCATAAGAGTCATGTGTTCGAAAATCAAGCAACATTTGTCACGCTGTATTTTTGTAATTCACAAAAAGGAACCTACTCATAAGAGTCGTATCGAAAAATAGCCTACTGGTCACGCTGTATGCCTGTGATTCACCAAAAGAACCGGTTCATACGAATCATCTCGGGAATCGAACTATACTTTGTTTATGATTCACTAAAAAGAACCTTTTTATGAGAGTCATTCGTTTGGATTCGGACTGCACTCGTCGCGCTCGCGCTGTCAGTCAGTCAGAGTATACGGCGTATACCGTCCGCATCGCGGAAACAAAAAGCATGTTCGAGAACGTATAGAGTCAAAAGCCATAAAAAATATTCGATTCCAGTGTTTTTAAAGAATGGAACCAGTTCCCCGTTCCCAACCCTACTCTGCTGCGCAGCTAAAGCAGTCTCTGTCAGAAACAAAGAGCACACACACTGACTGAGTGCAGCAAGCAATAGCCAGCTCATTCACGCTCACATCAGGGTAGCGAGTGATGCCCGTGGCACTACTACATAAAGTACAAAATAATGAATAAATCAACACAGCGATGAGCATAATATTTCAGATCGCGCGCATTACCGGTTCCCCTTAGACCGTATTGAGAAATGTCGCACCTCTACCCGCCACCATTTATATTTATTTAATGCCGTTCAATTATTCTGTTTGAGAAAGGAGATGGTGCCTTCCTGATGGCGTTGGCTGTGAAATTATTAAGAGTGCTCTGTTGTGGAGACTGTCATCAGCACATCTCCTATGCAGTACCTCTGTGGTTTTTAACACACTTTTCCAAGGGTGTTAGCTATAGCCATTATCGTGGTCACACCTGGTTCATTTTTTTTTTTTTCAACTTTTCTCTTATACCAAGTCGGCTGTCTAGACGATCTCACTAAATGGGGCACTAGATATCAACCTCAAGTCAACATGTCTGTACAGTACAGCCTCAAGCCCAGTAATGCATTAGTCAGAAACGCAGCCACTTGTTCCATTGTACTGAATTGCAAAAAAAGTTACCAAAGCGCATCCATACCTCACATAAAAAAAAACACATTTGAACGACCAAGTTCTTTATGTGCCAGAGTGTTTCTTTATATCCACAGACAACAGGTGTATAACTATAATAAAAATAACTGAATGAAACACAAATAATAATAACTAAAAAAAAATTAAAATAAAGAAAAACACGGCACTTCCACGTTTGGACATGCACCATTATTAAGTAGGCTAGCTGCAGTATCAAGCAAATACGCATAATACCATCACTGTGCCACGGCACTGCTGAAGTACTTTTCTGTAAGAATACAGAGAGCTGAGCCATATCAACACGAGCTGCATTATGCTGGGGTACACGCCTGTATTGGACAAGTTTAATTTCCAAATTAGCCTTGTTTGCATTTGGCGCAGTGCCACTCACCCAACATATCGCCAGAGTCTCACTAGGACTTCATATGTCACAAAATGCAGTTATGACACAACTAAAACGACTGCGTTAACTTGAAAGTGGAGCGCGCTGAGCTGCAATCGCGTTATGATTAGGTTGACGCAATGCTACGGAGTACGCAAACATCCGATTGTATCATTAGAATATTTAGTGAACTAAAACAAAAGGTCTTACCTGTTCCTAAAAGGCACAATGCGAGGTAAAACACCAACATCTTTCCGGAGTCTTCAACACTTGTCCTGCAGTCCAGGCTGAAAGTGTGCGCACGAAAGCTCCGACTGTACTGACTGTGGAAGCTTTTGCAGGTCCTCGCCCACCTCTTGAATAAGGTAAAAAATGTAAATGTTACAAAAAAAACCCCGGTAGGTTACGTTAACCTCAGCTCGGAGAGCTGAAAGTCTCAACTGCCATCCGAACACAGTCTAAGCATCAATGCTGGTCGTCTCTTTAAAGTTTAGAACTTTCTTTTGATCGTTTCCTTGTATTTCCCTACAAATGTTTGTTCAAATCAAGTTGATTTAGAGGGTAGGTCTTGCATCAATCCAAGTACTTGGAGTAAATCCTCCGTATAGGTGATAGAAAAAACAAATCTCCGTTTCTCCTGATCAGCGGGGCTCCGCTCGCCAGTGCATCAGAGCGCGTTTCAGCACCACAAGCTCTAGCGCGCACATAAACGCCTCCTCTTGCGCACAGTCCCCTCCGCACGGCTCTGCTCTCTCCTCACTCTCTTGTTATGCAGCGGCAAGGCGAGGATACGATCCGCACTGACTGTCGTACTACTGACTGGATGATGACTGGAGGAATAAGACAGGCGCTTTTTTGACTGGGGAACATCGAGTTTGAGAATGAAGTAATTCTGTGGACAGCCGTTGGCCTACGCCCCCCGGGTCCTGCGATTGGTTAAGGGTTTAAACTACAGGGGGGGTGACTTGCAGTTGGGGGTGTCTGGTTCTTAAACAACAGGGGGTGCTTGGTTATGCGCTCCTCTGAATGAATAAACTGCTGGGGAAAGTAAACAGGTGTGTCCCAGAGCAAACAAGAGTCTATGGAACAGATTATCTTAATGGGTTTCTTTTTAATAATGACTTATACGTCCGATGTGATTAAACCCCCCCCCCCCCCCCCCCCCCAGTGTAATTTACAAATGTAATTCAAATGTAATTCAGTGTAAAGCATTCATTTAGTCAGTTGTTATTTGTCAGTTTATTTATATTTTACGTATTCGGTAGACTATGCCCCACATAAGACTAGTAGCCTATATGCACAGCATTGAATGGAGATTTACAAATATTTTCCAACTTATTCATACTTATTCATACTCATACTATCCATGAACCATAAAGCTGAAAAAGTGAGTATGCACAAAATAAGGTTGTTGTTATATGCCTTCTGGTTGGATGGTCTCAAAGCGAAATGTCCTATTGGCGTCATCATATTCACTGTTTGATACAGTGATTGGATAAACAGCTGAGTCATCTGCAAATAGTCTACCCAAATAAACTGCAGAACCAATGGGGAGTTTTTTCTTGACTTCGATCAAAATGCATTTTTGGGTCTTTGTTTCATTACGCAAACGGAAAACAGGCTATCTTAAGCCAAAATGCTGCAGTAAAGCACTAATTTCAAACATGTGTCATATTTGTGCTATGCAGTCTTTTGAATACATTAATTATTCAGTTAAATGGTAGGCTCCCCAATGAGATTTAGTCATATTTTCACTTATTGGCGTCGTGTTGCAAAATAAAGCCTGACTTTCCAACAGTCATTTTTATGCTATACTATCGGAAGAAATACGTATTTCCGTTTTAGTGACAAATTAGATCCCCCCGAAATTGGGTCTCTTTAGGACCCCAAGCAATCCCATTGGTATTCTCTTTAGCGCCTGATTGCAATTCAAAATCATGTTATGATAAATGCTGTTTACGTTATAATGACCATTTATGTCTGTATTAGTTAGCTTATATACTCCCCCCAAATCAGAAAAAGTTGGGACAGTATGGAAAACGCAAATAAATAAAAAAAGAAGTGATTTCTAAATTTACTTTGACTTGTATTTCATTGCAGACAATATGAACACAAAATATTTCATGTTTTGTCTGGACAACTTCATGTCATTTGTAAATATGCATCCTTTCCTGTCATTCAGACCTGGAACACATTTCAAAAAAAGTTGGGACAGTAAAGCATTTACCACTTTGTAATGTTGCCACAACACTTAAAATACGTTTAGGGACTGAAGACAACAAGTGATGAAGTGTTTCAGGTGTAATTTTGTCCCATTCTTCCTGCAAACAAGTCTTAAGGTGGGCAACAGTACGGGGTCTTCGTTGTCGCATTTTGCGCTTCAAAATGCGCCACACATTCTCTATTGGAGACAGGTCGGGACTGCAGGCAGGCCAGTCAAGTACCCGTACCCTCTTCCTCCGCAGCCAGGACTTTGTAATGTGTGCAGAAAGTGGTTTTGCATTGTCTTGTTGAAATATGCATGGACGTCCCTGGAAAAGATGTCTTCTTGAAGGCAGCATATTATGCTCCAAAATCTCTATGTACTTTTCAGCATTAATGGTGCCTTCACAGAAGTGCAAGTTACCTTTGCCAAGGGCACTGACACAACCCCATACCATGACAGACCCTGGCTTTTGGACTTGTTGCTGGTAACAGTCTGGATGATCCTTTTCTTCTTTGGTCCGGAGCACACGGCGTCCATTCCGCCCAAAAAATACCTGAAATACTGATTCATCTGACCACAGTACACGTTTCCACTGTGTGATGGTCCATCCCAGATGCCTCCGAGCCCAGAGAAGTCGACGGCGCTTCTGGACACTGTTAACATAGGGCTTCCTTTTGGCACAGTACAGTTTTACCTGGCATTTGTGGATGTAACTACGTATTGTGGTACTTGACAAAGGTTTACCAGTGTAGTCCTGAGCCCATGTGGTGATATCGCTTATAGATGAATGACGATTCTTGATGCAGTGCCGCCTGAGGGATCGTAGATCACGGTGGTTCAGCTTAGGCTTGCGCCCTTGTCCTTTACGCACTGAAATTCCTCCAGATTCCTTGAATCTTTTAATTATGTTATGCACTGTTGAATGTGAAATATCCAAATCTCTTCCTATCTTTCTTTGAGGAACATTGTTTTTAAACATTTCAATAATTTTCTCACGTATTTGTTGGCAAACTGGCGATCCTTGGACCTTTCTTGGATGCTGCTTTTGTACAAAATCATAATTACAATCACCTGTTGACATCACCAATTTCAAATCACATCATTATTTAACCATTTCACCCTATTACTAGCCCTAAATTGCTCCTGTCCCAACTTTTTTTTAAATGTGTTGCAGGTCTGAATGACAGGAAAGGATGCATATTTACAAATGACATGAAGTTGTCCAGACAAAACAAAATATTTTGTGTTCATATTGTCTGCAAAGAAATACAAGTCAAAGTAAATTTAGAAATCACTTGTTTTTTGTTGTTGTTGCATTTTCCATACTGTCCCAACTTTTTCTGATTTGGGGTTGTAGCATAACATACAGATAATTAGCCTGATAGCTTAGTTTATACACACATTTGCCCTATTCTCAATCTTCTTTAATGTAAGTATGTGTTGAATTAAGTGTTAAATGTTCAAATATTTCAGTTATAAATAAAACGGTAACGCTTTACAATAAGGTTCATTAGTTAACATGAACTAATAATGAACTTCACTGATAAAGCATTTATTTATCTTTGTTAATGTTAATTTCAATATTGACTTATGCATTATTCAAATCTTGTTAACATTAGTTAATGCTGTGAACAAACATGAACAAATCATGAGCAGCTGTATTTTTATTAGCTAATGTTAACAAAGATTAACTAATGCTGAAGGTGTAGTTCATGGTTAGTTCATGTTAACTAATGCATTAACTAATGTTAACTAATACAACCTTATTGTAAAGTGTTACCAATATTTTATTATTAATTAACAGTAAATCAAGTGTAAGAAATTATGTATAATTGGTTTTATTAAGCACTAATGTTCAAATTTATTGTTTTAATTAAACCTTTTAAATTGCAAACATTATTTTGTGGAGTTCTGATGACAATTATGTTGATCTTTACATCAACTTAACATTGTGTGTAATTTAAACTCAAATTTCTGCGTTAATATTTTTTATTATATATGTTGTAGTAACTTCAACAATATCTTGATAACTTCGGAAATTAGGCAGTGGATTTCTAGTTCCCAGCATGCTTTGCATAGGACTGGATAAGGAGAATAAATGTTGAAATTGAGTGTTCATTTATTTAGTTTTAGTAAAGCAAAAGACCTGTTTAATGGTGTTTTGTTTGACGTATAAAAGAATTTCTGTAATGTTGAAGTTTTTGTGGTTACCATTGTGTTGAAGAGTACACTCTAAAAAATGCTGGGTTAAAAATAACCCAAGTTGGGTTGAAAATGGACTAACAATTGGGTTGTTTTAACCCAGCGATTGGGTTGTTTTAACCCAGCATTTGGGTTGTTTTAACCCAGCGGATGGGTTAAATGTGTGCTTAAAACAACCCAATTGCTGGGTTAGTCCATTTTCAACCCAACTTGGGTTATTTTTAACCAAGCATTTTTTAGAGTGTAGATTCATGAAGGTAAACACTATTGACTTGCGCTAATGCCAGTGACAAGTATCTTACTTGTTCATTAAATATACATGTTCAATAAGTTATGTTAGCATATGCTAGGATAGCTGTTGATTTGAACTGAAATAGATAAGATTAATTGGTTCCAGGACTACAACTAGTAGTTGGAGCGATTTACTTTTTTCGAGTAATCAACTTATAAATGTGTATTTATGCTACAAATTATTAAGTCCCTCTAACTTAACGTAGCTTGTCGGTTGAACGTAAATTCATAACTCGTAAGTTTCATAACTAAAAAAAATGCTAACTGTTACGTCAGATAATTGTTTAGAGTGTAGACTTATACCACTTTCAGGCTGCTTTGAAAATGATTACCTGCGCAGAGATTGCACGCCAACTTGTTAATACACAGTTTTAGATGCATTTCTTAGGATTCAACCTTTGTAATTTCTCACGAGAAAAAAAAAGAGGCTGGATACTTGTAGAAGTCGTGTGAAAGAGAAGAGAACTGTAAAACCATGTGGATGGTTTTGGTCTCCACCCCGTTAAGATTTATTGTAGGTGAGGGGATCAAATGTGAGACTGCCGCTCACAAGCACATGCTGATGAGAGAAACAGCTTGCTGGACACGCAGATGATGGGACTCCTGTGAGTTGAAAGAGACGAGGTTGAGTAAAGGAGCAATATATGATCTCTAAACAACAGGGTCTCACACCTGCTGTGAGCTCTGAGTAAACATCAACAACTACTGCGTGAAGTTTACCAAGTCTTGACAGGGTGTGAGCCAGACGTGTAAATTAACAGCTACTTTCATGCAGTCAAGGGTGACGTATATCTACTTAGTAGTGTTCTAACTGGAATATAGGCTACAGTGATTTTGTAACCTCACACTGAGGGTGCTATAACCCACCCCAGGCCTTTGAACACTTAAATAATTGATGTACTTATAAGAGGGGGTTTTAACTGTAGATTTATTAATAATGAATACAGTTTGATATTTACTAAACTGTTCTTGGTTGGGGGGTGGAAGAGAAGGCGACAGTTAAGACGTCGTTTGCATGGTAATTGTAAAGAAAGTCATAAATAAAGCATGAGGTGAAGTTATATGGAAATGTGACTCCCCAGGAAATGAGAATATTTTAACAAAATATTATCTCAGGCCCATTTGACCCGGGGTCAATTAGAAAAGAAACGTCAGCGTCGACGAGGACGCAAGACTGAAATTAACATTGAAGCTTTCCCCCTCCCGTCTAATTTGCAAGGCTGATGCAAAGTTGAACTGAAACAACTATATTGTCGTGAGATTGCGGTTTAATTTGACTAGGTGCTAAAAAAGTCGATCCCGATCTCGCTCTGATGGACAAACACGGCTTGCTGGGCATTTGTCTTGAAGACAAACTAAAATGGCGTTCCCTCCATGGAGAGCATTTTCTTGCTGACGTGGACAAACAAAGGTTAAAATGTCTTTTCGTCAGCCTTAAAATGGTCTCCTCTACATCCCTTAAGTAAATATTGTACCACTTAAAGGTCAGCGCTCCTTCTAAATGTATAAATCAGAGCTGGTTTATGTCTATTTCATCCAAATGTCACAGGATATATGCTATTAATAGTCTCAGGCATATAATAATGTCAGGATTGAGTTTCAAATGTCTCTTTTTATCAACCGATATGACTCCGCAGTGTAAATTAAGGGAATTCTATTGTTACTTTGAAGTCAGCATGAAATAAAAACGGATTCTTTCTTTCATCAAAATGTAATTAATTTGCTCTGTCTCTGAAATAATGTTCAGTTTTTCATTTGTTAGTGATATAACTATTTCTTTTTTTTCTTACAGGAGTCATGAAGTGGCTTTTTTATTTTTCATACTGTTGCCTGAGGTCAACTTATGACGTTTGCGTGGTTTTTACATTCAAAAACATCAAAATGAATAAGTAATAGGCTATTTTCTACCCTGGTTTTGAGCGTAGCTCTTGGAACGCACGGTTTTTATGGGCGTGCCGCATTGAAGACTTGGAAGTAAACGCCCACTGCTGTGATTGGATAACAGTTTTGCATATTATAATGAGCTTTGGCTCCCACGTCAGTACATGTGGGGAATTGTAGAAAAACAGCAACCGGAATGGTTTTGGAATGGTTTTGAATGGTTTTGAGCCTAGCTCTTGGAACACTCTGTGTTTATGGGCGTGCCACGCTGAAGACTTGGAAGTAAACGCCCACTTCTGTGATTGGATAACAGTTTTGCATATTATAATGAGCTTTGGCTCCCACGTCAGTACATGTGGGGAATTGTAGAAAAACGGCAACCGGAATGATTCGCCCGCAGGTCTCGCAAATCAAACAATAAGAATGATTTATCCCTCATCCACCCGCACACAAGCATGCACACACTTACACACTTACACACACACACACGCACGCACGTGATTGTATTTTTCCTTCAAATATCAAGTCAAGAGTGAACAGCGCGCAAAAAGAAAGTTATGTTTAATTAGACACGTACATATAATCAGGAGATATCAAACGATCTGTAACAATGCAATACTATCACATATTAAAAAAAAAACATTTTTACTCACATAAGTGTGTTGCACCATTCCTATTGGATCCAATAGAGAAGGCACAACATAATTTTTTAATCTCAATATGTCTGCAAATCCAGTCTCTTGTTTACAAACGAATCCACAGTGAAATTAAGCGAACAAACGTGCAATGTCTTACCCACGTGAGCTGGATCTTCATTAAAAATAAAGTTCAACCGCATTCCTAATATTCGAATCTGAATGAAGCTTATGCGGCATGTTTATTGTTGGATATTTTGATCCGGTATAGCACTTTAGCTCCACGTAGGCCTATGCATGTTATTTATCTACAACATGTCAGGAGCGAGTCGGTGGTTGGGGCTACAGAATTCGGCGTTCTTCTTTGGTGCGTTTCACTGCACGCTGACGTCACAAGGAAGAACATTCGCAGATCGATCGTTTGCTGAGCCAGCTGTTAATAAAAGCTTTTCTTTGACTAACAAGGACGTTTTCAGCTACGAAACTTACAGGATATTCTTATATTTTATATCAAAAGCTTCCCTCCAACCTGTATCTGTGCCCAACCTATATACAATCAATTTCTCGATGGATAAAAGTTTTCATCTTACTTTTGTCTCCTTTCATTGAATGTCCTGTTTCACTTGGAGATGCCACATTCATTAAAGGAATAGTTCACCCCAAAATGAATATTCTGTCATCATTTATTTCCACTCAAGTTGTTCCAAACCTGTAAGAATTTCTTTCTTCTGCTGAACACAAAAGAAGATATTTTGAAGAATGTCAGTAACCAAACAGTGAATGGACCCCATTGACTTCAATAGTATTTTTGTTCCTCCATACTATGGAAATCAAAGGGGTCCATTAATTGTTGTTAACCATATTATTCTGAATATGAAGCTGAAGAAAGAAATCGTCTCAGGTTACAAATGTAACCATTGTTCCCTGAGAACAGGGAACGAGACGCTGCGTCAGCTTCGACGCTACGGGGAACGCCTCCAGCGTGACTGGTGCCTGAAATCACATTGAATCACGTCAATCCTATTGACCGGCGACAGCCTATGATGTCATCAAGGTGCAACCAGGAAGTATATAAGGGCGCCTTGCCAACATGACAGTATCTATCGTCTGAAGGGACTGTTTCGGCAGGCAGGCCCTGCGGCATGGCACAGCGACGCAGCGTCTCGTTCCCTGTTCTCAGGGAACAATGGTTACATTTGTAACCTGAGACGTTCCCTTTCGAAAGGGAACTCGCGCTGCGTCAGCTTCGACGCTACGGGGAACGATATACCCACGCCGCCATGCCGACGGGAGTGCATGCCCAATGGCAGTGACAACTGTCAAGACAAGCAAATCTTGCTGAAATGCCTGAACCACTCCCCTTCTGGTCACGTTAGGCTGTCAGTGACAGCGCTCCCTACGGTCATAGCCCAAGCTATCGCCTGAGAAGGAAACCTTCACACACATGAGGTCCTTCCCAGGCCTTGCTCGAAGGCCTGGAACCAACCCATTCGACTTAGAAGGGGTTCCTTTAAGGGAGCGTGGCAAGGGAACTACGAGGGAACCCTATGCCAGTCACTATTCGGGAGATTATCACCGAATGCCACCAGGGAGACCTGACCAGGTGACCCAGTCTAGTATGGGACACGTAATACGGTCAACCCTGTCTGTACAGTACAGAGCCTCTGGTACTCGCCTCCGAAGAGACATCCCGCTAGGGTGCTGCAAGAAAGGGCAGCATCACCGACTAGCCGGACCTCAGAGACGGGTTATCCCGGAGAGCAGCGCTCAGCGAAGTGCTTTTCAAACCCTTGCTAGCGAGGGGAGTCAAGCCGCTCGATCCTCGGATCTACCAAGCACTTATTTCAAAACGTGCTTAGGAGGCCAAAGGCCTTATAGGCTGAATATATCGGGAGGGGCCCCTCGGGACCTACCACCAATAGATCAGCCCCAGGAGGCTGTAAGCTCACAATAGACCCTCGTTTGAGAGGAGCTCATAAGCCTGCCCGGTAGGCAACCATGCCGTAGGCCTACTATGAAGGTCCCGTCCTGTCGGGACCACATAGCCGCAGTGACACTTCGTCGTGCTAGGGTAAGAACACCGCCTTCAGGTCTCGCAAACGGCCAGAGGCCGGTGCCTGATAGCGGGTAGCCACTAGCTGTCAGCAAAAAAGCCAGTTGTGTGTTCCCGCCTAGGGAACTCGTCCCCCAGGGAGGCCGAGAGAGGCCTCCACCTGGTAACCTGATAGACCGCTCGCGCATCCAAAGCAGCGCTCGTCCTCAGGAAGGCCAAACGGGCCTGATACCTGATCGCAGTCGTGCTAGCCCTCGAGGTAGCTGGGAAGACCAGGGACTCGCTTAATCAGGGAGGCCAAGCGGGCCTACCAACTGCAAGACATCGGGCACTCACAGCCAAACTGAATGTGCTACTCATAGCGCTTCAAGCTCACCACAGCGGCTGGGGACCGGGAGCTCGCTTTCAGGGAGGTACCATGCCTACCACCTGATAGCAAAAAGTGCCACTTATAGCACTTTATGCACACCACAGCGGCCGGGGAGCCGGCCTCTGCTCATTGACTGGATTTATCCAGGAACCACGAGACCAGAGCGTGCCCTCAGAGGAGGCCACGTGGGCCTACTACTCCAAAGCGAATCCCCTCAGGGAAGCCCGTGCAGCTTTGCCTGATAGCAGCCCATGCTACGATCCGTTACCGAAACTGGGGACCGGGGAACGATTCCAGGGAGGCGCAATGCCTCCACCTGGTAGCAGAACATGCCGTCCATAGCGCTTCGCTAACCGTATCACTTCTGCGCCTGAGAAACGGGGGCTCGTTTCAGGGAGGCAGCAATGCCTACCAACTGATAGCAGAGCACGCCGCGCATAGCTCTTCATTCCGCTAGTCGTCTCAGCGCCAGAGAATCGGGAGCTCGCTTTCAGGGAGGCAACCATGCCTACCAACTGATAGCAGAACGTGCTACTCGCAGCACTTCACGCTCATTACCACAGCGACTGGGAACCGGGAGCTTGCCTTCAGGTAGGCCACAATGCCTAACAACCTGATAGCAGAACGTGCTACTCGTAGCACTTCACACTCATTACCACAGCGACCGGGAACCGTGAGCTCATCATCAGGGAGGCTACCGTGCCTACCACCTGATAGCAGAGAGTGCTACTCATAGCACTTCATGCTCACCGCCACAGTGGCTGGGAACCGGGAGTTTGCCTCCAGGGAGGTCACTCAGGGAGGCCGGATGAGGCCTACTACCTACTAGCACTCGTGCTAGCCATCCAGTGACTGGGGCCCAGGAACGCCATCCGCAAAGGAGGTCGAGTGAGCCTGCTTCCCCACAGCAGGCCCATAGGGAGGCCCGGTAGGGCCTACCACCTATTTAGCAGCTCGTACCAGCCGTCGAGGGACTTAATGCCTATGGTGCCCCCTCGGGGAAGACCAGGCAGCGCCTGCTGACCACAGCAGGCTCTCAGGGAGGCCGAACAGGGCCTAGCTTCTGAGCGAAGGTAACCCAGACCGGGAGCCTACCCCTCAGGGAGGCCTGGCAGGACCTATCCCCCGAATAGGGGGTCTGCAGATTCCAAGGACCCTGCCGAGACTTTAAGAAGGCTGGCTGCTGCTACCTGGGCTGACGGCAGCTGTCTGCTGCTGACTAAGGCCTGGAAATCCAGTTAACACCTGGGGACTCATCCCCAGGGCCAATGACGGGTCACTGCTGACGTCGACACCAGTGGAGAAGAGCCTCCGAGGCCCACTCGTGGGCCATAGTGTCAGGACTTTCCTGCAAGGAGGCCAGTTAACGCCTACTACCTGTCCTGAAGTCCAACTGCCCAGACCGTCCAAGCTGGCCACTCAGAGCCAGCTGGCTCCTATGCCCGCACCTGGGGCTGGCTCCATCCCAGAGGCAGCTAGGGACAACCTGCTTCGTCGTGTCCTAGGGCCCCCAGGACGGCGCAGTCTCTTGGGCAGTGCCTACAAACATGGACCTAATCACATTGCCAACAGCAGTGTACTCAGCAGAAGTGCTCAGCAAAGACCCTCTAAAGCGAGGGGAGTACAACTTACGTCACCTGCATCGGGGCGGCTGTCTTTCTTTCCATGCAGCGGCCAACCTTGATTGCGAGGGCGTCAGCCATTGGCAATGCTCGGGCCTCAGGGGAGCATCCGACCAGAACCGTACAGACAGAAGGATTATCCGATGTTCTGCTCAACCCGGGCCCTAAAGGAGGTGAAGCAGAGACATAAAGCAAGGGAACAATATCACAGAAATGTGAAAAACCACCGGCCGTACCATCTTCCAAGAAGAGGCCGGGGGCCGCCAGCAGATGGCGGCCACCAAGCTCCGAAAGGCGGAAACAGCAGATAAAGTCTAGTCGCAAACCGGCGAAAGACGCTTAATTCCACCCCACGACTACTGGCAAAGTCGCTGTCTCCTGCAACATCCTCGTCTGCATTGCACGTGACCCCAGAACGCAGAGAAGGGGGCGGGCCTTGGCCTGACGACTCTGTAACAGAGGAGGCTGAAACAAGGATGCATAAACAACGCCATGTTCTTAAATAAAAAGACAGGCCAGGGGCGAACACCTTTATTAAAAGGGAACGCCCCCATCCTTGACAAAGCCTAGGCCAAGTGATGCGACATAGGTCCGCACTAGATCTACTCAGGGTCCGGGAAAGAAATATTATCACCTCTAATATTACACAATGAGGCCCCAAAAAACCCCTTTTCCAAAGCCCCGCAGAGCTGGGCGCAGATCTCACTACAGCTCGTGCATTAGCGCGTACCCGGTCTTCAGCTACTTTTCACTTTACGCTAGGAAAAAACACAGCTCACCCCTTACACTACAAGCCCTCAGGCGAGAGCGCGATTCAGTTACCCAAACAATGGGGAAAAAATATAGCACGGAGAGGCAGCAAACTCTCTAGCAGAAAGTGAAGTATTCACACACAACCATCATAATGTTGCAAAGAAGATCGTTCTTAGCTTACTCACGGGGAGCTGCAGGCCCTGCGAAGATCCAGCGGCGATCCAAATTTCCCCTGAAAACCTCTCAGGCGAGCGAAGGTATAGGAGTTCTGAAAAACATAGTTTTGAAAATGTTTCACCCTCAGAGAGGGGGACTCACCGATCGCTCCCAGCGGTGCTTCCAGCCAGCCATAAGGCTAGTATCCGCCCGCCATCCTGAGGGGGGCGCTTTCACCAAACAAGCCAGGCGAGCCGGCAGAATCTTACATTTTCTGCTCATCATAGGCCACCGGCCTGATGTAAAAGCGCCCGGGGGAAAAACCAGAGGAAGGGAAAAAAGGCAGCGTTCATCTCCGCGCTCCTCGGGGGGTGGAGTCTGCTGCCTGCGCTGGTTCCGGTTACCAGCCCCGGCTTCCTTCCTCTTCCTGTCGCGGGTGTCCCGCCTCCCCTGCGCCCCAGTCCTCCGCGGCGGGGCGCTCGAGAGGCGACGTTGGCTCGCTATTCCCGTCTCCAGCCCTCAGACTGGGACGGGCCGGGGACACCCGACTGCCTGGGCGCGGTCCCGGACCTCAGCGGAATGCATCTGAATGCCGCCGAGCGCGCCTTCGCCTCTCCGAACCTCCCCACCACCGCCTCTACGGAGGTGCCAAAAAGTTCAGATGGCGAAACCGGGGCATCAGGGAGAAAGGATTTTTTCCTTCTCCCCGATGTCCAAACGGTTTAACCACAGATGTCTCTCCGTGGCCACCCTCGGCGCTATCTGAACGGTGGCCCGGAGAGCAAAAACCGCGGTCCGGCGCGACTCGACTACCGCCTCAGGGGGTCCTTCCCCCCTGATCGAGGTCCCTCAGCAGGTCTGCCTGCAACACAGCCTGCAACACAGCTGTGGTGTGCAAAGCCGCTGCAGCGCGACCCACTGACATGTACGCCCTGCCATTCAGCGTTTAGACCGGCAGGGTGGGAGCCACAGTGTCGCCGGCCGCCCAAAGGCGAGATTAACATAACATCTCGTCCACGGGCGGCATCGACACATACCCAGCCAGGCAGTCCCTAGACATCAGCGACATCTAGCTCGCCGATGTCGACAGATGCGGGGCTGAGTAAGGTTTCTTCCATTCCCTCGAGATCTGCTGATGGAGATCTGGAAGGAATGGAAGACTCCCAGGAGTTGGGAGGTCATGGGCGGAGAGAAACCGATCGTCCGAACTGTTTGGACGCTCAGCCTTTCTCCTCACGCACCGCAAAGGCAGCTGCAGTCTACCCGCAGCGCGTTCCATGACTTCCAGCAACTCCCGTACATGGGACAGGATGGTAAGAAAAGCTTCAGCATTTTTAACTGACTCACCCATCCTCTGCTCGAGTAGAAGAGCAGCAGACGAGGAGGAGGAACATAAATCCAGCTCCTTCCTCCGAGGTCCGCCTCTCGCGATCTGGATCGTCCTCAAGAGCCATAACTGTCTCCAAGCGACGAGCCCGATCCATCTGGGAAGCGCTTTTGGTATTTGGACGCCGCTCAGCCTCAGCTCGAGCGTGGCCGTTCCCAGATGCTGAAACCTCTCCTCTCGAGAAGAGGTCCCACCGAGAGCGGAGCGTTTCCAGAGGACAACGCTCACAAATACTTTCACAAGTACTTTCACAAGAGGTTCGCAAACCTCTCATGTATGCTCTTCTCCCAGACAGTAAACGCAAAGTGTGTGTGTATCCAAAGCGCAAGATACACATTCAAAACACACCTGCAGAAGTGGCGTTCTCAGCACACTTCATTGTTATCCTTCTTGTAGACGTTTCACGTGAAGACAGGCAAAACAGTCCCTGAAGACGAAAAGATACTGTCATGTTGGCAAGGCGCCCTTATATACTTCCTGGTTGCACCTTGATGACATCATAGGCTGTCGCCGGTCAATAGGATTGACGTGATTCAATGTGATTTCAGGCACCAGTCACGCTGGAGGCGTTCCCCGTAGCGTCGAAGCTGACGCAGCGCGAGTTCCCTTTCGAAAGGGAACCATACAGGTTTGGAACAACTTAAGGGTGAGTAAATGATGA
Source organism: Gobio gobio (assembly GCF_949357685.1). Classification (NCBI taxonomy): domain Eukaryota; kingdom Metazoa; phylum Chordata; class Actinopteri; order Cypriniformes; family Gobionidae; genus Gobio; species Gobio gobio. Next base: position 22,173,521 of record NC_137114.1, read on the forward strand.
CAGAATTTTCCTTTTTTGGTGAACTTTTCCTTTAAGTAAAATGGGTTGCAAATTCCATTTCATGTTGACTTCTCCTTTTCCCCCACATTTAACGTAGTGCACAGCTAGCATATTATTTTCCCCTTTCATCATTAAAAACATCAGTTCAGAGTTTAGTGCTGAGCGGTCCTCAGCCTGCTATACGGTCAAAGTTCTCCTCCCTTTACATCAACCATATGGAACATTACAGCAGCTTTTACTATAATTGTGTTATTGAGTACAGCCTTGATCTGTGTCAACCATAACTCTAAGTACTGCTACATGGCAATAACTCTTTCTGCCTTTACCTATGCCAGGCATCTTGCGCATTATTATTGTTTATATAATGCATTTTGTTGATATGCATATGAGCACTGCTTCATACTTGAGTACTGTTAAGTCATCGTTATCCGGCTGTAACTACAGATACCATCATGAAAAGAACAGTCAACAACATGTCCTTCATCTCAATATCAAAATACCAGGCCGGCCATTATTGAAAGCAGAGTTGGCTGAAATGAAAGTACCTCAGGGGAAGTTCAGGAGGTATATAGTTGCTGAAGGGTCAAGGGTATGACCTTTTGCTGGGCCACAGGCTGCTGAAGAAGGCTGTGTTACGGAAACAGGAGTGTGATAAACGCTGCTTCGTTCCATGTGCCGTGCCCCTTATTGTGTGATATGGTATTCTTAGACTGAAACAGGTTTCTACAGTCAGGTTTAAAGTTACAGATAATATCAAGTGTCTGTGTGATATGGAGTCATTTATGAGTGACTGCGCTTTGGAGACTTGTGCCGTTAAGATTGCAGTTTCCAAAAGCACTTTTTTTCTACTTTAATTACTGTATTTGTTTTAGTTTGTTGCTTAATTGTATTTTTAAGCGCAAACCCTCTTTTGGCGTAAAAAAAACCTACTGTCAGGGTTTACTAAAGAAAATCGATTCTTGAGTAGACAGGGTTAAGTTTTGCGGCTGACCTTATTGCATATGCATTTGTAGAAGTTTCCCTTTCAGACGCAAAATTTATGGGAGGCAAGTAATTAAATGAATCATGCAAGGTGATTTACTAAGGTTTATGCTAGTCAATTTTCAGACGCTAATTTTCGTTGCTCTTGGTAGATTGCGATGGTCATTATGAAAATGATCTGGCTGCGTCTGTGTTCTTTAATTTGCATGTCGTCAGTAGATCGCACACAGAACTTTCCACTCCCATTGACCCATAGAATCTTAGATCTCGAACCCAGTTTGTTCGCTGGCAGTAGCAACAATACGCTGTGTTTTCCGTCAACTGGCAAACTGTGCTGTCGAAATACTATTGGGTAAATTAGCAGCGTGCGATATTGCACAGACCAAAGCAAAAACAGACATTTCGACAGAATAACTTGCTGTATCATTGTCTTTCATAGAAATGAGTATGTGAACTCAGCATATTTTCTAAATATTTGCAAACATATTATGGTATTTTTATGCTTTATAACAGTCAAAAACTTACATAAAGCACCTTTAGACCTAGTCTAAAATGCATGTTTGAGCTGTTTTAATATATGTTTAAATATCTCAAAATATGTTTTTTTTTTTTTCTAAGGCAAGTTTATAAAAGCTACTTAAATGTCCAAATTTATCTAAGGCCTAATCCTGGCTTAATCTAAGCCTTGTCTGTGAAACCAGGCCTAAAAATTGTAATACTTTCTCTTGCGAAAATGCCTGAATACTGAGAATTCTGAATCTTTTTTTGTATGTTTCACTCTTTGTTTCGTCTGCGCTAATCAGTAGACCCAGACTGAACAATCTGATCAATAAAAGCACATTCTCTTTGGGGCAGTCTGTGTCTGCTTGTGTGTTTCCAATTGGTCGTGATTAAAATTGAGGATGTCTGCACAAAAGTATACTATAGCATTCACCTAGGAAATGGATAGATTTATATTCTTAGCAAGTGTCTTCTTTCCAGATCAGCCTACAATAAAAATGCACATTAAAAGGAAGGGGAGAGTACACAACACTAGGGGTGTGCATTGGCACTGCCCTCACAATTCGATTCGATTACGATTCACCAGGTAACGATTCGATTCAATTCGATTCTACGATGCATTGCGATGCATCAAAATTCTACTGCACACAACAAGGCACATTTTTAATCAGTCATGAGGCAATACAAGCAGTCAGATATTAAAAAACAGATTTTATTGGCTGCTATGTGTGAATTATCACTCTCCTGTATCTTTGACATAAATGTCATTAAATAAAATAAAATTGAATGGTACAGGGTATTGGATATGGCATTTTCAAACCTGAAAAAGAAAACATAAATCACTGCTTTCAGTGCTTTGAATGAGAAATGTTTCTCTTCTCTCTGCTTTAGAACCATTTGAAATTATATAGAGCAATAATAACCAACTAAGCCAACTTTTTCCAGCAGTGAACATAAGTGTTTTTTTTACACAAAGTAAAAAGCTCTAAGACAGGGCACTTCATGAACTCCTGTGCAAATATTAATCCGTAATTACAGTCACACTATTGTAACAACAACCACCACCCAGGCACCCAGCAATACAAATATTCAGTGCAACACACACAGTAACGTTGCCACTAGGGACTCGTCAATTCTCGTGCTTGATTTTAGTGTGGCAGGCGCGTTAGCAGGGCGTAAGCAGCGCATATTTTTTGCGGCGCCTATGTTAACAGATTAGATCATTCACATCGCACGCAGAGGCGGCGCGGTAGCGCATCGCATCGCAGGAGCAGAAGCAGCAGTGCCGCAATCGTTTCGGCGCCGAGTCTATTTTTGCCACGCTGATTTAAAGCCACAGTGGATTGTTCTTGATCGAAACTGACCAGATTAATGATATGCTGCCCATCATAAATCAAAGCACGAGACAGACGGGGCTCGGAGGAGAAGACCGGAAAATGTGACATAATGTACAATATTTGTCTGTATTTGCAATATCTGCGCGAGACAAACGCTGCCAGTGTGAATCCACAATCGGGGCGCGGGCTCCGGCTCTCCATACCCACCGCTCCTGCCCTGCTAACGCGTGCGGTGTGAAGCCGGCGTCAGAATCCGAAATGTGCCCAGATGTCCGCTTTCCAAGCTTTGGGTGCGTTTTTAATTACCCGTCTATCGTGATCATCTCCCTCCGCCTCAGCCATCTTGATTGTTGTTGTTATGACCCTGGAAGTAGGCTAATGACACCACTACACAACACCAGGCCTCAGAAAACTGATAGTGATACTTGCAAGTTGGAGGTGTGATCGAATGGGCAGGTTGAGCACTAGGGTTAAAATGTATTTTCTCATCCAAAACGATTTAGAATTATGTCAGATTGGGTGAGGGTATCAGGCTTTAGGTTATATCAAGGTTGGTTGAGAGTGCGTTTTGAATGATGGCCACTGTGTTTAGAGGAGTTGGGAAAGATGCCGAAGGCATGCAGATAAATTATCCACCACTATCATAGATGTTCACTGGCAGAATGGAACGGAATTGTCCTCAAAACGTGTCAAGCAAATATACTCCATGTGTTTTTGTCTGTTAGTATACACACTGATGCATACACTTTTTCCCTGCCATTGACAGACATATTCGTCATTTATGAGACAATTCTTTCTCAACACTGACGGAAATTTCTGGCTTTCTATGTTTTTATTGTTATATTGTAGGGCGCGCTATTACGCATCTTCTGAAAGAGTATAGAAGCTCCAGATCAAAACACATGCGAAGAAGAAGCAGAAACAAGCGATTGCATATGTAAGTAGTCTTATTTGTAAAATAAGACGATCACATGAAACAGCATACAAATCAAAACTGCCTAATGTTACTGAATGAAATCGACCCAGGACAAGCTACAAGACTGTAAAACTTTGGAGTGTGGATGGACTCGATTTACTCCATCTATGTTTTGATCACCGTTCTGAATCCAATCCAGATGTAGTCTTTAACAAAAATGCATTTTCTCAGCTTTTTGCTCAAAATGTTGATACTGCATTCAAGTATTGATCAAAAAGAATGCATTAAGCTAGAATTAAAAGAGCTTTTTTTTGTTTAAAAGCAGAGGGGCTGTTCTCTCTTTTGACGTATTGCATGTTTAGAAATTCATAAAATATTCTCGGGGCCATGAAACTTTTGTGAACATGGTCAAAAATGCTGGAAGTGACTGGAAACTTTAAAAAAAGAAAACACTGGTGGGGAAAGCATCACATAAACTGTATATATAAGTTTTTTTTCTAGTTAAAGACAAACCACTCTTAAAAATAAAGGTTATTTATTGGCATCTATGGTTCCACGAAGAATCTTTAACATCCACAGAACATTTCCATTGCACAAAAGGTTCTTTAGTGAAAAAAAGTTATTTGGATTATAAAATGGTCTGTTAAGAACAGTTCACAGGTTCTTTGGGGAACCTCAAATGGTTATTTTATGGCAAAAACCCTATTTTTGGAGCCTTTATTTTTAAGAGTGTAGATGCAAAACTCTTTACCAGAGTTTTGGTTGGTTGACAGGGCATTGTTAGGGTGTTTTGGGGTTGCTAGGGTATTTCTGGGGGTTGTTTACTAGTCCAGGGGCCATATTCACAAAACATTTTATCTTACCACCAATACCCCTTTTCCACCAAGGCCGTTTGAGCCTTGTTTCAAATCAGTTCTTTGTCTTTCGACACCCAACGCATCAGCTCTGAACCAGGAAAAGTGGTTCTTAAGTAGCACCAAAAAATTGCTGAAGTAAGAACTGCTTGCATCAGGGGCTCTGGGTGGAATTACCGTGACCAACAAGATGAACAGAAACTTATAATAATAATAATTTGTTACATTTATATAGCGCTTTTCTGGGTACTCAAATCGCTTTATATAGAAGGGGGGAATCTCCTCCACCACCACCAATGTGCAGCATCCACCTGGATGATGCGACGGCAGCAATTTTGTGCCAGAACGCCCACCACACACCAGCTTGTTGGTGGAGAGGAGACAGGGTGATGAAGCCAATCTTATATATATATGGGGATGATTAGGAGGCCATGATGGACAGGAACCAATGGGCAAATTTGGCCAGGATGCCGGGGTTACACCACTACTCTTTATCAAAGGACATGCTGGGATTTTTAATGACCGCAGCGAGACAGGACCTCGGTTTAACGTCTCATCCGAAGGACGGTGACTTGTGATTTAACTGCAGTTAATTGAACTAATAGTAGCTCAATTGTAATCTCCATCTATACAAATTACGTTGAGCTGCACAAATGCGGTGGATTTGTCGTGTTTGGATGCTGATGTAAGTTCGCAAAGCCATAGGTATCAATAGTAATGTAACGTCCGCTATTGTTGATGGAAGGCTTGTTCGAGATGCATCGGCGCTGCACAATCTCTTTAGAGATTGACGTATGACATCAAAGTACCGCAAGAGCGTTTGGAGAGCATACGACTCATTTATGCTTTTGAATTGCTCTTGTGGTAGCGGTGTGTTTGCTTGGAAAGATGAGGCATATACAGTGATGTAAGATATGGCTCTATGATGGCTCTCTAGCATGTGGAAAGGCAAACCGGTTCTTAAAAAAGGCTTGTTAGTCGAACAAACTACGAACCGCCAATAGCACTAGCTCTGAACTAACACCTGCTGGTGGAAAAGGTGTATAAGAGTTCTCCTAAATAGCAGTACAAGTTCTCAGTTCTAGAGTTTCCTCTAAAAACCTAGCCACAAAGCTGCTGAGACCAACTTTTACTAAGGAATAGAGAGATGTCTTAAGATAAGAATAAGGGTGGGGTTGACCTCGTTGCTATGGATGATGTCAACACGTTTATTAACTTTGCACACTGTGATTGGCTGATGGGGGAGGGGTCTCTGTCAGTGATTTAATCATAGAAATATTGTAGAACAAGGTGTCATGTTGCCATATTAAAATGTGGCCCATTTTAACATCCACCAGGCGAAAATCTGCTCACTTATAAAAGTTATAGCACACCTCTCTTCAGTAAGCCACATCATTTAATGTATTATTCATGTAAGTTGTTCAGACAGTGTGGGGCTCTAAGTTTAATACTTTGTTCAGATGCTATCTTAGTTATGAGAGGTGTTTTAGGCGATATCTCCAGCAAATGCAACAGGTCTATCCCATACACATTTCTAAAAGCTGATCTTTATCATCAAATCTTCTTGAGTATCAGACAGTGCTTTGTAGTTTGAAAACTAAGGCTCTATAATCTCATCCGATGAGACTTTGAGTAGTTTGAGATTAACCCTCAGAGCTGCTTCTATAAATGTTCATCACCCCTGCGCCCTCATTCTTTAGATATCTAGAGAAATTAACTGATATACCGTATTATCAAACAGTTGCATATCAGCTTCAGTATTTATTTGTTCCAACACCATGTAAATGGAGTGAAAGATTGTCAGAGAGAGATAGAAGAAAGAACCATGACCCCCACCAGCTGTTGGTCCAGGACTGGCATCATTGCCAGATCGAGACTCAGGATCTCTCTGTGCTTACCTAATCCCTGGGCGAGCTCTCCCAGATGGGCCGACAGATTTAGATCAGCCACCCTGACATGCACTGACCGGTCTCGACAGCAGTCCCACATCTCGGCTGTACCGCCACAATGAGCCACAAAAATTGCTGGCAATTTCCTAAAAGGGATGTATTAAGCATGAACGATGATCACAGTTTTAGTTGCAAATTGCAGGGTCTAATGGTTTCTGAAACATACACTCTCGAGCCACTGTTGACTTTAATCAAATTAATTATGAGAATTGGTTCCTCTTAAAACGTGCAAAAACTCATCCTCTATCTTCTGGTTTTTAGAGTTTACTCTTGCATTTCATTATCTTCGGATCCTTATCATTTCTTAACAAAATCTTTTTTTTCTTGTTTGTTTTTTAAAATCTCTTTTCTCTCTCTGCAACACACTCTCTGTTATTTATTTGATTTATTATGCATTTAATAATTTAACATTTAGAATTACCTATACAGTAATTTAAGTGTTCATAGCTTGTGACTAAATGACTTCACGGCATCCCACAAAAGGAAAACATCTGTTGTTAAATGCTCTTTCAAGTGATTTTTTTGAGACTACATGTAGGCACATGAATATTGTACAATTTGACCCTATTTTAACTGCTGTAGTGAATTTGTGCACACTATAGGGTTCTTTTAATGTCAGTGCCCGTAATTATACACCGATTCATTTAAAACCACACAAATACTAGTAAAAATACACAGTTAGTTCTATGTCCAATTGATTTCGGAACAAGACTGCTGAGGATACCGTTATTACCAAGTATTTCCATGAGTCGCCATAACACCTGTTCATTCAAAAACCAATCCTGTTGAGAGTGACTTGCATCAGGCATTTGGTTTCACAGCGGGTTGTTTGCTGTAGTAATTGAGAATGCTGGAGGGCACAACAGTAGCATCCACATCTGGGAATTCCCAACCTGGCTCATGGCTTCTTAATTACTCAACCAAACATGGACCAGAAATGGTTTAGATAAACCTTTAGAGAGGTCGGCGGTTAATGTGGCAACTCAAGTGCTAAGTGTTAAATGTTTTTTCTCTTAGGAATCCAACTAAAGTAGCAGGATGAACATTGCTGGAAAAAACTGCTGTTCAGAATTCTGTTTATGATTTCAAGTCTAATGCACAAGGTCTAAATGTATCGTTTATGTTATGGAACTTTGTAGCATCTTACTCATCATGCATCTAATACTCAAAGTGAACAATGACACGACGAGACTATCTACATTGGAAGAATTTAAGTTGGACTAATTTTCACTTCAGTTGTATGCCCATTTTCTTTGTATAGCCTTATTTTAAATAGAAACCACTTAGTGTTTTTTTTAAGAATATCAAAATAATTTCACTTAAAATGGCTGTGAGACATGGTATAGTCCACCTAAAGCTACTTTAAAAGGCATTTTGCTAATTCTTTCATAATTAAGCATGTACTATTTTAATTAGGGGTGGGCGATATGACCAAAATTATCATTTTATTTCACGCTATCCATATATATCACAATATAGTTATTTTTGCTTTAAATAAGGTTATGATATCAACATTTTTGATACGATTGAAATTTCATAATTCTCATCCCCAATTTTAATAAAAAACCTGAATAGGCTCAAGCTTAATAACAAATTTCAAGCTTACTGGAGACAAGTAAACCGTCAGTGATAAAATAAGAACAAAGAAACTAATTAAAAGCAATAGGACAAAACTATAATTGTTACGGGTTGGTAGTGCAGCAGGGATGATAACAAACACGGACTCCAGTTATCTACAGGTTCATGGATAACGGGAGCAGGCTCGTGGATAACTGGAGCAGGCTCGTGGCTAACTGGAGCGGACTCTTGGAGGCCTGGAGCGGTAAGTATGCTCCAAAAATCCATGAGCCACCGCTCCTCCCTTTGCGAGGACTCCGGCATGGCGGCGGCCATCTTGGCTGGAGACGAGGGCTTAGCAGCGGCCCTCCTTCTTGGCGGCTTGGGCTTAAGGATGGTAGGACCACACAGGAGGACCCACTGGAGGGATAGGTGGAGGAAACTGGCTGTGGGTGAACTGACCAGGCCGCTTGTTTCTCTGATAGGACTGGACGAGGAAGACACTTCCTTCCTTGAACCTCTTCAATTTCAAACTCAGAACAATTAAAAAAAAAGAATCAGATTATTTGACTCGACTAGGGAAAAGAAACAGGCAGGTTCAATATAACGGATAGTGTCCTCGTCCAGGCCCATCAGAAAAAACGCGTTCAAAGGAGCATCTGGCCAGTTCACCAAACTAGACAGCTCAGCGAATTCCTCCACGTACCTCTCCAGTGGGCGACCGTCCTGCCGAAGCCCCCATAGGCGATCCTCTACCGAAGTGTCACTCTTAGGGGGCACGGGAGAGAGCGGGAACAGGAAGATCCCAATCTTCTGAAGAAGTCCTTTAGTAGTGTTGGTCCACAACATACGTATAACATTAACATTAGAATGGACAAGGAGTTCTGGGAGTGAGTTCCATATAAAGGAGTGTAGACGTTGATGACCAGGTGCAGGGAATCGGGGGAGAGCGGGATTCAGGAAGAGGGAAGTGAGTTCAGGTGTGAGACAAGGAGGATTCTGGGAAATGGAGTCTGGGACAGGCGTGGAGTGTAACAATAATAGAACAAAGACACAAATGTAATGGGCCTACCTGAAAATTATTTGAGCACTAAATAAGAAATTCTATATAAATTGCATAAAGCATTAAATGTACAAAAGCACTGAAAGTTACAAAAATGATTCAGCCAGGAGCAGTTTCTCTTTATCTTTTGTTGTTTTGTTAACATTAGAAAACACAGACAACAGCAGGTTTATTAGGTAAATAACTGTGTTTACGTGGAAACTTGCAAAGACGGGCATTTTGACACATAAGTGTATGTATTTGACTGTTTAAGCCCAATAAGGAGGCAACAAAAACTCTAATAAACTTTAATACTCACACGCTCTATGAGCAGCGACTTCATGTGCGCATGTCTCTCAGACAGCGTGTACATACAGTAATGAGCTCTCTTTCACTGCTTATTGCACTTTAATGGTTTAAATCACTTGTTTTTAAACAGAAATGCTTAAAACGCATGCAAACAATAAGCTTTTGTAACTGTGCAGCATGGCAACATCACGTGAGCATGTAACTGCAATAGAGATGATAGTCTGAAATCTTTACTGGTTGACAAGTTTCTACCGGTTAATAGTAACTAGGCAAAAAAGCAGATTAAAATCATAAAAAAAATCAAAAATGAGATGCAAGACTTAGATTTAGGCTACACTTCCCCTTATTTAAATAAATTTATCACATGGCTCTGTGGAATACTTGATTCTGATTGGTCAATCGCACATTCCAGCGGTGTGTTATTCCCAGATAACAATCACCAAAGTGAATAACACAACGCTCATCTGGGTACTACGGCCAGAACTTTACTTTATAAAGTTTTAAATATGGATATTTTTCTTACACAAATGCATCGATTCGCTTCAGAAGGCCTTTATTAACCCACCAGAGCCGCATGGAGCACGTTATTTGACGGACAGATGCTTTTTTATGGACTTCAAAAACAGCTACACCTACTGCTATTATAAAACTTGGATTAGCCAGGACTTTAATACAACTCCGATTTTATTCGTCTGAAAGAAGAATGTCATATACACCTAGGATGACTTGAGGGTGAGTAAATCATGGGCTAATTTTCATTTTTGTGTGAACTATCCCTTTCAGCATTAATTTCAACATCTATGGTAAAAACAAATCTTCATAAAATGTATGATTTATTAAAAAATAATAATAATTTCCAATGGCCAGGATAGCTGTGCAGTGCATCAAACACATCCTTCAACTGAATGTGCATTGCAACTTGAGTGGTTTCCTTGAGTGTAGACCGCTTTGCTGAATATAATAGGAGTGATTTAAAAATCTGAATGCATCTATTTACAATGAGGACATTGAAAAATATTCACTTGTTAAGTTTATTAAAAGCATGCTATATAAAAGTAAACAAATCTGTCAGCAGGGCTACATTTTAGTCCTTGTACTTTTGCCAACCACAGGTATTCATAAGCGGGCCATGGAGCGTGTTGTTTCTCAGGGTTTCGGGGCTTTTGCTCCTGGCTCTCTGATTGAGGTACAGGGACTGCAATGACATAGTTTCCAGAGAGCCGCGGTTGCTAACGTTAGCAGTGGCGGCGGGGCCGTCTGACAGTCACGGGAATGGGCCATGACTGGCTGCTTGTTTTGTGCCACGATCCCTCACTGTTCACGCCTGCTGAAAAAAATAAATACTTCAGCTCGTAGGCTATAAATAATGGATGACTTGTCCACTGTCACTTTAAATCTTGCGTCTAGCCATGGCCTGGCCATTATTAGGGTCTCTCTTTCTGTTTCTCTCTCTCTCTCTCTCTCTCTCTCTCTCGCCCATTCAGTCTACCTTACGTTTGTCTCCATTCTACCACAAGAACCACAGGCTTTCGTACTAGTATCCGTCTCTGGAATTGTCACAGGAATCGGAGATTGACATGGTAAAATAAACCTTACTTTGATATCTTCCATGACTCCCCAACCATACGGACCACAGCTGACATCAAAACATCCTGAAGAAGAAAGAAACAGGAGAGAGAGAGAGAGAGAGAGTGGGTAGATGTGTGCACTGCAGTAAGGTAAACATTTTCATCTGCCGCGATCCCGGTCTAGCATTTGATAGGTGCTGCAAGTGCGCTCGAGGGGCCATGACTCAGAATCTGACCCCATCAAGCTAAACCAGTCGCCTCGCTGCAGCCCCTGCATGTGATGTCCATGGAACCCTGTCATGTTAAACATTGAGCAGGCCTGATGAAAATCTGTCCTGAGGATAAGTGAGGAGAAGAGAAGGGAGAGCGAGTGATGCGGAGAGGGAGCGCGAAAGCTCGAGCCCACCCTTTCAAACAGGAGAGATCATGGATTATTCACATTTGCAGCTGTGATAAGGAGAAAAATGATGAAGAACAGCTGGCTGGAGCATGATGCGTGAAGGCTAGAAGCTGCTCCACCTTTGAAACAGCTGGGAAGCTACCAAAGACTGCTTCTGTTTGCCTCAGTCACGGAAACAAATCATTAAAAGCACTTTACACTGTGGCTTATACCTCTGGATTGTAGGGTAGGCGTTCTGGTTAGAAGGAGCAAAAGGGAAAGGAACTCAGTGGTCAGCCTATACATGATACATCAATCTGTGGTGACTGTGTGGACGATGTGGATTTGACTTGTCATATTCCTCCCTCTTTTTCAATAATTTCCTACCCTTTCAATAATTAAGTGTAAAATGCCCACAAAAACTGTCATGGATAGTAAGCTTTTACACAAGGCTTTGAGTATGCTTAATTACTTTGTATTTGTATATTTAGCTAAACAAATGTAGTTTTTGTTGGTGTTTCACTTGGTTGCACACTATCAGTAACTTAAATTGATATTTTAGTATATTTGAGTTTAATGTTTTGAGTGTATATAAACGTTGGTAATACAATAAAAAGTTTGCCTATTTGCAGATCACTTAACACTTTCTATGAAGCCAATGCTTATAATGAATTATAGCCCCATTTATACTTATTTATAAGTACTACTATTCTATAAATATATTTATAAAGACTCATTAAGACCTATACTGCATTATAAGAACAGTTATAGTTGCATGATCACAATCCATTATACACTGATTTATAAGTATTAGTTGATGATCAAATGATTAGTCGTATGATTCCATGAATGGTCATTTTGATATCTCCTCAGCAATTTGCATGGTATTGCTTAGCAGTTTGAAATTATACTTTAAAAAATAATGTTGCAGTGTTTTGCTAGTATGTCTTTTTTGTATTAATGAGTTATGTTTTTCCCCCCATTATTTTTAATACAGGAATTATTGTTCATTAGTTACATCTACAGATAAACAACTTAAAATGTATAATGAGCACACCTCCGTGATTTCTTAACATTTGCTTTAGGAAAATTGCATCCTTTGTTTTCACTTTACTTACTCATCAATGATGCATTTATAGAGGTTAGTAACTGTATTATTACTTACAATAAGTATTTATAAGAACACAACATGGCTATTGATGACAATATATTAACTTGTTTGACAGACTACTAAAAAGTCATTGTAACTATAATATAATAACATTATTATAGCAAGGTTGCATCTTTATGCATCAACATGCATCTGTACATTCATGGCACCATATGACTGACTAATTAATATTTATAAATCAAGTCATTATAAGCATGGGCTTCATAGAAAGTGTTACCAATCTTCCTCATTAGTGCTGACTAAAGTCTGATGGGTACTGGCTAGAATAAATCATAAACACGGGTGCAATAAATCATCAATCTGTACTTTTTACTTTTAATACTTAAGTGCAATAAAAATCAAGTTTTGTACTTTTACTCAAGTAAAACGAGTAGTTCCCTTTACTGGAGCAATATTTTATTAGGGTATCTGTACTTTTACTCAAGTACACCGAAACACAAGAAACAGAAACGAAACTAAACAAAACCCCTGATATTTATCTACTCCACTTTTCTGCTACACTACAAACCTTGCAGCTTTAAAGTTTGCATTATTTATAATGATGAAAGGGGTCAGTCTGTGACATTTGACCAATAGATTATCTAAAAATATATTTTGCTCTATGAATTTGTAAAAGAGATTTCACCAAATGTGAATACTTCAGTTTGTAGCAAAAGATGAAACATCTACACTAAATCTACACAAATGCTTTTTGTTCCAGTTCTCCCACGTTCGCACGCATGCTAACGAAAGTGAATATAAAGCAAAGTGTAGTGTGACTGTCTATCAAAGGCCCTGTTTACACCTTTTATTAAGTAAAGTACACAAGGCAGACATACCCGTTTACACCTGGTGGTTTAATCTGTCTCTTTTGTCCACTTTCAACCACTTCTGTCCTGATTTCTTCGAGGGGAGGGGTCTAAGGGCGGAAATGTATGGGGTTTTTTTTCAGATCTTTCTGTCTAATAGACAAAATAAGCTCATGCAATTTACATTTGAAGACCACAACAAACGCTATGAGTGAACACTGTGAGTGTGTGTTAGAAATCAGGAATGGTGAGATTGTACCATTGTGGAATGGTGACATTGTGCTTGGCAAGTTTTTCATCTTCATCTCCAGCTGACAAAGTTTAAATCCCGTTCGGCTAACGTGCTTCCCGTAATGTTTATACATTAGGTCAGTAAGCGGAGAGTAGGTGGTCTTTTGCGGCTGTTGGAACACATTAGATCATGTGAGCTTTTAAATTACAAAAGCAATCCGGTTGAATGCTTTTTTGACTACCTCTGAAAGTGGTCGATAGTGAACACGGTCAAAGCATTTTTGACCCCGTTTACACCTGTATTTAGCAATGTCCTATTGTGATCTGATGAACCTCAATGTAATTAATTTGTTTAAGTAGGGCAAACTCAAATTAAAACAATTAGTTCAATAAATAAACTTTTATGAGTATTTAGAACTTTCTTTTTCTTTTGAGTTCACGTTTAAGTAATCTGAATTGTTTCATTGTTTTGAGTCCTATGAACATGTTTCTTTTAATTTAGACAAACTTACATTTACCTTAAACTGGGTTATGTCCCAGCATACTTTGCCATGGCACTCAAAAGGGAGAGTCAATGTTAAAATTAATTTTTATGTAATGTTTTTGTGTGTGTGTGTGTGTGTGTGTGCAAGTTTAATGTTCAGTGGGAGATTTAGCAGTGTTTAATGTTTTGCTAATGCTAATTTAGAAGGGTTTCTGTTATGTAGGTTTTTGGGGGGGTTGCCATCATGGTGACGAGTGGAGCATGAGCTTGGTATATGTTAAATGTTCTATATTCCTGTACTCTTTCAGCAATTGCTACGCTATGCTATCAAAGCATTGTGTTGGCCATTAGCATATGTTGAATTAGCTAGTTATAGCTAGCTGAATTTCCACTACTAAAATATTTAAGTTGAGATTACATGATCATTTTAAGTTATAAATGTATGAATTAACTTACCTAAAATGTTTAAGTTAAGAGCAATTAAAATGTATGAGTACAAAATTGAAAACTTAAATCAAATTGATGTAACTAATTACCTAATTTTTTTTTTTTAGTTTTGCCAACTTATTTGGGTTTACAGTGCAGGTGTAAACAGGGCCAAAATGAGATGCAGGACAAGCTAACCATTACAACACCTAGATTCTACTTTTAACACCCACCAGATCTCCATTCACACAGTGGGAAGAAAAGGGGAGTTTACCTGGACAGGTAGCCAGACGGCTTTGTCTGAGGTCTGAGCCACTCTAGATGTGTGAAGGGATTTAGGTTGACACGACATCGGTTAGATACAGAGAAAAGGAGATGTGGATGGCGGAGGCTTGCTGTCTCGGGGCATGGGTGGATTGTTTTTAAATCAAGGTCTCGTGTTGCCACTGTGAATTTTTCATCAGTGTCTTAAATTAAAAATGTGAGCGGTCATCACTTATTTGTCAAGCCATCTCAGTGCAAAAGGTGGATATGACAAGGGGTTTACGTAAGGCCTTAGAAGCCTGCAGCCAAATCCTGACTGCAGACCACAAACACAAAGACACACAGGGAAAATACTGTCTCACACTTTTTGTGATATGGGAGATTGAAGTGCTCAGAGGAAGGAGGAAAAAGTTGCAGAGCTTTTCAGCAATCTTAGTAGATGACATTCACCACCATCTCGACATATGGAGCAGCTTATGCGTACTTATTCTATGCAAAACCCTGATTAACACTAAGCCCATACATATAGACAACATGTAAACATTCTCAGTTTATCTCTGGAAGTAGAAAACAGGGCCAAGTTTTAATCCACCTTTGATTCAACACATACACCTTTTGAGCAATCCTAGATCAAAACATGTTGACCAAAATAGTAAGACATTTTTGTTTAATTCAGAGATAATTTATTATTATTATTTATTTGATGTGATATCTTGCTTTTATTTTTTAGTGGCTAACTGAGAACAGGTTGGCTAACTGATCTTGCGGTTTATTTTATTTTTTAGAACCTAAAAAAAAAAAAAAAGGTGAACCTTTATTTTCAGATTTTTGCTTGATGTTGTGTCAGTGAGGTTTTTAGTCTCCTTGTTTGGTTTTGTTTTGGCTTGCGTTTCCTCTGGAGAAGGAGATGGCCGTCTGTTTCAGGGACAGGAAAATGATACAAACATAAACACTGGCCAAGCGACGGTTCCCCTCGGCAGCACGGGCGCACACACGGCAACAGGTGATGTGCCAGATCTCAGAGTATTGGCACTTGGTGCATAGTATACACACACGTTCGCAAACACATACTATCTCCGTGGATGGCTGCAGTTCAGCTGCCAAATGTGGGGGTGTTTGGCAAACATACTTCCTTCTGTGACCGAGAGAGCGGAGAGGTAGATCTAGAAAAAAAGTTTTTGTTTCATCACCTGTTGTGAAATGTCAAGGTATGTTATCCATAATTGGCATCCACATGTTGTTAAAAAGACTGGCGTCAGACCTTGCCGTAGTCCAGAAGTCCTCCAGCAAACTCCTTTGAAGATCTCTTCGATAAGTTTCCTATTTGGAAAACACCACATGGTGCATTTTTAGTTGTTTTTTTCCTTGAGGGGGCAGGAAACCGGTCGGGTCTTTCAAAGTAGTCAGGGGTTAATGCACTAATGGCATTAAACACCGGCCTCGCTACACATCTGGAAAGAATGGTTTCATAGGAATTGGAAAAAGTTAAGCTTTACTTTGTTTTCAAGGCAAAGGATGAGCATCTGTGGCTGGGTAATGCCAGCGGATACTAGAAAATTCTGTTTCAGGATAACACAGAGCTTGTTTTCAGTTTAAAAGGAAGACTTCCGTCTCTGTTGCTTGACCCCTTGTAGCCCAGCAGATTTAAACCACTTTAGGGAGGAAGAGTGAAGGAGGTTTGGAGGGAGTGGAGACACGTGTTGTATTGTTCCTTATCAAGAAGGTTTCATTGTCTTTTAAAGAGGCACTCCATCCAAAAATGAAAGTCCTCATCATTTAATAACCCTCATGCCATTCCAGATCTGTATGTCTTTCTTTCTTCAAATGAACACATAAAATAATCCACCTCGAACACGATGGGAATCCATGCAACCCCGATACATCCCCGATACCAATATTTAAAGGTGCACTTATAGCTAACATTACAACAGCATATGCAACCTCTGTGTCCGTTTTCAGGCCTTCCCGCTTCGGTCTCTCCAGCGCTGGAAAGCGTTTCTAATATTAGCACGGCTCCTGAAGCTCTTGCCTGATCATAACTTTGAAAAGAAGGGTTATGATCAGGCAAGAGCTTAAGGACCCGCAGTGTCCTGAAGTTTTTGCAATGTCGCTTCAAGACAAACCCGTAAAATGTGGGAGAGTTTAATATAACTACAAATAAAATGCTGTTGTGCAGGGCCACAAACTCTCACTCATTCAAACTCACACAGTTGACACTGTTCTCGCGCCACGTCCATTTTCTTACATAGTGAAAGATTCATCGCAGAGCAAAGAGGACACAGACAATGCACCAACAGATAAGACAGAGCAGGTTACTTTTGATATAAAACAAAGTCTCAGCTTTTAAATTCTGTAAATTTTACTATGAAATTTAAACAATACATGTGGTTTTGGCGCCCTTTAATGTGGTGTGACAGATCGCTGTAACACCTCAGGTCAAGCAGCACGTGAACCTATTATCTCCTCCTCTTTTCTACTATTACAGCATGAAATAAACATGAATTACCATCAAAAAGTATGTTGAAGATACAGTACAACTTCTCTAATGTAATCACTTAACCAGAATTTCAACCTAGGGGTGGGAATCGCAGGGTACCTCACCATACGATACGATATGATACAATTATTATTTTAATTATTATTAATAATAATTAATTATTATTTCAAAACTATTATTTTACTCTCACTGCTGTCTGCCATCCTGTAAAAAAACATATTTTCTTAGGCTAGTTAACTTATGTTCAGGTTTCCTATGAAAAAGCGACGCTGGGAGCAAGGAAATCTAATTGGAGCTCCTTATTTTATTAATTAAAATATTGATAATTGGTGCCAGCGTATAGATTCTCGTATTGCACAGGACAACGATATATTGCCCTATCAATATTTTGTCCCACCCCTATTTCAACCGCAGAAAGACGTCAATAAAACAGCTTGCAAACAATGTCACAAAATGTAACATTTACCTCAGCAAAGCAATTCAATGATCACAAACTCAATAGTTAGAAAAAATAACTCTAGAGAAGAGCATTTAAAAAAAAAATATGCACAAAATTACATATTCATATTTTTACTTTTAAAAAGTTATTACAATTCCCAGATTTAATAAAAACACAGTACCTCTCATTGTAACATTTGAACTATTAATAACTTCTGATGTGGAAAGAAAACCTGAAAGGGATTGGTCTAGTTGGTTGGCTCGAAATTCTTTAAAAATACACTTTCAAAATCTGAATCTGTCATTTCCTTGTTTTATTTATTAGTTAAAAAATAAGTATAACTCAATATTAGCCAGTGAAATAATCAACGATTAGTCAATAAATTGTTCCAATAATCATTTGATTATTTGATTATCAAAATAATAATTTGTTGCAGCAACTGTATATAATTTTTTTGTTCTTCCTTGTCGTTCATTCATTATCTTTGCTTTTGTCAGGACACAGACGGAGGCAGAGGATAAGGTGAAGTCAAATGTATTTATTTTATTTATTGACAGAGACACGAACACAAGTTGAATGGGGTATTCAGGAGAGAATGAGAACAAGCACTTCTGAACAGTCACTTAGCTGAAGATAATGGAGGTTGTCGTTTGCAGGGAATGGAGAACATGAGGAACTGGAGACGAGGAACACATGGAAGGAGACGGTGGAATCACTGGTAAGTAGCGGGTGAGGAGTCCAGGTACGTTTGACGAGACCAGACACTGTTGTGAAGGGAGTGAGTGTCTATATAGTGTCTGTGATGATGAGGTGCAGGTGATCAGTACTCAGGGGATTGTGAACAAGTGGGCGGAGCGTGGAGATCTGGGGCACAGTCAAAGCTCAAACGTCGGTTGAACGTCATGTTTCCTGGAAACGGTGTGCAATGGGTTTGAGATGTGTTTTTTCTCGTTTGGCGGGTGTGTCAAATATGTCAGCCCAATCAGCAGCAACATACCACGCAGTATTAAAGAGACAGCTCGCACAATGGGTCCAAGTGAAGTTGTTTAAAAATGTGTCCGCTGCAGCTCGGTATATGCAACAATTGAAGATATTAGAAGACATGATTATCGTAATAGTTTTATAGTAAAAATATAGCATATCAACATGATGATGTAGTTGTTTATATTTTTAGCTTTATTGCAAGGCAAGTTTATTTATATAAAAAATTTCATACACAATGGGGTGATGAATTGAGAAATCAACTTTCCTTTGAGCCTTTGATATATAAAAGTCCATCGTGATATAAGAATATCCTGTAAGTTTCAGAGCTGAAAACGTCCTTGTTAGTCAAAGAAAAGCTTTTATAGACACCAGGCCCAGAAAACGAGAGATCTCAGAATATGTCGACCACTGACGTCATAGAATGCAGAAGCGCCGCCTCAAGTCCGCCCACCAACTTGTGGAGCTAAACGTGTCGCGCTACCGAACAATAAACATGCCGGTTCCAGCTCAAGTGTGTAAGACATTGCACATTTGTTTGCTTCATTTCACCGCAGAATCGATTGTAAACAAGACACAGGTCGAGACTGGATTTGCAGACATATTGAGATTAAAACACAATGCTGTGCCTTCTATATTGGATCCGACAGGAACGGTGCAACACACTTATGTGAGTAAAACATGTTTTTTTATGTGTTAGTATTGCATTGTTACAGATCGTTTGATATCTATTGATTACATACCTTAGCACGCTGTCACAGGCTGGAGAAGGTGATATTGGTTCATTCGTGATCAGACTCGGACTTGTAACGCCAGCTCGCAAAGCCCAACGTCCCCGGGCTATGTGTTTTTCAGACGGGCTATCACCGGCCTGCCGACAGGCTAAAGTGAAATAGCATTCCTTTCTTGCGCGTGTGTGTGGGTGTACGGTTCGCGGTTATATTCACTGATGATCGGGCAGGCCAAGTAATACAGAAATAACATTCCAATCAATCGCGGGTGGATGAGAGATGAATCATTGTGTTTGTTTGATAAAGATATTTTGCGAGCCCTGTGAGCGTTTCTCCAGACGCTTTCAAAACAATTTCCACATGTACTGAGGGGAGCAGAAGCTCATTAAATATGCAAATCTTATCCAATCCTAGCTGTGGGCGTTTACTTCCAAGTCTTCAGTGCGGCACCCCCATCAAAACCGTTCGTTTTTCAGAGAGCCTCAAAACCAAGGCAGAAAATATTGCCTATTACTTATTCATTATGATGTTTTTGAATGTAAAAACCACGCAAATGTCATAAGTTGACCTCAGACAACAGTATAAAAAAAATTAAAAAGCCAGTTCATGACCCCTTTAAGAGCTTTACATAAAAATGAGAAAGAAAATACAAGGTATTAAAAAAGTAAAACTAGAATTAAAGTGATTTAAATTAGAATTGATTACCAGGAGATAAAAATGTTAATTAAATGGGATTGGGATGTTCTCTTTTATTCTGGACGGCAAGGGCAGTGATTGCATCGAGCGTATTTTGCAGTATTAAACACGTGATTTCATCAGGCTCCAAAAATTATTAAAAAGAACACAAAGAATGACCATCTCAGCTGCCATAGTTGCAAAACTTGCGTCATCAGAACAGGGTGTTCAACGTAGCACCGTTTCCGTTTAAAAAATGTTTTGCAAAGTTTTGTCGGGGCTGAACACAGCCGTGGTGACGATGTATGGACGTTGGTGGGTGTTGGCTGTGACTCTGTGACAGCTTTATTTTTCACAAAGCATGTGCTTCACTTCAGCTATGATAAAGAGACATCCACTCTTTTCATGCATTTTAGGGGTGGAGCAATGAAGGAAGGGGAGTGTTTCTTTGGGTTGATTTTAAATATCAACAGTGCTCTTCAGAAATCGCTTACTGCACCTTTAAATCGCTTCTGATGTGCTGGCATTTATGCCAAGCGTGAACTCACAAACTTGTAAAGAAAATCAGATACATCTGGGATGGCACGAGGGTGAGTACATGATGATAGAATTTTCATTTCTGGGGTGGAATATCCTTTAAAAAACTGGAATATTGACTCTGATTACGCCTCAGGACTTTGCTAATAAAAAGTGGCACATTTTGGGAAACTTTTGAAAATGTTTCCACCCCTCAGGGGGTGCTGGAAAATGCACTGAACTTCAGATTTTTTTCTGTATACGCCCTCAGATCATTCCGTGGAATAGCTGGTGGATGCTATTTCTTGCTTCGTTATCAAGGAGCTAATAATAGCAGAGCATTTCTTTCTTGCCGTCTGTCTCTTCGCTCAGCGTGTTTCCTTAAAGGATATCCTGATCAAATTTTTTTTTTCCCCTTTAAGGCAGAGCTCATCATTTGCTCCCTTACCTTTTCTCCCTGCTCTCGTCTCTCAGCCTTTTAAATATAGGCCTCCAGGTTCACAAGCATGTTTGTTTTTGAGATTCTGATTGGAACAGAGCACTCTCTCTTTTTCTCTCTCTCGCCCTGTAGTCACGCAGCCGTCATCACCTCCAGTGGCTGCAGCCGTGGCCTCATTTTCCGCAGGGACGCGCTCCACTTATGGTGCACTCTTAATTACACTCTGCACCGCCGAGGTACGTTACACATCGTCGCTGCAACCGACCTCAAGAAAGATAGAGCTCACCGCAATGGCTGCCAGGCATGCTCATTTTTCTTCTCTTCAAACCTGCTCTGGAACACGCCTCGAGAATTCAGCCTCCAGTGTAAATATTGGTACTCTGATTGTTGCGTTTGGCTAAGGCACTGGCTCGTCTCCTGCGAGTTAGCAGTTCTACAGGCTGTGTGCTCTGCCGGGCCATTAGCCAAATCAGCACAGGTAGTGTTCTACATAATGTGTGTTGTAATAAAGGAATAGTTTGTCCTTTAACAGAATGTCAGTGCTGCTCTTTTCCATGCAATAGTGGTTGGTGATTCGTACTGGCAAGCCCCAAAAAGGATTACATAAAACATAAAATTTGCCAAATTACAATAGCTTTGTGTGAAGAACAGACTGAAATTTAAGCTATTCACTATTAATCTTCTTCTCTGGAGCTCTCAAATATCATCTACGCCTAGTTCAAATAATAAAAAAAAATTCTCATTAAGTTTGACATTATCATGCTATTCTACACACAAAACTATCTTATGCCATCAGACCACTTGGAGTATAGTGCATGGTTGTATTATTTATTTATTGCTCTGAATTTCATTGGCAACAATCTATGGATCATTGAATGTATGAACCTTCCTGTAGCTCAAACAGTAAATCATGGTGCTAGCAAGACCAAGATTGTGGGTTTGATTCCCAGGGAAAGCAAGATCTGATAAAATGTGGTGTTACTTTAACACTGGAAGTTTTTCTGTGCATACCTTTAATGCAGAGATAAGTTGCTTTGGATAAAAGTGTCAGCCAATGCGTAAATATAAATCTTTTTTGCACACAAACACATCATTTTAGTAGAAAACATCAGCATCAACAGTAAC
Organism: Gobio gobio; assembly: GCF_949357685.1. Classification (NCBI taxonomy): domain Eukaryota; kingdom Metazoa; phylum Chordata; class Actinopteri; order Cypriniformes; family Gobionidae; genus Gobio; species Gobio gobio. Next base: position 22,195,681 of record NC_137114.1, read on the forward strand.
AATAGTTTAAAGGTCCCATGGCATGGCATTTTTCTATTATTTTATAATGTTTCCTGAGGTGTACTTATATTGTTAGTATGATTTTTACATTAAAAAATGTCATAATTTAGAAATAAAAGGCCTTTTTTCAATACTGATGTTTGCTCTGTGGCTGAATGCCCTGTTTCAAGAAGCGTGTCTGCTGTGAGACTTCAGTAAAAACGCCCACTGTTGTGATTTGCTGACATCTTTGCATTTGAAATGAGCGGAGGGGGCGTGGTTTAACGAGGTCTACGACGCACGAGCTGCTGGCTGCTGCCAGAGAGACGGATGGACCGGAGTTCACTTCACATCAGTTCTGTCAGTCTCAGTTCAGTGAACTGTCGTAGTTACAGCATATACTTAAGGTTATTAGTCTATTTCTAGTCGGAGGGACTGTCACTCATGTCAGAAAGTTAGTAACTTTAGTAAATTATGGATCAGCGCTGACTGGAGACGCGAACCGTTTAGAACGATTCAGTCCGATTTGGTGAACTGATTCGGTTCACTAAAAAGAACCGGTTCAAAAGAAAGATCGTTTGTGAACCGGACATCACTAATGTACCAGAGATGGAGCTCAGTGATTGCAAACAAAGTTATTTATAGTAACTACTGATTTATGAGAGCGCTGTCAGTCAGCGCGAGTTTATTGTGTTTGTATCTGAGAGTTCTGAATAAACACGAGTCCCAGTCACACCAAGTCCGTCTTCATCATTATTACCAACTTTGTAACACATGCAAAGTACCATTACAGCTGTCGAGATGAACGAGTTACGAGTAAGTGTTGATAATAGCATTATTTTTAGATATGTTCCTATCATATGCAAAGCGTCAGTGACGCATTGAGTACACAGCGCAAACAAAGACACAACAGCAGTAATCGAATGTAATCCAGTTTATTGTGGAGCTAGGCTGCCTAGCCCGGATATGCTCACGCTTACCCCCCTTCTGCTTAATCTCGCGCCGCGTAAGGCGCCTCCGCTGTGGGCCAGATGCAGTACTGGGGGTCAGTGATGTTGAAGGCCGACCGGTCAGTGCAGCCCGAGCTTCGGCGTGTGTGAGGTTTATCTCTAAAGATGTTACTCTGCTGATGTTGAGCAGAAACGACTGTATGCACATTTTAGAACAGATAGACGCGACGAGGACGTACAAAAACACTGACTCACAAGATAGAAAACACGAAAACACCGTGAAGTCCTGTGACTGCAGTAGCCGGCTTCTCTAAAGCCAAACAAGGCGCGTTAATGGGCGAGCGTTTGCTTTCTCGCTCTAGTCGCGTGCACGCTCTTCCGGGAGAAGAGCCCGTGCGGCCCGTACAAGGACATTCTGCCCTTGCTGACGTCAGATAAAAACAGACCCATACTCAAAAAAAACCTTTTTGGCACAGAAATACTCCATCAAACGTCCAACTTTTTTTTGTGAAACTTTGTCCATGTTTAGCATGGGAATCCAGGTCTTTAACAGTGTAAACAGCTCAGTATGAATGAAACAACATTTCACCCCCCTTTAATGTACCTGAGCTAATATGAACTAACAATGAACAGTTGTGTTTCATTAACAAAGATGAATAAATACTGTAATGCATGCATTACTGGTTGATGCATTAACTCGTGGGACATTATTGTAAAGTACTACCCATATGTACTTGGTCACACTTTAGATTAGGGTCCAATTCTCACTATTAACTAACAATTGACTACGACTTTTGCCTCAATAAACTCCAAATTTACAGCTTATTAATAGTTTGTAAGGTGGTTGTTAAGTTTAGGTATTGGGTAGGATTAAGGGATGTAGAATATCATGCAGAATAAGTCATTAATATGTGCTTTATACATACTAATAAACAGCCAATATCCTAGTAATATGCTAAATATGCTAACATGCTAATAAGCAACTAGTTAATAGTGAGAATTGGACCCTAAACTAAAGTGTTACCGTGTACTTTTATGGTACCTTTTCGGAGTTTGGCGGTATACATTACCGTCCAGTTTCTTATATGGAAAACAGATGCAAGGCTAATATCTCCTTTTGTGTTTTACCTAAGAAAAAAGTTAATATATTGAGGTGAGTAGAATGCTCACAATGACAATTTTCATTTTTAGACAAACTATTCCTTAAAACAAGTGTCCACAAATTAAGAGGTTTGGAAAAGGACTTGCACAGAGAGGTAAGATAGATCGTAAAGGTTGATAAATGCACAGCTGAGAATATGCTGACGGGAATAACTGAACATTGACCACTTGCATTAGAAATTTGATTTATATCAGCAGCCGTGGTGCTAAGGGAAAGGGAAGGGGTTCTGGGATATGAAATGTATCATGAAAGACATGAATGCATAAAAAAACCCCGGCTCAATGACTTTTGCTACGCCTGCCAATATGCGATATGTAACTCCCTTTTAAAACAGGAGAGATCCATTTCAGCAAGCACTCGCTGTCAGGGGAGGCAGAAAAACCTAAATTAGCTTCATTGTTTCTTATCATTGCACAAGATCGTATTTCTTCATGTTAAATCACAACCGTTTGTAGCCTTTCATAACGACTTTGAGAAATCAGCCACTTGGTAATGACCTGTGCTCCAAAAAGTATTGTTTCAGGCACAGTTATAACAAATGACCTTTGCTGCTAGAATGTGTGTGTGGATGTATGTTTGTGGTGTGCGTTTCCCAAGTGCTCACATTCCCGGCCTCAAACACACTAATTATTGCATACCAGCAGTTTGGACCAGAGGTTTTCCTGTGTCGACAGCTCATTTGATTCATTAGTAAGCTCCCTGTACAGTTTGACCAGAGGACCCGGAGGGAAGGAAAGCAAGAAAAAATTGGGAGAGTGACAAAAATGGCGAAATAGAGAGAAGGAGAGCAAGGTAGGGGGATGGAGAGACCGAAAGAGAAAGATGTGAGAGTGTAGGAAGTGAAAGAGAGAACATAACCGTGTGCTTTGGGGAGAGATGGAGGGATGACATTGGAGGTTTGCCCTGATCACTCAAAAAGAAAAAAGATGATTGATTTGCTTGCCTGGGAGATGACATGCCCCAGCCGAAGCAGAGAGCTGTTAACTCGATATGCACAGAACGACTCAAACCTGTTGTGACTTCGAGAAAACACCCGGCTTGACTGGGCTGCCCGTAACTGCGCACAGATTGGCACTGAGATACAAGAAACCCGCAGGGCAAGACGAGGAAAAGAGGGTGGAGTAACAGGAAATATAATGGAGATGGACAAGACTCGGAGGCTTCCTTAAATACTCGTTTGCATAGTTTAACTGAGTGTGGCATCTGATGATTTCAATCATCATCTGTTTGGTGCAAATATCGTGCATTGCAAGAGCTTCATGTGGTCTTGTGCAATTTGGTGGCTTTTTCCGCTGTCAACATGTAGATATCCAAGTATGGGCTAATTATCATGAATCCATTGTGAAAGAACAAAGCAATGTTGCATCATTATGCAAAAACTACTGCGACACACCAGTGTGGCTGCAATGCGCTTAAATGTTGAGCTTTTATTAAGCTTGTTATATGGATCTCTATTCATTTTGATTGGTCCATCGTGACTTTCTGCAGTCAATAAAGTTTTGTATAGATGAAGTTACGGTTTACAAAAGATTTCTAGAGACTTGGCCTTGTGTTTCAGTAAATCGATTCACGACTGGTTTTTCCTTTTCATGCGTTTGTAATTGTGGTGACTCGTTTTCAGAGGTGGACAGTAAGTACATACTTGAGTATCTGTACTTGACCTGAGTATTATTTTTTTTTCTGGAAACTTCTGACTTTAACCTCACTACATTTGAAAGACAAATAATTTTCACTCCGCTACATTTCTAAGTGTCCTTGAAGTTGAAAGTTGTTCAGTGGATGATTTTTTTTCTTGTTCTTTATAACAGGTTTGGGCTTTTTTTGCAGACAGCCTATAAGTAATCACTCTTGTAAGGTCACGTGTCGCGACATTCAATGATTTCCCTGCATTTTTTGAACACTGATCAGATGATGGCTTTTTTGACCCAAAATAGGGACCAACATAAGGAGCCATTCAGGAAAGTAGCAAAACAAAAATCGAAAAGGCCAGGGCAATAAAAATATAAAATTTATTGGCGGCAGAAAGTAACAAAAACAAACAAAGATATAAAACATAAAATAAGGACTGGTGAGCCAACTAATCTAAACTACAACTCAGAGTTAATGCTTTCCTGACTCCCGAGAAACACAAAATAATCTTCCAGGTCAGCTTACTTACCTATGCTTTCCCTCTATTCTAATATAACTAAACAAACAAAACTCACCATCCTGTACAAAAGAAAACAAACAAACTCCAAAACCACAAACAACAGGTTTCCTGAGGTAGGCCAAAACTGAAGTGCTAAATAGGCAGAGGCCTCAGGTGTTAGGAATAATCAGGCTCCACCCCCCATCCAATTGACAACTATACTCCGAAAGAAAAGAGAAAACAAGAGAAAGAGCAGGGGCTCGTAACAATGGCAAAATGGAAGAAGACGGTTACTCGGCGCAGTGCACACACCCATGGCCCTACTGAGAAAGTATGTTTCAGTTTTCTGAACAGATTAAAGGTGAATTTGTTTTAAGTGTTTGCTTTAAATATTTGCTAAATCGAACCTTATCACAGCCTTGAAAAACTGGCCGTCCAACCTACATTTTTTTCTGGTGAAAGCTTGAAATGTGAATAGTCTGTGATTTTAGTTTTGAAGTTTCAGTGTTCATTTTGTTGACAAAATTTTTTTCAGTGATGAAAACGAGATGACAACTAAATAAAACCAGTTTTGGATTAGGCTAATTGTGAATGAATGAAACTACTGAAATTTTGAAATTCCTATTAAAATTTTCGTCAACGAATAAAAACGAAACAAAAATGTTAGGGAGGCACGATTTGGGGAGAGATCCAGTCAGAACTGATGTCCTGTGTGTGAGATGCGCACATTGAATTGCAACATGCTAATCTACCTAATCTGCGGAACATAAATTAGCCTACACTTGCTGCATGTCTTATAAAATGTTTAAAAATGTAAACGTCTGGGAAAAAGAGAAGAGGGATGAAAATGAAAAAGCATGATGAGGCTAAAGAAAGCTCAGTTCATTCCGGTTTTCTGTGCATGCACAGCCTCTCAGATGCCAAGGCATGAGTACTTAAAGGTGCAGTGTGTAATATTTATTAGGATCTATTGACAGAAATGCAATATAATATATATAACTATGTATTCAGTGGTGTATAAAGACCTTACATAATGTACCGTTATGTTTGTATTACCTTAGAATGAGGCATTTCTATCTACAAACACTGTGGGTCACCATTTTGTGCCGTCATGTTTCTACAGTAGCCCTAAACGGACAAACCACTCTACAGAGCGCTAGCTACTCTCTGCTATCTAGGACGACTATATCTTTGTCCTGTGTCAGCCACCGTAGCTTCTCTATGCGCTTCGAAAGGGAGGGGTGAGTGGTGGGCGGTTGCAATTCGCAACCTCACTGCTAGATGCCGCTAAAATTTACACAGTGCCCCTTTAATAGAGCTCTCTTTCGCGTCTTTTCACACTTGAACAGACCAATACACACAAAATGTTGTCAAAATGTCCCGTTTTGGCGAGTATTTAAGTAGACACAGTTGATTGTTTTAAGTGAACGTAAAAAGTTGGGAGAATATTGGATGTGTATTAGTGTATTGTGTCTTAAAGTGACAGCATCTTTGTAAAGAGCTTTGTAACTTTTAAAGAAATATTGAAATGAGTTCAAGGTAGTCGTATGTCAGATAGAGCATAACTGACTGGATCAAACCACCATGGCACAGCGTGCATTCATACAAAAGTGCAACAACAATATAATAATGCGTTGACATAAAAAAAAAGGAAATTGTTATTTGTTTTACTTAAGTACTTTTAGAAGCAAGTACTTTTGTATTTTTACTTAAGTAAAAATCTGTTTTTACAAATTTCACTTAACAGTATATTTGACCAAGAGTACTATTTGTAATATAGTAATGTTTGAATATAGTAATATTTGACCAATAGTACTTTTACTTTATTAAATTTAAAAATATAATACAAAATAAGACCAGGTGACAATATTGGATTTATTTTGCACACTGTAAGTATCTCTATATTAAAAAAAAATATATATATATAATATTATTCAAATATTATTATTGAATTGGTCAAATTTGCATATTGCTCATCTGCTGGCTTTTTTCACTTTTATATGCTATCTCGCAGACTTTGCAGGCAGTGTTTTGATAATTATATTTAAATGTTTACTCGCCAACTGACAAATTAAAAAAAACGAAAAGCTAATGCTGATTTTGTAAATGGTTTCAATTATCCTATATACTGTAAACCTATGTTTCATTATTTATGCAGTTTTTCTATTGTGTGCTGTCACTGTAGTTTTTATTAAACTGCATAATTTAAATTATATAATTGACCGTTGTACCAGTCAGCTGATTCCTTACATAGCTGTGCTAGTTTCATGTTTCTTCCAGCATTCTGTGGTCTCTGAATTTCAACTCAGATTAGTAGTTCATGTCCTTTTAATTATTTATACAGCAAGTAGCTGTGTACAAAGCGGGAAAATGTGCAGTCAGCCAGTCATTATCACAAAATAAACCCCTTCAGGCTGATACTAGCCCCTTTGCAGTAATGACCAGCCGACTGTGGATTATTGTTTTGCATATGACATTGACTTTGTTATTATAAAGTACATTATCAGTGATGTTCGATGCCACTTAAGTATGTTGCTGTTTGTTTTCTTTCATTTCACGCTGTAAAGGTAACAGAGGTCTTAGCCTTTCTTACGTACTATCACCTTAACAGGGTTACAGCTGATTTCTTTTCTCTAGTTAATCCTGCACCAAGCTAATGTGGATTTATCTGGACTCCCGTGAGGGCCCTGATTAAATCGAGCTTCCCAAAGCCCATCCCAGCCTCTCTCTCTCTTTCTCTGAGAATAAGAGGCCCCTGCATCAAGCAGGGAAGTGGCGCTGTCGCTACCCTGTCTGTCACCAGCAATTAGCGGTCAGATCAAAGCGCTGATGCAATCACAGCCCCACTGTGGCTTCCTATTATCATCCCCCGAGAGGGCTGACGCTGAACGAGTGTGTGTGTGTGTGTGTGTGTGTGTCTTTGAGGGAGGGGTGCTATATCCTTTCCTCAGTTTCACTGATCTCTGTAGGTAATGCTTGTACCACACCCTTCGTCCTGCAGTCATTAGTATGTTTAAATTTGATTGTCTTAACAATCAAATCAGCATTCAGGCTTAACCAGACAGAAGGGCTAGTCACGCTCTTGTTATTCCACATTCAGAGCAACAACTGCTCAAACTGTCTACCCAACAGCGTATTATGATGCATTTTTTTCACATTGCAAATAAGTAGTTACCTAAAAGTTTGCTAAATATTTTCTGATAGATAGTGATGCCCCATAGCCTGACAAGCCAGACCCACATCAAGGTGTTGGGTCTGGGAACTAGGGGCGGGATAACCGGTTGTCTTTCAAATTCCCTCTGCACGCAAAAGGACAGCGCTACAACCAACCAGAGCAACGAAGAAGGTGAAGCGGAGCTAGTTGATAGATTAAACTTTCGCCGTATCCGGTCGGCAAACCTCCGAACACATATTCCTTTCTTAAGAAGGTCTTCTGTGCCGTTCTTTGTTCTTTCCTTAAAGAAAAGCTTAACTCCAAGGGCCCTATTTTAACGATCTGAAACGCAAGAGTCAAAGCGCGAAGCGCAAGTAACTTTGTGGGCGGGTCTCGGCGCTGTTGCTATTTTCCTTGCGGGATAAATGGCTCTTGCGCCCGGCGCAAATCTAAAATGGGTTGGTCTGAAGTAGCTTCATTATTCATAGGTGTGGTTTGGGCGTAACGTGAATAAACCAATCCGAGCGTCATCCAACATTCCCTTTAAAAGCAGGTGCGCAAGTTTCATTATGGATTGCTATTATTATGGCGTATTTGCAGGCGCACGCCAGGAGCGGTTCACAGCCGAGGAGACTGATGTGCTTGTAAGAGCAGTGAAAGACAGAGAAGTGAAGTTGTAATGTTGTACATTATGGTAAAGGTGATTTCACAGTCTTTTTTTTTTCAGTCTTTCAGTTTTTTCAGTTTTTCAGTCGATTTTTTTTCCTGGTTCTTGACGGACAAACCAATTTTTCAGATGTCCTTATATACATATATGTCTTGCCACTATTGGGCAAACAGGTCTTATCCTTAATTATTACAATTAGCCTGAATCATTTGTAAGCTAGATTTATGCCTATTTTTTCACATCTTCGTGGCACACCACAATGATTTCCGTCATCTCATGTATTAATATTTTTTTAGTGTAACAATTTATGATTTGCAAAAATAACTGTTGCATCTGTGTAGGTTACATGAGCAAAGTGTATGCGCGTTGTGCACGTTATACATTATGGTCAAGCATGCGCCCTTAAAATAGCATAATGAACAACGTGCAACGCGCCACTGACTTTAGACTAGGTTTTTTCTGGTCAGTGGCGCAATTGTTTAATGGAACAGCAAAATAGCACCAGGGATTGTTTGCGCCGGAACACGCCTCCTTTTTTGCGCTGAACCGCCCAGGTAGCGCAAGTTCATTCACTAGTTTAGCGACGTGCTTCTGTGGAGGGAAAAGCGCGCTTTGCGCGGGTGCAAAATAGGAATGACACATGCGTCGGTGTACAAAGTCAATTGCGCTGGGTGCAAGATAGGGCCCCAAGTCTTTCAGAGTTGCGGCCAAAGCCGATTCGAAAGGCCGCTGTTCGCCAGCTTCTTTGGTTAGATCCTTGATCCTTCCTAGATTTCTAGGCTAGACGCCCCGTGCTGCAATGTACAGACAGATTAGCATGTAGCATGGTTTGACACTTAGTGGCCCGGTTTCACAGACGAAGCTTAGATTAAGCCAAGTTTAGACCTAGGGCATTTAAGTACGTGCCTTAGAAAAAACATTACTAGTGTGCATCTTGAGACAAAACAATGGACTGTCCCAGTTAGTCCCAAGCTAGTCCCAGACTAAAATGCACTGACATATTACTTGCACTGACATCCTAAAATATGTCAGTGCAAGTAAGATGTCAGTGCATTTTAGTCTGGGACTTGCTTAAGCCTGTTTAAGTTTAAATGTGAAAAAGGGGAGTATGTCAAATGATCATATAAATATGAAATGAGAGATCTAAAATTTGCAACCTTTTATTTGTGGCAATATATTTGGGGTAGATTGCAATGCTTAATATTTTATCCAGTTAGCATGCAATATCAACAATGACTAACAAATAGGGCTTTTTTAAGATTTTAATCGATTCTCATGTTTACAAATCGATATTGATTCTTAAATCGCAAAAATCAATTAGTCTATCCTTCAGTTGATGAATGAATGGAACATTGTAGCGCGCCTCCCATCCAATAAACCGCAATAAGCTTTGTGCTTTACTTTTGATATGAAACAAAGTCTCAGATTTCAAAATCTGTCCATTTTATTGCGGAGTTTAAAAAAAAATACACGCTCTTTAATGTGGTGTGACAGATCACTATGGCCCTCAGTTCAAGAGAAGGGGCAACGCGAAGCACACGTGAACTGATCATCTCTTCCACTTTCATACCAGTTACAGAGCAAAATAAACACGTATGAACATCTAATGTTAAAAGATATGCTTACCGAGTCATGGAATTGCTTAATCAGTGTTTCAACCGCGGAAAGACGTCCATAAAACAGCTCGTAAACAATCATGTAACGTCACATTTACCTCAGAAAAACCATATTAATTGACGATAAACTCGAGTCAGCTAGAAAAAATAACTTTAGAGAGGAGCATTTTGTTAAATGTGCACCATATTCATTATAATTTTAAATGTTCTTCAATATTTAATGCATGTTTGAATAAATCTGTCAAGTTTTTATGAGAGCCACCATTTAAATGTTTATATATACTATATATGTACTATATATGTACTTTATATGTACTATATATATATATATATATATATATATATATATATATATATATATATATATATATATATATATATATATATATATATATATATATATATATATATACACTATATATATAAACATATAATAATATCAAATATTAACTTTTTCCAAATACAATAATGGCATTTTTTAATAATTAAAAATAAATGAATTTATGAGTGTGACAAAAAAACACACCGCAAAACACAGCTATATATCATAGAAAAACAAAATAATAATTAATAATTTCTGAACATTGACTCTCAGTCATTATTCACCTTTTCCTCATGGTTTCTCAATAGAATTCATAAAAGTATAGAATATAATAGGGGCTCATTGTAACGCAGTGTGACTACATGCCCCTCATGCGCAACAGGGTTTTAAACCCGGCTCGTGTCTTCTGCTGGTTAGATCAGCATTAAAGGTCCTGTTCTTTGTGATCCCATTTTTCAAACTTTAGTTAGTGTGTAATGTTGCTGTTAGAGCATAAATAATACCTGTAAAATTATAAAGCTCAAAGTTCAATGCCAAGCGAGATATTTTATTTAACAGAAGTTCCCTTTCAAAGCCTACAGCGAACGGCCGGTTTGGACTACATCCTGGTATTTCCTGCTTTAATTACGTCAGTATAACAGTTTGTTGACTAACCTCCGCCCACAAGAATACGCGAAAAAGGGGGCGTGGTCTGGTTGCTCCCTCGTGGAGCAGAGGAAGTGTTGCGTTCGGTTCGGTTCGGTTCGGTTGCGTTTGTCGCCTTGTCGTCCAGACGCTGTTATTTTCATCCCGGAGTCAAATCACCTTTGTTTGGCCTTCAGGGGCTGTAGTTTGAGCGCGTTCATCTCCCCGTTATGGTGAGAGGCGTGACCTTCCCGGGCAACGTGAGCTAAGCTGCTGTCGAATCACAACACGGGAACCGCTGGCACAATCAGAACTCGTTACGTATTTCTGAAGGAGGGACTTCATAGAACAGGGAAATCTTTCAAGCCGTTTTGAGGACAGTGAAAACAGCAGTATACAGATAAGTAAATTGTGTGAAAAATACTGTTTTTTTACACATGAAACATGAACACATGTTATATTGCACACTGTAAACACAATCAAAGCTTCAAAAAAACACGAAAAACGGGACCTTTAAAGAACTCTCTCAACTGTTACATAACAGATATAAGATTTAAATAATATCAGATTTGTCTTATTTTAAACAAATATGAAAAATTTAAATTAAATAAGAAATGTACTTTTGCTATATGGTTAAATAGATGTTCAGTGATATCTTCCAAAGATTTTTGAATTTTTTCAACAAAAAAAAATTCTCCAGTGTTGATATGGCAACTAGTAAATACACTAAGTTTCGTCATCCTGGCATGTGTGGAAAGTTTTACACCATGTGTGTTACAACTAACCCCCGCGTTATGTTGTGCCCCACTTACCCCTGTAGTCTACAACATTAGTTGAGAGATTTATTTTCCTTGAGAAAATGTGTACTGTACTTGATATATATCCAAAATAATCGATATCGAATGGGATCAAATTTAATTGGAATCAAATCGAATCGCAAGCTTGTGAATCGTGAAATTTGTATCAATACCCAGCCCTACTAACAAATATGTTAGTGTGGTGAGTTGCAAACTTTTAGCTGACTTATTATTTGTCTGTCTCTAACATAAAATAAACATTTACAACATGCTTGGGTCGACTATATATTATATTAAATTACATTATGCATGAAGTAATCTCATGGTAAGAGGAGAATCTGGTATTTATATTGCACATGAGAACGGATAGGCTCTTCAAGCCCCTTGAACACACGCCTTTCATGACTAATTTAGAAACAATGCAATGAAAGAGGCAAAGTGTGGTACATCAAATGTCACACATCATGGTTATTTCAGGGGCCATTTGACGGCGCACTTCCCGTCTGCTAGTGTCTCTCTGATATGTTAATGCTAATTAATGGCATGTTATCATGGTGGTGCTGATACTCACAATCAACAAGATCTGGCTCTGTGTATTTCATTTAATGTCCTTCAGCCCCAGCCAGTGGCTGTTAACATCGTTAACCTTTACTCAGACACAATGGAGATAGACAATTGTTTTGTTTTACAAAAATTGTATTTGATCAGGGCTCACCTTTTCCAGAACCCTCTTCTCTTGCCCTTCTAAATGCCAGATAAATAAACAGATCTGCTTAGAATGTCACTCAGCTCTAGTTTTCTTAGTTAGGTTTCTGACTGACACATGACTGGAGATTTCAAATGAAGGAAATGAAAGCTCTTTCAGCAATGTTTATGTGAGATTGTGCTGCGCACAATTATTTGTTGTTGGTTTTGAATGAGGATAAAGGTTTCATTTTTATATTTTAGTCTTTTTATATTATATTATATTATATTATATTATATTATATTTTTTAAAATTGAATTTATTTCTGTGATAAAAGCTGAATTTTTAGCCTAATTACACCAGTCTTCAGTGTCACATGATCCTTCAGAAATCATTCTAATATGATGATTTTCTGCTCTAGAAACATTATTATCAGTTGAAAACAGTTGTGCTGCTTAATATTTTTGTTGAAACCCTGAAATTTTTTTTTTCAGGATTTAGGATGTACTGTTACTATGTAAATGTATTTACTGTCATTTTGATCAATATAATGTACAATTACAGTATATCTCTGAATGTAACTTTACTTAAATATCTCAGTTTTTACTCTGAGGCAGAAACTGGCTTCCATATATATAAAGCTATATACAGTATATATTCAACCTTTAGATACCCCAGCTACTTCCAGAGTAAAGCTATGAGCTGTATTCTTGTTTATATATATATGTGATTGGCCATATGACTTCTAATCCTTAAATACTGCTTACTCATGTCATGGCTCATTTACCTGGCAAACAAATGTGTTTCCTTGTGTGTACTATAGGAAGACTAGTGCACTGCACAAAGATAAAGGACACTTCTAGGCGTTGTTCCAAACCCTAGTGAGTACCTAGACAGCATTTCTAGGCATCATAGGCACTCTACCAACACTACAGGCCGTTCCAAACAGTAGGCAGCAGAATTATGCTGCCAAATAAGATGCCTTGTTTTAGCCAGAGGCATCACACGTTGCCTTCACGGAGAAGGCAATCTCAAAATGCATTGAACAAAAGGAACATTTAAATTTGATTTAAGGGCTAAATTTGATAATGGCTAAAATCATAATCATGATTGTTTTGGTCAATCACGATTATTTAACACGATTATGAGTGTATGGGCCATATATATTAAAACCTCTTTTGAGTAATTTATTTAATGATAGCGATGTATATCAATTATATATTTGCTGGAAATAAGGTTATGATATAAAAGTTTTTAAAAAAGTCCCTTAAAAAAGTTATTGAAAATAAGTAAACAGTCTATACAAACAATATGAAACAAATACAAATAAATGAAACAAACAGTGGTTTAAGTTTTTCATGCAAGTCTATAAGTATTCAGCTAACAACAATTAATGGAAAAAGGAATGTTTGGAAATGTAAACTGATATTTCCTACTGAAACACTACAGCAAAAAGATTTAAATAACTGGCTTAAAACCATTTTTTTGGGATGAAAATACTAAAGTGCCTAAGACTTTTGCACAGTATTGTATATAATTAATTAATAGGCTGATTGCACATGTTTCCATGAACCATGGTATTGATATGGGGGGTGACCTTGTACTTGCTTGGTTATTTTTTCGTTTAAAAACTACACCCCTGCAGACAGCAACATGTTTATTAGACAGCTGTCCCTTTAAGAACCAATGCACGGTTTCAATATACTGATACACATCCTATTTTATCCGTATAGGACCGTTTAGGCACGCACCCCAAGCTCAAAGTTATCTTTGCTTGTCCGTACTCTGTCTCAGAGCTTGCACACAAAAATCCACCTGAGGATCAGTGTGTTTTTTTTCGTGCTCTTTTTAACCCTCTGAAGTCTGAGCTGTTTTGGGGCCCTTTAGAAGTTTTGACATGCTCTGACATTTGTGCTTTTTTCAGTTGCTTATAAACATATTAATGGCAAAAGTGTTATTACACTGTATTCAGCATAAACTGGGCTACCATAATATGTTTACCATAATATGCACGCCCCAAATACCATAATCAAGCTTGTCCCATTTTATGAAAGTCACGTTTCATGGTTTTATTGATATGCACGTTAAGTTTGGACTTTTAAGGAGGAGCGAAAGCGCACCGCTGGAAAGGAACGGAATTCGGCACAATAATAATTTTATCTTGATTATCGTATTTTAATAATCGCTGGATGCCAAAATCAAAATCGAAACTCAATTTCAATTCATTGCACAGCCCTATAGTATTTAACTCTCAAAAAAATATCTATATCAGCATCACAATTTTTGTCAATTTTCCATGTTCATTTCATTATATTCAATGCACTTGGAATAAACATTTACAGTGGATTTCTAGTTTCCGGGATGGGATTTAGGCGTAGAAGTTGAACTTAAGTGTTTTATAATGTGTTTTTGAATAATGGGAAAGAGTGTTTACACTCTAAAAACGTCTGGGTTGAAAAAAACCCAATTGGCAACCCAGCGCTGGGTAAATATTGGACAGAACACATGCTGGGTTAAATTAACCCAGTGGCATTTTAACCCAGCAGGCTGGGCTGTTGAGAAAACCCAAAAAGTAGTACATTTTTACCATTAGCCTAATGGACTTCTGGGTTTTTCTTGCTGGGTTATTCTTATAATTTCTCCTGTGCATAGCCTACTGTAAAAGTAGACAATCTTGAAAGAACAAATTAAGAATAATTGTAATGCTTGTCAACTGGTACAACACACAAATGCGTTAAAATTGGCAACAATGACAACTACAAGCCTAATATATTCTGTCAATTTCTTCACGTTAAATCAAACTTTCATTTTGACGGGTTTCCGTGACCTTTGAGTGTCTGTGTACATGATATGACAGTTTTCTCAAATAAAATGGTAAATTCTCATGAAGTGACGGTTTATGTGTTCGTGTCCTCATACAGTGACATGGCAGAGACTACAAATACAGCGAGCGAGTGTCAGGCACGCGCGTGTTTGTGTGTGTGCGTGCGCAAGAGACGCAGAACATGTAGGAGTAATATTTAAATTGTATTTTGCAGTTTAATATTCACAGACACTCGTATATATTCGGCTACAGTCTGGAGCCCTGCGCTTGGATAAACTCTGACGCGACTGAATGCAGCTGCGGGGACAGAATATACTCTGTGCTACCGGTAGCCTACTACAGAAATGCTGGTAGGCTATCGTCACATTTTTAAAATTTCAGTACGGACTTGGTGCCGAAGTACCGGTACTTGTGACATCCCTACATAACACCATGCTTAATTTCCGTAAGGGGATCCGTGTAATAAATAATCACAAACTGTATTAATCTATCGTCTCCCATACCTAAACTAGCACTATGTGAGTCAATACATGGCATCGGATTCTGAGGTAAAACTTTTGTCGTCCAAGTTAACGTATATCATGTAAGCTTAAGAATTGTTGCAGCGAAAAAAACCCTAAAAACTATAGGCCTACCTATAATTAAGCGAATTAAAATGATTATTAATGAAAACATTATATGAACATACATTAAAACATCTGCAACCAGTGGCTTTGCCCCTGGCTTTGTCCTTTTAAAATAACAGTTTGGGAGCGAATTTAAACATCAAAGCGCGAAGCACGTGAAACAACCAAGCGCTGGGTAGAATCAAACAAGCGTTGCGACCCAGCAAGTTTAACCCAACAACTGGAAATTTGAAACTACCCAATGGTGTTTAAAATTGATCAAATAAACCAACAAAAATTACCCAACAGTCTCAACCCAGCATTTTGGGTTAAAAAACAACCCAGCATTATTTAGAGTGTAGTGTTCAGTTACATTGTATATTTGTAGTTTTTGTTACAATTGTGCTGAAGAGCGGAGCTTGTGCTTAGGATGTGGGCAGCTACATGAACACAGTGCTGTATGTTTGCTTCAGTCAGTACTGTGCTAATGTCAGTGCAGTGAAGAGTCTGTTCTTTCTCCTCCCATACATCATGTATATTTAGCTTGCACGTTGCATAAGAAATGTAACTTAATAAACCTTAGTAAATTGAGTTTGTCAATTAAAACTGCTGTAGTATGTTAATTTGACCTAATCCAACTAAAATGTGTTGTTTAAATTTAACTGGCTTGCTCTGAATAAAAGACATGTAATTATATGTAATTACGTTTATTAATGGTAGTTCGTCTTGTGCCGTATTGTGCTATACAGTATTGAATTATTAGCTTAGCAACATCATACTTTTTTGGAATCAGCTGTGAGGGTTGAATTTCTCTTGCATGAAGAGCACTGTGTGTGTGGTGTGCATGCGTGATTGGATTTGGTGTCTTTGTCAAACATTTAATTTCAGTTTTGAGATGTTTTACTTTTGTCCGGATGCTGCTTTAGATGGTAGCTGACCTGTTTACCCAAATCAGCAAAACTTAAATTCCACGTAATGTATCCTGACTGTAAACACTCAAATCTTTGTATTCACGAGGGCGGCAGGGATAAGTGAGCCTTGTGATTGAGAGAGGTATTTCGACAGACTCCCAACTCAGAGACGTGGGTCCCGGGTGGTTTCCGTGCAGCTGAAGACAGTGATCATTGTAATCTTCACCCTGGCAGGGGACGAGCCAGCTTGCCCTGGGTGTGACATGCCTGTCACTGGAGTCCACGCTTGACAGCATTTGGGCATGACAAGTCCCACCGCTGTGAGGCAACCGTCCTTCCATCCCTGTCCGACACATACCCACACAAGAAAAGAGGTCTACAGACAATCACACACATTCACAATCACATTCTTTTTCCTGCCTATCATGAAATAGACTGCTGGGCAACTTTTGTCTCCCTCGGTCCCCGTTATGTCCCCCTCGACTGAGAGAAGTGACAACTTTGTGATGGCTGAATCATAGCTCTGCCCATCTTATCTTCATGAACATCACTTACTGTATGAAAGGGTGAGTTGTGTGTGCATGCGTGTCACTTTCCAAAGTCATTTCACTTTGGGGAACGGTCCTAATTCCTGTGGACGCACAGTTGACATTTAATCAGTTGTCTTGTTTACGGTGCTGTTTTCAGTCACTACAACTGAAGCATCTCGCATCCCTCTCCTCTAATGAAGCTCATCATGTATGCTGAAGGGACGGAGTCACGGTAGAAGCACACAACAATGACCCCAATCCGTCAGCAGCTGTTGTTTCTCTTTGCGGCGACGACTCTTCCATCTACACTGTGTCATTGACCAGACTTTGTTTGCTCTTGTACTTCGCTCTCATTCTTTGCGATGGTTTTCAGGGTGTGGAACGAATGTGGAGATTTGGTGTTTCATGAGTGGAAATTCGAAATCAATTGGCCACACCCCACAGGAAGTTGAATTGGAATGACAGGAAGTGGAATGCATTGAATTGCAGATTTAAATAATTATCTATCCATATCCCTAACTTTTATAGACCTTGTGGATAGAACAATTTAGGAATAGAGTTATTTTCAAACAAGGCTTTAACCAAACTACATCCATAAAATCAGATTGCATGTCTGCTCCCGTTTTCTACTTCCAATCAAATTTGGGAATTGAATTGGAATTTATGAGGCATTCTCAATTCAATTCTGACTGGCCACAACCTTGAATCTACATCAACCTCAATATCCTTTACAGTTGTTTGCAGTAAGTGAGGCGGACAAGAAGTCCTGTGGCTTCCTAAGAACAAAGTCCTCTGTCAGAGTCGGGTGATAGAATGAAGGAAAAAGATAGAAGGAGAGACGCGCCGAGACAGAGTTACAGAGAGTAGCGAGGCTGACAGCCCCTACGGCAGACAGACAGAGATTGATAGATGTGTTTGAGTCGGTGGGGACATTCTGAGTCACTGTCCGCGTGGTTTTATAAAGGTGCTTGCCCCTGCTGGTCACGGCCCTGTTATGTCTTCTTCAGGGTCAGAGACAGAGAGGCTCAGACAAAAACAACTTGAACAATGACGCTTGCGAGTACCCCATGCTTTTGACAGCGCGCATCCATCAAGCACGTAGCCCAGACTCAATCCTTTGATAGGACACCTTGATGGCTGAGAGATGCATGACACCTGGTAGTAAACAAAGTCTACGGATTATTCATGAGGTAAAGTAACTGGATGCGTAATGATGTATGCGCTCAGCCTCTGGGCTGAACAAAACGTTTAACCAGTTTGAGGAATACGCCTTAGATCTTTTAATAACTTTCCTTTTCTTTTTATTATAATAATAATTTGAAATAAGCTACTGGCTCAGGGACATTAATGATAAAAGGGTCTATTGCCCAATGAAATCGTATTACTTCTAATTACTCAATATTTCTAATGATTTTTTCCACAGTTGTACACACTTTGCTTCTTCCTTCTGTGTTCTACTCATTAGAACCATTGCATAATTGCACTCTCAAAATAATTGTGACTAGTGAGTGAACAAATTTTGACTGTTATATCCCCTGAATAATTACCTAAATTATTTCTTGTGCTTCACAACGAGAACAAAATAGTACAGTATTTTCAGTATATGAAGTGTAATTGTTTAATAGTTTATGTAGGTGAGAGCATGCTAGCATACCACAGTTTTGTAAAACTCAATCCTGTCCTCATTTCCACCATCTCCACCACATGACTGC
The DNA here is from genome assembly GCF_949357685.1 of Gobio gobio. Classification (NCBI taxonomy): domain Eukaryota; kingdom Metazoa; phylum Chordata; class Actinopteri; order Cypriniformes; family Gobionidae; genus Gobio; species Gobio gobio. The sequence goes on from NC_137114.1 coordinate 22,214,347, forward strand.
TTCCATCCTACAAATGAAGCCGCATTATTTTTCTCAGCTTTAACAAGCTCCCAACCTTGCACCATGGCAGCTGCTTGTTTAGTACTTGTTGTTGACTCTTTCCTCCTCAATCCAAGGCCTTCTAATGATGGTGCTGGACTGTTTGTCGAGTCTAAATAGTTTTGGCTCTCTAATGGTGGCTCACCATCTTCTGTGTATCACTGATTTTAGGCCATGTACCTTTGAACCAAAGTGAAGACTGCCTCCGATACGTCTTCTGCACTTTGTCGGCGATCATTAAGATGGCTTCCAAACAGAGCAGATTGCCTTCGGAAAACTCCATAGATGTTGGCACATGCACCCTGGGGGACTAGCATTGAATAGCACTAAACAGACATCTGCTGCACTGTGGATGCGAATGCGTGTTTGTGAGTGATATCTGAGCGTGCATGATACAATGTGATCATAGGGTCTAGTCAGGCATTGAGTCATCTTAAGTCAGTGAACTGGAGCAAATGGTCAGCTGAGCTCTGGATGATGGCTACGAGCACGCCGGGCTCACTCGAGGACGGTATGGGGTGAGGCGGGGGAATGCGGCCCCTTCGGAGCCCCTACAGTCCGCTTTTAATTGAGTTGCTCACTCAGCCAAAGGCCTTGAGGGACACCCGCCATGTCACTTCCGATGATCAACCGCAAGTTCAGTCACTGCGCAGGAATGCTGCCAGATCCTCTCAAGCCAGAATCCTCTGAATATTCAGAGACATTCTCAAAAAAAAAAAACTATGTTATGGGGGTGGTTTCTGTTTAGATGGTAGATAAGATGCATTGTCCATAAAATAGATGCTGACATTAACTTTCCTGCAAACGAACAAAAGTGAAGACTGCACATCATGGATCAGTCTGTGACAATTGATGGTCTCCTTTTGCCTTGGTGACATAAAAAAGCAGGGGTTCCATTAAGCTGCTGAGATGAAGACCAATTTTCAGCCTCTAAGCTTTGGCGAATTCCCAAGCCAAATGAGATGTCTTGCTGAGGATTTGTCTGAAGCAAGCGTTCTCATTTCCAGAGGAAGTACCGCAAGATCAAAAGGAGTAAACTGTCAAGTTCATTCCTCCTCCTGTTCCTCCTCCTTCCACTGGCCAATCAGTCCACTCATTTATCGGCACTCCAGGAAGCTGTATAAATCACGCTGGACGCCATCGACCCGAACTTTACTCATGATCAGTAGCTCAGAACAACTCATGGATTTGCTGCTTGCTTTGATCAATATTAAGTTATTTAAGAACTTTGATGGCTGATCACTGGGCGAACTAGGACTTTATTTTATTTTATTTTACTTGTGAATGTGTGTTTGTGTTGGCTTGGGCCTCATGTACAGCTAGTTGTCTTTTTTGACCTTCTTTCCACACTCTCGCCTTTCACGCTTCTTTTGTCGTCTAATCAGAGATTGCGGTAAGCGGTGTGGCTTTGCTGCTGCAGTCGGAGTGTATCTAGGCGGAGGGAAACCCGGAGCCAGTCAGTGTAAAATAAATATGGACGGTAGAGGGGCAATCGAGAGCAGATCATCTGTTTTGCCATCTGCTCACGCCACTATGTGTGTGGAGCCACATCGATGGCTGCTCAGTCTATCGAGACGTTTTCGAATGAGAACTGAGATCTGCCTCTGCACATATATCCATAGACAACACACATTTTCACTCATTAGTGGATTCGATTCTTTGATTGACTGTATATACAAACACATGAGCACCAAATAAGAAATATGTGTAACAACATGCTTTTGTATATACTCTAAATGTATTTGTTCACATTTTGAGGCATGTGGATGCTCATTCCCAGATTCCCCCACTCATCATTACAGAGCTCAATGCCCATGCATCCTCTTTTGGGCTCAGGTACAAAGCATGGAAGCGAGTCTCTGTGTGTGTGTTCCTCTGCACTGCTTATTTAGCAAAGCAGCTGGCATGGTGCAGACATTAGGAGAGATGGAGAGAGGAAAGTGCCAGCCTGGAAAGTGATCGCTGATTGTTCAGTTGGCAGTGTTCAATGTGCCAGCCTGGTGTTTTTTGTTAGCAACCAGAGCTCTAAATTCCCAGCTCTCAGTGGGGTGGGTTGCGTAAACCTACATGCACGCTTTCTTGCAGAAAATGACCCCATATATCAGCTCTTCCTCTATTTTGTTTCTGTTAGGGAAGGACATTTTTAGTGGGAATTGCACAGGGAGCTAGATTTTACAAATGGCATTCATCATTTTAAGCCATTTATGGATAAACATGTTAAGTATTTTTTTTATTAACATTTACTCTCTATATAGCTATCTATCGTTCTGTCATTCTGTTTGCCATTCTATCTATAGTTTTATTTATCATTCTATCCTCAAGGCCTATAAAACTTATGGATAGGACCATTTTTAAACATATTTTCAAATCTCTGCTTTGTCAAGCAAGCATTTCAAATTTACAAATAATTTTAATTTTTTGATTCATTTCAATTTAAATTTGCAATTATTTTCTTCCTCTATATAATGCTTTTCTCAATTTTTGACAGTTTTGTATACTGTATTTATAGTTCAGTAACAGTTTGGCATGCCAATAAAAGAACTATACTTTAGTGCATAAAACTTGAAATGTGTTTCTAGGTCAAAGTGACTCAAGAATGATTGAGCAGGTCACATTGAGCTGTACTGGACAAGTGAGGCCCAACCAAAACTCTCCCAACTTTAACTCTTGATTTGTGTATGCAAGCTGTGGAACGGAGAGGCAATTGTATGTATGGCTGGGTGGTTTCATATGCTCATAAATGTGTTTTTATAGTGGACTTGTGCAACTGCTGTGTGTGTGTGAATGTAAAGGCTGTTTGTTGAGGACACATATATAGACACATATTGGACCACAAGAGGAAATGGTTTATATAAGGAGTCATAAAGCAGTTTTAATTTAATTTGTTTCAGCATCTGAGAATCAATAGCCAGTCAATTGTTATTTAGCCACACAAACAAAAGCTCTGTGATCAAACACAGCCTGATTGCTCCAACTCAAAGCACACCGGCAGGAAAAGATGTGTTCTGTCTGTAGCGATTATGTTACATTTTATGGCCATGTGTAAAGTCAGACATGACTGTCGTTGCTCAAGTCTTGTTTGCATGCCGGCTCCTCCCTTCCCAGACATGCGGCGCAATGGAGCAGTCGGATATCATTGATTCATCCGTTATACTCAGAGTGACATGTCTTGAAATGAAAAGGTAAGAAGAATGATGACCAAGGCAACCCTTTAGCTTAAGGTGTCCTGTCTGTCATGTCCTGAACGAAAAATGCCACTGGGGCGACAAGGAAACTGAGGGGGTCGCACAATTTACCCCATATACTCCTATCCGCTCTAGGTCTATGGCCCTCCTGGGTCTGCTTTCTGTCTTCTCAGTAGACTCGCATGCAAATTGGACCCAAAGGGTTTACTTGCTATGTAAGAAAAAAAAAACATAAAACAGAAGAGACAGAACAAACGGTCATTACGCTAAAGAGATCTGTCAGTCTTGCTGGTCCAAAAAGTGGTTCGTGTCTTGCTGTGCCCCCTTTGATACTGAACATTTCCCTGTTATAAAAAAAACCTTTGTTCCCAGCCTGCCTCTGCACTGTTGCCGTTTGATAGAGAAATCCCTAACATCCCCTGTTCCACAGTAAAGCCAGGGATTTGCCATCCCTCTTAGGCATAAAGACTGTCCCCTCATTCGGTTTGAAGCTGTACCAGTTTTGCCAGCTGTCGTGTTTTTTCCCCCCTCCCCTCTCTCACTGTCTCTCCATCAGACGTGTTTGAAGTGGCTCTGGCATTTGGCAACGGAATATGAGGGCTTTGAAAATTGGCCTGGCTGAAAGTTTAATTCCAGCGCCTGAGTCACAGGAGGTGCAAGGACGCATGCCGACTCGGTACGTTTGAACCTGTGCTTTGAGTGACCTTATCAGCCCTGGAGTCTCCTCATTAATGTCATTAGAGAGTCTGGCGAGAAGTTTGAGTCTGTATTCGAGGAAGAATTGTCAGTTTTTTTTTTTTTCATTTTAGGTAAGGCAGTCACAATCAACCTTTACTGTTCCAGTTGTTCTCAAACCACTGCCCCAGAGGGACCCCCTTACGTTTGTGGTCCATCTTTGAGTTGCTCTGGTCCACAAGATGAAGTGTTTGCCCTGTAAATCAGGTCAATATAACAGCCGGTGATTAAAGACATAGCCACAGTTCCACCGAGGCCCATAAATAGCCACTGGTCTGGCTGAGGATTCTCTCGTAAGCACACGTCCACATCTATAGCACGCTATCAACGCAGAAGAAGACTAATCCCAGAGCTTGAGGCCCGCTCTTAGATGCACATACACACCGGATCTGTTTCGAGGAGGGTGACAGGGTCTGATCATCAGCAAATGCGATCTTCCCCCAAGAAACCCCCGTCCACTCTGATAAGCGCTAATCCGGCTCGCGTGGAAGCATGACCGAGATCAATTAAACTAGCGACAGATAGCAATCAGAGCTGCAGGCCGGCCATCAAATGAAGGGAGGAGACAGAAGGAGGAGAAAAGAATCAGTCTATCTCCTGTTATCTTTTATCTTCCCTCTTTTCCTTTATCTCTCTCTCAGTGTCGCAGTCTCCTCAGAGCCCCGGCGGCAAGCTGAGACTCGGGGATCGATTCTCATCGCCGCCTTATAGCTGCAAAAAAGACAACAAAGAACAATAACCGTCATCATCGCCACCACCATTATATCTCTGGCCATCACGAGGATCGTTATCTCTCTGAAAAATACTCCTTTCCAGTGCCGGTTACATCAGCAAACTGCATTTCCAGATGTTCATGAATGCTGTGTCTATGGGGCTTCTTCTGTGATGATTTGATCTGTTGTTTGATGGTGGTGTCTAATAGCTTACTTACACGTACAAAAACAATACACCACATGTAGCAGTGTGAAGCATATCTTTTAGTGTATTATCTCACCCACGAATAGAAAGGAATTTGATTTCAATTATGTTCTTGGACTTGCATGTAAACAGACGGCAAGAGTATCGAGTGTGCCGGTGCGCCAGGCCCCCAGTGGACCACTTTTGCACAAATCCCACAGTGAGATTGAACGAGATCAGAATGCCTGAGAGAGAGATATGGTATGTTCGGATATACTATACTACACTATACAAATAAGCTAATGAATTTGCCTGAAGTGCAGTATACAACCAGAGCTCACTGCTTGAGATAGTGTATCACACAATGCATTGCCTTCATCTTAACCTACCGTTTCTAGTAATTATACTCCAAAATGTTGCGAAATGAAAGGGTTAGTTCACCCAAAAATGAAAATTTTGTCATTATTTACTCACCCTCATGGCGTTCCAAACCCATAAGACCTTCGCTCATTTTTGGAACACACATATTTTTTAAATTAAATTAAATTAAGAAATCTGAGAGGTTTCTGAACCATCCATAGGCAGCAACATCATTGCAACTTTCAAGGCCCAGAGAGGTAGTAAAGACGTTGTTAAAATAGTCCATGTGACTTCAGTGGTTCAACCTCAATGTTATGAAGCGTCGAGAGTACTTTTTCTCGACAGAAACCCCCCCCCAAATATTTTTTTTCTGGTAACACTTTAGAGTACTATTCCATTATTAATTAATAGCTAGACATGAACAAATGAGTAATGCATTATTAACACTCAAGTAACGACTATTAACTAGCATGAAAGTCTTATTAATGAATTAGTAAGAAATAGCACTCAGTTGAATGTGGTAGTTCACAATTAGCAAATCAATTACTACTAAGAACTACAGATTCATAATAAATGTGAATAATGCATAATATATAATTACTTCTAAAGTGAAGGTCATAGTAACCCATTAGCAATGACTCAAATAATCCGGTAGTCAATACTTCAGTAACTACTAGAGAGTTATCATGTTTTCACTTTAGAATACTGATCCAAATAATTAGTAATTACTTAGACAGGATTTGGTAATACTTGAGTCATTACTTGTGGGTTACTATGACCTTCATTTTAGAATTAATTATATAGTATGCATTATTCATGTTAATTATGAATCTGTATATAGTAGTTCTTAGTAGTTCTCTGGGAGGTGTGACAAAAAATAGTAGTTATTGATTCATTAATACTGAAATTTGTCAATTAGAGTTTCTTGTTAGTAGTTACTAGAGTGTAAATATTGCACTACTCATTTGTTCCTGTGTAGTTATTAATTAATGACAGAACAGTATTCTAAAGTTTACCCAATTTCTACTCTTCTGTGTCAGTCTCTTGACGCTGTTCACGTTGTAAAGACCGGGAACTACGTCAGATCGGTCAGAGAAACTTTAGACACATGGGCTATTTTCATGATGTCTTTACTACCTTTCTGGGCCTTGAAAGTGGTAATAATGTTGCTGTTATGGGGTTGTCAGAAGCCTCTCGGATTTCATCAAAAATATCGTAATTTGTGTTCCGTAGATGAACAAAGGTCTTATGTGTTTGGAACGACACGAGGGTGAGGAATTAATGACTTTTCATTTTTGGTTTTCATTTAGCTGAAAATCTGAAAATTAAAACCGAATAATATGTTAAATTAAGTTTGGGTAATTTAGTAATGGAACTCTGTATGCTGTTCAGCTGTAATAAAGTTCTTCAGCAACAAGTTGCCTCTTGATATTTCAGCCGAACTGATATGTTTTGCTACTCTTGAATCATATTTGTTTACAGTGAAGTGTGTCCACACTTCTGACATTTTACAGCCTTATAAATGGATTAAATTCACTAGTTTCCTATACCCAACAATACCCCATAATGACAATGTTGAAAAAGTTTGTTAGAGATATTTGCAAATGTATTAAAAATAAAAAAACAGACAGAAAAAAAAATCACATGTAAATAAGTATTCACAGCCTTTGTTCAATACTTTGTTGAAGCACCTTTGGCAGCAATTACAGCCTCGAGTCTTTTTGAGTATGATGCTACAAGCTTGGCACACCTATTTTCTTTCTTTGGACATTCTTCTTTGCAGGACCTCTCAAGTTCCATCAGGTTGGATGGGGAGTGTCGGTGCACAGCCATTTTTAGATCTCTCCAGAGATGTTCAATCGGTTTCAAGTCTGGGCTCTGGCTGGGCCACTCAAGGACATTCACAGAGTTGTCCCATAGCCACTCTTTTGTTATCTTGGCTGTGTGCTTAGGGTCTTTGTCCTGTTGGAAGATGAACAGTTGCCTTAATCTGAGGTCCAGAGCGCTCTGGAGCAGGTTTTCATCAAGGATGTCTCTGTACATTTCTGCATTCATCTATCCCTTGATCCTGACTAGTCTCCCAGTTCCTGCCACTGAAAAGCATCCCCACAGCATGATGCTGCCACCACCGTGCTTCGCTGTAGGGATGGTATTGGCCAGGTGATGAGCGGTGCCTGGTTTTCTCCAGACATAACGCTTGCCATTACAGGCCAAAACGTTCAATCTTTGTTTCATCAGACCAGAGCATTTTGAGAATTTAGAATTTAGATTTTTAGCATATCCTTTTTGACACATTATTTTGACAAGAATTATTAAAGATTAAGATGTTATTCAAATAACACAAAGTTGTATAAAAAATTAAGTGATAACTGTTTCGGTAAATGATTTTGGCACTCCAAAACAGAAAATGATTATTATTATGACGATTTATTTATTTCATTGCAGTTTTTTATTTTGCTAAATCCTAGTATGACGAATAAATTGGAAGCAGCACATTTTTAACATATCCCTTCTAACACTTTACTTGATAAGAGTTGCTAGTGATTAAGATGTGTTACAAATAATACAAAATGTTATTGTTGATGACTGGATGTCACATGCTAAATGGAGCATACTGCTGTTTGAAAATGGTTTTGTTGTCTATAATTTAAGAGAATGGTAGGCAGTGTACAGAAGAAAAAGAAAAAAAAACACTTGATAAAGTATGTTAGCATTCCAAACACTAGCGGAGCCATAGAGAGAGAGAATGTTAGGCATGCTCCTGGAAGGCTAATAGAGAGAGCTGTTGGGTTTGTGGTTTTGCTATTTAAATGTGATGAAAAGGACGGGAGTATGTATTATCAGGGTCACTGTAATATTTGTAAAGAATGTGTTCCTGGGTCAGTGTAGTTTGTTGGTCCTGGTGCAACGTTTCTGTCAGAGAAACATAGCTAACCCTGTCCCTAACTGACATAAACTATAATTTGAGAGAAATTATTGATAAGAATGTTGTTCAAACCTCAGCCCTAAACCTCCCCTATTTCTCTGAAATATAACTGACTAATGGGAATGTTGTTGCAGGACAAACAAAGATGTTGATCCAAGAACACAGCCTACTCACCAGGGGATCACTTTCATCATTCTTCCCAGAGATGCTGATCTGGTCCTGTTTACACCTACTAGTAACATCTGTCTCAGGCGAGACACATGGCTGTTTACACCTGGAAGTAACTTGCATTTCAAATGCGTCTCCTGTGACTATTTGTGTTCGAATATTGTGGGGAGGTTCCAGAAACATCTTTCACTTTGTCAGGGTACAAGTAACACGTCATGCTTTTGACTTCCTCCGTTTCACAGATCAGGTCGCATATTATTAGCAAATTTTGTTTACATCTATTCAGTGCTATTGATGAGTATCAAATCTGCTTTGACACCTCTTAAAGGTATAGTTCACCCAAAAATGAAAATTATCCCATAATTTAATCACCCTCAAGCCATCCTGGGTGTATGACACTCTTCAGTTTTCTCTGAAATATGAAGGCACTTTTTGGGCCTTCAGATTTTGGGCTGTCATTCACTGCCATTATAATGCTTGGACATTTTTTTATGTAACTCTGATTGTACTCGTCACCAATAAAAAATGCCATATACACCTAGGATGGCTTAAGGGTGAGTAAATGATGGGGTAATTTTCATTTTGTGGTCAACTATCCCTTTAAACTGCTTCCTAAATTTTCTCAGGTGCTTCAGAAAAGTTTTAAATTAAGATATTCACAGTAAAATATCTGTAACGAGGTTAGTTCTTGTGGGAAGAAGGAGGCGGGAACCGGCGAACAATAGAACAAACTTTAATAAAATAAATGAACACAAAATGAAAGTAAAAGCGGCAGCCCCTCACGGACGACTGCCGCGCACGTACATAAACAAAACGTAAACAAAAATACAAATCATAGTCCAGGCCTGGTCCTCTCTCATCCTTCACTGTCGTCGCTCCTCCTTTATACTCCCGTCACTCCTCCGTGAGACACGAGTCCGACGGCACGCAGCTGGCGATCATCATAACTAATGACCGCAGCCTCGTCCCGTTCTCATGGTCCCTCAGCCTTGCTGCTCGCCACAATATCTTTTCAGCTTTCTAGTATTGATATCTCAACATTCTTTAAATAAAAACCCATACATTTATTTGAAGCAAAATGACAATCAAATAAAGAAAAATTATGTTTCCATTTGGAAAAGAAAATTAGACTTAATTTGAAAGGAAAACAAACATTATTAAGCATAGAGCTGACAAAAATTGTAAGATATCTTTGAAAACAAGACTATCTCACGTCCTTTTAAAGTAAATGTATCCTGTTTTAGGATGTTGACATATTTTTAACTAGAAAACAAGACAAAGTATAACAAATTGGGTGTGTACAGTATGTTTAGTACCAGGATTTCCTCCGTTGATATCAACTCCTGAAGTTACCTAATTTTCCCCCCAGAGACGTGCATCCAAGATGCTTCAGAATCTTTGTCATTTCCGTTTTCTTTCCCCTACAGCTCAAAGAAAGGACATCTCCCTGTGTGGATATGCGAAAGTTTTTGGCGTGTGGCCTCATGGACTTCCTTGTTATAGCCCAACAAGTCATCATTAGCTTTGTCTGTCTTGCCCCCCAAATCAACACAGGAAATGAACCATCTGCTGTTTCTTGTGACCACATAACACGCACATACACACCCTTCCGCAGCCGGGTCCCCCCCCCCAACCCTCCATCCTTTCCAAATCTCCAATCTTGTGTTTCCTTGCTCCTGTCAAGGCAGCTTCAATTACATCCCTCCCTCCAGCTTATGTCTTGGGTGGATTACATGCGCTCACTGTGGGCTGGCTGTATGTGGGCTATGTTGGACTTTCTTCTCTAACACCCTGCCTAAAGACAATGCTGCTCTTGCTCCCCAACAGCAAATTTTCTTTCACTGCAGTCTGGGAATTTCAGCATTTGGGGGTTTAGACAACAAAGTCACAAATAAAAGCGACGGTTTTGATTCTCGTCTTCTTCGTGCATCCTTTTTTTCTTTACATTTGTTGTTTATTTTAGCTCGGATAGTCTGTTTTATTTTGTTTGCCAACTGGCTTCATTTGGAAGTGACCTATTTTGATATGGGGGGGCGGGTTAGTCGGGATCTGGGAATCAGGGGCAAATTTGCTGGCGAGGATGGTGTCCTCGAGCACGTTGCCACAATGGCAACTTTACGTTCCCCAGCATGAACACAGCAGTCGGTCGGCAGCATCAAACAATTGTACATCCCAGCGAAGTGTCCAAAATGAGACCTGGAAACAGAATCATGTGAATGTGCACTGTGCAACCTCAGATAATTGGATCAACAATAGTACTTTATCAAGAGAGGAAAGTGTTTATAGTCTTTCCGAATAAGTTTGAAATCCCAAGTTTCTGCACCCAAAAATATTATAATGATAATAAAAAAATGAATGCGTGACATTTTTGCTCATGTTCACTTTTGAAAATCTACCAAGCTGCCAAGAAGCTAATTAGATTTAGCTTAGGGCTGTTTCTGCCAGCTACATTCTTTTGTAGCTGTTTTTTTTTTCTATTTCTGAAATTGTATGCGTTAAAAAGACTTGGCTGATAATGGATTTTCATGAGCATTTAGGGTTAGAAACAACATGGCTACTAAAATCTGTATTTTCACCATAAGAATCAGTACTTTTTTTTTCTTTTTTTTTCTTGGACCTATTTATGGAGCATGACAGTAGTGTATTTTTTATGTCTTAGTAATGGTTTCATAGTTTTTGTATTTTAGAAAAAAAAATCCTTCAATTTTAATTTGGTAACAAATAGTTTTAGTTGTTTTAATTTAGGTGACATACGTGTGTGTGTGTATCACGGATTCTTGAGATCAGGGCCAAAACATGTTTTAGAAGTTAGTTTTTATTATTTACTAATGCATTCTTATAAACTGAAATATTTGTAGACAAAGGTCTCAGCTAATGAACCATGTAAGGGAACAGGTTTTTTCTGAATATGTACTTTTTTTTTTTTTTTTTGAAAATGTACTGTAACAAACTGGTCCACTGGAGGCAAGCTTTATGAACCCACGTCTGCAGTGGTCTGCAGTGGTCAGTATCTATCAAAAGTGGTCCAAGGAACTGTGGTGAACTGGGCGACAGGGTCATGAACGGCCAAGGCTCATTGATGCACATGGGGAGCAAAGGCTGTAGCTCAAATTGCTCAAGAAGTTAATGCTGGTTATGATAGAAAGGTGTCAGAATACACAGTGCATCGCAGTTTGTTGCGTATGGGGCTGCATAGCTGCAGACCAGTCAGGGTGTCCATGCTGACCCCTGTCCACCACCGAAAGCACCAACAGTGGGCATGTGAGCATCAGAACTGGATCACGGAGCAATGGAAGAATGTGGCCTGGTCTGATAATTTATGTTTTATTTTACATCACGTGGATGGCCGGGTGTGTGTGTGTGGCGCCTACCCGGGGAACACATGGCACCAGGATGCACTATGGGAAGAAGGCAAGCCGGCTGAGGCAGTGATGCTTCGGGTAATGTTCTGCTGGGAAACCTTGGCTCCTGCCATCCATGTGGATGTTACTTTGACACGTACCACCTACCTAAGCATTGTTGCAGACCATGAACACCCTTTCATGGAAATGGTATTCCCTGGTGGCTGTGGCCTCTTTCAGCAGGATAATGCGCCCTGCCACTGAGCAAAAATGGATTTTGAGGTGTTGACTTGGCCTCCAAATCCCCCAGATCTCAATCTAATCTAGAATCTGTGGGATGTGCTGAACAAACAAGTCTGACCCATGGAAGCCCCACCTCGCAACTTACAGGATTTAAAGGATCTGCTATTAACATCTTGGTGCCAGATACCACAGCACACCTTCAGGGGTCTAGTGGAGTCCATGCCTCGATGGGCCAGGGCTGTTTTGGCAGAAAAAGGGGGACCAACACGGTAACACTTCATAATAACTGCACGCTATGAATCGTTAGTTAAGCATTAGTAAATAGTCAATTCATAATTTATAAAGCATTAATATACATTAGTAAGCAGTTTATAATACACCTGTAAATGCTTTGTTCTTGATATCGTCTCGGTTACGTATGTAACCCTCGTTCCCTGAAGGAGGGAACGGAGACGTACGTCGGAACTGACCAACGAATTGGGATCCCAATTCGTCGGTCAGTTCCGACGTACGTCGAACGTGACCGACTGAAAGGGAACTATGTGTTTAAATATTAGTTTTTTTCATACTTTATTAATTATCAATTTATCATTTCTAAATTAAGTATTATATTATTTACAAGCCAGTTATTTAGGAGTTGTCAGTGGTTTATAAAATCATTTAGATAGTGTAAATAAATTATTAATAAACTATTTAAATGTGCATTTATACATCTTATTATTTAGACATAGTAATAGTTACTCAGTGTGTTAATAAATGCTTTATTAACATGTATCCCTACTGTAATTCATGATTAATTCAGGTAGTTATAAAATATTTACTAGTTGTCAGTTAACTATTTTTGTGAGCTCATCTTAAGTGAGGACTATTTATGCCTCGTAAAGCTTTTACAGGGGAGATTTAAAGGCTCAGTTCTCTTCTGAACAGAAAAAGGAAACAAACACAACACAGAGTGATACACAGAGATGCAAAAAATAAAACTGTACACTTGATATAACATGAAAAATAAACCTCTTCACCTTCATTTTGTTGCTTATTTTTATTTATATTCACTTGCTTTCTTATTTTGTTCTTTTTTGTTCATTTTATTGCTTGTTAGTTCCTTTTTTATTGTATATGATATTGCAGAGGTTTAGTTTTCATGTTATATCAAGTGTACAGTTATACAGTTTCATTTTTTGCATCTTGAAATAAATAGTTCTATGTTCTGTATCAGTGTGACTGTGACATGTTGTGTTTGTTTCCTTTTTATGTTCAGAAGAGAACTGAGCCTTTAAATCTCCTTTGTAAAAGCTTTACGAGGCATAAACAGTCCTCACTTTAGATGAGCTCGCAAAAATAGTTAACTGACAACTACTAAATCTTTCATAACTACCTGAATTAATCATGAATTACAGTAGGAATACATGTTAATAAAGCATTTATTAACAAACTGAGTAACTATTACTATATGTCTAAATAATAAGATGTATAAATGTACATTTCAATTGTTTATTAATCATTTACGTACATTTTCTAAATGATCTTATGAGTCACTGACAACTAGTTTGTAAATAATTAAACACTTAATTTAGAAATGATAAACTGATCATTAATAAAGTATGAAAATACAATTATTAAACACATTATAGATATGCTCATAAATCAAGACTAAAGCATTTACAGCTGTATTTATAAACTGCTTACTAATGTCTATTAATGTAGGGACAATTCTTTAAAAATTATGAATTAACTATTTACTAATGCTTAACAAATGATTCATAGCGTGAGTTATTATAAAGTGTCAGCAAATTTTTTTTTTTACATATAAGTTGTTTTTTTTTCAGTTGTTGTTGTTGTGCTTGTATTATGTGTGTTTTTGTTGTTGTCAGTGGTGTAATTACTTCTGAATCTTAAAATAAATCCCTAATAAGACATCATTCCCCTCCTCCAGGCCTCGAAGACAAGGTCTGTTTGGGTTTGACTTCTCAATCTGACCCTCAGTAATCTGCTACTGATCCGTTTGTCGCGTGTCAGTCAATAGCCTACAGCCTGAGTTTCCATTAGATGAGACCCCTGACATTTAGAAGTGGGTAAGCAAGCAGGAGGACACGAATGAAAACAACAAGAGATGGGGGTTGATATAACTAGATCTTAACCATAAAATCTTATCTTTGTTGTAGCCGTAGCACATCGGTTAGCACACATGCTTCTTACATGCTTGTCATGCCGGACTGAGTCCAGATCACATTCCTTCTCTCTCCCTAATCGTTTCTGGTCACTGTCTTTTGTCTCTGTTGGATAAAAGGAAAAATAATTACATCCATGCTAGTTTTAGACTTTATATGTCACAGGAGTTTCAAGCAGCATTTGTTACCACAAAAAGGAAAGGAATTACATATGACTTTATCATCCATTCCAGCATGAGTGGATTTACCATTTAGCAACCTCTCCACAGTCACTGGGCAGAGTAAATAGAACAGAGATGCAACACATTAGAACTGCGACACTTTTGACCAAATCTCCCATAATGCCTAAATAGTAAAGCTCATCTCCTAATCTATTTGATAAAGAACTGCTGGTTCTTCATGGGTTTGGGATTTATCCCTCATCCTGTTGGATCAAAGTGCCATGAAACTCTTAAAATCCAAGTAATACTGCTCGTATGTATGCATGTGTTAATCTCAGCAGTAAAGGAAACACTATTTGAAGAAGTAGAAACATTGCTGCTCTGTTATGAATTTCCTTGTTGCGGGTTGTGTGTGCAATCCTTGTTTGCAACTTTTGTGAGATTCACATATTGCTTTTACACTACTATAAAAAAAATACTTTTTTAAAAACAATACATTCACGTGAGATGCAATACTGCTATAAGATATTTAGACTTTTTTTTATATATAGATTTTATCTTGCATATGAATGTAGTGTGTCTTACTGTGTCTAACATAACATATATAGCCAGATCGGAAAAAAAACGTATCTGGTGTGCAACGTCGTCAGACGTAGCGTAAGCATTTTGAACTACGAAAGGCACTACACTTTTTCTGTAAGTTGAATACGGAAGGCGATCTAGTGGAAGCTAGATAATTAACTTTATATAGTTTTAAATATGGATATTTATTCTTACACAAATGCATCACTTCGCTTCAGAAGGCCTTTATTAACCCCCCGGAGCCATGTGGAGCAGTTATATGATGGATAGATACACTTTTCCGGGCCAGATCCGGGCCGTATCCAGATCAGATGGTGGACCTGCGCCCAGACATGACCAACGCATGACCCTGAAGTGTCTGCAGAGACCGCGTCAATTAGACTCCCCCTGAAGTTGCCTCGTCGACACGGCATCCTCAATGAACCCGTCTCCGGCGTGATGACTCCGATTGTTCGAATATTACAATTTAATAATTGTTAAATCGATATGTCATCCTCAATAAACCCTTCTCCGGCGTGTTGCCTCCGATCCTTCGAATATTGCACTTTAATAATTATTTAATCAACACATCCTCAATAAACCCGTCTCCGGCGTGTTGCCTCTGATCTTTCGAATATTCCGATCTATTATGACCTCTGACCTGTAAAGTTGCCAGAATAATAATCATACGCTGCTTGTTAATGGGCCAGAGGAGAACTGGCACCCCAACTGAGCCTGGTTTCTCCCAAGGTTTAATTTTCTCCATTAAGTCACCTGATGGGGTTTTGGTTTCCTTGCCACTGTTGTCTCTGGCTTAGCTTGCTTAGTTGGGGACACTAAATTTTTCAACTAAATATCCAAATAAATCTAATTATTAAACTAAATTAACCATATAAACTAAATTACTGATCTAATTACTGATCTAAAGCCCACACTGTCACTGTATGAGAATTGAAATGAACTGATGACATCACTGTTTTCTCCGGAATGGCTATAGGCCTACGACTGAATAAAATGTTGCATTATTTTCCAGTTTAACACTGTAAAGCTGCTTTGAAACAATCTGCATTGTTAAAAGCGCTATATAAATAAAGTTGACTTGACTTGACTTTTATGGAGTTCAAAAATGAAGCAACAATTCACTGCCATTATAAATCTTGGAAGAGCCAGGCCTACATTTCCCGATAACGTTGTCTCTTAGCGCGCTACGAAGACTCTAAAGGTATAACCTAACTAAAGGTATCCCATTTCTAGGCGTGTTCCCCGAACTATATCTTAGGAGGTTGCTAAGGTATACAGGTATACGTGGCAGCGGAGCTGAATTAGTTTATCAATGGCTCAAAAATTGATTATTCACTCTATGCAGGGGCTGTTTAACTGTGTTGTGTGAGAAAGTGGTGTTATTTATCATAGAAGCACTTCAGAAATAGTTGAAATTGCATTTATCAGGACTCGTGAGATCTTATAAATATAATCCAAATTGCAAACTAAATCCAACTGTGGATATTTTATATAATTTTGAAATTATTGTGCAAACAACGTATCATGCATCAACCCACTACACTAACTGGCAATATGCCATTTATATCTTCATAATATATTTTTGCCATGGTGTTCATTTACTCTACAAGCAGGGTTAATTGCCCGCGTCACATTATTGGTGTAAATCACTAATTTCTGTTATTGGATGACCTACTCAATAAAAGTGCAACACCCTAAACATACACTCTAAAAAATGCTGGGTTAAAAATAACCCAGGTTGGGTTGAAAATGGACTAACCCAGCAATCGGGTTGTTTTAACCCAGCATTTGTGTTGTTTGAACCCAGCGGTTGGGTTAAATGTTTGCTTAAAACAACCCAATCGCTGGGTTAAAACAACCCAAATACTGTGTTAGTCCATATTCAAGCCAACTTGGGTTATTTTTAACCCAGCACTTTTTAGAGTGTAATCAACAGCTACTATAGCGGAGAAAAAAGAAAGAAAGAAGAGCGGTAGCAGCTGAATTTCAGGGCTGGGGGGGTACTCCGTTGAGTTTGTCTTGATAAAGTCGGACCAACAAGATCTAAAAGCTGCTGAATTTGCAAAGCTGCAATGTTTATTTTGAATTGCAGCTTCTGACATGGTAGCCAGGGGACTAAAGTTTTCACGGATTAAATAGTGCACATAGAAATGTCTCCGCGGACTGCGCCGTCTTTTATTAAGCACAACTTTTTGCTGTATCACTGCCATAGTTTGACCAAACTCCCCTCCACAATCATTCCCTTCAAATAGACTCCATAATGGTGTGCCAGCTGATGTACCTTTGGATAATATTATTAAAAAGCTAACAACTATCAGTGTAATGACAATTGTAAATGAAACATGGAAACAATTAGCAGAATTATATTCGTATAGACTGAGATGTAAAGAAACAGTGGTGGCCACTATCGGGATGAACTGTCAATAGTGATAAGGTATAGCTAAGAGTGCTCCAGACCAACCTTACGAAAGAATGACTTACAGAAGGCATACTTAACTAAGAAGGTTTCGGGAAAAACGTATTAACATTTATACTAGTGGTGGGCCGTTATCGGCGTTAACGTGCTGCGTTAACACGAGACTCTTATCGGGCGATAAAAAAAATATTGCCGTTAATCTATTCTCAAAGTTGGGTTGGGAGCTGGGTATATACTACGCAAGCTATGATGACTTTCACCTTGATATTCTAGCGAGGATGTATACCTAGCCAAATTGCACTGTAGGGGGCGAGAGAACGAGACTTCGAACATGTGTGTATTGGGGTTGCACATAATGTTAATTTTACTAATTCCCGCAGATTTCGCGCTCGCATCTGAAGCGCACACACACATACCGTAATAAAGCCGCCTCTGACATACAAGGGCAAAAATAAGCTCCTTTTTCCAGCTTATTAATGGTCAAATACACTAAAAAATGTATCAATGCCCATCTTGTTGAGTTTTAACGTAAACATAGTCGTAACCAGCTCACAGGAACAGTGTTTGGGATCCATGTGTGCGTCAGGTCTTAAAGGGACAGAAGTTATTTATTATTTCAAACTACAAAAAGACAAACGATCACTTACGAGTACACATATTCTGAATGCCTTCGGCAGAATTCAAATGAGCCATTTTAATCTAGATTAATTCCAAGATTACAGTGAGATTAATCTAGATTAAAAAAAGGAATCTATGCCCACCACTAGTTAAGATACAACTTAAGGTATAACTCAAGAACGACGTAGTGTTAAGAAGGTTTCGGGAAATCCAGCCTAGGACATTTTTAATATAACTCTGATTTCATTCATCTGAAAGAAGAATGTCATATACATCTAGGATGACTTGAGGGTGAGTAAATCATGGGCTGAATTTCATTTTAATGCCATAAATCACAGCATTCTAGTTTATTAGACCGCTGTCACTTTAAGATCTGCCGCTGCTGAACATGAAGCGGATCACGCGCATCTCATTTTCTCACAACTCTAAGTTCCTTTAAGACATTACTCTTATGAGAATACTCGACAAAATGGGTATTTTGGCATAATTCTGAGTGTTATTGTTTGTTCAAGCGCGAAAGAGAACTCGATTCTGGCACACTGTCTGTGCGCACGATACTGGCACTCGTCTTTCTGTGAGTTGTGTGTGTGTCACATAGGCAGGACATTCACAGTGCGTTCTCTTTTGTTTTGCTTAAATTATTTAAAAGCATTTGCATGAATAAGAGCGTGATCATAGGATGATAGAAAAACGAATGCTGCGTTAATTGCATTACGTGTAAATTTTTTACATGTTAAATGTAAAAAAATTATCGCATGCGTTATCGCGCTGATTTTGACATGTATATATACAGTGGGTACGGAAAGTATTCAGACCCCCTTACATTTTTCACTCTTTGTTATATTGCAGCCATTTGCTAAAATCATTTCAAGTTCTCTTTTTTTCTCATTAATGTACATACAGCACCCCATATTGACAGAAAAAAAACTGAATTGTTGACATTTTTGCAGAAATATTAAAAAAGAAAAACTGAAAAATCACATGGTCCTAAGAATTCAGACCCTTTGCTGTGACACTCATATATTTAACCCAGGTGCTGTCCATTTCTTCTGATCATCCTTGAGATTGTTCTACACCTTAATTTGAGTCCAGCTGTGTTTGATTATACTGATTGGACTTGATTAGGAAAGCCACACACCTGTCTATATAAGACATTACAGCTCACAGTGCATGTCAGAGCAAATGAGAATCATGAGGTTAAAGGAACTGCCTGAAGAGCTCAGAGACAGAATTGTGGCAAGGCACAGGTCTGGCCAAGGTTACAAAAACATTTCTGCTGCACTTAAGGTTCCTAAGAGCACAGTGGCTTCCACAATCCTTAAATGGAAGACGTTTGGGACGACCAGAACCCTTCCTAGAGCTGGCCGTCCGGCCAAACTGAGCTATCGGGGGAGAAGAGGCTTGGTGAGAGAGGTAAAGAAGAACCCTAATGTGGCGTTCACACCGGACGCGATTCGCGCGAAGGTGGACGCTTGAACATTTTGAGTTTACTCGCTTCAATCGCGCGTGAAATTCTCGCGTGACATTCACTGCACAACAGACGCGAATTCGCGTCATGGGCGGGGCTTCCGCCAGCGGCTCGTCTCGTTGAGAAATGGCTGACATGGGCTGTGTTTACATGTCTTTTTTTTTGTTAAAATCTACTGTTAATGTGTGACAAAACGTAGTTTTAAGACTTTTTCAGTCGATAATGTAGTTGTTTAAAGCTCAAATCTGTGGTTTATTTATATAAAGAGTGCCTATTTGAAAATTTTATCTGCCGTTTTCGGAGTTGTGAGCTCCAGCGGACAGCGGCGCTCAGCGCTCATCAAAGCCGGCGAGGGCAACCTTTCCTCGGCCAGTCCTTCTGCCGTCTCCCGCTGGCTCTGATGTCTCTGTGGTGTGTCTCAAGCTATAATTCGTCTTGTAACGGCCGATCTTTGGTCTCATGGATCTATAATTTGTTCCCTGGCAAATCGTTTAGGCTGAGGGCAAAGATAAGTTTCATTACTTTATATTTTTAGGCTATAACTGTACGTTGCAGTTGTAACGTTAGCCTACTAGCACTGACTTTGAATGTTTTACTGACTTGTTTGTTTTATTTCATGTATAGCTTGTTATACATTACTTATACTTTTGTATTATTGATCATACATAAACTTGCATTTAACAAAAAGAGACTGGGTTGTGTTTCATGTCATTTAATGTTATCACAGTGATAATCATATTGTGTGAACCAGATATTAATATACAGATTTTCTCCTCATTGTTGTCACTACTAGAGCAAGCCCCTGATTGGTTAACGCGGCGCGAAATATCCGGCAAAGTTCAGATTTTTCAACTTGAGCGATTCGCGCGTTCAAAACGCTCAATTCGCGTCCTTCGCGCCGCCTCAATCGCGCGAATCTCGCCACCTCAATCACGCGAATCGCGCCGCAGAATGCCATTTTGCATCTCTGCATTGACTTGCAGTGTGAACGCACCATAAGATCACTTTGGCTGAGATCCAGAGATACAGTCGGGAGATGGGAGAAAGTTGTAGAAAGTCAACCATCACTGCAGCCCTCCACCAGTTGGGGCTTTATGGCAGAGTGGCCCGACGGAAGCCTCTCCTCAGTGCAAGACACATGAAAGCCTGCATGGAGTTTGCTAAAAAAACCACCTTAAGGACTCCAAGATGGTGAGAAATAAGATTTTCTGGTCTTTTTGGCCTTAATTCTAAGCGGTATGTGTGGAGAAAACCAGGCACTGCTCATCACCTGTCCAATACAGTCCCAACAGTGAAGCATGGTGGTGGCAGCATCATGCTGTGGGGGTGTTTTTCAGCTGCTGGGACAGGGCGACTGGTTGCAATCGAGGGAAAGATGAATGCGGCCAAGTACAGGGATATCCTGGACGAAAACCTTCTCCAGAGTGCTCAAGACCTCAGACTGGGCCGAAGGTTCACCTTCCAACAAGACAATGACCCTAAGCACACAGCTAAAATAACGATGGAGTGGCTTCACAACAACTCCGTGACTGTTCTTGAATGACCCAGCCAGAGCCCTGACTTAAACCCAATTGAGCATCTCTGGAGAGACCTGAAAATGGCTGTCCACCAACGTTCACCATCCAACCTGACAGAACTGAAGAGGATCTGCAAGGAGTAATGGCAGAGGAACCCCAAATCCAGATGTGAAAACTTGTTGCATCTTTCTCAAAAAGACTCATGGCTGTATTAGATCAAAAGGGTGCTTCTACTAAATACTGAGCAAAGGGTATGAATACTTAGGACCATGTTATTTCTCAGTTTTTCTTTTTTTAATCAAAAATGTCAACAATTCTGTGTTTTTCTGTCAATATTGGGTGCTGTGTGTACATTAATGAGAAAAAAAAATATTAATGATTTTAGCAAATGGGTGCAGCCATTTCTCCAATATTTATTGGTGATCAAGAAACATTTCTTAATAATGTCAATGTTGAAAACACTGATTATATTGTTATGGAAACCGTGATTCACTCAGGATTTTTTGATTAATAGAAAGTTTGTAAGAACAGCATTTATTTTAAAAATGGAAACCCTTCATTTAACTTTGTAAAAGTCTTTGTCAGTTTTAATTAAAAATAGGATTGCTAGACTAATAAACCGTGTACGAATATCACATGAAATCTGTCTCTTCCGAATGCCTTCATCCTCATCTTCCTCACTTCTTAGGCTCCTGTGGAGCATCTTGTCGTAGTTAAAACATTTACCACCTACTTCCCGTCGAGGGACCCCTGCTGTTCCTAAAGCCCTTTTTCCATAGCCTGCCTTGAGACGTTTCTGCGACGCAGGGGGAGCCTCTTCCTATCTGTCAGGGACCCCTCTACACTGCCTTCTCGTCCATATGGCTGCACAAGGGAGCTTTGGATCTTCTCTTCCTCCCTCTCAGAAGATGCAAGGGCCCACACTGAGCCAACATGCCATCCTTTTCACATATCACAGGCCTTGTAAACCATTCTAAGAAATAATAATGAGAGCGAGAGAGAGGGGGGAGAAAAGAAAAGATAGGAACAGTCACGGGTTGGTGGGGGAAAAAAAGAGTAACTCACACCCGCTTGTCCCCTGGTTTCCTCTACCACTAAAGTGAATGCGCTGAGCGTTGCTGTATAATTCTGTTTTAATGCGTTATATTGGATCCAGACAGGACAGATTGACTAAGCCTCACCCAGGGAATAAAGCTTGTCTCTCTATTTTCTTTCCGCCAGCCCCCTTCCCCCATATTTTTTCCTCTCTCTGTGGGGATTTTCAAAAAATATACTCTCCATTCTACTGTATCTCTCTCGCTGGCTGAGCCGCGGCGCATCTTAATTAGCGGTTTTATGGCTTTCCTAAGTTTCAGTTCTTATTGCTTTGCGCTTATTTTATTTAAAAGCCATAATGGAAGCCAATTTTCCCAGTTTGGCTTTGAGAGAGGGAAAAAAAGCCATTTATAAGAACATCATCAACAACATAATGTTATGAAGGTTGTCATGGAGGCCCCTGCACTGGCAAAAGGGAAAATTGGATTGTCTCTTTCGTGGCGTACTAATCAACGCTGAGCATGTGGGACGCTGATGGTTTTGTTTGTCTCTGATGTTGCCAGGTTCACCTCGCTGTGCCGGATGGAGCAGATTACAGCCGCTGCCGCTGTATATTACAATAGGTCAGACGTACAAAATGTGCATCTTTTATTTTTAATGCCTTATGAATATTTAACTGTGGGGGTCAAGTCACAAGAAAAAAAGTGAGTGTAGAAATCAATAAATTGGATTTTTAAATGGATTCCAGTGTAAGACACAGGGTCTCTAAAGAGAGACAGAGACTAGAAAATAAATCAGGAGAGAGAAAAACTGGAAAATTACCTGATGGTTAATCGCTTGAGATGCGTGCCAGGTAAAATTAACAGCAAATTTGTGATGCTTGCCTGCACGATGGTGTATTTTTGCTCAAGTTTTTGATTTCTCTGGGCATGTCTGGTGGATTTGAGCCAGTAGTTGACTATATAACATGTTTGTTGTTTATGAATGTGTTTGTGCGTGGTGAGACAGCCTCTCGCACACACACACACACACACACACACACACACACGCACGCTGTCATGCCCATAAATTAAATTTTGCAGATGGAAAACATGAAACACAAATAAATGTGGTGCTATGAGAGGATGTGTGCCAGCATGCTTTTAGCTCGTGGCGGCTTTTCCCTCTTCACTATCTCATATTTTAAAAGTGAGAATCGGGCGAACCTATCGGTTCTAGGCTTTGGCTAGGCAAACAGTGATTCCTCACGGTACCCTGTCCTGCGCGGTGAGGCGTTAGCTAGCAAGCGATAGTGCCATTCTGCATGCGGCTTTGAAAGGAACGGAGCCCAAGGCGAGCTAAACATACTCCATCATGCCTAAGCTCCAGGTTCTAGCTCGCTGCAGATATGGGGGAAGAAAGCAACGGGAAGGGAAAGCAAAAAGTAGGAGAGGTTGTAAGGGTCAGAAAAATAAACAAGGACGAGGGTTAGAAAATTGGAACGGAGGGGCAAAGATAGATGGCTTGCGAGTGAGCAGGTAACCTAACCTGACTGCTAGACCTTTGTTTACAGGAAAAATGCAGTCCGAGGATGATATGGCGCTCGGATTGAAGCCAGACGCAGAGCGAGAGAGACCCACATGGCTGGCAGCTGTTGATGAGTGCGGCTTATGGGCATTTCCAATTCATCTGTATAGCAAAGGGTTCAGATGTTCAGTTCACCACAGGCAGGTAGAGCGACGGCGCGCACTTATCTGACACCCTCCTCCCTCTCTCTTCACCTAGCCCTTTTTTTTTATTGGTGATCTAACCTGCAATGAGGAGATAAAGGCAGGCTGGCTTTTTCCATAAATGCACTTATCAGAGCCCAACAAGCTCTCCAACACTTGTCTGACTGACAGCCCCGCTATTCGAGATTCCGCAGGCATCCGATTCCTCTGCTTTGCGTGGACACACATGCACAAACGCACACACGGTTGCCTCTCGCGTTTGTCTTGACAGGGTTTCGCCGCTTACGTGCATGGACGCGGGGGTAGATGAGAACTAGTACAAATGCTCAACTAATCACTGTCAAATTAATAAAGAAATGTCTTCATTCAAGCGTGTGACACTTTTCAGAAATATGGTACAAATAAGAAATGGTTGACTATATTGAATAATAGTAACTGTAACAGATGTCAGTGAAAGAAGGTGCCGAAGCTTCAGAACCTCGAATCTTTTATTAATTCATTAGTAAATTAATGTATTAATTATTGTGATACATTATATATTTATTTAGTGTAATTTTCAAACAATTAACATTAAAGTAACATTCACAATAAATAGGGAAAATGTATGCATTTTAAAAGTGTAATTGATAATTAATAACTGGATGCCAGCCAAACTTCCAAACAGAAGCTCGGTCTGGACTTGATCCGTTGTGGAGCAACTATGCTCGCACCAGAGCTGTTCGTAGCAATGAAATTGTCAGGGCGGTCTTTATACGATGATGGACAGATGATAAACAGTAACATAAGTATTCACATCACCAAAGAGCGCTTGGGTTGAATTTGTTCTAATCCTAAACGGAGAAGTTGTTCATATATGCATTCACCTTTACTATTTCTCTCAAAAATGATGATCGTACTCGTGTATCCTTAAATTCTTTTTTACAACACCGGCAAAGATCGTTTACACTCATCTTCTTCTTCTACTTCTTCCAGCGTGCGTGCAGTTGAGTTCTGTTGACAACTATGAGTCGCTCCGTTGCTCTGATTGGTTGTAGGTCTATCCAATTGAGTGCAGAGGCATTTTCTTTACTGGTTCGGTTGGAACACAACTCATAATCACAGCCCAATGGAGCCGTATCAGACTCATATTCTGACTAGAATCTGTGTATGACGATGTCAGGCTATAATCACTCGTTTTAACCCTCTCGAGTCTGTGGACGCGCCGGCGCGATCTGCTCTATTTTTCTTATCAGTGCCAAAGAGACTCAAATAACTCTGTCATTTTTTATCATTCAGGCAAGTGTTATACATCATTATAATCTGTTAAGTTTCTATTTTTTTTGTGTACAGTCGCAATAAAAACTAAATGTTTTGCTTTTTGCAAAATAAAGAAAACAAACATGATCAAAACTCTGTCAAAGACGTTCATTCAGATAGTCTTCAGAAAAGGAACTCTAGCTTAGTGAATACTTGTCTCACAAACATGAGACATATGTCTAAAGAAACGTTGACATGTCAGGTTTTAAACAATGTAAACCAAATCGAAAACAAATATGCTGTGTTTATGTTATCTGGAAAGTGATAGTCAGTCTTTCGCGAGCCACTTTATTATCCGCTAATGTGACCACGCCCACAGAGCACGCGCTCTTTCAGATTCAAATACTGACGATCCACGCACCAACGCCCACACATCAACTCATACAAACACATCTAGTGAAGCGCTGTAACGTTACTTCAGCTACATCGTTTTGACACGCGTTGAGCAGTAATCCTGGATTTATTCTCCACATGAAAAGTTGTTCATTTCTAAGAGCAAACGATTCAGCGCTGATTGTAAGGTAGGCTTTATTCTGTATTCTAGAGCCTGTCACAGCAATAAAGCTTTTATTCACAAATGTCTGCTCAGATGCTATAAATATAGTACCAGTCAAATGGATTTTTCTTCATATTGATGTTTAACTATTATAGTCTGATGTTAATTTTTTCATTTAATATCAAAGTTTGTTTTATCGAGTTAATATCGAGTTTTGTTTTGTAGAAAGTAAAAAAAAAAATAACACTAGAATGCGTGAAAGATTTGCAAAGTTATATTGATCTGTCATTCAAAAGGGTCTAGTTGGTTTTGTAGGTACTGATTAACGCATTTTCCTATGAATGAATAAATAAAATCAAAAACATATTTTATTTTTTAGTTACTTGCAAGGTGGATTGGTTGAGCTTGATTAATGCAAGAATTTGTGTATTACAATATTTTGTAATGGAGAAATTCATGCGGTAAAAGAGTTGTGCACAAAATGTGGGACATTTCTTTGTCAGAGTTGTGTTTGTAACTTCTTCTTGTTTTTTTTTAATGGCAATTAACTCCTAAGGAGCATTATCGCCACCTATTGTACTGGATGGCAAATTAACCTTGAGTGATAATTCTGAAGTTTAACTGTTTGTAACTTGTGTTTGATTTGTTCCTTTGTTAAGTTTCCTACCACTCCTTTGTTTCTATGGTTACCTTCATTAGTTAGTTCAGTTCAGCTGTGCTTAATACCGAGTTCACACTGCCCGATTTTAGCCCCGATTTTGACTTGTTGGTTTTGTGAAATCGCCGACAAATGCCTGAAATTATAGGCAAATCGGTGCTTGTTCACGTGAGTGACAATCACGCAGTGTGAATTATCAACACGCAATCTGAGAGAAACACAGACGAGTCAGAACACATTGCACAGAGCAGGATTTTGAATCGCAGACAGGTACAGATATTTAACATGCCAAATATTTCACGGGCGTCGGCGATTCAAAATCCTGCTGTGTGAAACGTGTTCTGACTGAAAATTACATCGCGATGACCTAAAGCCAATGAGAGAGCAAGATACAGGGCAGCAGGAGGTTCAGGGAGGTTTTATAGACCAGAATATCAATATTTTAATAGATATATTTACAATTATATCAAACAGAAACAAAGCACAAACATTTGCTTGACCAGCCGCAACAGCAGCACATTGCAAAATTATTTATTTACCTCCAACTATCTTTGCAGAACACAATCCTTGCTCCCCGCGTCTCCCCAACCATTTCCTCCGCCATAATCGTTTTTCTTTTTTCTCTCCTTTTTGCTGCAAATCAGCACACAGACAATTTGGATCGCAAACTTTCTGCAGTTTATCATTTTTAATATCAATTCCAGTCTCGCGCGAGAACTCCGGTCTGACGCATGCATGATCTCGTGTTGTTTACTTGTCACATCTCACATGTGTTTGGTTGTGAAACCAAAGAGCACCGGAGAGAGTAGTCTGTGATTCTTCCTCTAGTAAAGTCATGCAGTGTGAAACCCCCTTTCCCTTTCGTTCAGTCACTACGACGTACGTTAGTGACTAACGAATGGGGTTTCGCTTAGAAGCCAATCATCTTCATCGTATTCAACAGCGCCCAATGGCAGTGCCAATGCCATGGGCATGCGGAATTTGCATGCGTAACTCCGCCCCACCTCGTGGGTATATAAGGAAGTACGCTGCGAACATCGCATTATGTTTCTGCTTTGGAGCCAAGAGGATCTCTTCACTCCTACAAGCCTGATCTGAGTCATCGACAGCTTTCGAGACGAGCAGCTTTCCAGAGGCGTTGGTGTTACGGCGCGTTCCAGTGATCATCATACTGCCTGCCTGCTGATCTGCGCAGTGGTCCGCTAGACAGCTGGTGTGTGGTCCCTGGGCGCTTCGGCGTTCTCTGCGAAGCTTCCTCTCATAAAAGAGCTTACACGTGACGCGTCCTTTTCAGGATGTCTCGTCCGTGTACTTCTGGGTGTGGTCGGTTGCTTTCCTCTTCTGATGGGCACGAACACTGTCTGATATGTTTGGGCTTTCAGCATGCTCAGACAGCGTTCGCGGATGAGTCATGTTCTCACTGCGGGAACATGACCATCGCAATGTTGCGGTCAAGACTCCATGACCTTCGTACTGAAGTGAGAGTCCCCTCTACCACACCCCGATCTACTGAGTCCCAGAGGCCCAGTACTTCGGCTGGTGGTCAGGGTGACTTGACGGTTACGGTGTGGAACAAAGCCCCGACGCTCATGCCTCGGGCCACACCCCCGTCTTGCACATTGCAACCCGCGAGTGTTCAGATGCAGATCGCGGGGCCGGCTCCGGCCCCCCCGCGCATCTCATTTGGCGCTCCAGAGGAGGATGCGATGTCGATCACCGCATCACAAGGTGGGCTCGAGTCCTCTGGAGATGACGACTCGGCTGTGCTGCCGCCCTCGGGCGTGCCAGCATTGCCCGAGTCAGATCCAGAGCTGACAGCCATGTTGTCTCGGGCAGCCGCGAGTTTAGGGATCGAGTGGAACCCTCCACCCTGTCCCGAACGCTCAAGGCTCGATGATTGGTTTTTGGGGGCTCGCGCTGACACCCGTCAGTCCTTGCCCTCAATACCTTTCTTTCCCGAGCTGCATGAGGAACTCACGCGGTCCTGGAAGTCCCCGTTGTCTTCCCGTGACCGTTCACTGACTTCCTCCGCCTTCTCCGTCCTCGATGGGGCGGCAGCTAAAGGGTACACTGGGGTCCCTCCAGTTGAACGTTCTGTTGCGATGCAACTGTGTCCTCAGAGCGCTTCAACCTGGCGTGGTGATCCTAAGCACCCCTCCAAAGCCTGTCGATTCACATCAACCTTGGTGGCGAAATCGCACAGAGCCGCGGGGCAGGCTGCCGCTTCGCTGCATGCCATGGCGATCCTCCAGGTCTACCAGGCCAGGATCCTCAAGGACATGCACGAGGGTGGAGTTGATCCGGGGCTCTTAAATGAGCTGCGTGCCGCCACCGACCTCGCTCTCCGGGCGACGAAGGTGACCGCACGCTCCCTGGGTCAAGTGATGTCCACAAATGTGGTCCAGGAGCGTCACCTGTGGCTGAACCTGGCCGATATGCGGGACACCGAGCGAACCCGGTTCCTCGATGCCCCCATATCCCAGGCCGGCCTCTTCGGCGGGGCGGTTGAGGACTTCGCCCAACAGTTCTCAATCGCCCAGAAGCAGACTGAGGCTATTAAGCACGTACTGCCCCGGCGGCCAGCTGCTGCCTCCACCCCGCCGCCGGCGCAGTCAACTCAGTCTGCTCCACGCCGAGGACGCCCTCCTAAGGCTCCCGCCCCTCCCACCCGGTCCAAGCAGCAGCCTTCACCCGGGCCGGGTCGCGGAGGAAGCCGTAGGAAGGCGTCCAAGTCCCCTCAGGCCGCCCCGCGCCCCGCTAAACGCCAGGCCAAGCGGCGCTCCTGAGACGGACGGCTCAGGGATGGGAAATTCTTTCGAGGAGATGGTAGCAGGACCACTCCTTCCCCCGGTGGAGGGCCGGGGGAGAATCCTTTGTTCAGCTGCTGGCCCCCGGGTCAGCAGCACCCTATGTTGGTCAAAGAAAGAATTAACACTCCCATCCCTGAGCCCACAGAGTCCGGTGATGACGGTGCGCGCCACCCACGGGTCCCGCCACTCGCATCCCACTCTGTCGCCAGCCTCCTGGCAGAGCAGACCCCAGTGGAACGCTGGTCCTTCCCTGGTCTCCTCTGTCAGGACGCAGCTGTCAACCGTGCCCCCGCACCGGGACGCCCC
Organism: Gobio gobio; assembly: GCF_949357685.1. Classification (NCBI taxonomy): domain Eukaryota; kingdom Metazoa; phylum Chordata; class Actinopteri; order Cypriniformes; family Gobionidae; genus Gobio; species Gobio gobio. Next base: position 22,243,481 of record NC_137114.1, read on the forward strand.
ACAGCCTCCCATGTCCGGGCCGGTGACGCTGCATCGCTGCAAGCCCACACCGGGTACGTCTGTACACCGTATGACCCCGCTGGTGCAGTTTCTGGATGTCTGGCTTCAGCTTCCAGGGCTGTCCCGCTGGGTCGAGCGGACCGTCAGGCGCGGCTATGCGATTCAGTTCGCACGGGTTCCTCCCTGCTTCCAGGGAGTCCGTTCCACCATGATCGGGGCCAACGCCCCCGTCATGCGAGCGGAGATTGCCACCCTACTGGCGAAGGGTGCGATCGAACCTGTCCCTCCAGCCGAGATGAATTGCGGGTTTTACAGCCCGTACTTCATTGTACCCAAAAAGACCGGTGGGCTACGGCCAATCCTGGACCTGCGCATCCTGAACCGTTACCTTCACCGGTTTCCGTTCAAGATGTTGACAGCGAAACGCCTTTTCGAATGCGTTCGTCCTCACGATTGGTTTGCAGCGATCGACCTGAAGGACGCCTACTTCCATGTCTCCATTTTGCCTCGACACAGACCGTTCCTACGGTTTGCTTTCGAGGGGCGGGCATATCAGTACGCAGTTCTACCATTCGGGCTATCTCTGTCCCCTCGCGTCTTTACGAAGATTGCCGAGGCAGCCCTTGCGCCCCTTCGGCAGCACGGGGTCCGCATCCTGAACTACCTCGACGACTGGCTCATACTGGGTCCCTCTCGAGAGCAGGTTTGCGGACACAGAGATCTGGTGCTCCATCACCTAGCCCGTCTGGGCCTTCGGGTCAACTGGGAGAAGAGCAAACTTTGCCCCGCGCAGAGGATCTCTTTTCTCGGTATGGATATCGACTCGGTCGCCATGTGCGCGCAGCTTTCGAGCGAGCGCGCGCAGTCTCTGCTGACTGCCCTTCGACAAGTCGAGGGCCAGAGTGCGGTTCCACTGAAACATTTTCAGAGGCTCCTGGGGCATATGGCATCTGCAGCCGCGGTAACGCCGCTCGGATTGCTTCATATGAGACCGCTTCAGCACTGGCTACGCGATCGAGTCCCGAGATGGGCATGGCGGTCTGGCACGCTCCGGGTCCCAGTGACTCGGGCCTGCTTACAGACACTCACCCCGTGGTCGAACCTCAAGTTTCTACGGACCGGAGTGTCCTTAGAACGAGCTTCCAGGCATGTTGTTGTGACAACAGATGCATCATCCACGGGCTGGGGTGCCATGTGCAATGGGCAAGCAGCCGCGGGCTCCTGGACAGGACCCCAGCGCCTTCTGCATGTCAATTGCCTCGAGTTACTGGCTGTACGGTTCGCCCTGCACCGCTTCCGAGCGTTGCTGAAGGGTCAACATGTGCTAGTCAGGACAGACAACACGGCCGTAGTAGCGTACATCAACCACCAGGGCGGTCTACGCTCCCACCGTATGTCTCAACTCGCCCGCCATCTCGTTTTGTGGAGTCAGAAGCGCCTGAGGTCCCTTCGTGCTGTCCACATCCCTGGAGACCTGAACTGTGCAGCCGACGAGCTGTCACGGTTTCAGCCTCTCCCCGGAGAGTGGAGACTCCACCCCCAGACGATCCAGCTGATATGGGAACGGTTCGGCGACGCACAGGTAGATCTGTTTGCCTCCCAGGACTCTTCCCATTGCTCCCTGTATTATTCCCTGACCGAGGGCACCCTCGGCACGGATGCACTGGCGCACAGCTGGCCGTCCGGGCTACGCAAGTATGCGTTTCCCCCAGTGAGCCTTCTTGCACGGGTACTGTGCAAGATCAGGGAGGACAAGGAGCAGGTCGTCTTGGTCGCCCCGCTTTGGCACGGCCAGACCTGGTTCCCAGAACTCTTACTCCTTGCGACAGCCCCTCCCTGGCCTATCCCTCTGAGACCAGACCTTCTGACTCAGAGACGGGGCACCTTTTGGCACCCGCGTCCAGCGTTCTGGAAGCTCCACGTGTGGCTTCTGGACGGGACACGGCAGGTTTGAGTAGCCTTCCACCTGCGGTGGTCGCTACCATCACTTCCGCTAGAGCTGAGTCTACGCGACGTCTCTACGCGTTGAAGTGGAACCTCTTCGTCACATGGTGCTCTTCCCGCCAAGAAGACCCCTGGAAATGCCCGATCGGGTCCGTGCTATCGTTTCTCCAGGAGGGGGTGGAGCGAAGGCTGTCTCCCTCCACCCTGAAAGTGTACGTGGCCGCAATATCTGCCTACCACGATCTCCTGGGAGACAAAAAGGTAAGTCAGCACGACCTGGTCATCAGGTTCCTGAGGGGAGCGAGGAGACTGAATCCTCCTCGCTCTCCTCTCGTTCCCTCTTGGGACCTCTCAGTAGTCTTAAGTGCTCTGCAGAGGCCTCCCTTTGAGCCTTTGCGGTCGGCCGAGATTAAGTTCTTGTCTATGAAGACGGCTCTGCTGACCGCATTGGCCTCGCTTAAGAGGGTCGGGGACCTGCAAGCATTTTCGGTTGACGAAGCGTGCCTTGAGTTCGGGCCGGCTAACTCTCACGTGATCCTGAGACCCCGGCCTGGATATGTGCCCAAGGTTCCTACCACTCCGTTCCGAGATCAGGTGGTGAACCTGCAAGCGCTGCCTTTGGAGGAGGCAGACCCAGCCTTGGCATTGCTCTGTCCAGTACGCGCTCTCCGCGCCTACGTAGACATGACGCAGTGTTTCAGGACCTCAGACCAGCTCTTTGTCTGTTATGGTGGAGAGCGGAAGGGAAGTGCTCTCTCAAAGCAGAGGTTGTCTCACTGGGTGGTGGACACCATTGTTTTGGCTTACCAGCAGCAAGGTCGACCATGTCCCCTTGGTGTGAGGGCACACTCCACCCGGAGTGTGGCCTCCTCTTGGGCTCTAGCGCATGGCGCCTCGCTAACAGACATCTGCAGAGCTGCAGGCTGGGCGACACCCAACACATTCGCCAGATTCTACAATCTCCGAGTGGAGCCAGTGTCCGACTTTGTACTCGCCCCCCCGAGGGGCCGGTAATGGACCACGCTCAGGTGTCTTCGCTTGCTCGCCATTCCACTCCCATGACTGGATACGTGCGATATTTTCCTCAGGTGAGCTCCCCGAGAGCCCTGAGCTCCTCCAGCACTGTCGACGCCGACATCAGTTCAGTCTGCCCTTTCGAGCCCAGACCCTCATGTCCGGCCAGGTGCTCCGTGTGCATGGTTCCCCTCTGGCGACCCCCACACGAGTATTCCCACCGTAAGCCTCCTCAGTGAGCAGGTGTCTTTCCCTTGGCAAGTCCCTGCCACCCCTAGGGTTAAAAATCCACCTTCGGCTGGTACCCTAGAGATCTTCCATATGCAACCCTCAGCGGGTCATATGTGTATTCTCTAAGTCCTCCCTACGGTAGGCATCTTGGCATTCCCTCACTGGGATATGCTTCCCAGTGTACCTTGGTAATCCTGTGATAAGTGGGAGTCCTAGGGCCTTAAGTGGCGGGATCTCACACTTACGCAGGGCACTGGTTGACAGCTGAGTGGCGCTGTTTTACAGGTTCCCCCATTCGTTAGTCACTAACGTACGTCGTAGTGACTGAACGAAAGGGAACGTCCGGTTACGTATGTAACCCTCGTTCCCTGAGGAGGGAACGGAGACGTACGTTTCCTTAGCCACGTCAGCTGTGCTGCCTGGAACGCTAGGAGTTCAGTCTTGGCTCCTGCAGCAGTAACATAATGCGATGTTCGCAGCGTACTTCCTTATATACCCACGAGGTGGGGCGGAGTTACGCATGCAAATTCCGCATGCCCATGGCATTGGCACTGCCATTGGGCGCTGTTGAATACGATGAAGATGATTGGCTTCTAAGCGAAACCCCATTCGTTAGTCACTAACGTACGTCTCCGTTCCCTCCTCAGGGAACGAGGGTTACATACGTAACCGGACGATCGCCGATCCATCGTGCAGTGTGAACACAGCAGCAACTGAATACTACCACATATATAGTCATGCAGTGTGAAAAGAGCAGTGATCTGACAAGCCAAAATCACTGTTCGGGTGTTCAAGTGTTTGGTGTATTTTCAAGCTACGTTTCATGCTAGATTAAATTAATGTTAGATACGTTTGACAAAATATTAAGTCTCACAACAACATTGGATTTGTGCTTTTAAAAAGTAATGGAACATCAAAGTATACCATATATACGTGGCAGGTCACGCAAACACCCAACCGTGCAAACATTCATTATGGGTATATGGACAAATAAGAGCCCTTTATTTTCAGGAGCGGAATAAAATGCAGTGAGAAGTCAGGCAGCCAATAAGGAAATCAAACAGAGAAAATGAAAACCTGAAGAGCGACGCTTTCACCTGCCCAACTTATCAGCATGAATTTTTCATCAGTCTAGTGCTGCTATATTACCTCCGAGTCTTTAGCCATCTACTCAATAAGAGTCCTCATATTTCATCTATGCATCTTGGCGTTGAGAAGATGCTTTTATAAACACAGCCCTCTCAAGTGCAGACAAAGAGCCTTATTCAATCTGACCACTACATCCAGCTTATTGTGCTTACTCGCAACCCACTCTTAGCAGAAAGGTTAGATATGGTGCAAAAGTGCATTATATTAGGTTCAATATTTTGTGGCTGAACTTGTTATCGAGCCTCTAACCGATGTTGTCTAGGTCCAGGTTCTGACCCGACCCCTCAAGTCTTATGAATTATGCTTATCTACAGTTTTGTTCTGGGTCAGTGTTGTCTTTTATACTATGCTGCAGTGCTGCTAGATTAACTAATTTTGAAGGCATCACTGAGTTAAATAGGAAACCAATAGTAGAACTAATTCATAAAAGGTCTAGTTTTACAGCTCTAATGTGCAATGCTGTAAAATTTCAATGGCCCTAACTGAAAATGCAGTTTTTTTCCACTACAGGGATTTTCGCTAAGGATATACGCCAGCGCTCCGACCAGCCTGGGGCCACGCAGGCCAAAACTCCATCAACAAGACATTTCTGTGGTCTTGAGAGTTTTCCAAACGTAAACCACGATATTGAGCTTCCCACCCTGATAACGAGTCCATTATAGTCTCGCTGTAATTTACATCCGTGCGAATGCTTGAGCGTGCTGAATTAAATTAGTCCAAGGAATTTAAATAACAAGAAACCGTTGCTCTAAAACGAATTCCAAGAACATAATTTTCTGCTCTTCTGCACCGTTAGGATTCTGAATGCAGAAGGATGCAGGAGGATGTATTTATGAGTACGAGGTGAAGGTGAGTGGAGGTTTTAGTGGACGCTCTGAGGTGTTGAGTTTAGCGGGTCTCATGTTTATTTTAGTCTCACATAGCCTTGTGTGCGTCACACCCAGAATCCGAAAGCCAGTCGTTATTTATTCTGACTGCAAGCCACAAGAATTGGCATGTGCATCTCACCATTTCATTCATAAAATATAAGCTGGAAAGGTAGCATTGCAGAAGTTTTCTCCAAAATGTGCATCTCTCAATCATCCTTTAAGGTTTAAAAGGTATCAAAATATTGCTTTCCAGAGGGAAACGTGGCATGGGAGTCACATACCCCCCTCCTCAGTATCGTTAATAGCGTTATCCTAATGGGTTTTTGGAGCTCACAAATCTGTTACATTCATTATTCTTCTAGTGCCCGGCCCTTATGTTACAAGACTCCAACCAGCTGCCGGGCCTTGACGGCGCTGGGCTGATGTTCAGACAGACGGAAGGGAAAAAAAACAAAAAACTCACCCCTTCCAACCTACTGTTTATTTAGATGGAGATAGAAATCACGGCAGAATGATACACAGATATTCCCTAGACTGAGCAGGTGTTCATCACACATGGCTTCTGAGTTTTTAATATATGTATTTCTACTTTGCAGAGGTGAGTTTGCATGCAGATGGTTCCAACCTTGGGAACAAACTAGATTTCACTGGTTTTGGCCACCTCCAATTAAGACCCCCAGAGACCATGCGAGTGTGCTCAAAAAACTTAATGTAGGCCTTGTGTTTTAAAATAAATAAATAAAATAGAATAGACAAGTAGGCCTGTATCCCCAGGTGTGGTTTGGTCTCTTGATCCTGTGCATTCGGTGTTAGCTGGGATTTTTCAAACGCCGCTGATGGTCTCTTTTTCACAGCTGCTATGGCGTTTAAGTAAAGTGAAAACAAGCGGCCCGCGGCTCTTGGGAATGAGTGTTAATCTGTTATTTTGCTACACCTGTTTTGGGTGGTAGATGAACATATGGGCTCTTCGGAAAAAGAAAAAAAAATCTTTGGTTGGAGAAATTTTATTCAGGATGTTTGTAGGATGCTTTTATTTATCTATTTATGCACTTTTTTGTGAGGGTGAGTGAGTAAAACAGACTTGTATCCTATATCACAGGCTATTTACTGGCAACAAGACAGTAACAGTAGAAGCAGCATTTTTAATCAAGACCATCGTGTTTTACAGGCTTTGTGTTGACAGAGATATGCATTACGAGACATGTCAGCTGAGCTTTACAGAATCTGTTAATTCAACAGTCGCTTGTCTGTGAGAGTGTCATTAAACCGTTGGTTGCTTCTAGGCACCGCTCCTGCAATAAGATAGAAAACAGCTTCATGTGGTATAATGGTATACGTGGCCTTATGGTCAAAAACCTGGTTTGCTTATGACGAGATTGCAGACTTATCCAAACTACAGTGACCCCCAAAATAATTATTTATGGCAAACTTCAAATATATGAATATTCAAATATGTATATTCAAAATTAAAATGCATTTGGACAATTTTTGCTTGGCAAACAGTAGTGGAAAGTAGTTGTAAGTTATGAGAAAAGTTAACATTGTTTGCAGATTCCACTTGATATTTTTTTCAGGTGTGCCAGGGGTGCCCAAACTTTGTCAGCCAAATTCCTTAGATGTAAAACATCTACTTGAAGTACTAGATATTTTAAGGTAATATTTCAGTAATCTAACAGCACATTTGCTTGTTTGCGGTTCTCTGATGTCAATATTATTATTATTATTATTATTATTATTATTATTATTATTATTATTAGTAGTAGTAGTAGTAGTAGGTTTTAACTCTAATTACAAAAATTAAGACAGAAATATAATTAGAATTGTACTGTAAAATAATAAAAGCTATATTTGATAAATGTAATTTGCAGTGCATCAGACTAGTTGTTATTTAATTATAATTTGATTTTAATTGAATTGATAATCACACTAAGCTATATCACGATTATATTGCATTTATTTTAATTTGTCCTTCCATATCATATCATCAACTCACAAATCCCCGTACGAACCCCCGTTTGGGAAACGCTGATCTATGCAATGAAAAGCATAAAGTTTCTCTTTCACAAGTTCGACTGACGTCATAGTTTGGTTTGTTTGAATGATGTCAACGCTGTTTTCCAAACTCGGGTGCACACCCGTGAACCGTACCCGAGTCTGAATAAAAAGGGTGGCTTGCAGCAGTGTTAGGGAAAGTTATCTTTAAAAGTAATGCATTATTATATTGTGAAATGTAATTTCGTTACTTAGTTACTGTTTATGGAAAGTAATGCATTACATTACTTTTGCATTACTTTTTCTCACCTGGGCTGGGCTTGCTTGTTTGTTTGTTTTTAATAACAAGAAAAGTTTTGGCAAATGCAAAGGCCCTCTCACACCAAAATGAAATGAATAAGCCTCAGGCTGAAAAAAATGGCTCAGTAAAAAAAAAAAGAATACATTTCAGCGTGAATAGGATGCAGCAGAAGAAAGTTCAATGCGCTAATTTCAGCAATAAAACAAAATTAAAAATATGTAAATGTAAAAGTGGAGCATGGGCGGACCTTGGCCATGGAGCGTGGGCAAACCTGGTAGTTCAGGAAGCCATGGTGGTGTAGGAAGTTCAAGGGACCATGGTGGTGCAGGAAGTTCAGGAAGCCGTGGTGGTGCAGGAAATTCAAGGGACAAATGGTGGTGCAGGAAGTTCAGGAAGCCGTGGCGGTGCAAAAAGTTCAAGGGACCATGACCATGACCGACTCACCAACAGTGGTATACAGGAAACAATACTAGACAAAGACGCATGGCAAACATGAGGGCTTAAATACACAGAGACTGATGACTAACAAGGAACACCTATGAACAATCAAACAATGAACCAATGACAAAACAGAACTGATGAACACATGACAAAAACAACCAATGAGAACATAACACATGAGGACAAGGGAATCACATGACAATGGAGCACATGGAGGTTTTCGTAATATTCTGAGTGTATTTCACAGTTTTTATTAAATTTGACTAATACTGAATCTGTTTTTGTGCAAGTGAGATGAGTAAATGCATGCTCACATTTAGTCTAGAACTAGAATAACCATCATGCGCGCACAATGTCTATGCACTTACTCACGATTTCTCTCAACATGGGGACAGGAGAGCCTGTCGATCAATAAATGGTAAAAAATAATTCACTGTTCCTCATTTGAAAAAGTAACTCAGATAGTTTGTTGTACATTACATTACATTACATTAGTGTTACTTTACTAGTTACTTGAAAAAGTAATTTGATTACATAACTCAAGTTACTTTTAATGCGTTACCCCCAACACTGGTCTGGAGTACAGTTCATGTGAACTCTGGTACAGTTTGATGCTGATATGCACACAATCATACTAAATCGTGGAAGTGAACTTCTATAAATGACATATGATTTGATAAAACTATTGTTGTGTCCAAAATCGAATACTTCCTTGCTATAACTGCTTCCGCTGAGATTCTGATGTGTGGATACAATGGGCACTTTATTATCCCATGAGGTCACAGGAGAGGATTTATGAATGGAAGTAAAGCGCCGCAACTGACGCTGTTAGGTCACGTGACAGTAACAACATGGTGGATGTCGTACGTCTGAATTTCATTCAAACTACCCGCATTCATACTCTTAAAAATAAAGGCTCTTTATTGCCATTGATGGTTCCATTAAGAACCGTTAACATCAATGGAAACTTTCCATCGTACAAAAGTTTTTATAGTGAAAAACTTTTTTTTTTTAGATGATTAAAATGTTCTTCCCAGTAAGGAAAACACATGATCATGAAATATTTTTTGTGAACCAACCCCTACTCAGTAGTATGTGATGTCGGATGCAGAATATGTGTTTGTGTGTGTTCTCACTCACTTTCCAGACAACCGTGACTGACACAGAGCAAGCAGAGGGAATGTATATCTAATTTCTGATGGACTCCTGCATTTTTTTGTAGAACACAGTATATTTGCGGCAGAAAGACATGAGTGCTGTTATGTGCTGACACTTTGAAAACAAAACCAAATGTTCAAAAAGCAAGACATAAAAGTAAGGTGAGGAATGCTATGCATTTTGAAGCCTTCTCCTGCGTCGTCGTTATCAAGCAACAAGGGGTAAACAGCTGCTTCTTTGATGATGTAAACGCACCACAGTTCAGACCCAAATAATGTAATGTAATGTGAACAATCCAGCGGGAGCAGGGGGAGCAATCGAACTCTGGTAGTGTTTAAGTACCCTAATGTCCCAAAACATTTTGAGGCCCCTTTATGGAGATCATGCTTTATATTTATTGTGTTTTGTAGACTATGGCCATTTCATTCTGCTCCCTAGATCTGTAAACATGATGGCAGGCACTGGAAAGAGTCTTGATCCACCAGACATTGGGATACTACTTTCCTGCTCCACAATTACCTGGTCGCCCCTCAATGAATGTTGAATGTTTCAGCACTGAATGACAATGGGCCCTATTTTAACGTTCTGAGTGCATGGTCTGAAGCGGTGCAGGTGCACTTAGGGCATGTCCGAATCCACTTTTGTTTAACAACGGGAAAAAAACGGTTGGTGCACCAGGCGCATGGTCCAAAAGGGTTGTACCTAGTCTCTTAATGAGTCATGGGTGTGTTTTGGGCATAATGTGCAATAAACCAATCAGAGTCTCATCTCCCATTCCCTTTAAAAGCCAGTTGTACTTGCATCTGGCGGATTGCTATCTACATGGTGGAATCTGAAAGCGTAAAGACTTAACGCTTCTCCAGAGAGGAATCGTTTTATTTTTAATATTTAACCCTCTGGTGCTCTTCTATCATTTCTGACCGGAGAATTTTCTGCTTTGCAATTTTTAAAAATCACAGCTTCATCGGAATGATATGAAACTTGGTGACTTTTCTAGCATTAGGTATGTAAACACACAAAAAAATTGGGGTCATGATTCGAGCATGCTAATTGGTCGTAAAAACCGATCATAGGAAATGAATGGGAAATCGGCAAAAACACAGCAGTAAAGGGGTGACACTCTAAAACATCAAGAGTGTGATATTGACACATCCACTCACACACACATGCACACACACACACACACACACACACACACACACACACACACACACACACACACACACACACACACACACACACACACACACACACACACACACACACACACACACACACACACACACACACACACACACACACACACACACACACACACACACACACACACCTATGAAAAACTGAACCTATGAACCACATTTTGAAGCATCAGGTATGTAAACACACAAAAAAAAAATGATTTGAGCATGCTAAGTGCTCGTAAAAAAAATACTCCCACTTGTGCTCTTCGGTCAAAAATGACCACAATAGAAAATGAATGGGAAATCTGCAAAAACAAATTCACAGAAAAAAATCGATGTTTCTAACAAAACAAAAAAATCTAAAACTTTATAATAAATAGTTTTTGAGATTTTTTAAATATATATTCAAATCCATAAAAAAAAAATTAAATGTTTTCAAAAGAGAACTAGGGAATTCTCAAGCCTCTCCATTGAGACCTCTAGTGATTGCACCCATGGTTGCATGATTTCTGAAATAATTCCAAAAGAGGGCTCTAATCTGCCTTCAAAAAATATATATTTTGAAGGCCTAGTCTCTATTTTAACCTGAAATACGACAATAATAATAATAATAATAATAAAAAAAAATATATATATATATATACATATATATATATATAATTTTCAATTGCAAAAATAGACCATAATTATTGCATAAATATAAAAAAATACAATCAAATCATCTCAAAATACAAAATTAAAAAGAAAAATTATAACCACTTATAACCGGGAAGACAAGCAATGCAACCCCTAAACGAAGAGCACCAGAGGGTTAAAAATGTTTGTGTGCTGCTGCGCATCCCTGTGTGTGTAACAAGCAGAGTGTACGCGCGTTGTACACCTGCCTATATGCGCATATTACCAACATGCCCTTTAAATAACACAAAAAATATTGCACTATTGACTTTAGATGAGGTTTTTGTTGGTCAATGGCGCAGTCATTTTCAGTTGCCTCAAATAGCAACGTGCCAACAATGCGCCTGAACACACCTCGTTTTCAGACCAGCATGCCCATGGGTTAACAGATGGGCACGAGAGCATTTGAACTACCTGAGACACACTCAGTGCTTTGGAGAAACCAAGAATTAAATGATTGACATATAGCGTATTGACAAAGTGGGATTTGGGCTGGAAGTTCCAAGGTTGAAGGTTGAGCAACCTAGATAGTTTGCTCAGCTGTAATTGTCTTTGATAGCAGCATTTAATAACTTGTGCTTCGGGGGCCTGTCCCGTCAATAAGTGTAACATAAATCAGTGAAGTCGTTTTCTAATATATAAGTTTCACATTCAGTCTGAGATAAATGTCAGTCGCTGGGCTGATCCGCAGCCATCCATCTCTCTGAATGAGCTGATGTGCTGTCATTTCACCTGCCCCTGTGAAAGTATGCTGGAGGTTACAGCATGACTATATATCACTAACTGTTCACTCATTGACATTGATTACTTGGTATAATGTTACAATTCGTTCATATCATGTGGTATAATGCGACATATCTTCTCATTGCTGTTGTTTTATATTGTTCGCTCTGGTGTCTAGATTAACCAAGACTGCTGAGGTTTTCTCAATATTTACTGTTTACTTCTTTTTACATGTCTATAACGTGGTGTTGGACAAGATACTCAGAAAATGTGAGCTAAGCTACACTGAAAAAAAATAGTTGTAGAAACAAATTTCATTCACAAATTGCTAGTAAATTTCACAATAACAAAGACATTTTTAAAAATAACACACTAAACTTGGTTAAGATATTTATCCGACAAAATGATTTGGTAAAAAGGCAAACTGCAGCTACTGTACAGGTTTTAGTTAACTATGACTTCAACATGATCAGTTATTATACACTGCTGCTTGAAAGTTTGTGAACCCCTTGCAGAACCTGTGAAAATTTGAATCATTTTAACAAAATATGAGATCATACAAAATGCATAATGTTATGTTTTATTTAGTGCTGTCCTGAATGAGATATTTTACATAAAAGATGTTTACTCATAGTCCGAAAGAACAAAAAATATAAAAAAAATAGCTGAATTTATAAAAACTACCCCTTTCAAAAGTTTATGAATCATTGATTCTTAATATCATGTGTTGTTACCTGGATGATCCACGGTTGTTTTTTGTTTTGTTTTATGATGGTTGTTCATGAGTCCCTGAGCAGTTAAACTGCCTAACATTCTTCATAAAAATCCTTCAGGTCCTGCAAATACTTCAGCTTTCCAACATCTTTTGAATATTTGAACCCTTTTCAGCAGAGACTGTATGATTTTGAGATCCATCACACAGAGGACAATTGAGGGACTCAAACACAACTACTAAAAAAAGGTTCAAACATTCACTGATGCTCCAGAAGGAAACACAATGCATTAAGATTTAGATTTTGAAGCTCAAGGTAAATTGCAATTATCCAATCAACCTATCATATGACAGTTGCTTCAATGCATTTAGGGGTGTGGTCCTGGTCAAGACAATCTCCTGAACTCCAAACTGAATGTCAGAATGGGAAAGAAAGGTGATTTAAGCTATTTTGAGCGTGTCATTTGGTGCCAGACGGGCCGGTCTGAGTATTTCACAATCTGCTCAGTTACTGGGATTTTCACGCACAACCATTTCTAGGGTTTACAAAGAATGGTGTGAAAAGGGAAAAACATCCAGTATGCGGCAGTCCTGTGGGCGAAAATGCCTTGTTGATGCTAGAGGTCAGAGGAGAATGGGCCGACTGATTCAAGCTGATAGAAGAGCAACTTTGACTGAAATAACCACTCGTTACAACAGAGGTATGCCGCAAAGCATTTGTGAAGCCACAACACGCACAACCTTGAGGCGGATGGGCTACAACAGAAGACCCCACCGGGTACCACTCATCTCCACTACAAATAGGAAAAAGAGGCTACAATTTGCACAAGCAAAACAGAATGAGAACATGGATCTATCATGCCTTGTTACCACTGTGCAGGCTGGTGGTGGTGGTGTAATGGTGTGGGGGATGTTTTCTTGGCACACTTTAGGCCCCTTAGTGCCAATTGGGCATCGTTTAAATGCCACGGCCTACCTGAGCATTGTTTCTGACCATGTCCATCCCTTTATGACCACCATGTACCCATCCTCTGATGCTACTTCCAGCAGAATAATGCACCATGTCACAAAGCTCGAATCATTTCAAATTGGTTTCTTGAACATGACAATGAGTTCACTGTACTAAAATGGCCCCCACAGTCACCAGAGCTCAACCCAATAGAGGTTGCCCTGGATGTGCATCCCAGAAATCTCCATCAACTGCAAGATGCTATCCTATCAATATGGGCCAACATTTCTAAAGAATGCTTTCAGCACCTTGTTGAATCAATGCCACGTAGAATTAAGGCAGTTTTGAAGGCGAAAGGGGGTCAAACACAGTATTAGTATGGTGTTCCTAGTAATACTTTAGGTGAGTGTATATATATATATATATATATATATATATATATATATATATATATATATATATATATATATATATATATATATATATATATATATATATATATATATATATATATATATATATATATATATATATATATATATATATATATATACATATAGTGGTTGCACCACTTTTTATATTTCAAAAGTTTACTGCATCGTGTTTCCTTCTGGAGCATCAGTGAATGTTTGAACCTTTTTTTAATAGTTGTGTTTGAGTCCCTCAATCCTCAGTGTGAAAAGATGGATCTCAAAATCAAACAGTCCCTGTTGAAAAGGGTTCAAATATTCAAAAGATGCTGGAAAACTGAAGAATTTGCTGGACCTGGAGGATTTTTGGCCAGTAAACATTGGCCAGTAAACATCTTTTATGTAAAATATCTTATTCAGGGCAGTACTAAATAAAAAAATAACATGCATCTCTTATTTTGTTAAAACGTTCAGAGATTATGCAAGGGGTTCACAAACTTTCAAGCAGCACTGAATGAATACTTCTACAGAATGTAGTTTAGATTAATAACTGTACTTTTTGTTGCACCACTTTTGCAGTTGCAGAGACACTTCACAATTTTGATGTTTTGCACTGAAGGTGCCTCACCCATCAGACTTGTAACTGCTTTTTGCTGTGAGTCTGAAAGTGTGTTAATGTTGTACAGAGACAAGCAGCTGTGGCTCTTTATGCACTGATAAAGGCAAAGTGGAGGGGATTTGGGGGCATGCTGGGAAAAAAAAAGAAAAACATCCTAATGGACAGGAGCTGATGGAGGCCAGAGCAAGCCTGGATTACAAGCTAGAGTATGTTTGTGTGTATGTGTGTGTGTTAAACAGATCGAAAAACAGACAAAAAGGGTGAGTATGGAAGGAAGGTAGGTGGGTGGCAGTTAGTCTCGACCTTAATTTGGAGTAATTTCCCTGTCTTTCTGGGCATGGTGCAAAGGATTTGTTTGGTGGCAAGGTCTGGTCCAATCTGTTCCTCTGATATAACTATATATATATCTCAACAGCTTTTAATCCACATTACGCGGATTTATCGTGAGATACACTGGGATTTGTGAAGATCAGCGTCTGTCACATACAGAGAAACAGGAAAAAATAGCTTAGCATTTCTTTCCTTTTTTTGTTTGGGCTGTTTATATCATAAGAGAGATCCCAATTGTTATTTGTGTTCTTTTCATCATCCGTCTATCTTTTTTATTATGTCATCTTTTTACCTAATGCAGCATGTTTTCATGTCACTTGGCTAGAATCTTCATATAGATATGTGCAATGTTTTACATTTTTCTAGCCTTGCAATAATGATGTTGGTCATATTGTTGGATACAAAAGCATTTGGATTAATTTCTCCTCCCTAATTAAAACCATTTAGATGATAATGGTGTATGTAATATTATCTGATAATACAGTAATAAATCTAAAACTCTAAATTGGCAATCCTAATCACTTGGTCTCACAATCAGGGATTGACCTGATAACTGCTGGTTGTTACTAAGCTTTAACCTATTCCTGTGTTTGTCTGGCATTCATCACAAATTCCTTTGAAGTGATTGCACTTCCTTTTTCTTTGCCTAATTTAGCTAATTTTTTGTTTATTTTGTTTAGATCTTTTTCCCCTCAAACATAAGCCTGATTGTTCATTTCTCCCTGCTCTTACTGTATTCGGTTGCATTAAACCCGCCGGCCTCAAGTCTGTTCCTAATACTAGATAACTTCCCCACCCGTCAGCGCCATATCCATGCCATATGTGAACCCTAAATTCTGGTTATTGGCTTTCAACACGCGCACACACGCGCACACACACACACAAACACACATATCTTTTTACACTCCAAAGTGCAATTAGTGTGGAATTCGCTCTTAAGCACAATCCTCGGCTACATTTTCACCAAGCTTTGCTCATTAAACGCGTATTTACAATGACAAATGTAGCATAATTGTCGCCCTGAAGCCCTCAGCTTGTAACGCACTGTGGAGGCTGCGTCGTTGTCCCAGAAAGTTGAATAATAGCTACATAGTTTTTTTTTTAAAACCTGGTTAGTATGTTCCTGGCACAGTGTTAGGAATGCTGCTTTGAAATGGTAACTTCCCAAGCTACTCCAATTTATTTAGTAGTTTAGCTGTACTACAAGCTGTAAGTGTTTATATTATATTATGTTCTATTTCTATTATATTATATTATATTAATTATATTATATTATATTATATTATATTATATTATATTATATTATATTATATTATATTATATTATATTATATTATATTATATTAATTATATTATATTATATTATATTATATTATAATATGTTCTATAATATTATATTAATTATATTATATTATTGTGTAACACTTTATAATAACTGCATGCTATGAATCATTAGTTAAGCAGTAAATCGTTAATCCATCATTTATAAAGCATTAATATACATGATCTCCTTTGTAAAAGCTTTACGAGGCATACATAGTCCTTACTTTAGATGAGCTCACAAAAATAGTTAACTGACAACTACTAAATGTTTTATAACTACCTGAATTAATCATGAATTGCAGTAGGAATACATGTTAATAAAGCATTTATTAACACATTAACTATTACTATATTTCTAAATAATAAGATATGTAAATGTACATTTAAGTTTATAATCATTTACTTACACTTTCTAAATGATCTTATGAGTCACTGACAACTCCTAAATAACTGGTTTGTAAATAATGTAATACATGATTTAGAAATTATAAACTGATCATTAATAAAGTATAAAAATACAATTATTGAACACATTATAGATGTGCTTATAAATCAAGACTAAAGCATTTAGCTGTATTTATAAACTGCTTATTAGTGTCTATTAATTGTCATATATTATATTAGAATAATATTTGTAATATATTTATTTGTTTATATTGTAATCATTTCACATTTAATCCCCACATTAATGTAGAAACAACATAAAGACAAACAGATTTAGGCCTACAGAAATGGAATAAATTATCAAAAACTTCACAGTCTTCACTGCATAAATTATAAATGAAATCTAGATTAATCCTTACAGGATTTAATCCTAAACAGGATTCATATTTAAACGGTCTTTTTGCATTTAATATTCACAGATGCTAACAGAATAAACTGACCTTACAATCAGCGGCGGAATCCTTTGCTCTTAGAAATGAACAGCTTTTCATGAGGAGAATAAATCCAGGATTATTGCTCAACGCTTCTCAAAACGATGTAGCTGAAGTAACTTTACAACGCTTCACTAGATGTTTGTATGAGTTGATGTGTGGGCATCAACTCTGGATCGTCAGTATTTGAATCTCAATAGAACGCGCGATCCGTGGGCGTGGTCATTAGCGGATAATGAAGTGGCTCGTGGGTGACTGACATCTATCGCTTTTCAAACAGATTACATAAACACAGAATATTTGTTTTCGATTTGGTTTACATTGTTTAAAACCTGACATTTCAATGTTTCTTTAGACATATGTCTCATGTTTGTGAGGAAGTATTCACTAAGCTAGAGGTAATTTTCTGAGAGCCGATCGCGCCGGCGCGTCCACCGACTTGAGGGGGTTAAAGCTGCAAAAGTTCAGTCAAGAGCAGTGATTTTCTCTTTGTCTTTTGTTCTTCGATTAACATTAATGACGGACATCACAGAAACTGGATTATTAGACTGCTGTTACTTTAAGACTTGCCACACATGACGTGGATCTGACATGCATCCGATGTCCTCACAATTCTTTACAGGCATTTAAGACTTTATTTAACTGCTTTAAAACTGTGCTTACGAGGATACTTTTGTGTGTTTTTGTCCATTCAAGTGCGAAAGAGAAGTCAATGCGACCTCATATGAGTCCTGTTTGTGTCACACAGAGAGGAGATTCACAGATGCGGACCAGTATAGATTTAAGTTCTTATTTTTGCGTCTTGATTTAACTGCACTTGAACGAATGATAACGTGATCATATACTGTAGCAGAGCCAAAGGATGACAGAAAAAACGGATGCTGCGGTAATTGCGTTACATATTTTTAAGGTGTTAAACGGAAAAAAAAAGAAATGGAATGCATTTACGTGCTAATTTTGACAGCCCTAATTGAATTATATATCTAGTTCAGTCATGACACTCTAGAGGAGGCAGGCTGGTATACGCCCTTAATAAGCAATCGGCCAGGAGACACGTCATTACCACATGGCACAAGCTGATTGGCCTCTGCTGATCCTGCAGCAAATGAGATTGCTTTGTCAACATTTAAATAGTCTGGTTCAGTGTTTTCTGTGGGCTGGTCTCTGAAAGTTCCTCTGAAACCCTCCACCTCCCCCAGCTCCACCTGCCTAGATCTGCTACAGGATTTATGTGTCTATTCACGCAGCAACTTCATATCTTACATGCTCACAGCAACGTGTCTGTGTATCTATTAGCAGTAACAAGTTCATACTTGCTCTGCATCAACATCAATAATCAACAGCAGTACCAGAGCAGAGCCAATCTAGTCCACTAAGACCAAATACATTAACATTGCTTTTTTCATTAACATACTAAAACTATTATGAGAGTCAATGATTGAAATATTAATAGTCGCTTGTAGTGTAGCTAATTACTTTTGACCTAAATTAAACTGCAGATTAGATAAAATTCCAGTCAGATGTTTTATTATTATTATTTTATTTTATGTAGGCCTATTTTTTATTTAAATATATATTTTTATCTGCCAAAATGAGCAGGATTTATCTGCCAAAATGAAGATCTCAATTATAGTGATAATTAAATGATACTGAATTTAAACATATTACAATGAATAGTATATTCTAGTACTAGAAAGAATATGGAAATATGGGGATAATAGCTGCATTTAACTATTTATTTTGGTAGAAAAAAAGACAAATCAATCAATGATTTGTTCATTTGAACCAGTTCAGTTACATGAACGGTTCCAACAAACCAGTTCACTAAAGTTATTTCACCTTCTGTAACATTGGTGATACATTTTAGAGAACATAATATTATTGTTTGCTTGGATGTAGTCTGCGTGTAATACAATGTGGCAAAAAAAAAAGACTTGGTAGGGAAAAAAGTAGCTTGTTAATGTAAAAGCTATTCTTAAAAACGCTGGACAGCTGTCTTGCTACTGAGGGATGTGATTCAGTTTGCATCTGTTCCGTAAGAATGCACATGATTTTGGCTTAAGGAGCCAAATTTACAATCCCATTGTTGTAAAATTTTATTGTCTGACCTGAAATGTTATTGAAACAATCCCCCAGTTAAGTAGATAGTGGTAGTTGCACTTTACATGTCAATTCCCAACATAGCTTCACAAGAGCGTTTTCAAGATTATTGCTAAGTGACGTGCTTTAAAGGTACTTTCTAACCAAACAATGTTACTGTTCTCAACTGTAGTAACTGTTACTCGGTCAATGATTCCCCAACATGAAATGCTAGCAATATGCACAGTTAATAACCTTGTGTGATTCTTCCGCCTCAGTGGCTTATTCATCTATTCCAAATCTTATTTAGCTAGGCGGCTAACGTAATTTTTTGCGCTCTCACTTGCTAAACAGCGTCACCTGATATAAACTGTCAGAGTCTGGCCAGCGAGGTGTCATTGCATTTCCATGATATATTGTAATGCGCCATAATCATCATGCCCTGCAGTGAACACCCATTATCAGTATACCAGTGTAGTATGCCACGCTACCCCACACTGCAGACAAAAAGAGCCCACCCTCTTCTTCCTCAGCCCTCGAAATCCTCTTCACTCTGAGGACAAGCATATTTAAAACAGCAAAGTTGACGATTTTGTTGCCAAGCTCCTAGAAGTGCTTATCCCTCAGTCTCACTGGGTGGCAAGGAGGACAAGCTGTCTCCGCTATCTCCCCAGCGCGGAAGAAAGAATGGGCGAGAGAAAGAACGGCAAGAGGGAGGACAGACGGAGATGATTTTTTAAATTATTATTTCCAATTGGGGAGGGTAACGGGATTGTTTCAGATGAAGGAGGCAGCGGCTGGTGCTTCGGCCCACACTGACCATTTCTTCTCTCCCTAGCTCTGTCATTCTCACACTCTCTGCTCCAAAACGATAAGATTTAGTGGCATGTCCATGAGCCTAATCTTATTTATTCACTAAAGCTTTTTTGGATCCCAACATCAGAGAGAGAATAAAAGCGGGAGCTCCCTCTGGGAGGTCAGGAGTTTGGTGCTGGAGAAACATTGTAAGAATGGGAGAATACCATTTCTCCCGAGTTCTGACCACCCTGGCTTAGTTCGGATGTCGCTTTGTTGTCAGGGAGGGTTACTGAATGAAATCCAATATAGGAACATACAATTATCATGAAAATACCACTTATAGAGTACTTATAGAGTGCGTCCGTGCCTGCCCACATTTTCAGTGGTGTTGGTTCTGTAACAATTTTTTCCATTAATTTTTTTTAGGTATTTTTAGTCATTTTAGCTATGAGGTGAATCACAAAATAAATCCTACGCTCTCAAATATATATATATATATATATATATATATATATATATATATATATATATATACACTCACCTAAAGGATTATTAGGAACACCATACTAATATTGGGTTGAGATCTGGTGACTGTGGGGGCCATTTTAGTACAGTGAACTCATTGTCATGTTCAAGAAACCAATTTGAAATGATTCGAGCTTTGTGACACGGTGCATTATCCTGCTGGAATTAGCCATCAGAGGATGGGTACATGGTGGTCATAAAGGGATGGACATGGTCAGAAACAATGCTCAGGTAGGCTGTGGCATTTAAAGGTTGCCCAATTGGCACTAAGGGGCCTAAAGTGTGCCAAGAAAACATCCCCCACACCATTACACCACCACCACCAGCCTGCACAGTGGTAACAAGGCATGATGGATCCATGTTCTCATTCTGTTTACGCCAAATTCTGACTCTACCATCTGAATATCTCAACAGAAATCGAGACTCATCAGAACAGGCAACATTTTTCCAGTCTTCAACTGTCCCATTTTGGTGAGCTTGTGCAAATTGTAGCCTCTTTTTCCTATTTGTAGTGGAGATGAGTGGTACCCGGTGGGGTTTTCTGCTGTTGTAGCCCATCCGCCTCAAGGTTGTGCGCGTTGTGGCTTCACAAATGCTTTGCTGCATACCTCGGTTGTAACGAGTGGTTATTTCAGTCAAAGTTGCTCTTCTATCAGCTTGAATCAGTCGGCCCATTCTCCTCTGACCTCTAGCATCAACAAGGCATTTTCGCCCACAGGACTGCCGCATACTGGATGTTTTTCCCTTTTCACACCATTCTTTGTAAACCCTAGAAATGGTTGTGCGTGAAAATCCCAGTAACTGAGCAGATTGTGAAATACACCAACTACCATGCCACGCTCAAAATTGCTTAAATCACATTTCTTTCCCATTCTGACATTCAGTTTGGAGTTCAGGAGATTGTCTTGACCAGGACCACACTCCTAAATGCATTGAAGCAACTGCCATGTGATTGGTTGATTGATTGATTGATTGATTGATTGATTGATTGATTGATTGATTGATTGATTGATTGATTGATTGATTGATTGATTGATTGATTGATTAGATAATTGCATTCATGAGAAACTGAACAGGTGTTCCTAATAATCCTTTAGGTGAGTATATACTGTGAATAAATATACAGTCAAACCAAAATTTATTCAGACACATTCACAATTTCTCATATTATCACAGTTTATTCGCTATAGTTTAGAAAATACAGTATGTCAAGAACTCATCTTGATAATGTCAGATAACTTTGATAGAAAGGTATGTAATGGATTACAATCAACCAATCAGTTGTCAGCTGTTAAATTGAAGTACACAATTAGATAATACCAATTTAGGTCCACCAATTACCAAACAATGCTTCATTTTGTTCAGTCTGTGGTGTAAAAGGTCGCATTAGCAATTAAAGAAAAAAAACACTTGATCAAAACATTGTCAGTGTCTGAAAAAATTTGGTCCCAAATTTTTAACAATTTTACTGGTAGTCCAATGTGTGAAGATTTTTGGGTATAATATGTATCAGTTTATTTTATTTTGCTATCCTCACTTACATAAATAAACTATAGTGTCCTGTACCCACTAGTAAAAAAAATATATAGACTGTATATGGTGCGATTACGTCATTCGCAGTGCTTCATGGAAATGGCTGTTCCCTGCAGAGCTCTTTTGGTGTGATTTGATGTATTCACAGTTAATTTGTTCTATATGTGCTGAAAAGTAGAATAGCAAGCATCGAATAAGCATTTTGAAACACTTTTTTAAGCTTCACATGATCCTTCAGACATTATAAGATGCTGATTTTCTGCACAGGAAAACTGTTGAAAAGAGCTGTGCTGATTAATATTTTTGTTGAAAACTGCAATGCTTTTTTTCAGGATTCTTTTATAAATAGAAATTTCAAAAGAATAGCATTTATTTGAAATGTTATAAATGTTGTTACTGTCACTCTTTATCGATTTAATGCATCCTTTCTGAATAAACATAGGTCTGTTAATTTCCATAAAAAATCTTACTGATCCCAACGTTTTAAATGGTAGTATATACTGTATATAATTTATGTTTTACTTTTTTTTTATTAAATATGTGGCAATCTGAGGAGAAGGCCTTTCTCAGCTCAGCTTTCTTCCAAGATTTCTTTAACAGCTTAGAGAGTTTTTCATGCCAATATCACCGTTGGCTTTCTCCCTGAGGGTTTTGTAAGGCATGATTCTTTGTGAAGCTGCTTTGGAACAATATGTATTGTGAAAAGTGCTATACAATGAAACTGAACTGAATTATTAATATGACAGGCTGAATAGGAAAACTGACAACTTAAGTTTCTAAGATTGTTGATGTTTCCATGCTCTTAGCGGCCAATACTTAGCTGCACAAAACACAAAATGATCCAAAACATTATGACCAATCACAGGTGAAGCGAATATAGTTGATCATCTCCTAACAAGGCCACATATTATGGTTGGGGTAGATTATAGGGTAAGCAAACAATCAGTTCTCATAATCAATGTGTTGGATGCAGAAGAAATGGGCAGGAATAAAGATCTGAGTGACTTTGACAAGGGTGTCTGGTCCGAGCCAACAGAAGTCACACAACATTTTAATGATGGTTATGGAAGGAATGTGTCACAACACACACTGAATCGCACTCCGCTGCTTATGGGCTGTGAAGCGGCGGTCAATCAGAGTGCCTATGATGACCCCTGTCCACTGTTGAAAGCGTCTACCACGGGAAATTAACCTTGGAGCAGTGGAAGAAGTTTGCCTGGTCCAATGAGTCCTGTTTTCTTTTACATCAAACAGACGGCCGTGTACACGTGCACCATTTACCTTTGAAGTGATGCACTGTGGGACGACGATGAAGCTGTGGAGGGAGTGTGATGCTCTGGGCACTAATCTGCTGGGAAACCCTGATTCCAGCCATTCATGTGGACGTGAATTTCACATGAGCCACCTACCTAAAAATACCACCCCTTCATAACAATGGTGTTCCCTGGTTAAAAGTGGCCTCTTTCAGCAGGATAATGCACCCTGACACACATTGTTGAGAAATGGTTTGATGAACAAGGTGTTGCCCTGGCCTCCAAATTCCCCAGATCTCAATCCAAATGAGCATCTTTGATGTGCCGGACCAACAAGTTCAATACACAGCGGCTTCACCTCACAACCTACAGGACTTGAAGGACCTGCTGACATCATGGTGACAGATACCACAGGTCACCTTAAGGGCTTTTGTAGAGTCCATGCCTCAGCAGGTCAGCGCTGTTTTGGCAGCACGAGGAGGATCAACAACATGGTCATAATGTTCTGGCTCATTGGTGTAAACAGAATTTATCACTGTTGCAAAGGAACCCATTTTTATAACCTTCAGTAGTATTGTATGTTTGTTTTTTTTCTATCAAAATACCATAGAATTTAATTTGACATCCTTGTCAACAGAAAGATATTGGAAGTGTTTCTCTTTTAAAATAGTGATAAGCAAGTTTGTTTGATAGTCTAACTATGCAAAACTATGTGGTCAGATGGATATTATTATTTAATCATGTTGCAATATATTTTGGTCCAAAACCCTTGAATTTATGAACATATGAACCCAATCCCCAGACTTAAATTAGTTTCCATCAGTCTTTTGAAGTAGGCCAATAGAGGGTCGAGTTGCATCATCAGATTGATATCAGGGGAAACTGTCCTCTGTGGTCCATCAGCTGGATGTAAAGCTGTTCTGAAAGAAATCTGTTTCAGCGATATGAGATCAGCGACATCATAAGTGACAAAGAGCCAGTTGATTTGATCATGCACACATGACTAGCTTCACAGTTTTAGTGTGCTGTAATTGGTCTCTCTCTCCAGTATCATTTATTTAGCTGGACACATGATAATAATGACTGTGTGTGAGGACGTGTTTGCTTTCATTATCTTCCTTCCTGTTCAATTATCTGGAAACCGGTTCCTGGAAACCTTCCTATAGTTTTCTGACTGCTAAAAAGAAGATGAAGAGGTGGTTATAAATGGCATGGGGGGATTGGTTCAGTGTGTATACTCTATATGTACAGGGGTATAAGGAATCAGTGTGCCTTCAACTCTTTTTACTATAATTAATATTACAGCTCGCTGTCATAACCATGCATGAGAAGTTTCCCGTAATCGTTCGGCAAATTCTCCACAAATCCCCACAGCCTAAATCCGCCTAAATCTCCCCCCGCGTTTTCCTCTTCTCCTTTCTTTCCCCTTTTCATTTGTCTTATTTAATTTCCTTCTGTTCTCTCCGTCCGTAGTCTTTGTTTGTCTTTGACGGCCGTTTGTCTTTGTGCCGAGTACTCTTCCAATTCAATCGTTTGCTCAATCAATCTGTTTTCTCTCCTCCTAGTCCACTTTTCTTTTCTCTCCATCCTCATCTCCTCATCTTCACTCCATTCATCTATCCGGCTGTCTGTGTGTCCGTCCGTGACTCTCGCCCCCTCCTTCTTGTCTTCCCACCGGTGAACGTCTCTAGGCTCCAGGCTGTCAAAGCCGTTAAGAGCAGCAGCAGTCTCCTCCGATTACACCGTGTTTGGGATTACTGCGTACGTGCTCCATCCCGTTCCATCTGCTCCCCGGCTGATTTTCCGCACCGTCTCTTGTAAAAGTCGCTGCAGTCCCAGCCAAGCCTCAAACCAGCTGCGTGTCGGGTGTGTGCTGGACCTTGCATGTTCGTGTCTTCTGGCCACATGAGCTCAGCATGGGTTGAGGTCAGAGATCCGCCGGGCTGTGTAGGTCTGGCTTAACCAGAGAATGTGCTCATTTGGTCAACCACAGATACACATGGGTATGTTAGAGATGTCACGGTAAGGAAATTTTCACACCGGTAAATAAACTATCGACAACACCGGTATTACAGATACGACCGGTTGTTTGTGTTTATTTGGGGGTGGGGGGTCTATTCAGTGGGGGGTCAGGGAGCCGCTATCAATATGCGCAGTATTGAAAACACTTTTGAATGTGCGCTTGCTTATCGGTTTTCAAAGCCTAGTGTGTGTGTGTGTGTGTGTGTGTGTGTGTGTACTGGCAGTCAAAAGTTTGGAATTTAGATTTTTTTTTTTTTTGAAAGAAGTCTCTTATGCTCACCAAGGCTGAACTTATTTGATCAAAAACAGATCCTGGGATTTCGGAATTTTATTTCAGAAGGATTTGGCATTTTCAGCAGCCATTACTTCAGTCTCATGTGATCCTTCAGAAATCCTCCTAATAAGCTGTGGCAGTATTCACAAAACATTTTATCTTACCACTAAGAGCTCTCCTAAATATTAGTAAAAGTTCTTAGTTAAGAGTTTCCTCTTAAAACCTATTCACAAAGCTGCTGAGACCAACTTTTGCTAAGGAATAGAGAAAAGTCTTAATATAAGAATTAGGGTGGGGTTGACCTCATTGCTATGCATGATGTCAACACGCTTATTAACTTTGCACACAGTGATTGGCTGATGGGGGAGGGGTCTCTGTCAGTGATTTAATCATAGACATATTGTAGAACAAGGTATCATGTTGCCATATTGAAATAAAGATTTTAAAATTAAAATGTTGCCATATTCAAATAAAGAATTGATAATTGTCAGCCCTTGATAATTGTCAGCCATATATATATATATATATATATATATATATATATATATATATATATATATATATATATATATATATATATATATATATATATATATATATATATATATTGCTACCTCAACCTTACTTGAACTGGAATATTTTGTTTTATAGATTAGAAGTCTATAAATCAAAGTATTGCTTTTATGAAGAAAAGGCTCAGCACCCAAATCTCTATCACCTGTTGCTTCAATGGTGTACAGTGTCTTTGGGCAGATTGCCGGCAGCATCCATTTTAGGATCGTTTGTGATTTGGTCTTATTGACTTAGGAGTCCTCTTGACTACCCCTAACTTTTCACATATTTAGGAGCTGGTTTCAGCGCTGAAAATCTTTTTTAAATACTCTTGGAGCAAAAATTTAGGAGTCCTAAAAATAGGACTGACACGGCCTTTATTTTCAAGACTTTCTCCTAAATTGGCAAGTTACGAGCTACTTTTAGCCTTAAGATGTTTTGTGAATACTGCCCCTGATTTATTGCTCAATTATTAATAATGGTTCTTATTATTAATGTATTTGCTGCTTAATATTTTTGTTGAAAATGTGATCTTTGATAAATAGAAAGTTCAAAACAACAGCATTTATTGGAAATTGAATTTTTTTGTCACATTATAAAAGTCTTTACTGTCACTTGAATTCATTAATGTGCCATTGTTGAATAAACGTAATAAAGATCTTATACTTACCCCAAACATTTTAAATTGTAGTGTATCAAGATTTTCACAAATAAACATTAAGCAGCACAACTGTTTTCAACATTGATAATAATATGAAATGTTTATTGAGCAACAAATCATATTAGAATGATTTCTGAAGGATCATGTGTCACTAAAGACTGGAGTAATGTTGCAGAACATTCAGCTTTGCCATCACAGGAATAAATTACTCTTAAAAAATATATTCAAATAGAAAAAAACATTATTTTAAATTGTAAAAATAATTCACAATATTACTGTTTACTGTATTTTTCATCAAATAAGAAAAAAAAAGGTAAACATAAGATACTTCTTCCAAAACATATAACAAAACATCATCATCATAAAAAACGTCAGTATGATGGGTAGAAAGTTAAAAAAAGCACAATTTAATTCTTATTGTGAAATCACAGCTGAAAATTCAGCTTTGCCATCACAGAAATAAATTACACTTAAAAAATATATTCAAATAGAAAAAAAAAACATTATTTTAAATTGTAAAAATAATTCACAATATTACCGTTTACTGTATTTTTCATCAAATAAGAAAAAAAAGGTAAACATAAGATACTTCTTCCAAAACATGTAACAAAACATCATCATCATCATCATCATCATCATCATCATAAAAAACGTCAGTATGATGAGTAGAAAGTAAAAAAAGCACAATTTAATTCTTATTGTTCTTAAATTCAGCTTTTCCATCATATAAATATATTATTATTATTATTATTATTATTATTATTATTATTATTATTATTATATACTGTAAATGAATTAATTATTGAATAAATAATTCATGTGCAAACTACTGCTGCACATTTAATGTTTCAGAAGTATCAGTACCATAAGATTGTTGTGTTCATTTATCAACTGTGGAGTTTTTCCAGTTCACTTTGGCTGTGTTATGATCTACAGTTATTTTATTAACTCAACTCAATTAAGTATTTAAAGAAATGGCAGACAGAAGGCTTTGAAATATTAGACTTCATTTTAGCCCACACAAGAACTATATCTATTTATTTTTTAACATGTTCACAGAAATCTCTATTTCAGTCCAACAGGGTTTTCTGTAAAGACTGTCAGCTCTAGCAACAGTAGCCAAGGTCA
Organism: Gobio gobio; assembly: GCF_949357685.1. NCBI lineage: Eukaryota > Metazoa > Chordata > Actinopteri > Cypriniformes > Gobionidae > Gobio > Gobio gobio. Next base: position 22,271,201 of record NC_137114.1, read on the forward strand.
ACTGAGGGTTAATTACGCTGTATAATGGACACTAGTGTAAAGCATGACCTCACACGGTGTTAGATTGAGATTTCCTCTGCTCTGCCCTGCCAAGGCCACACCATGAATAAAGTGTCAAAAGTTCAGCACTTCTTTGGCCAAGTTTATCTTTTAATCTCTCCAAATTTTACATCACCAGACAAATAGATCAATGGTGTCCAATAATACACACCTTAGATTTGGTTAAGCTGTACTGGATGTTACTGGATCAATACCCAGCTACCAGAGTCCAACTAAAGAAAGAAATTATACATTTAAAAAGAGGATTTATTCTGGGATTTTTTTAGGAAAGACAAATGTGAGCCCATTCTAATTTGATGGTCTAGGTGAAGGGGGGAGTAAGAGCCTTCTCAAAACGAATATCTCATCTTGATACCACAGTAATTTAAATTGAAAGAGAGACAGTGTGAGGGGATTTTTGCACGCTGATTTCTCCTCTCCTGTAATTTAGTGAAACTGCAACATCAGATTTCCATCATAGTTTGTTCCCTTTTTTCTTTTCTTTCCTTCTATACATTTTCATATGCATTAATTCGTACATCAAGGTCACATTAACATAACTGGCAAAATATTAAAAGATTTTAAATTTCTTACTCGCTTTATGACTTTCACTCTGAACCCCTTATCTACAACGGCCGCACTTTGCTTGCTTCAGAAAAGGGGGGATAGAGTTAAAATAAAGAAGAAAAAAAGAAATGGAAAGAAAAAGAAGCTCCTTTGCATAAAATGGCAAGTTAAAGAAATCTACAACAGTTGCTGAGGAACTCTAAATAATCACTATGCTTTTGGAGATGAATACATTAACATAACTTAGAGCTCTGGAAGTAATCACCAGTCTAAGAGTGCGAGGTCTCCCCAAGGGCTTGTTTCTTTCTGGTCTGTCACTCAGTTTAAACCCTGACCCTCCTAGAAAGAGAATGATTGCAGAACCTAAGCCCTGTGGTTCCCTCTAAGGTGACTTACTAACACGATGCAAGGTAGGGATTAGTTCATTGCTTTGTCAACTGTATAAAAGGAGCAAGAAAAAGTTTGCGGCAGAATATATTTCGCTAACTACCGTTCAGACATGCTGTCATTGAGTTGGCAAATGTGTCATAGTAGCTGTTTCTATGGTGACCCTTGAGGGCATAACGTATCGCCGTTAGAGAAGCAAACAAAACTTGACAAGGCGACAACATTAAGCTGCAAAAACATTTTCTAAAATGCTTGATATTTCATAATATTCCATCTAACCAGTAATCCCACCCTGCTGGGAAAAAAACAGCCTGAACTGGTCTAAACTGGTCTCCTAGTGTGGCCTAGTTTGCTGGTTTTTAGAGGAGTTTTGGGGCACTTGTCAGTCTGGGAGGCTGACCATCCAGACCAGTTTAAAACACCAAAGACCAGCAAATCAGGATAGCACGTTATCTTATGCTACAGATGTTAATGCTTTTTTAAAGCATGAAGATATTGTCTTGTTTTTAAATCCGTGCTGAAAAAAGCTGTCTTAAAGGATTAGTCCAACCTCATATCATTCCAAACCTATAGTCACGTTTCCACCGCAGGAACATTTTCTCCAGGAACTAGAGACTTTGGAGTGGCACTCGGTGTGTTTCGTCCGCAGGAACCAGGGTCTAAAAGAAGTTTGAGGTAAAAATTTACCCCACAGAAAGTCCTTGTTCGCGAGGTAGTACTTTTTCAAAGTTCAAAAACTTTCGGGACTTGGGGTCTGATCATGCTGATTGGTTCACACAGCATTTTATTTCAACCACCATTTTTAAAATCTGTTGCGATGCGTGCAGTAAAGCACGGTTTCCACCAAAATTAGCCGGAACGATTTGTCCCAGGAACGTTTTTTCCCGGGAACTTTTTCCCCAAGACCTGTTGCTGTCTGCGTTTTCATCGCGGTCTAATGCACCATGAAGATTAGTCCGGTGCATATAAGCTTAGTAAGGCCTGAACCTTGTTGTCGCTCCATCGGTCGTATTTTTTAAACTCCATTGTTGATTCGAATAGCAAACAACTCTTACTGCACGCACCACAACATACTTTTTAAAATGGTGGTTGAAATAAAATGCAGCGTGGAGTCAACCAATCAAAATGCAGCGTGAACTCAACCAATGATCATGTTCAGTAAGGCCCTCCCCTGAAAGTTCCTGAACTTTGAAAAAGTACTACCTCGCGAGCAGGGGCTTTCTGAGGGGGACATTTTTACCCGGAACTTCATTTAGACTCTGGTCCCTGCTGTCGAAACACACAGAGTACCACCCCAAAGTTCTTAGTTCCTGGGGAAAGTTCCTGCGGTGGAAACGCAGAAGAGTTGTTTGCTATTTGAATAAACAATGGAGTTTAAAAAATACGACTGATGGACCGACGACAAGGTTCAGGCTTTAATAAGCGTATATGCTGAGGACGAAATCCATTGGGAACTGGAAAGTCACGCGAAGTCTAATTTGCCTAACCTTCGCGTTACTTGAAGATTAGGCAAATGACCGCAATAGAAACGTAGACAGCAACAGGTCTGGGGGAAAAAGCTCCTGGGACAAATTGTTGCAGGTAATTTTGGTGGTGGTTTATATGACTTTCTTTCTTCTGTTGAACATTAAAGAATATATTCTGGTTACCAAACAGTTTTAGTTCCCATTGACTTCCATTGTTTGTCCATTCAATGAAAGTCGATGGGAACCAAAATTGTTTAGTTACCAGCATTCTTCAAAATATCTTCACTTTTGTTCTACAGAAGAAAGAAATGCATGCATACAGTTTAGAACAACATGAGAGTGTCAGGGTTGTTGAAGGGAAAGGCGAGGACTCAAAGATGCAGAGGAATGGGCTTTTTAATGATAATAGTAAAACAAAAAACAAGACAAAACAAACTACCCCGAGGGGGAAAAAACAGACTTGACTGGAGCAGGAAGCAGGGAAACATGAGGTAAATACGACGATTCCGCACTGGACTGCAAACACAAGGAGATTAAATAGGGAACAAACAAAAGAGGGTAACGAGGGAAGACAGGTGGGGCAAATGAACCAATAATCAGGAAACAAGGTGGGCAGGGTTAGACAATGGACACGAGCACATGGCACAAAGAAACACTTAACAAGACATGTGCTCACACCAAACATGACATGAACATGTAGCTAATGAGAACTCATCAGCTGCATGTTCACACAAAACATGACGTAGCACGTAGCCAGTGAAAAAACACCAACCACGTGCTACACAACATAAGACAAAACATGAAAGCACACGGCCGATGAAAACATGAACCGTGTGCTACACAGAACACAGACAGAAGAGCACATGCTCACATGACAAAACAGAGCGCACGAGAACGAGCGAATGCTCATTCCATGCGCTCGTGACAGACAACAAATACGCGGAGCATGAATGTCCGAATCCCAACACAAAACTGAAACCCAAACTAGACTGAAGTGCTGGGATCCGAAAACCACGCCCCGTACACAAAACACAAGGACAGAAGAGCACGCAGCTTGAGCATGCTCAAAGCTGCGCGCTCACACAAGAAAAGACAAACAATACAGGAGTGTCAGGGCTCTGTCACAAACCAAGAGTAAACTAGACCGAAGTGACAGAACCCTGACACTACCCACCTGGCGTCCCTAACGAGGGACACCAAAACAAGGCAGGAACAAGATAACAAGACAGATACACAGACCAAACACAAGACAGGAAAATCAAAACACAGAGACAAAGAGGGGAGGGAGGGGAGCCAAGTCAGAGCCAGCAGGACAGTCCAGAGAGTCTCCAGCGTGGACCAGGGAGGGACGGGAGGGTTGAGCCAGGGAGGCTCAGACGGGCCTGGAACCCCAGCAGAAGACCAGGGCGGAGCTGGAGGGACAGACCAGGGTGGCTCCGGCCAATCAAGAACCCCAGCAGAAGACCAGGGTGGAGCTGGAGGGACAGACCAGGGTGGCTCCGGCCAATCAAGAACCCCAGCAGATGACCAGGGCGGGACCGGAGGGACAGACCAGGCAGGCTCCAGCGGGTCAGGAGTCCTGGCTGAAGGCCAGGGTGGTGCTGGAGGGACGGACCAGGCAGGCTCCGGCAGGTCAGGAGTCCTGGCTGAAGGCCAGGGTGGTGCCAGTCGGACGGGCCAGGCGGGCTCTGGCGGATCTGGACGGCTGACTGGGACCCTCACAGGAATCAGAACAGGAGCCGGAGGCAGGACAGGACACAGGACGGGAGACAGAGTCATTACCAGACGTTGATCAGGGGCCAGAGACCTCACCGGCCTCGGGTCAGGGGCTGGAGCTGGCAGGGCAAAGCGAATGGGTGGCACGGGCAGCGCAAGACGCCTGGGTGGCTCGGGCAGGGTAAAACGCCTGGGTGGCTCGGGCAGGGCAAAACGCCTGGGTGGCGCGGGCAGGGCAAGACGCCTGGGTGGCGTGGGCAGGGCAAGACGCCTGGGCGGCATGGGCAGGGCAAGACGCCTGGGGGCGCGGGCAGGGCAAGACATCTGGGGGGCGTCTCTGGGCCAGCAGCAGGCTCTGGGATGGCCTCCAGGCCATGTAGGGTGGAGGAAGCCTTCTTTCTCCTCCTCCTCCGAGAACGAGGCGGTGGTCGGGTGCTTACCGCCTCCGGGGGAGCTGCAGCCTCTTCGGCCGTCTCAGGGGGTGCTGCAGCTTCTACGGGCGCCTCTGGGGGTGCTGCAGCTTCTACGGCCGCCTCTGGGGGTGCTGCAGCTTCTACGGCCGCCTCTGGGGGTGCTGCAGCTTCTACGGCCGCCTCTGGGGGGACTGCAGTACTGACGGCCACCTCTGGGGAGACTGCAGTACTGACGGCTGCCTCTGGGGAGACTGCAGTACTGACGGCTGCCTCTGGGGAGACTGCAGTACTGACGGCTGCCTCTGGGGAGACTGCAGTACTGACGGCTGCCTCTGGGGGGACTGCAGCCTCTTCGGCCGCCTCTGGGGGAGCTGCAGCAGTCCCACCCAACCAGGGCAAACCTTCAGGGTGTGTTTCCCCGACTGGATAGGAGAAAGATGAGGCGGGCCGGTTCTTCCTCCTCCTACTCTGTTTCCGGATCATCGGAGGGCTGGGGCTTCCACTGACTGCCGATGGAAGAGGGGAACAGTCAGTGGGATGGGACTCCGCTTGAGGTGGAGGTTCAGGCTCCCCAAGATGGAAAACGTGATAAACGAAGTCCCAGAAACCAAGACTCCCCAGCTTCTCCATCTCCCACAGGCTGAGAGGTTGATCAAGAGAGATGTTAAAGACCTCCTTGATCTCAGCCTCACTGTACGCCAGGTGGTCCACTTCTATGAGGAAGTCGCACGCAAAGTCTCTAACGTCAGTCCCCTGCTGACGGATGTAATTGGCATTTACATGCTGGACCAACAGCTGGCGGTTGGAAGGTACAGTGGTGGGAGAAGGAAAAAGGAAGATGCCCATTGTCTGCTGAGTCCTCTTTTTTGGCGGAATCGTTCTGTCAGGGTTGTTGAAGGGAAAGGCGAGGACTCAAAGATGCAGAGGAATGGGCTTTTTAATGATAATAGTAAAACAAAAAACAAGACAAAACAAACTACCCCGAGGGGGAAAAAATTGACTTGACTTGACTTGACTTGACTTGACTTGACTTGACTTGACTTGACTTGACTTGACTTGACTTGACTTGACTTGACTTGACTTGACTTGACTTGACTTGACTTGAGCAGGAAGCAGGGAAACATGAGGTAAATACGACGACAATTCCGCACTGGACTGCAAACACAAGGAGATTAAATAGGGAACAAACAAAAGAGGGTAACGAGGGAAGACAGGTGGGGCAAATGAACCAATAATCAGGAAACAAGGTGGGCAGGGTTAGACAATGGACACGAGCACATGGCACAAAGAAACACTTAACAAGACATGTGCTCACACCAAACATGACATGAACATGCAGCTAATGAGAACTCATCAGCTGCATGTTCACACAAAACATGACAACATGACGTAGCACGTAGCCAGTGAAAAAACACCAACCACGTGCTACACAACATAAGACAAAACATGAAAGCACACGGCCGATGAAAACATGAACCGTGTGCTACACAGAACACAGACAGAAGAGCACATGCTCACATGACAAAACAGAGCGCACGAGAACGAGCGAATGCTCATTCCGTGCGCTCGTGACAGACAACAAACACGCGGAGCATGAATGTCCGAATCCCAACACAAAACTGAAACCCAAACTAGACTGAAGTGCTGGGATCCGAACACCACGCCCCGCACACAAAACACAAGGACAGAAGAGCACGCAGCTTGAGCATGCTCAAAGCTGCGCGCTCACACAAGACAAGACAAACAATACAGGAGTGTCAGGGCTCTGTCACAAACCAAGAGTAAACTAGACCGAAGTGACAGAACCCTGACAGAGAGAGAGTAAAGGATGACAGATTATTTATTTTTGGATGAACTATCCCTTTAAACTGGTTAGTCTGGTCTTTTGGCTAGTTTAAGTCGGATTTGGGTTCTTCCACCCTGAAGTCCAGCTTAACCAGGCTGGGAGACTACCTTAAACCAGACCTGCAAACCAGCTCAGGCTATTTATAAGCTGTTTTTGCTTTCAGTAAGGAGCTTCTACAGGAATACGAATTCAGTTGATTTTGTAGAATGGCTAAAATGGAGGGAGGCCATCGCAAAGAGCATTTGCATTCCTTTAAACGTCCTCATCTTCATTCCACTCCCTTGGTAATCACAGACTGCTAACAGAGATCGGAGCACCGTTGATGGTTGTGGCGAGAGGGAGAAGGGAAAAAAACTAATTTGCAAATTCTGGTGAAGTTGTGTACTTAAAACTCTCCCTCATCCTCTCTCTTAATCACTCTCTCAATCGCTTTCTCTCTCACACACTCCTCATAAAATCCCCCTATTAGCATATTCATCGTCTCAAGTTCATAAAGAACCACATATGGACTTGGCGTGCAGAAGGCTGTCCATTTAATGAGCAGCACAGGCACACTCTATCGCTGATATCAGCCCAGAAGTATGTGTGTGACACTTTGTATTGTATGGCCTCCAGACATCACATCCTCAAAGAACACAGACAGCATTGTATTATTTGCAAATATGAATGAAAGGACGAATAAAGATGCTTTTGGTGTTTCTGAAATGAATGGACTGTGCAACATTGCAACACATTCTGTAGCTTTTCTTCCTCTGCGGTTTGCATTGGCTGATATGAAGGCCTGAGAGATCTCGCTCTTTTTAACTGCGAACACAGATTCCATTTGAATACGGTGTGATAGCGGCGCCGTGTCGCGTTGTGACTTCCATCAGCTTCCCTCGTCACAGGCCTCTTTTTCATGCCGCTTTTGTGATGCGAGTGGCAAGATGCTACTTCGGGGGAGGCTTGTGTTGCCTCTTTCTGTCTCAACACTTGCAAAAAGGAAAAAGAGAAACACACCCCATAATGCATTTTTATGTCTTACGTATCTCTTTTCCAGCATGTATTGCAGATCTTGTAGTCAAACTGTACCAGTGTGTGCTGATAATATAAGGGATGATAATGATATGATAGGATATCACCAATTGCAGCCCATTACGGGAGAGAAAAGTAAATTTGTCTGTATTTCAAAAGCATTTCCAAATCTGTCGCGCACATCTAACATGAATGGTTCACAAGTGTGATTGTTATTCATCATGTGCTGCATGGTTGTCATAGAAGTTTTAGTGTTGTATACATGGCAATCTGAATCCTTCATGTCAGAACACAATCAGATTTACTCTTTTTCCCTGCAAAGAGCATGTCCAGATTATACTTCATCCCCCTGCATTATGAAAAAAATTGCATCATTATCATTACTGTAATGCACAAAAAAAAAAAGCAAAAACAAAATCATTATCATTGTATGTGGGGTTGGTAATATTTGTTTTATATGTTTTTCCTTCATAACTCATTTTAATATGCTGATTTGCCGTCAGATTTACAGGGCAAATTAGCGTGAGCACAATTCCAAAAAAGCACAGATGGGAGTGGAAAGTTCTGCGCTTGATCTACTGACGATTAAAGAACACAGTCCGATCATTTCCATAATAAGTTAGAATCTAGTTTAAAGGTCCCTTTGCATGGCATTTTTCTATTATTTTATAATGTTTCCTGAGGTGTACTTATATTGTTAGTATGATTTTTACATAATAAAATGTCATAATTTAGAAATAAAAACGCCCACTGTTGTGATTGACTGACATCTTTGCATTTGAATGAGTATCAGATCTTGCAGCGGATGGGGCATGGTTTAATGAGGTCTACCAGGCACGAGCAGGCACGAGCTGCTGCCAGAGAGACGGATGGACCGGAGTTCACTTCTCATCAGTTCTCAGCACATCTTAGTTCAGTGAACTGTTGTAGTTACGAGCATATACTACAGGTTATTCGTTTATTTCTAGTCGGAGGGACTGTCACTCATGTCAGAAAGTTAGTAACTCTAGTAAATTATGGATCAGCGCTGACTGGAGACGCGAACCGCTTAGAACGATTCAGTCAGATTTGGTGAACTGGTTCGGTTCACTAAAAAGAACCGGTTCAAAAGAATGATTCGTTCGCGAACCGGACATCAATGGACAAGAGACGGAGCGATTGCTAGCAAAGTTCTTTATAGTAACTACTGATTTGTGAGAGCTGTCAGCGCGAGTTTATTGTGTATTGTGAAGTTTATCTCTAAAGATGTAACTCTGCTGATGTTGAGCAGAAACTCACGACTCTATGCACATTTGAGAACAGATAGACGCGACGAGGACGTACAAAAACACTGACTCACAAGATAGAAAACACGAAAACAGCGTTTTGTCAGGAGAGAGAGAAGCCGCAGCGTGTGCACGAATAATAAAGTTCTGTGTGAACTTGAATAATTAGCTAACACATCAGAAATCACTGATCACAGATCAGAAGGAACTGAAAAAAGACTTCTGTTTTCATGTGTACATCCAAACACTGAGAAACTGCCAGCATTCACTCGTTCACATGCCATGATCTCTCGAGGACAAATATGGCGCTTGCATAGGCGTGCCAAATCCTCTGGGCGGAGGAAAGGGAGGTAACCGTTCCTGTTATGACTTCATAACAGGAAAATTCCAGATCAGCTCGCCTGGGCTGACATTTTCTCAAAGGCAGAGAAAGACACCCAGAACACAGTTTACAACGATCAAAATTTCTAGCCACTTGGGGACAATATTCAGACTAGGGGAACTCATATTAATGTTGAAAAACCTCATAAAATGAAAATGTCATGCCATGGGACCTTTAAGACGTGTTTTTTTTGGGAGGTAAATAATGGCGTGAACACCAGTAGATCGACTAGCGCAAACCTTAGTAAATCACCTTGCATGATTCATTTAAATACTCTCCTCCCATACATTTTGGGCCTGAAAGGCAAACTCCTACAAATGGATATACAATAAATAATGTTCGCCACAACAATAACTCCTTTTCAGTGCAAATTTTTCACTGCGTGTATTTAGTAAAGCCTGACAGTAGATTTTTTAATGCCAAAAGAGGGTTTGCGTTGGGACAAGCTGTTAATAAATCTGGCCCTGTTTTTATTCTTATTTTAAATTCGGTTTTTTTAATGTGCTTTATATATGTATAAAGGCAGTTAATCAATTAAAAAACAAATTAGTATCACATTTTCTGTAATTAATCGCACCTAACATTGAAGATTAATATATTTTAATATTGTAATAATTTCACACTGAATCTCCAAATTGAACTCTGGGAGTTCAGGTTGCCACAGTGTCTCTGGGAATTCAGGTTGCCACGGAGGCTCTGGGAGTTCAGGTTGCCATGGCGGTTCGGACCCTTCAGGATTGCCCTCCATTGAGAAGTAGCTCCCCCCACCCAAAAAAAAAAAATTCTTGGGAGGAACCACAGGTGGAACAAGAAGCCACTCTGGACTGGAGACAGGAAGTACTGTGACCATTTGGCAAGGTGGCGCGGTGACCATTTGAATTGCCAGTGCTGAAACCTCTGGACTCTGGTCACGGACTGGAGCCCACTCTGGACTGGCAACAGGAGGCGGAGTCCACTCTGGACTGGCGACAGGAGGCACTGTGACCATTTGGCTAGGTGGCGCTGTGACCATTTGAATTGGCAGCGCTGAAACCTCTGTACTCTGGTCACGGGCTGGAGCTCTCTCTGGACTCTGGTCTGGGGCTGGAGCGCTCTCTGGATGCTGGTGCTGGTCTGGGGATGGAGCACTCTCTGGACGCTGGTCTGGGGCAGGAGCCCTCTCTGGATGCTGGTCTGGGGCAGGAGATGTTGCTTGGCTCTGGACGTGGACTGGGGACGTCACTGGGCTCAGGAAGGAGACAGGGGACGTCACTGGGCTCTGGACAGAGGCGGGGGACTTCACTGGACACTTGATGGGGACTGGAGGCATCTCCTTCCAAAAGTCGATAAGCCAGTTTTCATCTGCTGGTTCTGGTGAAGTTGAGGTTGCAGGTATGGCAGTGGCCATCTTGGCTGGAGTGGAACAGGGTGACTGTGGCTGAGTGGTGGTGGTGTCCTTATCAACCTCACCAACAGTAAGGGAAGAACCTCCCAGCCACAGCACATAATCAAGATATTGGGCCTGGGAGCATGTGGTCGCTGCTGCTCGTACCTGGCGAAATAAGTGGTCATCCAGCCCAGTCCAAAAGATGCCCTTCAGCATCCCATCGCCCCATGGCACCAGGTGGGCCAAGTCGAGGAACTCCTCCACATACTCCTCGATAGACCGGCCATCTTGTGCTATTTCGAGTAGCAGATCAGCCGGGTCACAAGGAATGAGCAGAATGCCCATGTAATCTGACACTGTGTGTTGCACAGGAACAGGCAGTAGACTCAGGAGATCCAAATATGACATAAACTTTAATGTAAACTCTCAGAAACAACACGGAACAACAAGGAAACCACACTCTACCATAACGGTTACAGACAAAGAGTGAGGAATAGGGAAGAACTAAAATAGCAAACGGAAACAAGATAATTAACTGAACACAGCTGAAACGAACATAACTAATGAGGGTAACTATGGTGACAAACAAGCGCCGGGAAACTAAGACAAAGGAACACGTGACAGAATGAAAACTAAACAGACAGACATGTTACAGATGTCTCTATTGAATGGATTTTTCTCTCACTTTGCCATTAATTATAGCCATTCAACATTACAGTTTGATTGAATGCTTTCAAATTTAACATCTATTAGGCTTTAAAAAATAGTGATAGTGAACTTCACATAACCTGACAATCTCAACATAAACCTGTGCCGTTCATTATATCAATGCTAACGAGTTCACTGCTTAGATTAAATATAGATGAATCCTTATTAAAGCTACAAAAGTTATTCACTCAAAAGCAGTGAGGGATATTTGATTTTCGATTTTTCTTTAATTCTTTGATTTAAGTAATGACAGACAGAAGCGGGTATATACAGTATATACTGTACCTATTTTGTATAATAAATATAAGTATCAAAATAATTTATTTATCTCTTTCTGCAGCTTGCGCTCATTGGACACAGTACTTGCTATACATTTTAATGATCAAGAGGAGTTACTTCTGCAAAAACTGCGTGTTTCACTTTTAATGGTCCTAAAAATAGGCTTAATTTTTTTATTGTAAAATATAGCTTTAATTTTCAGGTGAACTGTGTTTTCATAAGATTCACTGCTAGTTCAACTGTGATAGCATCTCTGTAGAAACGGGGGAAAAAGAGAAATAAGAAATACTTTTTTTCCACTACCAGCACGAGAGAGATAAAAGCAGACGGTTGTTCTCAGTCACGAAATGACCTCCCTTAGCGAGTGCCTTCAGATTACAAACACACTTGTAGAAGTGCATAAAAACATTGCTATTCATGTAGCGCTAGCGAGTGAGCGTCTTTATTTAGAATTGTCTGAATGACGGCCAGTGAGCTGTTGACACTGCACTGAATCTGCTCCCCGGGGTTTAGATAATGTGAAGATCTACTGATGGTTGTGGGACTGACAGAATGTGAAGGGGCCTGAAAGAGAGCGAAGATGAAAAAGCGTGAACGAGCTAAAGCGAGAACAAGGCTGTGTTTTGACTTGGCTGACTTTCTGCTAACCGACAGAATGAGTGAATGAAAGCGCTTCGCAGACAAACCGAGGACAGGGGAAAGGATCGCACAGACGTCGGGAAAGAGCCAGATGAAGGGAAAGCTCACAGCTGTCTCCCAACAGAAGGAAGCAGCGTTCTCCTGATGTTACAGGTGCAGACCCCCTCCTTTTCTTCTCGCTCTCTTTTTCTCTCTCACTGAAGGTTGTCTGGCGTGAACGCCCTCAGTAAATGTCAGAACAAGCTGCTGCTCTTCCCAGACCACGCAGTGGGAGAACCACCAACCTCATCGCCTTGGCAACCCCTTGTCTCTCATCCGAAAGAAAAAGGCGAGGAGAAGGAGAAGAAAAGGGCTTTTATGCCGCTGACCCCCCTCCTTTCCGTACGCACACACTCAGACATGCCCATCAACACTCCCCGAGAGACCCTTCTGAGACCTGAAACATGTGGGTGAGCTCCCAGGCTTTCTGAAAGGACTGGAGAGAAAGGAGAGCACTGAGGGGAAGAAGAAGAAAAAAACTTTGCCAGGGAAAATTTTGTAGACTATATATAGACTTACCAGCTAGATTGACTGATAGGCGAATTGGTAACACCTTACAATAAGATTAAATTAGTTAACATGAACTAACAATGAAACATTGTAAAGCATTTATTAATCTGAGGGCATGTTTACAAGACAACGATGTACTAAAACGTGCGCTTTTCGCATACAGACGGCAATGTTGTCAAAATGATCCCCGTTCACATGGGGATCCGCGGAAATGACTTACAACGCTGTATTCTGCTGCCAGGCCAGTAGTTGGCGATGTCACTTTGTAAAAAAACACTATGCGCCCATGGACGCATGATGCCACTGTTTTCACAAATTCGTGTTTTTATAGTTTAGACAATAATGGTATCAATTTCATTTTAAACGTTTTCAGGCCCCTGAAATGTTGTTATCGTGTAAATTAATGCCGGAAACACATACAAAGTTTTTCATTTTAAGTTAAAAACTAAATTTAATGTTAATTTCAACATATACTAATGCATAATTCAATTCAAAAGTGTATCTGTTAGAATTATTGGGCCTGAGCTAACATGAACTAACCATGGACAGTTGTGTTTGTATTAACTAACTTTAACAAAGATTTATAAATACTGTAACAAATGTATCGCACATTGTTAGTTAATGCATTAACTAATGGGATATTATTGTAAAGTGTTACCAGTGATTTAATAGCCAATAGGGCTGGTTTTTTCACTTCTGTCCATCTGGGGACTTTGTTTGTTAAAACAACTTGTAATGCAAGACTTTAGAATAAAAACACTTTTATTTTAATTAAGCAGAATTCTCAGAATAATTGCTAAATTAGACTTGTGAAAATGCCAGAAATAAATTTAATAAAGGCTGATAACAGTTCAGTAGGCAAATATATAATGACATCTCACTGTTTTTGACAGATTTTGAATGCTTTGTATCTGAAGATTTTTACTCTAGTATCTAATTTCTGAGCCTCTAGTGGTACCAAAAAGAATAGCAAAACTAATTATAATTAAAAATATTTTCTAAACTCCTAAACTCCATTCCAGTCTGCCATTGGCTGGCTAAACAGATAGTCCCACCCCAAGCTTGTGCCATTGGTTGAGCCACTGCTGCTCTGTCACGCCACACTCGCTAACAAACCATGCTTACTTTATCCAAGTAAACTGGGAAAGTAAAAAGTATTTTAATATCCAAAAATGCAAATTTCTACTTCACTGCTGGATGGCTTAAAGTATAAAGTGCAGATAGGATACTTAAGGCTAAATTTTCTATAAAACAAGCCTGTCTCTTAGATTCAGCTTCTCTGATGTACTATATGGACATGAGAGATGTCTTATTATTTTTTCCCCCTCCCTACTGTTTGAGCTCCATATTCTCTGTGCAGAGCAAGCCTTATGTGTCATCAGACCACATGGGGCCATTTTGTTGGATGGTACTTTGAGACTGCAGGTGCTCTCTCTATAATGGCTGCTGGGACTGCATTTCTTCCTCCAAAGTGCCCTGTCTTTCTCTTTCTCACAGTCTTTCTCTCCCTATGTGCCACCTCTTACTGCGTCCCTGCAGCTGAGCTCCAACCTCTTGAAAACTGTTGTTTGTGTGGTATTTTTCATGAGAGAGAGAGAGAGAGTTTGAGAAGAAGGTGGGTGTGTAGTCTGGCTTTATGGCGATGTTCCATCAGGTCGCTGTGGCGACAGCGTTTAGCAGAGCTCCTCAGGGAGACAGGAAACGACTGTAAGAGGAAGCAAGTGAGAAAAGTATAAATGCGTGAGTGAATTAATAAGGTTAGCAATATACTTTAGGCAAGTGTTCCTGTTGAACATGTCTAAGAAGAGTGTTACTGGAGGGTGTGATCTGTTTTCTGTAAGCGTTCACATTCATCTTAATGGCAACGGCTACCTTAACTGGTTGTCTGACAGCAGTACAATAACATATTCATTTTATACTTATTTAATTTTTTTTATTTTATTTAACCTTATTTTAAACTCAAATTGGCTGACAGCACCACAATAATACACACAGAACATTTATTTTACTTTTTATTTTATTATTAATACTGATTGGATGAAAACACCACAATAATACTACAGTAAATGTATTATTTAATTTAATTTTATTTTATTTTATTATTAACACTGATTGGCTGACAGCACCACAGTAATACATACAGTAAATTTATTATTTAATTGTATTATTAACACTGATTGGCTGACAGCACCACAGTAATGCATACAGTACATTTATTATTTAATTTTATTATTAACACTGATTGGCTGGCAGCACCACAATGACACATACAGTAAGTTTATTTTTTATTTAATATTTATTTTATTTTTATTTACTCTAAATACTAATTGGCTGAACACACCACAATAACACATACAATATACTTATATTTATTTTATATTTATTTTATTTTTCATTTAACTTTCTTTGAAACACTAATTAGCTGACAGCACCACAATATCACATATGGGACAATTATTTTATTTTATTTTCGTAACACTGATTGATTTTATTCTATTTCATTTTACCATTGATTGGACACTACTGTAACGCATATAGTACAATCCAGATGAAAAAAAAATTGTTATTTCATGCCGTTAAGTGTCCTTAACATCTACTGTAATACATTGAAATGCTTGTTTATTTTATATGTTGCATGCAATAAAAATATTTTGTCCAAATACATTTTTTGAGAGCTACTACAGCTACTTATGAATGATGATGACTATCAGTGAACATGTACCATAGGACATGATCTATGTTATAGCAAGGGCTAATTTCTAACGCTAACTAGCCAAATATTGACTCCTGATGCAAAAAGCCTCAGTAGCCTACTCAAGAGAGGTGATATCATGCTATCTTACCAATTGATGTGTCATTAAGATATGTTGTTATCCAAGTAGCTAGCTATAACCATGCACAGTTTAACTTACTCTTCAGACTGTTGCTCTGCGTTGACAGAAGTTGACCCGAAGACAGACAGACCAAAGAAAACAGTTTGAGCTAATGGCCACTATAGCAGCTATTGCAACAACGCTTTGCACATTTGCTACAAAATTGAGGTTAGCGTTTGCATGTTTAATTTGACAAATTTTAAAGATCCAATATTTTGTGACAAGCGCGTTCATTGTTTTTGACCTTAAAAAAAACAAGAAAAATATATTGTATGCTAGCTGACGTTGTTAGCATCTGTCGTTCATGATTATTTTTAACCAGAAACCTAGAGCTAAAATAGATATGTCCAAAAAAAAATCACTTTTATGCCTCAAAAGATTTTCTTTTTTTGTGAAAGATTTCTCTCAAAGTGAAACGTTTACACTTTTTCCTCAGGCGGAGAGGTAACTCTACTGATCATGAGCTGACTGAGTATCATCACACTGACTTGAAGAAATTTTGTGATTGAAGAAATTTAGTGTGTTAAAATGACTTCGGTCTCCACTGTATGTCAGATCTGAGAGTGACAGGAAGACGTGAGGCGCTTCGCTCAGTATGGCAGCGGCTCGGGTCTTGAATGACCATGTGGTTGTAAGCGAAAGACTATAGTTAACACTGTCAAAAGGTCTGCGCTCTCCTTACCTCACTGTCTTTATTCTTTCACACAACTGGTGTAATTTTCCTTCAAACACAATATTCTTGTCTCTTTCTTTCTTGTGGTGCATTCGCTCTTCTTGCACATGTATTTAATGTTTCCTCTGACAGCTCAACAGTATATCTTATTTCACTCTCCTTATCTGTGTCATTCATTCCAGCTGCCTCTGCTCTTTATTTCTCAATTTCAGCTTCTCTCTCTCAATCTCTCTTTCTCTCAGTCCTCAACATAGTAATTTCCTTTAAGTCACTCTTAACAATAGTTCCACTCTCTCTCCCTTTCAGTATGATATACAGCCTATCCGCCACATGTCTCTTTCACTCTATATATTAAAGCCTTTCTCTGTATTAACTGCTGTGATGTTGTACAGTGTTTTACAGGCATGTTGCACAGGATATGAGAGGTTATTTTTACCCCTCTGTCTTTGTGAGACTTGTATGGTTTTTATTTGGTGTCTCCTCAACGACACAACCCAGAGGTCACAAAAACAATATCTTTCATATCCTGAGGATTTCTGAGCTGTACATTGCGTGTTTGGCCACCCTTGAATCCACTAAGACTTCAATTTCAGTTAATTTGTGCATATGTGTACATGTGTGTGTTTGTGTGTGTGTGTGTGTGTGTGTGCTACCTAGCTTTATCAGGCGTGTAGCTCAAACCTGGGGTTTCACTGTGGGAAGAAATACAGTCATTAATTTTATTTTATGACTTTTTTTAAAAGTGTGTGTGTGTGTGTGTGTGTGTGTGTGTGTGTGTGTGTGTGTGTGTGTGTGTGTGTGTGTGTGTGTGTGTGTGTGTGTGTGTGTGTGTGTGTGTGTGTGTGTGTGTGTGTGTGTGTGTGTGGACTGGTAATCATCACGTTATGGGGACAAAATGTCCCCACAAAGATAGCAATATCCGAAATCCTCATCCTTGTGGGGACATTTTTAGGTCCCCATGAGGAAAACATCTTATAAATCAGACTAAGTGATGTTTTTTGAAAATGTAAAATTGCAGAATGTCTCCTGTGAGGGTTAGGTTTAGGTTTAGGGGCAGTGTAGGGGGATAGAATATACGGTATGTACGGTATAAAAACCATTACGCCTATGGAAAGTCCCCATAAAAGATGAAAACCCAACATGTGTGTGTGTGTGTGTGTGTGTGTGTGTGTGTGTGTGGAGTGATGCATTTTACTCACACTTTGCTCTAAACCTACACTCAAAAAAAGTTCACTTTATTTAAAGAATTTCATTTGATTTAACACCCTTGTTTCAGGTTTCTTGTTCAAATTGGATTGCTTTATGTTAAATTGGCTCGGAACGGTTACTCTTTGACTTAACTTGATGTTTTCATTTTGAAATAACATGTTTCAATCAAGTTACCCAATCAAACAGGACTTTCACTTCCCATCATGCTTTGCAAAGGGCATAACATGGGAGAGTAAATGTTGAAATAAAGTGTTGTTTCAAGCATAGTTTGGCAAGATGAGAAAATGGAGAGACTTAATTTTTAATGTTATATTATGTTGGTATTTAAAAGTTTCATATTTCTTTCTTCCGCATTCTTTCATGAATGAATCATTCAGATTGGTTTTGTGAACTGGATCAGCTGATTAATTTTAAAGATCTGTCTCAAAGAACAGTTCAGAGCTACTTCGACAGCTATAGAGCAGATGTCAAGTTTTTGGTCTGTTTCTCACACAAAGCTATTATATGTCTTCAGAAGATTTTGAATATAGTGAATATCATACAGACATTGTTCATTGTAATTGCGTTGGAGGTGTGTGTGTGTGTGTGTGTGTGTGTGGGTGGTTGGTGTGTGGGGGGGGGGGCTTGGAAAACAGTCTTCAAATTTTCTCTTTGTGTTCCACAGAAGTTGTTCAGCTTTGGAACGACATGACGGTAAGTAAATGATAACAGAATTTTCATTTTTGAGTGACCTGTCCCATTCATTGTGTGTGTGTGTGTGTGTGTGTGTGTGTGTGTGTGTGTGTGTGTGTGTGTGTGTGTGTGTGTGTGTGTGTGTGTGTTTGTGTGTGTGTGTGGTCCTGGTATTCCCTACATTATGGGTACCAAGTGTCCTCACAAGTATAACAATACCAGTCAATGTTGACCTTGTGGGAAAATGTTTTGGTCCCCATCAGGAAACAAGCTTATAAATCATACAGAATTATCTTTAAAAAAAAAATTAAATTCAGAAAGTTTGTGTTAGTGTATGGGGATAGAATATACCGTTTGTATAGTATAAAAATCATTACGCCTATGGATTGTCCCCATAAAACATGCAAACCCGGAAACCCAACGTATGTGTGTGTGTGTTCATGTTTTTCTATCCTGGTGGGGACTTCAACCTGAATGCACACTGACTCATGGGGACCTAAATTGAAGATCCCATGAGGAAACAAGCTTATAAAGGATACAGAAAGAAAATGAAATTTTTTTGAAAATGTAAAAATGCAGAAAGTTTTGTATGATGGGTAAGTTTAGGGATTGGGTTAGTGTAAGGGGATAGAATATAGGCTACAGTTTGTACAGAATAAAAACCTTAACATCTATGGAGAGTTCCCACAAAGATAGTAAACCAGACAGTGTGTGTGTGTGTGTGTGGGCCTTTCTGCTTCAATGCCTTGACCAGGCTGTAACGGCCTGTGCCAGTTGAGCTTCCACATAACCTTAGGTCTATGGGGAGATCCTTGTCTTTCATGTGCCCTTCCACCAATGTCCTATCAAAGTAGGTCAGGACATGTAGAAAAAGAAAGAAAAAAAAAAACACCCACACACCACTATAACTTTGAACCGAGAGATAGAAAACACCAGGTGTGAGCAAGGTCATAGAGATGATATGAAAGGATAAAAGATCATAACTTTTATTCTATCATATTTTTTTTTGCTGATTTCACATTCAAACATTTACAGAAACTTGTAACTATGGTTAGTAAGAAGCATGAATTAAACATCTTACACGTTTGTGCTATAGATGATACCTGTTGAGGTTTTTACTTTTCAAAGTGATTTGTCTTACAGTTTTCGCCTAGTGGAAGATTAAACAGGTGTAAGAACACTGCAGACTGACATTGAAGGAGGGATGCGAGGCAATGTTTAGAAACCAGAAATCATGCAGACTTGGAGGTGGATTCTTTTGACATGGACCAGCAAAGCAATGCCCTAGCAACCACTCTTAACACCTTAGCAACTGCACAGCAAAGGCCCAGCCCAAACACCACTAATTTTTTCTGCAGTAAATGAAATTATTGACAGACTGAAGAGGTTTAAGGTCACCCTAACCCTTCCTTGAAGGGAGCTCATAAAGTCCAAGCCTGGATTGGACAATGTTGTGAGAGTCTCACATGCTTCCAATGGGAAGGCAGTTTGGCTTCACGTCTGTGTTGGATGATGATGCTGATGTGAGAGCAGCATGTGGAGTACTGTGTGAATTATCTTATTACTGAAACGCTGTAGGATGAAATCACTGGGCCCAGGCAGGGGGAGGAAAAGCCCAGCTGACAGCCATATAGAAAGAGTCCAGAGCCCCCCAGCCGGCAGCCGGGACATCACCATCGGAGCGAGGCCTACACGACATGCTGGGCCTGTCAGAAAGACGGAGCTCTTTTCACAACACACTTTTGTCCATCCTCTCTCTCCTTCGGTGAAGCTCTCACTATCCAGCCGAGTGCTCACAGTCTTCTTCCCCATAAAACCCTCCCACAGTACGGATTGTTCCATTCATCTGCGGCAGGGAGGAGCCGGATGGACATCACTCATCAGGGATTGTACAAAATAGTTAACAAGTACAATGGTTCAATTTAAGCTAATCCCTTGATGGTTATCAGCATCCTTTGGGCATTAAATCCGGTTTGGTTGAGAACTAAATGTCATTGACTTTTTCCAAACTTCTTTAAAAATATATTTTGCTAAAATACATTAATCTGTAATGGTTTTAGCTATTAATCTCAAGACTGGTTTAAAAACACTTATTTGGTTAAGTGCCAGTAACAAATGAAGAGTAATTTGTGTTCTTTGCTTAAAAAAAACATCTTTAGCATCTTAGGCAGGTTAAATGGTCTAAACCAGCTAAACACCAACTTGGCTAGGTTGAGAAACTATTTTAAACCAACTAACCACCCAGCAAACTATCTTATACTGGTTTAAAACGGACTTCTTGTTAATTCAGTGCAAAGACCAAATGAAAAGTAATTTGTGTTATTTGCTTAAAAAATGTCTTTAGCCTCTTAAGGCCTGTACACACCGGGACGAATATCGCGCGCGCTTATCGCCAGCGTTTTTCGTGCCGTTTTTCGGCGTGTCTTGAGTGTTCACACCCAAGCGATTTTCACTGGCGCTGTGCCGAGTGAACGTGCACATTCAGTCGATGCGCTCCTGGTACACAAGATGGTGCTGCGGCACTTTTAGCCTCTGACACTCGCTTGTCACACAGAAGGAGAAGAGAGACAGTATTTACGTGCTTGCCAAAACCATAGACATATTATGTATATGGACAAAACCATTCACACACTTTTTGCTAACTGGCAAGCAGCATTAGCAGTTCATCTTCTTCTTTGTCTACTTACTACTTCTTCGTCGTATCAATGTGTGCTCGGCAAGACCGTTTTGTACTCGAGCGCCACCAAGCAGCTCCAGGCACGTGAACAAAAGCGCCGATCTCATTGGTCGGACAGTTTTTTACGCGCCGCGTCAAAATAAAAAAACGAACCCGAGGCGTTTTTTTTTAAATGACGCTTTTACGCCTGCCGTTTTGCGCGTCGGTGTGAACACTCACATCGGCGCCCATTGTTTAGTCCCGAGGCGTTAAACGTTGGCGATAAACGCGTGCGAAAATCGTCCCGGTGTGAACAGGCCTTTAGGCTGGTTAAATTGTCTAAACCAGCACCAACTTGGCCAGGCTGTAAGACCATCTAAACCAACTAACCACCCAGCAAACCAACTTAGACTGGTTTAAAACTTGACTTTTTGTTGTTTCAGTGCAAAGACCAAGTTAAGAGTAATTTGTATTATTTGATTAAAAAAACGTCTTTAGCATATGCTGGCTGGTTAAATGGTCTAAACCAGGTAAACACCAACTTGGCCATGGGAGGGAGACAATCTTAAACCAACCAACCACCCAGCAAACCATCTTAGACTGGTTTAAAACTCACTTCTGAACGTTTCACTGAAAATGAAGCCAATGACCACATGAAGAGTAATTAGGACATTAGTTTTTTTTTCTTTTGATAGTTTGACAATATTAGCTATACACTGGACAGTAGCCTCCAGATGTCGGACTTATGGGGTGACATCTGTTTTGATTGTCTCCAGGCAATGCTGCCCTCTAAAATACATGATGCTGCCAAGAAGACTGTCAGACTAATGATCTGTGTGTTGCTTTTGTTTGGCTTTCTCAGTCAGGCTAACCGTGCTGTATTAGTAACCATTAGTTATATTAATCTGCGGAATACCTTGCGACAGAATTGACAACTTGTCACAGACATTTGTTAAATTGGTGTGTCCCTAAAACATGTTCTTATTAGTTTGTGCTAGCTGCAGAGTGAGGCTAAGCTAGCATGCCATCCCAGGAAATTAGCCTGGTAGCATACCAGGAACAATGGTTTATTTATTTTTAAGCTGACTGCTAAAGTTGGAGAGGGGTATCCCTCTGTGACTCGGTAAACAAACCAGACAAGAGAAGAGAGAGTTGGAGGATGGAGCCAAGGGTAGCCGTTCACCTCCATGCCAGAGGCAGATAGCAGAAGAAGCGAATTTAACAAATCCCCTCGTGATCTGAAAGCACACTTCTATGTGGAGGGTGTAAAGATCTGACTTGGCCAAGCAGGAAAGTCTCCTGTTGATGGTTATTCACCGGACTTTCTAAATTCGCTCTGCCCGTAATGCACGTTTTGAACTCGAGGGGTGAAGTCTGGAGCAGTGCAGCTAAGCAGACCTGTCAGCCCTTTCAGTTGCATTCGATGTATTTTTTGTTATACTCTTCCCAAACAACCATTTGAGCATGGTCCAAGCAAAACCTCAGAGGATCTCATTTGGGAAACTTCCTTTACCCTTATTTCAACTCTTGGTTTCTTTCTTTATTTCATTGATAATTGAATAAGCTATCGCCATGTAATCAATTAAGAACTTGATCCCGGCCTCTGAGAGCAGCAGTTAATTGGCTTGTGCCAATGAGAGCCCGGGAGATCAAGCTGAGGTATTAACAAAGATGAAGTTTCGGAGGTCATTTGCAGGTTTTCTTTATTGCGTTGATTGCAGAACTGCTCAAGAGCGACCGGGACTAAAATAGAAAAACAGTGCATAAAGCTTCACTGGGGTGTCTCCATCTTTGATCTCGTTTGCATGAAGGTTCCCCGACTGCCGGCCTTTGATGATCGGAAGAAGCATCCGGAAAATTCCACACCGCCTGCAGTCGCTACTGCTTTGTAACCTGCAAGCAATGAAAGAGGTATTGGAGGGGGAAAAAAAACCTTCATCGATCTCTCCTCACCTGCTTTTTTTTCTCCCTCACTTTTCCGCTCTGTCCTCTAAAAACATGTCTTTTTCACTCAGTTGACTTCCATTCAAAGCCAGCCAGCGATGGTGAATGCTTGACTAGGTTGCTTTGGCCCGGCAGCCCCCTGGGTTCTGGGCAGTGGCCTGAAAGGAGCCTGAAGCTGCAGCCGAATAGAGAGCCAAAGCAGGCAGGGGGCTAATAGCGGTGGATGGGATTGTCTTAGCGGTGCGGGAAGGGTGGGGGACGGGAGCAGAGAGAGTCGAGGGCTAGAACCATCTGCTTTTGTGGTGGTGAGCATCAAAGCCAGGAGGAGCACGGCGGGAGATCTCCTTTCACCGGGGACACATTGCATATGGGCCTCATATTTCTCCAGGACGGCATCCTGCAGACCTTTGGGAGCCCATCGTAGCCTCTTCTATTCTCTTTTATTCCCCTATTTGGTTCCACTAAAAGCCAAATAGGTGTGAAAAGACAGGAATTCCCTATTATTTACCCTGGGAATTTAGATAATAGATGAGTTTGTTTGACCCAGCAGACCCTGAGTAGCAAACTCTCCACTCTCGTTAATTTTAGCCAGTTTTTAAGCTAGAAACCAAATCCTTTGCTTTATTTTTGTTAGTGGAGAGGAATTAAAAATGGGTCACTGCATGGCTCAGAAAAAAAACATGCTCAGAGGATGATTAATTATTAAAGTGACTAATACTACATTTGCCTCAGAGCGCTTGTGACTTTAATCCATGGCAGGGGCACAACTACCAGCACTCGACTCCCCATTTGTGAATCCCTCCCTCTCTGTTAGTCTCTCCCCCCTTTTTCTTAGTCTACCCCTCTAGCTAAATTCAATTTCAGATTCAATTAGCTTTATTGGCATGACCAAGATACATATTTGAACTGCCATAGTTTTATCACTCTGCTGTGTCAGTCCCTTCTCGCTCTCGTTCTTACATTCGGCCTCTATCCTCCCACACCTCCTTCATCCCTTACTTCTGTAAAGTGCTGAGTAAGAGTCTATTGTGGCCGTTTTGACGACACTTTGCCCAACAATGTTGACACTTGAACAATGTTTAACTCTTTCAATGCCATTGACGGATGGCAGATAGGGGACGCTATTATGCATCTTCTGAAAGCTCCTGATCAAAACACATGCGAAGAAGAAGAAGAAACAAGCGATGTCACATGTAATCATATGCATATGTAAAATAACGCAATCATCAACATTAAACCGCATATAAATCAAAACTGCCTAATGTTACTGAATAAAATGTAGACGAGGTCTAGAACAAAAAGCTTTGGGAGAGTTGATAGACTCCATCTACTCAATCTATGTTTTGATCATCAATCTGAATGTGATATGGATGTAGTCTTTAACAAAAGCATGATTTTTCTCACTTTTTGCTCAAAATGTTGCTTTTTTATTAAACTTACCCACATTCAAGTGTTGATAAAAAAGAAATGCATGAAGCTAGACTAAAATTTTAAAAGCAGCAAGTCTGTTCTTTCTTTTGATATATTGCATATTCAGATATTAATACAACAAAATATTCTGGGGACAATGAAACTTTTGTGAAAATTATCAAAAATGCTGGCAGTGACTGGCAACTTAAAAAAAACGCTAGAGGGAAATTAGTTGATTGATCTAAACACCTGTCCATGATACTGACATAATACATGATACTGATAATAAGGTAAATTCTAAATGTGATTTAATTAATAATTTGATTAATGTACATATTATTCATAAAACATCCCATCAATATATAAGTGATATTGTGTTAAAATCAACAAGTGATAAATAAACAAACGACAAATTAAATTGGGATGTTAAAATTCTGTTTGCTCTTTTGTCTGCCAAGTTCCAATACACCTGATTCTTAATTCTCATATTTTCTCTTTTCCTACTCCCTCAATCATTCTCTTTTTTTCTTTCCTCATTCAGCTTCTCTCCTCCCTATCAGCTGCTCTTTCTGTCTCCATTTTTGTGTCATTAACTTTGGAAATGGCTATGGTTAGTGGGAACAGAGCAGAAAGTGAGGGAGGGAGGGGGGGTGAAAGGAACCGGGAGAGAAGGCAAGAGAATCATTAGTTAAATATTATCCAGTCTGTTCCATTAAGGCTGTAGGGAAGGCTCATGCTTTTGAGCGCTCGGAAACAATGGAGCATGTGGAACCCTTCCACCCGCCCTAATCATACACACAGAGTCCTGCAGGTCTTCATGGCTCGTAGTAGCACCACAGATGGCTAACCTCTAATGACACTTAATGACACTGACAGGGAGAGAGAGACAGGTAAAATGTGCTTTAACAAAGAGATCCGTGCTGAGAGGTACGGTGTGGAAGCTGATTTTGCTGGATTACACACTGAAGGAATGGTATTCAATCAAACATTAGGTCAAAGTGCAATGGGAAATTCACTAATCAGGAACAACATGATGCATTAAAATTCACTGGCGCTCATAAAACAATCTTGGGTATTCAAAACAAACCAACATACAGGCATTTGAGAACATATAGGCATCAGTCAGATTCTGCATTTCGAAAAACACAGGTGAGATTTTTTTCAAACAATTAAAACCACCCTTTAGGGAGAGGTAACATCTGAAGAGTATTGTTAAGGCTAATTGTGGACAATTAAAATAATTACATGAACCATCCATATCATCTTTTCATTGGTGGCTGGAGAGTAGTTTTAAATGACTTCCCAATTTAACCCTTGAGATTTGGAGGTGCGCATATGGTATAGTTAACTTCTTTTGTTTGCCGTAGGTGGGACCGAAACAGGCGTCATTCCCTCATGATCTCCATGGTTACATCCGGTGATTCAGTGAGATTCTTTCTCAAAGAAATCTTTGGTCATGACTATCACGACAGGCAACAATTGCATGCAGTTGTTTATTGTGGCGAGATGAGGGAAGGAGAATAGTTTGATTAACTGATGTGTTCAATAAGCAGCCGTGCACTCATTTTCTTAAACATCTTTTGTGCAATAAGCAATAATAGCCCAAAGTTCTGTCTTTCAGAGCGAGTTTGAGGTTTTAAAATCACTGCGGCGCATGCACACACTCTCAAGCACAAAATTGCTAGGCTCATGCCCATTCACACTAATCGAACTGCAATCCCTCAGCCATCTGGCAGACATTCACCCTCACACACATGAACTCTCGCTCACACACACTCACGCACACACACTCTGACACCCCAATCAATTAGTCTTAGGGTTGTGGAGGAATGTCGACCAGGCAACTCTGAGCTCGCATGCAGTATTCCATCTATCTCACGCAGGCACACTGCTCCTTACGCACACACAGTGGCTTATCGGCCTCAACTATTACCAATGAAATAAAGCAATCAAGGGCATTTAAATAAGAACATGTGGAAGCAGGTACAGCTTTGCTGAGAGTGCATTCAGAAAGACATAGAAAAAGAGAGACCGCTAACCAGAAATCATTACACAAGGTTTGTGGTTTGTGTCTTACCAGTGCTAAGTACATATGTGCTTATGTGGGCAGGTTTTGTAATCCTTGTGGGGACAAAATTCCTAAAAGTGTCCCAGGGGAACAGCAAAACCTGACATAATCTCCTTGCGGCGAGAATTCTTAAAGAATAATTAACACCTTAAAGACATAGTTCACAAAAAATTAACATTCTTTCATCATTTACCTCATGCGTTTTCTTTCAGTGCATGCAATGAGCTCCGGTGATGTTTAGACCCCAGCGTCGTCTTTTGTGTTCATAGAAGAAACTAAGTCCTGGTAAACATGGTAGCCAAGAGTAAATTCACATTTTCATTCAGTCCATTTGCTGCTTATGTTCGGAACAATTATATAACATACATAATCACTTGCTAAGATGAAATGTATGGACGCTTGTGTCCTCCATGGAATACTTTTTTTTTAAAGATAATTGCGACTTTTTATCTCAATTCTGACGCAATCGCGAGTTATAATGTCAAAATGTCAAAATTGCAACAAAAAAAAAAACTTCAGAATTGTGTTAACCCTTAAATCAGGGGTGGCGAACTCCGGTCCTGGAGGGCCACTCTCCTGCATAGTTTTGCTTCAACCCTAATCAAACACACCTGAACAAGCTAATCGTGGTCTGAAGGGTTACTAGAAAGCTAAAGGCAGGTGAGTTTTATCAGGGTTGGAGCTGAACTCTGCAGGACAGTGGCCCTCCAGGCCCGGAGTTCGCCACCCCTGCCTTAAATGCATACCTCAGGTCTTTAGTGACCCGGGACGTCATTCACTGACGTCCTACTCATTAATTTTTTTAAAGTTAGACATCATACTTCTTAGTATTCCTCAGTCAATTCATTAAAAACAATAAAACAAGAAAAAAAAAATATATATATATAAAAGAATGCCTGTTTTCCCATTAATTTTTTTGTAAAAATTGTATAGGGTTGCTAACGACCCGAGGCTTGTAACAGTGTACGTTAGGGGTTGCACCGACTTTAATGCTCTGCCATGACGCTTTAAGCTTGACGTCGACTAGTCGCTGGCCTATAGAGGGCGCTGGCCTACGACAGGATAAGCCATTTCCTGACATGCAGGCTGCCAGGCTCTGTTTCCAACAGTTAAAAATGACAAATAAATACATACTCAGAGAGCTCTCCACAAGACATGTTTTATTATACCATCTGGAAGCTCAAAATTGATCGGGAGAATGCACGCTTATTGTACAGGTCAGTTAATCACGTTCTAAATGCGTGTTGCATTGTAACACACACACACATAAAAAAGAAAAGTAGAATAGAAAAGTTATAGCATATATTTCTTAGTAACTAAAACTCACAGCTTCACTATTAGTAGAGAGACACTGGCAAGTAGAATTAATTCACACGCAATCGCTCCACTAATGCATTCAAATACATGTAATCTTTAATGTGCTACTTTATCTGTATCTGATTCAGAACGATCAGAAATCTGTGAGAAATATAACGACCCAAAGACAAAAGAACTGATACAAAAGCTGTTGTAGTAGGAGCAATAACCTTATTATCAGCGCTGTGACATATGCCATAGCTGTCCTGTGCACAAGAAAACTTGTGTTCACGTCAGCTCAAGGTTCAGGGTTATTTGTTTATTAATGACGTCATCGGTGACTAGTCGACTCAACTTTCATCACATAAATGTCGACTTGAAAAATCGGAAGTCGTTCAATCCCTAGTGTACATATATTGTTTTCTTTACAACAATAGTTGAATATTTGATGACTGTATAAGTGCAGTTCACCTTTATTCCACTAGGTGGCAATGTCTGATACACATGATGAAGTGACGTTTCACTCATAGTTACCGCAGGCAGAAAACAAAAGAATAGGAAGTATCATCAGCAAAACTTGAAATGGCTCAGTGATTTACTGCAGAGCAAACAAATATTAGTGTCACTCTCACTTGATGGTGGACCTGATAAAGAAGATGTCAGCGATCAAAATATTGATTTTGAAGATGTTGAAAATGATTGTTTTGATAATATGTTTGAGATGGCAAATATGACTCAGATGCTGAATGTACTGGGAAATGAGCTCTGACGAGGACAGTGATGATGGTGTAAAACATCTGCTCAAACTGAACCCTTCCAAGCTCTAAAAGGTATGAAAATATGCTTTATTTTATTCTTCTTTAATTGTTACTCTAATATTAGGAGAGTTTTATATTATCGCGACAGGTAGAGATCCATCCGTGTTTGATATACATCGGGGTCGCTAAAGCCCCAGATATGTAATAATGATTGCCGAAATATCCATGCATTTAAGGGTTAAAAGTGTTCATAATTGCGATAAAAGAAGTAAGAAATAGTTATAAACTCGCAATTGCAAGAAAAAAAGTCTAAATCAAACATCTTTATTATTATTGCTCATTCTTAGCAGCATGTGTTATTGGAATAACACCGCAAACCATGGAAAATATTACTATTTCTAAGCGATAGCGATTAGATTTATTCCAGGATTATTAAACGCCTCTCAAAACGATATAGTTGTAGTAGGAATGCAGTACTTGATGTATTTGTTTGAGTTGATGTGTCTTTGAGAGAGAGGCTACAGATCGCGCATCATGTGTGTTTTCTTTATTTTGCAAAAAGCACAACAATTTGTTTTTATTGTGACTGTACACACCAAAAAAATAGAAACTTAACAGATTTTAATGATGTATAACACTTGCCTGAATGACCGCCGACTCGAGAGGGTTAACACTCGATTTTTACCCATGGACAAACAATGGACAAAATCTAATTTACTTGCATTTGAAGAATAGACCCAAGCCCTAGCTAGAAACCAGAGTATCAAACAGACTTGCCAGTAAGTAACCACCTAGAATACCCTAGCAATCGCATAGGAACTCTTTGTAAAAATCAATTTATATTTTAAATGCCAGTTTTGTTGCGTTAGCAGTAGGATTGTGCACCATTTAGGAATGACTTGAGAAACTCAACAGTAATTTTTAATTGGAAAAGTTTGAAATCCCACCTATAGAAATGTGTTTACAATTCTGGAACGACACAGGAGTGAGTACATGATGACAGAATTTTCAACTTTTTGTGGACAAGGGTGTAGGAATACTTAATTACCCAGAATGACCCGTGTTGAATTCCTTTTAAATAAATCCCTCTTTCTGACATTCAAATTCAAATTCAAATTCATCTTCCTGTGAGGTGTGCACTATTCAATTCAAATTTCACTCATTCTTCAGTTCTGTCTGTATTAAATATAAGGATAAACACAAGAATATGGAAAGGTTGTGTTTGTGTCTTTATTGAGATTTGTTGTTGTCGTATCAAAGGTGTGGACATAAGCTAACAAATATGTCTAAAATAAAATATGGATGGTTAGGTATGATTGTTTAATGACATTAAGCTTGATTGAAAAGAAAATTGCTGTAGGCACTTGTTGGCATCATCGAGTTATGTGATACTGCAGCATGTTTGTATGTGCTCATTTGATCATGTATGCATAGGCGTTTCGTCTTGGTGTGCTGAGCTTGAGCGTGTTATTTTATAATAAACTGTGTGTTTACTGTAATGAGAGTCATAATGAATGGCTCGCTCAGGCAGGAGAGTTCAAACTGTTTACTTGCAAAAAAACGTACACAACCTCCCATCCTCCCCCTATTTATCTCTTCCTCTAATGGGATCATGACTCCATGTTTTTCCTTCATCCTTTCTAATTAAAAAAGGCCAATCACCCATTCAGTCTGTCCCTCCATCTGTCTGTCTGTCTGTCTATCTTTCTATCTCACTGTCTATATATCTATATATTAGGGATGTGCCGGTATCAAATTTTCATGTTGCGATTAATTGCTGAAGCTTTTATCACGGTATACGGTATTATCACGATATTGAAATAAGTTGCAAAAAAAGTGTTGTCATACTACAACAGGTTAAATCACTTTCTTATAACAAAAGAACCAAACATTTAAATACAATAAAGCAATACACAAAAATGTATAAAGTAAAGAAATATTTAAAACAGATTAAAGTGCAAAAGAATTATAAAGAACAATAGGTATGCTGAAATGTACATTTAACATAGATTAATACATGCTTTAGAAGTATTTTTCATTGTCAGCTTGTTAATTAAGGAACTAATGTTAAATACTGGAGCCTTGTAAAGTGTGTGATTGAACAACAGTCAGAACATATTCAAACAATATCTAGGGCATGTAATTTAGTCCAGATTAAAATATAAAATGCAAGTTTGAAAATGAATAGCCTTAAGTCTTTAAGTATTATGTATTAGGTTATGTGATTACTGGGGAAACGACTGCATTTCTGCTGTTCCGTCAGCGCCCTCTGCTGTCAAAGAATGAATGTGCACTTCAGCGTCTCCTCATTCCGCCATGTGCTCGGCTCATGCACGGTCTATTTATATCATTGCACGTTCCTCTTGGTCTATTTACATCAGTGCGCGTTCCTCTTTGACGTGTTGTTCATTTTAAACGGTTGATGGGTAAAGTATTCTTAAAATTCATTCTAAAAATCTGAATAATTCGTAATAAATAATTATTCACGGTATTTTGAAGTGCCCACGATAACTATATTGTGCATATTCATTATTGCGGTATATTGTATTACCGTTTACAGGCACATGTCTACTATATATTAGGGATTGCTCGATGCCACAATTTTGGCTTCGGTACAGTACCACAATCTAATACTGAAGTACTGATATTAAACCGATACCATACAGGGTCTGAATTTTGTCGCGGGTGTTGCGCATAATTTTACTCACTCTCGCAAGTTTGGGGTTTATGAAGCGGGAAATTACCACAAATGTTTATTATTAAATGAATCAACAAAGATTATCACATCAAATCAGGCATTTGGAAACTTTCTTGAGAAGTAATTTTAGCAATACTGTCCCTTCTCTAGCTCTCAAAATGTGCGAATTAGCTTCTGACTTTAAAAGACATCGCACATGCACTATAAAAGCAATCTGCGCTCAGATTCAACACTTTTGCTGTCGTTTCGGGAGAGCTGACGGAAATCACTTGCCCTCGTCTTTTTAAACCTTGCCAATTTGAACATGCAAGCGATTTTATAGCATTTCGTAATACATGGTATTGGGAGGTCTTTGAGAGAGAGTTCCCTTTCGAGGGAACTCGCACTGCATCGGAAAGACGAATTTGGGGACACTCCCTAAGCAACAGCGTATCTGAAGTCTGAATGAAACCGTGCCAATCCTGATTGGTGTTGCGTCATGACGTTACTATGACGGCATACCCGGAAGATACATAAGGGGAGCCGGTGCATAGTAATGGCAGTTATCGCTCTTCAGCATAGCGCTCTTTGTGAAACTGTCTGTCTATTTATTGTTGTACGTCCAAAGTGAAAGTGTGTGTGAGAATGGCGACTGAGAAAGTCAGAGAGTTCAAGCAGTGTGTGCATCCGTGTCCCCGTTACATGTCGGGCTCGGACACACACTCGCTTTGTGTGCAGTGTCTGGGTGTGCAGCATGCTCGGGCGGCTCTCGAGGGAGCCGCCTGTGAACACTGTGAGCGGCTCACACTCAGACTCTTGCGCTCTCGGCTGGCCGTGTTCGATGAGGCCGGCCAGCCTCGTGAGCCCTCTGGTTCTGGACCCGCAGTCGCTGAGGCGGCTCGGCGTTGCAGATCCTGGGGCTCACAGCGGGATCTGTCAGATAGGTTTGGGACTGCTGAGTCACTTTCCCACTCCTCATCTGACGATTCCGAGATTCTCCCTTCCCGTGTGGAAGCCCGCGCTGCGGCTTCTTCCCCCGGGGTGGAGAATCTGATGTTCATTCTGAGGTGGACATCGGGGCGGGTGGTGAAGCACCGAGTGAGTCGCCACTTCACCCACCCGCCCAAGAGGAGTCCTGTCCTCTTGGGCGGGTCCCAGGGGCCAGTGTTGGGAACGTCCTGTTGCCGGAAATCCGTTTCAACAGACGCCTCCCTCACTGGTTGGGGCGCGGTCATGGACGGCCTCTTTGCGTGGGGCCGTCATTCCTCCTGGCACATAAATTGCCTGGAGATGATGGCGGTCTACAAGGCTCTCAGGAGCTTTCTCCCAGACCTCTGCGGTCACCATGTCCTGGTACGGACAGACAATACGGCTGTCGTAGCGTACCTCAACCGGCAGGGGGTCTGAGGTCACACCCTCTATGCAGACTGCCGCATCAGATCCTCCTGTGGGCCCAAGGGAAACTGTTGTCCATCAGGGCAATGTACGTCCCAGGGGTCCAAAATCAGGGAGCAGACATCCTGTCGAGGCAGGGGCTGAGTCCCGGGGAGTGGCGACTCCACCCAGAGGTGGCGGAGGCCATGTGCGAGAGGTTCGGCCCAGTGAAAGTGGATCTATTTGCGTCTCGAGAGACGACCCACTGTCCGCTGTGGTTTTCTCTCACGCATCTGGCCCTGCTGGGGCTGCATGCCATGGTTCAGACGTGGCCGAGGCTGCGTCTGTACGCATTTCCCCCGATCGCTCTGCTCCCGGGAGTCCTGGAGCGGGTCCGTCGACAAGGCGCCAGCCTGCTTTTGGTGGCGCCGCGTTGGCCGACTCGAGTTTGGTTCTCAGACATCATAGTTCTGCTGGCGGGTCTTCCATGGCAGATCCCTCTGAGGAGGGATCTCCTGTCTCAGGCAGGGGGCACAATATTTCATCCCCGGCCGGAGATGTGGAACCTCTGGGTCTGGCCCCTGAGGGGGTCAGGTACCTAGAGGCTGGCCTGCCGGCAGATGTGGTTGAGACCTTACTCAGTTCCAGGGCTCTGTCTACGAGGAGACTGTACAGCCTGAAGTGGAATGTATTTTCCACTTGGTGTAGAGAGCGTGAGGTGGACCCAGTTAACTGCCCAGTGGCTTCAGTGCTGGAGTTCCTCCAAGATCGTTTCTCTGCAGGGCTTACCCCGTCCACACTCAAGGTGTACGTGGCTGCCATTGGGGCTTTCCACACACCTTTGGGTGATGGGCCCTTGGGTAGGCACCAGTTGGTTGTACGGTTCCTCCGTGGGGCTCGGAGGATGAGGCCTGCGGCTCGTTCCAGAGTCCCAACCTGGTATCTGGCAGTGGTACTCGAAGGATTGGCTGAGGCCCCCTTCGAGCCGCTAGAGTCAGCGGACCCAAAGAACCTGACCCTTAAGATGGCCTTTCTCTTAGCCATCACTTCTCTGAGGAGAGTGGGGGACCTTCAGGCCTTGGCGCTTACGCCGACTTGCCTGGAGTTTGCCCCTGGCGGAGTGAAAGCCATCTTACACCCTAGGGCGGGTTATGTGCCCAAGGTGCCATCTAGTGTGGTCAGGCCTTTGGTCCTTCAGGCATTTCATCCTCCGCCTCATGTGACGGCGGAAGAAGGGAGACTTCACCTGCTCTGCCCAGTCAGAGCCCTTAAAATATACTTGGAGAAGTCTGCACAGTGGAGGAGATCTGAGCAGCTATTAGTGTGTTATGGTTCACCTAAGAAGGGGCTGCCTGCGTCAACCCAGACTATCAGTAACTGGATTGTCCAGGCAATAGCCACGGCCTATCAGGTGCGCAATCTGCCTTCACCTATGGCCGTGAGGGCGCATTCCACCAGGGGCATGGCCTCCTCGGTGGCCCTCCTTTCTGGGGTCCCTTTGTAGGACATCTGCGAGGCGGCCGGGTGGGCTACCCCACACACCTTTATTAGATTTTATAGTCTGCACCTCCCTGCGACGCCTGGTGCTAGGGTGCTCCAGTCCTAGCTGTGCCTGGTCTCCGGCTTCACAATAGGGCAGGCGCTACACCTCGGCACGCCTGGAGCGCATGCTTCATCGTGATTACTGCCATTACTATGCACCGGCTCCCCTTATGTATCTTCCGGGTATGCCGTCATAGTTACGTCATGACGCAACACCAATCAGGATTGGCACGGTTTCATTCAGATTTCAGATACGGTGTTGTTTAGGGAGCATCCCCAAATTCGTCGTTCCGATGCAGTGCTCATTCCCCTTCTCAGGGAACAAGGGTTATATACATAACCCGAGCAGTTTTCTTTG
Organism: Gobio gobio; assembly: GCF_949357685.1. Taxonomy (NCBI): domain Eukaryota; kingdom Metazoa; phylum Chordata; class Actinopteri; order Cypriniformes; family Gobionidae; genus Gobio; species Gobio gobio. Next base: position 22,305,347 of record NC_137114.1, read on the forward strand.
CGCTCATACCAACAACAAACACACAAGCCTAAAGAGCTTGCACGTTCCAAATCAAGTTGTTTTTCCTTAGTCAAATACACACAGAATTATGTCAAAAATGTCCATCTTTAGTGAGTAGTCACATAAACACAGTTGGTTATGTCTTTCGCGAATGTAAATAGTGCAATAGTATGCATGCAAATATTATGAAATCTAAACTTCACTGGTTGAAATCGAACGATGGAGATTTCGTTATATTTCGTTATATTCTTATGTATGTGTGTTGATCAGTGTTAAAAGAACATAAATCTATCTATCTATCTATTTCGCTGTCTTTCCATCCCTCTGTCCATCCATCCATCTACACAAATTTCCCATTTTCTGCTTAACACATTATTTGCTTTTGCACATGCATCATATCAATGAGCTCATCAGCCTGCGTCTGTGTGTTTATATAGTTGCAATGGCATATAATTTGCTCCTTGTTTTCTCCAAGCATTGTGAGGTTGTATCCACTCAAATAATAGCTGATAGAAAGGAGTTTCTTTGAAGTGGGACATTCTTGTCATGGCCCATTCAGACTTGCGCATTCCACTCTCGCATTCCTCTCCATATTGAGGCGTGCTGGTTTATACGGCTTCAACAGACGCTACACAAAAGGTCTGGTTAATTAGAAGCTTTGTCAGTTTAATAGAGCGCCACACACACACACCCTCTTTTTCTTTGTCTGTCCTGGTTTGTGTTGGTATATAATGAGGTCCTCGCTTCCACCAGGGACAGTGAAACTGCAATCAGTTTTCAGAATGTGTGTGAGCACTTGAGTTTGTGTGCTAAGAATGCATCAAGGGACTGAAAGGCACCAGGTCTAGGTGGCGATCTTCTTTTTGTGTCACACAACAGTCATACAAAGAGGCGGACGAGGAAATGATGAAAGCCAGAGCTCTCGAACGCCTCTTCTTGTGCTAAGAAAGACAAACAGAATAGTGACATGGTCCAACTTTGACCTCCGTAATTCCTCTCTAGCAAAGTAGAGAGTGTGGTGTTGATGTCAGGTTTGTGTGTATTGATGGTTTATTGTAGTTAATTCAAACTAAAACCATTGAATTGTTTTTTACTTGAAATAAAAAGTGAAGATTATTTATATAGCGCTTTATTCACAGATCAGTTCAGCGTTGATTCACTTCAGTAATTGTATAAAGTTCATCAATTATCAACATGTTCAGCTAAGCTTTAAGCAGCTATACGAAGACAATAGTTTCATTATTCAGCTCAAGTCAGTTCAGTGTTGATTCAGTTCAATAACAGCGTTGATGTTGCAAAATGTATCAAGAATGAAACAAAGTCGATTCAGCTATAAAAGCTGCTCTACAGATGATGTGTCATCATCCAGCTCAATTCATTTCAAGTTTTTGTTCTCATTCAATAGTGTCCGTGCAGTCAAATCGATAAAGCAGTATTATTGAATATTAAGTGTCTTTTAAACCCTAACTAAGCATGCAAAAAGCATCTAAAGTGTGCTAATATATATATATATATATATATATATATATATATATTATATATAGACAGACAGAATAGCAACATCTGACCATAATTCCGATAGCAGAGTAGCGAGTGTGGTGTTGACGTCAGGTTTGAGCGTTTGTTTGTGTGTGTGGATGGGTTTTGGCTAAGAGACTATGCCTCATTAAGTTCATTGGCTCAAAGGTTCATTAAAAACCAAGCAAGGCAACCATCCAAGTTAACTGGAGCCCACCCGCGCCACCCTGAAGTGTTAACACCGCCACCACCCCCTTCTCTTTCCACATTTGCACCCTTGAGTTCCACCACTCTCTCCTTTTATTCCACTCTCTCTCTCTAGACAATAGATTCCATCTGTTAGCAAGACTTTCTTTCCCAAGGCTCTCCTCAGGGGGGCCGTGAGCCCACGACTCCGTGACTCGAGTCGGTGCAGGTGGAGGGTGGGCCAGTCATCCAGCCACGGTCTCCATGGACACTTTTACCAAGAGAGAGGGAGCTAGAGAACGGCGTGATGGTGACTTAAAGGAAGCGAGAGGCTGGTTGAAAAGACATTTGAGAGAGCCTTCGGGGAAAGCCCCTTAACGGCGCTGTGGAGCTTTGGCGAGGCAGCTGCATGTGCGTCGAGAGACTGCTCAGCTGCTTTTTAAGTACTTTCAAAGCGGGAGAGGTGAAATTCGGAGCTAAACTAATGGCTCTTCCCTACCTAGACTGAGGAGAGAACACCTGCAGTTGTCAGGAACTCTGCAATCATTAATGAGAGAGTCTTTAGGAATATTTTATTTTAAATCAGACACTGTGATTCTTTCAAAACAGCCTGCAAAAACTGAAAAGGAATTCATGTCTTGGTGCATCTTCCGCTTCTTCTGTTTTCTCGCAGAATGTGTGTTTCTCCTCGCCTCATAGAAAGAAAAAAATCACCAGAAGTAAAAGTAGGAACAGCTGTGAATCCTCATTAAATATATCTTTATATATATGTCCTTTAAAAAAGAAAAAAAGTATGCATTAAACTAAATACAAGTGATTGTAAAGACATTTATAATGTTACAAAAGCATTTATTTTAAATAAATGCTATTCCTTTGAACTTACCGTTCATCAAAAAATCCTGGAAGAAAAAAACCTGGTATCACGGCACAAAAAATATCTAGCAGCACAACTGTTTTCAGCAATGATAGTAATAAGTAATGTTTCTTGAGCAGCCTATTAAAATGATTTCTGAAGGATCATGTGACACTGCAGTCACATATTCATTAATTAGAGAGTCTTTAGGAATATTTTATTTTAAATCAGCCACTTATTCTTATAAAACAGCCTGCAAAAACTGAAAAGGAATTAATGTTTGGGTGCATCCTCTGCTTCTTCTTTTCTTTTTTTTTATTCACAGAATATGTGTTTTTCCTCGCCTGTGCTCAATATGGGTCAACACTGTCAAATACAAAAATAATGTGTCAAATATTTATTAGAAATATTGACACCTGGCATTCACCTCTGGGAATCAATGAACTGAGACTACAAAATGGTTTCACACTGATTTTCAGTTCCATCAATTGAATTGTCCCCATAGTCAGACAGGAAATCTTACCGTCTGACAGCTGACAGTGACTAAAATAACCATGTTCTGCATATAGCACACATACAGTAGGCATTTCTATTTTCTGGTGTTGTTATATACAAATAGGATCAACTTAAATTGTCAAAATCCCAAACCTTTTCTTTGCAATTTGTGTGATGGAGTTGACATATCATGTTGATGATAGAGACCATTCCTTGCCTCATAAAAGTAGGAACAATAAAAGTCACCAGAAGTTAAAGTAACAGCTGTGAATTCTCATTAAACAGGTATATTTTTAAACATTTTTACATTTCTTCTGTCAAAGTTTTGTTAGTGATGTTTATTTCTTTATGTTTTAGATTAAGTTTAATATAAAGCTTAAATATTCAAGGGTTTGGGATCTTTAAGGAAATTAGTATTAATATTAATGAAATTTATTCAGCAAGGATTCAAAAGTGACAGTAAAGACAATTTCAAAAGTTTTCTTTTCCAAAATTCTTAATTCGGAAATTATATATATATATATATATATATATATATATATATATATATATATATATATATATATATATATATATATATATATGGGCATTCTCATGTCTCAAGAGAATTGATCCTGAAGAGTTGTCTGTATGTGACAGGTGGTTGGGAGCAGGGGCTCATACCTGGGGCACGTTCAAAGCTCAAACCGGTGCGCAACGTTTTGCTACGGTTTCCGGTTGAACGTCATGTTTCCTGGAAACGGTGTGCAACGGTGTGCAACGGGTTTGAGATGCGTTTGATCTCGTTTGGTGGGTGTGTCAAAAATGACAGCCCAATCAGCGGCAAAATGTATATAAACCACGCAGTATTAAAGAGACAGCTCACACAATGGAAGTAAAGTTGTTTAATGTGTCCGCTGGTATTAGAAGACATGATTGTCGTAAGAGTTTAATATATATATATATATATAATCAACATGATGATGTATTTATTTATATCTTTAGCTTAATTGCAAGGCAAGTTTATTTATATACCAAATTTCATATATGGTAATTGCTTGACATAAAGTGAGAAAGAAAATACAAGCTATTAAAAAAGTAAGAACTAGAAATAAAATGATTTAAGTTAGAATTGATTACCAGGAGATGAAAAAGGTTCATTAAATGGGATTGGGATGTTGTCTTTTATTCTGGACGGCAAGGTATTTTGCAGTATTAAACACGTATTTATATCGATTTCATCAGGCTCCGAAAATTCCACAAAAAGAACACAAAGAATGGCCTTCTCGGCTGCCATAGTTACAACTCTTGCGTCAACAGAACAGGGTGTTCAACGCAGCACCGTTACCGTTTAAAAAACGTTTTGCAACGTTTTGTCGGGGCTGAACGCAGCCCTGGGCTGTTAACACTGTCACATATTAGAATGATAACAGATATCTCTCTATTTTACACCTTTTTTGGAAGGAAGAGGTTAAAAAGTACAGGCATTTCGGAGACAGAGCAAGTAATTTGATTTTAATGAAAGAATAAAAAAGCACTTTTTTCAACATATTACATATTTTGTCCTTCACAGTTAAAGTGCCCCTATTTTGCTATTTTAAAGTTTGCTAATTTAGTTTTGAAGGTCTCCAACAACAGGTTTACATGCATCAAAGATCAAAAAAACTGTTTAATTTTCTCATAATATACATTGCACATCACCACAATGTTCAATGACTCTCAAAGACTCCATGAATGAATCAGGCCCTGTCCACACGAACACAGGTATTTTCAAAACTCCGGCTAGGGTGAAGATTTTTAGAAACTCCGGTTACAGTGTTGTCGTGTAGATGGTGAAACCGGAGATTTTGGCTTGTTAAGTCGAAGTGTGCGCCGTTCTCTCCTTTGTTTGACATTAGATTGTGCGCCATTATCGCTTTTGTTAACATGAGTCGAGTCTATGCAGTGGCGGACGTAGCTTTTAATAACTCTGCTAACAGCACTTATCACATGTATACAGATACACGCACAGTTATCCCATTGTATTGCAGAACAGAGGCGCCAGAATGCAATAATACAACATAGTAAGGCAAGTGTGTGAAGCTTCAGTCCACTTGGACCCTGCCCCTGTGTACAGTTACCTGTCACTGAGTCCAAAGTAAACTTGTAGAAGGGTTTCACTGAGCCCATGGCATCCCTCAGTGCATCGGTGCCATGGATGGGACCCATGTGGAAATCAGGCAGCCAATCATAGAGTGGTTTTGCGTTTTCATGTGGACAGAGATTTTTTTAAAACCGTACTTGTGTGGGCGCGATTGTTTTTTAAAACGGAGGAGGAAAAACTCTGGTTATAAAAATACCCGTGACTAGGCCTCAGTCTCTCTACCTCAGACCTCCTTTCCGTGAGCCTACTCTGCTCTGATTGGTCAGACGGCCCAGTCTGTTGTGATTGGTCTACCACGTACAGCGCGTATTTCGGAAACAAACGTCCATTACCATAACTGAACTCCAGCTCCATCCGGAGGCTTCCTGAAGCTCAGCGATTATACACATGGTAAATACAGTAATGATGACGTTGATTTTACATCAATCCCAGCGCAAGTCCGAATTGATGATGAAACAATGGAAGAACACATTTTTCAACCCGAACCTTGAGCAGTTTCTCAAATGATGCTACTCAGTTTAAGGTACATTATGAGATGTTTCAACAGTCTCACTCCTATTCGTCACATATTGACGCTTGGTCAGTTCCCTTCGGCGTCACATTTTAACGCACAGTGTACCCCTTTAGCGTTGTTTTTTGACTGCAGCCACAATTTATTCAAAAAGTACAAATATTCCAATTGTTCCGAGGCCAAACGATTGATTTGTGTGAAGAAAATCCCCAAAAGCGATTAGTGTCGAGTCCATCCGCCGAAGATCATGAACACCAGTGATGCCAGTAACGCGTTACTAAGTATACTACTAATATATCTAATCTGACTACTTTTTCCAGTAACAAGTAATCTAACGCGTTACTATTTACAAACCAGTAAGCAGATTAAAGTAATTTATCCAAGTCACTGTGCGTTACTATTTTTTGTCATTTTCCTTAGTAAAAATATATATTTTTGCTTTCTTCTTGCGTCTCGGGGAGAGTATTTATGTTAAGTGAAGTCAAAAAAGACTGTCTTACATTTTTTATTAAAATATGTTTTTTTTTTCAGGAAATATTTTTTAATTTCAATTTAAAATGTCAGGAGATACATTGTTGACGTTACTGTTAAAAATGCACTTCCAATAAAGTGAGTGTTGGCAAAACACTGTCATTTTTATGTTGAGGCGGCAGGGGTGTTGTCGGCAGCTGCTGAATGTAACTAATAAAGTAACTTGTAATCTAACTTAGTTACTTTTAAAATCAAATAATCTGTAAATTAACTAAGTTACTTTTTAAAGGAGTAATCAGATATCAGTAATCAGATTACTTTTTCAAAGTAACTGTGGCTACACTGATGAACACATTTTAAAAATTGACTCCTGAAGAAACGTTACGTCAGCTTTGACAACATTCGCTGTCGTATGTCTCGTAACCAATTGCGTCATTATGTCAGCTTTGATTGTAAAATGCCATTGGCTCTCGTGTGTCTCGTGACTGATCGCGTCATGCTCAAGAGTCGGGTGTATCATTTGAATGAGATATGACTGAGTGGCGTGTGTGTTCACAGAGCAGCGGGTTGGATCACCATTTCAGCGATTAAAACATTAAGATCAACTCTGTTCTTCACATACATCGTATGACTTCAGAAGACTTGGAATGCAACATGAGTTAATACTTTTATACTGTTTTTGGTCAGTTTTTGCAATAAATACCTGTGACTGTACTTTCAGTTGCCTGTTACGTGTTTTATATTATTAAGAAATGTGTAGGGTTAGGGTAGGAGTTGGGTGAGTTGCTCCAAAATATAAAAGTAGCCTATACATTTTAATTAAATCATGTCTACTTTTACAAATAAAAAAAAATTAAAAAAAAATTAAAAAGTGACGCCAAGGGGTCCTGACCAAGCGTCAATATGTGACGAATAGGAGTGAGACTGTATTGTATTAGCAAGTGTGCTTCCATCAACAAACCTGTGTCTGTGTGTGCCTGTGTCTAATGTATTGCGTTGCACATGTGGGAACTCTATCAATAACAGTGCATACATTAGCCCAGCTGATGTAAACACTAACATTTGCAAAACAAATCTTGCTCCATCCTTTATCTTTACTCAAAGTAGTAAGACATAGACACAGTTTTAGGTAATAGTGCAGCCCACAGCTGATTTACAGTAGTATTTCAGTAAGACAGTAATAACGTGAGTTAGCCGGTTAGCCAGAGACCTACACAATATGAAACACAATAAACACACAGCGTCTTCTCGACGTGATGCTATCCAGTATTCGCGGTGTGCGCGCGCAATAAGCGGATGGGCAATATGCTAATGTTTCGTTGTGACATCATAATGAAATGGCTTGCGACTCATTTGAAAAATGATTCCTTTAATTGACTCAGAGTCGACTCTTACTTTTGAGAGACAATAACTTTATATACGTTGCACTTTCAGATTTTTTTGCTCACTTAGAACTATGTTACACACTACATGAAAGGTAATTTTCAAAAATCCATAATAGGCGCTCTTTAAAAGAAGGTCATACAGGTTTGGAACAACATGAGTAAATGATGACAACATTTTGGGGTGAATCTTAAACTTCCTGTGTACTTCCTTGTATTATGTTGCGGGTCACAATTGAGTTGTCAGAAGTACTGGTTAACCTAGGATTTGATTTCTCAAAATTTTGCGACAATTTCTCATTTAGGGTCATGAACATGTCTGCAAAGTTTTGACAAAATGTTCATGGGTCAATTTTACCTGCATTTTCATTAACTGCAGTTGCACAGATAAAAAAAAAATCTGTTTCTCAACTACCCTCTGAGGGTATTTACATTTATGCATTTGGCAGACATATTTATCAAAAGTCATGTACACTGCGGCATACATTTTTATAATTTCAAGAATGTTAATTTTTGCTAATTAACTACTGCTACTGCTTCAAGAAAGCACACAAATAAAACAAAAATATATTTAACAAAAAAAAGAAAAAAGAAAAGAAAATCAAAATTTGTATCTAGGGAGCTTCCCCTCCTAAATTATCCCTTTAAGAAAGTAAACATGAAATTGTATTTTCATAATAAGTTTATCATTTTAATTTATTTGTCATTATTTCATAGATGAAGGCAAATATGATTTTAATGGAACATGATCTAGTAGAATGAAATAGTAACACTGAACAAAGCTCTAATTTATGTCTCATCTTATATATCAATTTATTTTTCATCTATTGATGATCAAGGTCTTGTACACTTGTCAACACATTAAGTCGTGATAGAAATTACATGCAGATGCGTGCACTCAGCAATTAGCCTTCGACTAAACTTTATTAATCTCATGCACCATCATGCCTTCAGCTATTTATGCAAGTTTCATATAATCACATTTCCCTGCATCACAAGTTGAGAAGTTGGAGGTTTCAGGAAGTGAAAAATGATTTTAATCAGACAAAGTTCCAAAAAAAAAAGAACCTTGCCCATGGAGATGAAAAGGTATAGCTGAAAAGCATAACGGAGTGAGATCTCATTGTGCGGTCGTCTCAAATCAAAGCAGCCTCAGATATTTTTAAATATGCGTCGGTTAAAATGAGATATGCGCAGACTTGCCGAGATTAACACTTGAAAACTATTGAGAATTTCACACTTGAATCAGTTCTGCGAATCCTGAAAACTTGGAGTGGGGAGAGAGTCTGTTCACGGCGTAATTCAATGGTCAGATATGGGAGCGATGTAATGTGACGCATGAATTATAACTAACGTTAACTATGCCACTTTAAACTAAGGTGCTTTATCGTAGGATTAACCTAGTTTTTGACCTCGACTGTTAATTAAAATGCCTTTCACAAAGCAGACGAACTGATAGAGTGGCCTTCACCTAAAACACACCCCAAACCCCATCTGTTGGGTTACGTGACTGTATGAGCATGTGCGCGTGTGTGTATTTACGCGTGGGCAGGAGCAGCTATGAGACAGTGCATGTGGGTGGAGGAAGGGAGATAATGGAGCACATGGCTTAAGCTATTAAAGGACTGTTTTACAGCTTAATCGTTTTTTGTTAGAGGCTTCGTGTCGATCTGTTCTGGGTTATTTCTGCCGCTGCCGTTTCCCTCTTTTGGAGGATTTAACCGAGTTTACCCCTCTAATCTGACTCTTTTTGTTAGTGATACTCAGACCTGTTTGCAGCGCTCATTGTACTGCGCCCACTGTGTGTGTGTGTTCTCCAATGAGACGGCTCTACTTCATTGCCATGTCCATCACTGTCAGATATGGTTGTGTCCTCGCTAAAACAACGGATGTGCTTTGGCACAACTTCAGTTTGTGGGTCCTTGGAGACCTTTAGCCTGTAGCTCTGAGTTAGAGCAGTTGTTTTGCACTAAATGAGAGAGGGTTAGTGTATGTCAGCTTTTGCTTTGTATATAAAACCACAAGGCACAAAATGTATATTATATTGTATTTTATAGTATGTGATGCTACTGCTAAAAAGTTGGGGTCAGTAAGGTTTTTTTTTTTTAAGTTTTAAGTTTTTTATTTGAGTGAATATATTTTACCAGAAATGTTTACTAGAAATATTGATGGCAAAAATAACAAACCATAAAAATACTAAAAAGTAGACCTATATAGTACCTAAAGTAAAATTAGCTTTGTGTGAGGAAACATCATAGACTGTGTAAAACAATGGACGTAGTGTCCGTTACGTCACCCGTAGGTTTCTGAAGAGCATTTTGTGACAAGGAAACAACGCAAGATCACATGCGTCAGACTGGAATTCTCACGCGGGAATAGAATTGATATTAAAATGATAAACTGCAGAAAACTTGCAATCCAAATTGTTTGTGCGCCTGGAAGGAGAAAAAGAAAAAAAGATTATGGCGGAGGGAATTGTTGGGGAGACGCGGGGAGCAAGGATTGTGTTCTGCAAAGAGAGTTTGAGGTAAATAAATCATTTTGCAATGTGCTGCTGTTGCGGCTGGTCGAGCAAATGTTTGTGCTTTGTTTCTGTTTGATATAACTGTAAATATATCTATTAAAATACTGATATTACCCGAACTTCCAAACTTCCCGCTGCCCTGCATCTTGCTCTCTCATTGGCTGTCGGTCATCGCCGATGTCATTTTCAGTCAGAACACGTTTCACACAGCAGGATTTTGAATCGCAGACAGGTCCAGATATTTAGCATGCCAAAAATCTCATGGGCATCGGCGTCTCATTGCCGATTCTCTCAGATCGTGTCTTTGATCATTCACACTGCGTGATTGTCACGCTTGTTCACGAGCACCAATTTGCCTATAATTTCGGGCATTTGTCTGCGTAAACTGTGAACTGTGAACTCAATATAATGCGTTTTTTTGAACCTCAAAAGTGGACAAGCTCAAAGTGTTTTAGACCCTGTTTACACCTGTATTTTGCATCTTCCACTTGTGATCCGATCAACCACTACGCATCTTAACCACTTAAAGTCCGCGGACTGTACAGGGTCCGGAATGACATCCTCATGTATATACTTTCAATTTTAAATGTCTGTGGAGGAGCTCTGACCACATATGTGGTACCATTTGGAAGCTTAGAGTCTCTACTTTGTGGAGACATGCATCACTTTGGCATTTGTTTTACACAAAGTAACTTATTTACACTAAATTACTCTGGTACCATTTTCGTATGGATTTGCCCTACCCAAATTGAAAAGCTTCCTATACCCACATACAGTGGTCTAAATACACAATTCTGGTGTCATTTAACAGGAAACCCTTTGAAGTTACATTAACCATTGCTAAAAGTGATAAACATGTAAGTATATGTTGTCTGTAATAACCCTCCCAAAAAAGAGACGCTTTTTGATTTTTTTGGTTATAGATTAATTTTTGAAAGTGTGTAACTCAGGCCCTGTGTGCTCTAGCACCCTGCAGACAGTTTGGGCTGTTTCCACTATATTCCAGAAAAGACTGGAAAAAAGATTTTTGTGTGGATCAAGTATGCAATATTTATTCAAATGAATCTGAATGGAGGAATTAAGTAATATCAATATTAGTAAAAGTAAAAATCAATATTAAGTAATTTCCGCCTGAAATTACTTAAAACACTTCTGAAAGTGATAAATATTATAGTATATGTTGTGTTTGATATAATAAACATATAAGAAAAAGAAAAAAAATGCTCCTAATGCAGTCTTTTTTTTTTTTTGGTTATAAATTCAATTTTGAAAGTGTATATCTCAGGCCCTATGTGCTCTAGCACCCTGCAGAAAGTTTTGGCTGTTGCCAGCATATCTCAGCAAACACTGAAAAAAATAGTTAAATGACACTGGAAAATTGCATTTAAGCTACTGTATTTTGGTAGGGGGGTATTAAGGGTCCTCCCTTCAGATCCATTTGTATAAATCTTGCGTACAACATGATACAGACAAAATAATTTTTTCCACTATTTTCTGGAATATAGTGGAAACAGCCCAAACTGTCTGCAGGGTGCTAGAGCTCACAGGGCCTGATTTACACACTTTCAAAACTGAATTTATAAGAAAAAAAAATCAAAAAGCGTCTCTTTTTTGAGGGGGTTAATACAGCTTAGACAACATATACTTACATGTTTATCACTTTTAGCAGTGGTTTATGAAACTTCAAAGGGTTCCCTGTAAAATGACTTTTGAATTTAGACCACTGTATGTGGGTATGGGTAGCTTTTCACTATGTGTAGGCCAAATCCAGACGGAAATCCCCAAAATGGTCCCAGACCTTAAGAGGTTAATACCAGGTGTAAACAGGGACTGACAGACTGGGAAGAGAGGTGATGCAACAATTTTTTAACATTTGAGGAAGAAAACCATAGGTTACCTGAAAAAACGAAATCAATATTTTGTAAAAGGGCATAATATGCTCTCTTTAAATCTACTAATGTCAACTGGTTTCTGACATATACGCATTATACACTATACTGCCAAAAGTATTCACTGTAAAAAAAATTCACATCTAAATTTTTCGGTTGGCCAAACTGAATTTCTGTGAATTGATGCAATTGTATTCACAGAAATTAAATTTGGCCAACTAAAAAATTTAGATGTGATCGGTCACTAGAAAATGTTCAATTGGAGACCTGATTTTTTTTACAGTGTTGGGACACCCCTCTAAATAATTGAATTCATGTGTTCCAATCACTTCCATGGCCACAGGTGTATAACATCAAGCACCTAGGTATGCAGACGCTTCTACAAACATTTGTGAAAGAATGGGTCGCTCTCTGGAGCTCATTGAATTCAAGCATGGCACCGTGATAGGTTGCCACCTGTGCAATAAGTCCATTCGTGAAATTTAATTATGGCGATAACGTTCCTATGCCCAACGCGTCTGTGTAGACGCCAAAGGTTTCTCATTTAAATCAATAGAGTACCCTGCATGTCGATAAAGTGACGCCTTGGGGTACCTTTAGCGTCTTCATTGTGACGCTGAAGGCACTTGACCATGCATGCTTCAGAATTTTGACGCCTTGGGAGTGAGAACGGGTTGTGTAGCCTTAAAGGTCTGTGTGTGTTTGTCTGTACAAGGACATTCACATTTTGTACACTAATGTAGCATGTTTGGAAGCACTGTGTGAATGGGGCTGTTTGGTGGAGTTTCGTATTACTCAAATGAGTATTTTCTGTTCCCAAAAGGTCTCATGTGTGGTGTTTGTTTGATTTTGTCTTGTGCGAGAGAGAGAGAGATAGCATCAGTAATAGGCTTATGGTGGTAGAGCGGTAAATAAGAGAACGGGACACACAAGGTTGGCCACGATGCTCATCTTCTCTGACCTCCCGTTTCAATATGGGCCCCATCCATGGTTTTATTCCTCCCCTCCCTTGCTCTTCTCCACTCATTCACCCTGCTGTCTCTTCATCAGCCCTTCATTGTGATGGATGGGCACGTGAATGGACAGTAAAGTGCTAAAGTTTGTGGGCCGTGGATCCCACACCACTGCATAAAAAAGAGAGAGAGCGAAAGAGAGGGCCGGTGCTTCCAGAATTGGATGGAGTGGAGGGAACACGTCAGCATTTTCTCTCCCAGTACGTTTCACTCAGCGCGATTGAGTCTTATTATCTGACCCCTCTCCCTCTTCTCACTGACCTGATAATATTTTACCACTCACACATTCTCTATATCTCCCTCCCTCTATCTTTCTGACAACTTCCTCTCTCTCTTGCGCATGTCGCACACACACAAACACACACACATTCCATGTTTTATGGGGACTTTCCATAAACATAATGATTTTTATACTGTACAAATTGTATATTCTATCCCTTAACCCTACACCTGCCCATCATATAAAACATTATGCATTTTTACATTTAAAAAGTACAATTTAATATGATCTATAAGCTGTTTTCTTCATTGGAACAAAATAATTCCCCAATTACTGGTATTATATCTTTGTGGGGACATTTGGTCTTTCCAACTTAGGGTTTACCAGGACCACACACTCACACACACATATATAACATGCTCTGCCATTCTTCCACTCATGCTTCTGTACTAATGCCGGTGGCATCATAATTCTACATAATTATATTATTATTCTGAATAATTACCTTAGCAGACCACATGTCAATTTTGACTTGTTTACATCTGGGTAGAAATTAACTTTTATATTATTTAACCTCTAACAAATATTTGCATAAACTGCATAATTACTGATTATTATTGTCAGCCATTAAATACACACACCATATGCCAATTAGTTATTGTTTTTTTTATCTCTACCATATAGTCACATTAGTATATAATTAGTGATAATTATTATGAATACTTATTTTTTAATTTATGTTTTTATCTAGATATAAATGAACTTTTATATTCAACCTCAACCATATAGTCACATAAATTACAGTTAATGGTTGTCATTATGAATAATTATTTATCCAGACAATATGTCATTTTTTGTTGATATTTACCTAGATATCATTACATTTTATATTTGATCTCAATTCTTCAATTACTTGTTGTTATTCTGAATAAGCAGGCCATACTTTTCATTAATTATTTATATCTAGATATAAATGTACTTTTATATTTATGTCATTTTGGTTCCCTTTCAGTCAGTACGTCCGACGTACGTCTCCGTTCCCTCCTTCAGGGAACGAGGGTTACCATACGTAACCGAGACGTTTTGTTTCATGTTCATGTTCATGTTCATGTTTCATGTATTATTTTGTGGTTTTCTAAGTTATGTTATCCTTCCATGTGCTCCCCTTTTGTCCTGTGATTCCCTTGTCATGTGTTATGTTGTCGCTTGGTCATTGGTTGATTGTTCACATGTGTGTCTTGTTTAGTCATTAATACTTTTGTATTTAAGCCCTCATGTTGCCACTGTCTCATATCGAGTATTGTCTGTGTAACCTTTGTTGGTGAGTTTTGTTTCAATTCATGTTATTTCATGGGTCCGTTCTTCGTACGTTGCTAACTCCATTAGCTGGATTTGATTGTTGACGATTTGGCATGATCTCGGATTGTTTAGTTCTTCGAAGCTCATCCTGGACTTGCTGTCATAGCAACAGGTCTGTAAGCTTAAATCTGCTCACGAGCAGGCTTATTTCATGTAAACAGATTAGATTGCACCTTTTTAAGGTGTGTTGATACTTAAACTTTGTCCCAATCACTGCTACTTTATTACAAGAGTTCATTACTGAACCAGGGGCAATAATCAAACACTCAGTTTCTGTCAATCTTGAGTACCTATATAGAGTAGTATTGCATCCTTCATATCTCCAAAAAGTTTTTAATTTTATCATATTTATAAAAGAAAGATACATAGTCTTTCCAGAAAAAAAACAGGGCGGCTGGAGGCGTATCGTGTGGGTGAAGCAAAAGAATCATGAGCGCATGCAGCTATTGTGTTGAGAGCGTCTTAAAGCTGTGACATCCTTAAACGTGGAAGAATTTTTTTTTATCCTAAATAAACCATGACTATCAAATCAGATTCAACCATACATATACGATCCAGAATCTGATCCGGAGGCTGAAATTGAACAGGAGAAGAAGCAGCAACTACTACAGCAGGACGTCTCTGTGTGGTATGTACTGTAACTGTATATATTTGCTTAGCGGCTTGTCATGTGCGAGTTTTACAACATTTGAGGGGGGGGGTATTATGTATTATGTTAATACATATTAACTAGATTAAATCACATATTTTTTTCTGTGATTAATCATGATTAACTGCCATTAAAAACACTTTGTTTTTTTTATATATTTTATAAGGTAATAATTTCACAGTTAAACTCCAAATTAATGTTCAAACAACATAAAGAGAGAATATTTTCAATACTTGTTTAATGGCATCTTTTTATGAATTAAGGCCAGTATCACTGATGCTACTACAGGCTACTGAACTTCAATAAAATAACACATTAGCATGTGTTAGATGTATTACAACTTTTAATTTAAGTGAATTGATCAATAGCGCAACTGGGTTGTAGGTTGCCAGGTCGAGGTCACAAATGGGTTGAAATCAGTCTATGGATGTGTAGATCGTACAAGTAGGCATCTCATACAAGATCTGGCAACTGAACAACCTGGAATATTTTAATGTGATTATTCATATAACAAGGTTTTGGCCATACAAATTACAGGAGATTCCCGGGAGAAATAACAAAACGGGAGGGGGGCGGGAGATGGGTGTGAAATACGGGAGACTCCCGACAAAAATGGGAGTGTTGACAGGTATGCCTGTGACTGCAGTGCAGCCGAGTTAAGCGCGTTTATGGGCGTGCATTTGCTCTCTCGCTCTGGTCGCGCTTGCGCCCTCCCGGGAGAAGAGGACATTCCGCCCTTGTTGACATCATGCAGACCCATACTCGAAAAAACTTTCCGACACTTGTGAGAAACGTCTCGGTTACGTATGTAACCCTCGTTCCCTGAAGGAGGGAACGGAGACGTACGTCGGAACTGACCGACGAATTGGGATCTGTTTTCAGAGACCGACCTACTTCGAGTAATTAAAAACGAGCCAATAAACATTGGCATGCGATCACGCATTCCACGCACCGCCCCGCGTTGCGGGTATAAATAAGGAAGTGGAAGTGCCGCATACCGTTTTCAACTGAGGAGCCGAGATAAGTGGCTCGGGCCTTCAGCTGAAGCACAGCACCTGGCGACGGGACGTACGTCTCCGTTCCCTACTTCAGGGAACGAGGGTTACATACGTAACCGAGACGTTCCCTTTCAGTCGGTCACGTTCGACGTACGTCGGAACTGACCGACGAATTGGGATCCCTACCAACATGCCAGGAGGCTGGCCCTTCCAGCGTCCTGCCTGAGCTCGCTGGACCACTCCTATGTTAGAGTGGGAGTCAGGGCTCCGGGCAGGGAAGGACAGTCACTGCTGTTCCTGCAAGACCCACTCAGCGTGACTATTGGATAACGCTGGGAAAGCGTGCCCGTCTCGGAAGATGGTACGCTGCGGACCACGTCCTTCAATGGAAGGAGAGGTGGAATACACATAAGGACTAACCTAACAGGGTAGTGCAACAAATGGCAGTCTCTAGAGTGGACCCAACCTGGTTCCAGGGGGGGAAGAACACAACTAGAGACGACAGAGGAAGCTCTGTCGAGGGAAAGACACGGGGCTAGCCGAGTAGGGTAGCTGGTACCGTGGAAAATACACATATGGGGTAGCCTAGAGGGGACCGCAACATATGGAACCCAGCCTACACACACGTTCCACAAGCATACGGGTGCAGGCCTGGCATCAGACGGCCGCCACGTCTGACACCGAAGGGGTGACGGAGGAACTCACAGGGTTAGCCGAATTTCGGGGAACACGACTGGAGCAAAAATAGACGCACGTATCCGGCCCAGAGGGCGGGGGTGGCGTATGCAAGCCGACACTTAGAACGGGCACTTAGCGCTGCTGGCCACTGGGGGCGAGAATGCGGGAAGATACCGGCTCTACACGGAGGCTATAAAATCTAGCGAACGTGTTAAGTGTCGCCCAGCCCGCAGCTCTACATATATCTGTCAGCGAGGCGCCTTGAGCCAACGCCCAGGAAGAAGCAACACTCCTTGTTGAGTGTGCTCGCAACCCGAACGGGCAAGGTACGTCTTGGGACTGGTAGGCCAAGACAATGGCATCCACTATCCAGTGGGCCAACCTCTGCTTGGAGACAGCCTTTCCCTTCTGCTGGCCTCCGTAACAGATGAAGAGCTGCTGTGAGGATCTGAAGCTCTGAGTCCGGTCAACGTAAGCGCGAAGAGCGCGGACGGGACACAACAAAGCTAGGGCTGGGTCTGCCTCCTCCAAAGGCAGCGCTTGCAGGTTCACCACCTGGTCCCGAAAGGGAGTGGTAGGAACCTTGGGCACGTATCCAGGCCGGGGTCTCAGGACAACGTGAGAGATGGCCGGCCCGAATTCTAGGCACGATTCGTCGACCGAGAGTGCATGCAGGTCCCCTACCCTCATGATTGAAGCCAATGCAATCAGGAGAACTGTCTTCATGGACAGGATTTTTATCTCAACAGACTGCAAAGGCTCAAATGGGGGACCCTGAAGTGCTCTGAGCACCAGGGCTAAGTCTCAAGAGGGTATCGAGGTAGAACGAGGAGGATTTAGTCTCCTCGCACCTCTGAGGAACCTGACGATTAAGTCGTGCTTACCTAAGGATTTACCGTCTACTGCATCATGAGACGCCGCTATTGCTGCGACGTACACTTTGAGGGTGGAGGGAGACAGCCTTCGATCCAACCCATCCTGCAGGAAGGAAAGCACAACGTTAATCGAACACTTCCGGGGGTCTTCCCGGCGGGAAGAGCACCACTCGACGAACAGGTTCCACTTCAGAGAGTAGAGGCGCCTCGTAGAGACCTCACAAACTTCTGACTCCACAGGAGGAGATGGCGGGCGAGCCGGAGCATGCAACGGGAGCGTAGACCACTGTGATGATGAACCTGGGAGGGGTTATCATCACAGGAACATCATTGCACAGTGTTGTATACAATGATTTATTGTTTAATGTATTATGATTGTTTTCATATTGTTTATTTGATTGATGGTATTATTTGAGATTGTTTTCTGTTTAAATGCATATGTAACAGCATAGACATTGAATGCATTTTGATTGTCATGGAAGTTTCCTGACCCCTACTATTGGTATGGTCCGTTAGTGTTTGGCGGGAAGATTCCATGCATAAAAGGGGAGAGGTTAGTTGAGCCTGGGGGGAGAGATGGGCCAAGAGCCGAAGCTTGCACAGTCAAGCGCTGAAAGATGTGAGTCTTTACTGTGAGAGGCTTGTGCCTCAAGGCTAGATTTGATGCCATGTTTTGCTGCTTCTAGCATGTTTTCTTTATGATTTATATTGTTGAGTTTTGTATTTTTAATTATTTGTTTTGTTTATTTTTGAACTTCCTTTGGAGAGCACGTGTGGTGAGACAGCTGTCCTAATAAAACCACTTGGACGTTAATACTTACCTACTGTGTACTCTACTCATTAACACTTTCCCAGGCCTTTCGGCAAACAACTAGGAGCTGGTGGCTGTGGTCCTAACAGCTACCCGACACATGGTGGCAGCGGTGCTTTCAGGCCTTGAAAGGGAAATGAGTACGCAGGCAGAGGTAATCGGGTGGTTCCAGCTGTACCTCATTTAATCGGAAGTGGCAGGTGCTGACTTGTTGTCAAGAGGAAAATGCCACCAAAGAAACAAGACGGAGCGAAGAGCAAGGAAGATAAGGTAGCAGAGCAACGAGATGCAGAGAGTTTACCTGCAGTGCATGAGGAAATGGCTTCAGGAGGTGCGGCAGAGCAGATGGCCTCAATGCTGCAAACTTTTCTGGATAGTCAACAGCAAAGAGAAGAACGGCTGGAAAAGGAAGCACAACGTCACGAGCACAAATATCGGATACTGCAACATCAATTCGTGCAGCTACAGTCCGAGGTGCATCACGAAAGACAGGATCGACTGGCAAATGGAGCATCAGCGGTGAGCGGTAGACAGACGACGACAGAGGTGATTTCTGATTCAAGTGTGCGTCCCAGGCACCAACAAGCACAAAGTGAAGTGACTACATCAGCTGCTACAGATGAAGCTGCAATGGCAACACAAGGTCATCGTTCGGTAAGCTTTAACAGCCCAAGAATGCTGCCGTGGTCAAGTGATGAGGACATTGAGCATTATTTGATGACTTTTGAGCGTATTGCTCAGGCGTGTAAATGGCCGAGTCAGGACTGGGTGTTACATCTCTTACCATTGTTGACAGGCAAGGCAAGAGCGGCGTATGTGGCCATGGAACCTGATAATTCACTGAATTATGATTGTGTTAAGCAAGTGATACTTGACAAGTTTGAAATTAACCCAGAAACCTTCCGTCAACGTTTTAGAGCGTATAGTCGGGAAGATGAGGAAACGCCACGTGAATTGTATGTCCGGTTGAAAGATCTGTATGAAAAGTGGATGGTCCCTTCACGACGAACCAAGCAAGAGATCGGGGATCAGATAGTGCTGGAGCAGTTTCTCAAAGTGCTGAATCCGGAAGTGAGAACATGGGTGAAACAGAATGGTCCTACTTCGTGTAGACAAGCGGCAGAACTGGCAGAGACATTCATTGCGGCGAGGCGTTCATTACATCAGCCGAGACGGTGGCGAGGCATCAACCAAAGTCCAACCGGTAAGTCTGGGGATGTTAAGGGTAGTGGTCTGAGAAATGTTGATCATGATAGTCGTACGTTTTCAAACAGTTCTACGATGAGTAGCAGTGTGCGAGCTGGTGGAGTTAGCCAGTATAACAGTAGATCTGTGATTATATGTCATGCATGCGGCCAGGCAGGGCATAAAAAATCTGAGTGTCCGGTGCAAAATATGTCTAATACTCGCTTGGGTTATGAGTTAAGATCGTCGGTGAAGTTGAATGAGATCGAACTAAACACAGACACAGTAGTAGAGGTGAAGATTGGAAATATTTTGTTTAAAGCATTGGTTGATTCTGGTTCTAGTCAAACATTAGTAAGATCAGAATGTTTGGGAGAGTCAAATGGGCTGAATCATGATAAACTGAGAGTCTGTTGTATTCATGGCGATGTAAAGGAATATCCTAAGACTGAGATTGTGATTGAAATTGAAGGTCAAGCTTATAGGTTATCTGTTGGGGTAATTGACCGATCCCCTTATCCAGTGATATTAGGCAGAGATGTGCCTGTGTTGGTGGATTTGTTGCAGCGTGATAACGTAGCAGATGCTAGGGTTGTAACTAGAGCTCGGGCTAATCAAGAGGAGGTTAGTAAACGGCTTTTACAAGATTTACCATTTCATGGGACGTCTAAAAACAGAAAATCTAAGAGGGAGAAACGTCAAGCTAAAGTTATGGGTACTGAAGTGGTAGAAAAGGTGACAAAGCCTAACACAGATGATCTTGAACAAATTCCTTATGATATTGTGCAGTTGCAAAGGCAGGATGGAACTTTGAAACTGTTGTTTTAGAAAGCGAAGGCTAACAGTACAACATCTACTCAGAAAGATCAGCTGATTATCAAAGATGATAAGTTGTACTTAATAAGTGCTGAAGGTGAAGAGAGATTGGTGGTACCGGAGTCAATGAGGTTGAAAGTATTACAGTTGGGTCATTCATTGCCGTGGGCAGGACATTTAGGTCAACAGAAAACGCTGTCTAGAATAGCTAATAAGTTTTATTGGCCTAAGCTCTATACAGATGTTGTGGATTTTTGTAAATCATGCCCAGAATGCCAGATGGTGAGACCAGCTAAAAAGAGTGATAGGGTACCTCTTGTAAGTTTACCTATTATTGACATACCATTTACGCGTATTGCAATGGACATTGTAGGACCTTTGGAAAAAAGTAGATCGGGGAATAAGTACATTCTGGTTGTTGCCGATTACGCTACGCGTTACCCAGAAGTTTTTCCTCTCAGAAACATTAAGACAAGACAGGTTGTGAATGCACTAGTTCAACTTTTTTCTCGAGTAGGATTGCCCAAAGAGATAATTACGGACCAGGGCACTAACTTTACATCCAGGTTGATGAAACAAGTTTGCTCAATGTTGCGTATACATCCCATACAGACCACTCCCTATCACCCTCAGACAGACGGTATGGTGGAGAGATTTAATCAGACCTTGAAGTCAATGTTACGGAAGTTTGTGTCTGATACAGGTACTGATTGGGACCAATGGTTGCCGTATTTGATGTTCGCGTATCGTGAAGTCCCACAGTCGTCAACCGGCTTCTCACCATTTGAGATGCTGTATGGACGTCAGGTTCGTGGACCGCTGGATGTACTAAAAGAGGCTTGGGAAGGAGGTAATGCACGTGAGCAAACAAACATTCTGTCGTATGTTATGAAGATGAGAGAGAAACTGGATTCTATGACGGAGGCTGTGAGGGCGAACATGACCAAAGCACAGCAGCAGCAGAAATTCTGGTATGATCAGTCAAGTAGGAAAAGAACGCTGACTCCAGGGCAGAAGGTACTGTTGTTACTTCCTACTACTGAAAGTTCACTTTTGGCGAAATGGCAAGGACCATATGAAGTACTGAGAAAGCTAAGTCCCACGAATTATGAGATTTCTGTACCTGATCGTAGGAAAAAGTCACAAATTTTCCATATTAATCTGTTAAGGCCTTGGAATGAGAGGAAAGGCTCATGGTCAGAGCAGCTGTGGGCAAGGAAAGTGGAGGAGGAAGAGGAGTTGGAGGAACAATATTTTCCTGTTAATTCAAAATCAACTTATCCACTAATAGATCATCTGTCACCTAAAAAGCAAAAGGAGTTCCAGAATCTAGTACCAGGGGGATTGTTTTCTGATAAACCAGGAAAAACGACACTTTTGCAGCATAATATTAATTTACTTGCAGCAGAGCCGATTAGGCAAAACAATTGCAGAGTGCCAGCACGCCTGATCCCAGCCTTGAAAGAGGAGGTGCAAATGATGCTGGAGTCAGACATCATCGAGCCGTCCACAAGTGAATGGTGCAGTCCAGTCGTGCTAGTGCCAAAGAAAGATGGGACTCTCAGATTCTGCGTTGATTTCTCAAAGCTGAATGCAGTATCAGCTTTCGACCCTTATCCGATGCCGAGAGTCGACGAGTTGATCGAGCGACTAGGCAAAGCTAAGTATTTGACAACTTTAGATCTTTGTAAAGGATACTGGCAAGTACCATTGACTGATTCTGCTAAGAACTTGACTGCTTTTCGTGTTCCTGCAGGGCTGTATCATTTTAAGTATATGCCGTTTGGTCTGCATGGGGCCGCAGCGACCTTCCAGCGCCTGGTTGATCAAGTGCTACGGGGCCTGGATAGTTTCGCAGCAGCGTACATCGACGATATCGTCATTTTCAGTGAGTCTTGGGAACAGCATCTGGAACACCTGGCAAAGGCGTTTGAAAGAATTCAACGGGCAGGTCTGGTGGTAATGCCAAATAGCCAAACAGGAGGTTTTCTTCTTGGGCTATGTCGCTGGAGGAGGTTCAGTGAGACCTCAAGTGGACAAACTTCAAGCAATTTTGTCATGTGCACCTCCGTCTTCAAAGAAAAGTGTCAGATCCTTTTTAGGTTTGATAGGCTGGTACAGAAGGTTTATACCTAACTTTGCCAACAGAGCTGCATTACTGACTGAACTTACAAAGAAAAGCAGTCCCACTAGAGTCAAGTGGACACCAGAATGTTAACGTGCTTTTCAAGATCTTAAGTCTTGTTTGTGTAAAGACCCTGTGTTACAGAGTCCGAACTTCGAATTGCCGTTTGTGGTACAAACGGACGCATCTGAGATGGGACTGAGGGCGGTATTGTTACAGGGGGAAGGAGAAGATCGTCGTCCTGTACAGTACATAAGTAGAAAACTTTTTCCCCGAGAGACTAAGTATTCCACAGTGGAGAAAGAGGCTCTAGCCATCAAATGGGCCTTAGATACGTTAAAGTACTATCTGATTGGTAAAGACTTTGTGCTTGAGACCGATCATCGAGCGTTGCAATGGCTCAAGAGAATGAGAGACACTAACGCAAGGATAACGCGATGGTATTTATCCCTTCAACCTTTTAAATTTGAAATCCAGTATAGACCAGGAGCACTTAATGTTTTGGCCGACTTTTTGTCACGGCACTCCTGAGGTCGTGCCTGTTTAGAGGAAGGGGGTGTGTGATGATGAACCTGGGAGGGGTTATCATCACAGGAACATCATTGCACAGTGTTGTATACAATGATTTATTGTTTAATGTATTATGATTGTTTTCATATTGTTTATTTGATTGATGGTATTATTTGAGATTGTTTTCTGTTTAAATGCATATGTAACAGAATAGACATTGAATGCATTTTGATTGTCATGGAAGTTTCCTGACCCCTACTATTGGTATGGTCCATTAGTGTTTGGCGGGAAGATTCCATGCATAAAAGGGGAGAGGTTAGTTGAGCCTGGGGGGAGAGATGGGCCAAGAGCCGAAGCTTGCACAGTCAAGCGCTGAAAGATGTGAGTCTTTACTGTGAGAGGCTTGTGCCTCAAGGCTAGATTTGATGCCATGTTTTGCTGCTTCTAACATGTGGCCTCCATCTGCTTCTGTGCCACCGAGAACTGCTGGGCGAAGCTCTCGATGGCGTCGCCGAAGAGGCCGGCCTGACAGACAGGGGCGTTGAGGAACCGCACTTTGTCGGTCTCACGCATATCTGCCAGGTTCAGCCATAGGTGGCGTTCCTGGACCACCAGAGTGGACATCGCCCGACCCAGGGTGCGTGCGGCAACTTTCGTCGCCCGGAGGGCGAGGTCCGTTGCGGTACGCAGTTCCTGCATAACCCCTGGGTCGGAACTACCCTCGTGCAATTCCTTGAGCGCCTTGGCCTGGTAGACCTGCAGGAGCGGCATGGCATGCAGAGAAGACGCGGCTTCTCCACAGGCTGTGTAGGTCTTGCCCGTTAGGCTGGACGAGAACCTACACGGCCGGGAGGGGAGACGCGGATGGCCCCGCCAGTCGGAGCCGGTCTTAGGACACAGTTGCATCGCAACCGACCGTTCCACTGGAGGGACCTCCACGTAACCCTTAGCCGCGCCTCCATCGAGGGTAGTGAGGACGGAGGAACTCGCTGATCGTGAACGAGCGCTGTAGGGCGCCGTCCACGACTTCGTGAGCTCCTGATGCACTTCCGGAAAGAAAGGCACTGGGGCGGGGCGCTGAGAACCAGCACGGGCCGTCCCGAGATACCAATCGTCCAGCCGCGAGGGTTCGGGACATGGTGGAGGGTTCCACTCGAGCCCGACACTCGCGGCGGCCCGGGAAAGCATAGCCGTGAGCTCTGGATCAGACTCGGGCAACGGTGCCACACCCGAAGCGGGCAACGCAGCCGAATCCTCATCTCCAGAGTCCATTAGCTCGTCCCCCGATGCAGCTGTCGACAACATATCCTCAGTTGGAGCCCCGAAAGAAACGGGTGGCCCCCCATGGGAAGGACCACCGCGATCTTCCGGGAACTGCGCCGGCGCAGCGGAGGGGGGAGGGGCCCGAGCAGCCTGTTGACTGGGGGGTGCCCTGACCGTCACCCTCAGATCTCCACCAAAGGCATCAGCCAAAGTAGCAGCCCTCTGCTTTGCAGCGGGAGGACCACTAGATCGGGGGATACGCAATGGGATTCCACCCCTTCTGAGGTATTGGAGCCTAGACCTTAGCACTGCGATGGTCATGTTCGCGCAGTGCGAACATGAGTCATCCACGAAAGCCACCTCTGCGTGCTGAACGCCCAAACACGAGAGACAGCGATCGTGTCCGTCAACTGGGGACAGAAATCGACGGCATCCAGAAACACACGGCTTGAATGACATCTTGAAAAAGACGCAGGGTCAAACCGTGTTGCTCTTTTAGTGAGAGAAGAAAAACCGCTCCGACAGTGCCGAGGCACACAGGGGAAATGGCCGCGGCTCACAGCGGTTCAAAGGTGCAAGCCCGCTGTGAGCACTCAATGAGAAAACGCCCAACGAGCTGTGGAAACAGCTGTTTGTTTTCTTCGGAGTCTCGCGACCACCGCTGCAAGGCACCGTCACACCGACACTGGACCGGAACAGGTAGGACTTTTCTTCTCTCCGCTCGTAAATGATGAAAAACTCTCCGTAGGAACACCAGAATGCTGAATGCTCGGCTCCGAAGTTGAAAGCGGTATGCGGCACTTCCACTTCCTTATTTATACCCGCAACGCGGGGCGGTGCGTGGAATGCGTGATCGCATGCCAATGTTTATTGGCTCGTTTTTAATTACTCGAAGTAGGTCGGTCTCTGAAAACAGATCCCAATTCGTCGGTCAGTTCCGACGTACGTCGAACGTGACCGACTGAAAGGGAACCGGAAATACTCCTTAAAATGTCCTTTTTACTTTGTCCGTGTTTAGCATGGGAATCCAATTCTTTAACAGTGTAAAAGACTATTGTGTAACTAACTAGTATGCATGAAACCGCATTTCACCCCCCATTAAAAGATCTGGCATCTGTCGAATTATCTCAGATGTATTAAGCAAGGTAGGCCTACAAAAAACAGCCCCCTGGTCAAGCCAAGTCACGTTTTGTAAAATATTTTGTTTAAAATGTATCTGTTCATGTTTTCAATTAACTGCACATCGGTTCAGTTCAACTCACCTCCTGTTACAACTTAATCATTTTCATAAACACAGAAATTACACAGCTAATGAGTAAAGGGCCTCATTTATGTTGCCATTCGACATGAAGTAATTGACATTAAAGTAACTGGAATGAAGTAATTGACATTGATGGCATCTTCCATGCCATTGCCATAGATGTATTTCTTGTAATCAGACATAAATTAAAAAACAAAAACAAAAAAAAACACCTAGTTCCTACATAGATATAATGTATTTCCAGTAAGTAGACTATTTTTAAAAATGCATCTCACACTTGCAAATGTTTCCTTTGGTAAATGAGCCTTAATCTTTAAAACTCATTACATTCTAATTAAAAATCTATAACAAAAATTGAAGTCTCTTTTTTTAAATTTGCATTATCAGGGTAACAAGGTAGCACGTTATATATAATACTTGATTATCTGATGTGCATCACATTTTTATTTCATTGATTGATTTACTTACAAATTCAATCAAAAACCTCTCCCTTCTGCATGTCTAACAGCGTGACCAAAAAAAAAAAAACACCTGCAAGCCAAGCGTAACACTTCAGTTTTGGAAGATCAACAGCATAAACCAATGGATGATGAGACAAAGAAAATGTTATAAAGGCTTAAATGATTATCTTAGGCGCTTCATATACTGTATGGAAACTTTTAGGGTTTCCTGGGATTCTTTTCATACTATGGAAGGTGGACCGGCAACTGTTTGGCTACCCTCATTCTTCAAAATATCATCTTTTATGATCAACAGAACAAAGAAACTCATACAGGTACATGGTGACAGAATACATTTTTTTGAGTGAACCATCTCTTTAACTGCCCCTTCATCAGCTGTCAGAATATCACTGAATTAAATAGCTCATATTCAGAAGCTTGTTTGCGGTTTTGGGTTAAACCGAGCGGATTTGAGGATTAGCGTCTCTTCAATCTGGCTACCACAGCTGGTTTCCACTCAACACCGTGTCTGACCCCCCGTATCATTGCCAGAGTGTTTTTGTGTGCGAGTGTACAGTGGCGAAAACCAACTAGATCCGGGGTCCAAATCCCTCTTAACCGGAATCAATCATTTTTCCACCTGCTCAAAACAGCGCCTTGTGGGTCACCAAAAACTAAGGGATTAGACCCCCCCCCCTCGCACGACCTTTAACGCTGATGTGACGTTCCTTAGCACGAAGATCCCAGAGATCTGTCAGAGACTTGTGAGATTACGGCAGACTTGTGTCCTCACGGCCAGACGGTTGCTTGTTGATGAAGGTGATTTCTGTAATCAGAGATGGGCAGATTGGTGTGTTTTGATGTTGTGCCTGTGTTTTGAGTGTTGCCGTGCGTTTCTGTGTGTATGCGCGCAGTCTTTTAAAGCAGATTTGGCCTAGTAAAAGCTAGATGTGTCAGCATTAGTGGCATACTCAGTTCTTTCGAGTTAATGCACAACAACTGAGTCATTTCCTCTTTTACGCTGACCCTCTGTGACATATCCCTTATAAAGTCAGAGTCGCAGAGCCCTATTGGTTGGGTTGATTATGCTGGAGAGCTCATGAGGACCGCCGGGTTCTTGCTCTCCAGCAGTGCATTAGCCGAGCACTTAGTCGCAGACGGATGGGAGCGAGATTCTTCTCCGGGTCAAGGCTGTACTTATCACATGGGCTACACTTCAGAACTCTCATCAAGTACTATACTGTCGTACTTGACAAATCCTGCATCACAGTGGCGTCCAGTGTTATGCTGAAATAAGAATGTCCTCACTTAAAAGTTTTTTTAATAATCAAATGTAAAGTCATGTCCCAGTTACATTTAATGTTGTCACATTTTCTTAGTTAAATAAGCATTACTTTACATTACATAAAAAGAAAACTACAATTCTATATATTTTTTTATATTAACATTAACATGTAATTAATATTTTATTTATTAAAACCAAGTCTAAATCTCATCAAACTTTTCGTTTTAACCCTCTGGAGTCTGAGCTCTTTTGGGGCCCTTTAGAAGTTTTGACATGCTCTGACATTTGTGTTTTTTTCAGTTGCTTATAAACACATTAATGACAAAAGTGTAATTACACTGTCTTCAGCACAAACTGGGCTACTAGAATATGTGAGCAACATGTATGTACTTGTATTTTTGAGATAAAAATGTTTATGCACGGATTTTGAAAAAACAAAAAAAATTGTTTTAAAATTAAGGCCTCAAAACACACAATAGATATCTGTTCCCAAGACTTTTGACTCCTGTCTGTATTTGTATAGAGTTTTTTTTTGTTGTGAGAATCTGATGTGAGAATCATTGAGCCTACTCATTCACATAAAACAATACACTGATTTAAAATTTGTAAGACAGTTTCTCTTCACAAAGCCAATATGCGATGAGGCGTGATAGCTAATGAATAATGATGAGATAGCACTTGAGATAACAAAGGACTCGGATTAATGAGCTGCATAATGAATGAGCTTCAGGTAGGCCTATGTGACAGAGAGCAACAGAGCAAAGGAAATATATATGTAATCAACATAGGCCTATTATATTTTAAATGATCAGAAGATTGGACTACACTGCAAAAAAATGCTCTTCTTATTTTGTATTTTTTATTGTTTCCAGTCAAAATATTTAAAATTCTTAAATCAAGATTAATTTACTAGATAAGTACAAATTTATGGGGGGGAAATCAAAATGAAGTGAGTTTTTGCTTAGTTAGTTAGTTAGTTAACTTTATTGTCCCCAAGGGGAAATTCTGCTTAGGCACAGTGCTGAGTTGCTTCATAAAGGTAGACCAGATAACTTAAAATAATCTATATTATCTGCCACAACAATTTATTATTTATTAAACTATAATTTATGATTTATTACACCAATTGTTTTAAATAACCTTATTTGATCTCATTTGGCTTTGGATCAAAAAATCAGACCGAAAATATATTAGTAGCATTGCATTATAAATATAATCTATTATGAAAACACCCAACATGGTATAAATAACACAGATAAGTCATATATTGTCGCGGTTGTGTGTTTATTATCTTCAAACATGGTATCTGCATGTTAGAGCGATTTCTGGAAGCTGTTTATGTCAATGTCACATGGTATCTTCTTCATGCGTGCTATATATGGACTACATGTGCACGGAGCGCCCTCTGGCTGCCAGTATGAAGTATGAAGAGTTTTTTATGAATGAGAGCAGCTGACGCTCGTATTACAATCTTTAGAAGGTACCGACGGTTTTCATATTCATAACTCCTGACACATATTAACAAATTACGGTCACTATATGATTTTGAGAATAAAACAGAGGTCAAAAATGGAAGCTTGAGTCTTAGATCTTTTAAATGATGTACAGTTTGTCAAGGTAATTACTTACATCTAACAGTAATTTTGAGCTAATTTAAAAAAAGAAAGCTTCAGTGCGCCCTCGTGCACGATGTGTTTGTTTGAGCTGATGTGTGTGTGGGCGTCGCCTCAGTATTTGAATTTCAATAGAGCGCGTGCTTCGTGGGCGTGGTCGCATTAGTGTGTAATGAGCAGCTCCGGAACGACTAACATCGCTCTGCTTTCAAACGGATTACATAAACTCAGAATATTTGTTTTTGATTTGGTTTACGGTGTTTAAAACCTGACATTTCAGCGTTTCTTTAGACATATGTCTCATGTTTGTCAGACAAGTATTCACTAAGCTAGAGGTCATTTTCTGAATCTGAATGAACGTCTTTGACAGAGAGGCTGCAGATCGCGCGTCATGTTTGATTTCTTTATTTTTCAAAAAGCACAACAATTTGTTTTTATTGTGACTGTACAAAAAAAAATAGAAACTTAACAGATTATAATGATGTATAACACTTGCCTGAATGATAAAAAACGACAGAGTTATTTGAGTCTCTTTGGCACTGATAAGAAAAAAAAGCAAGCCAATCACGCCGGCGTGACGGCCGACTCGAGAGGGTTAGAGTAAAATAAGAGTCAACTTATTTTCAGATCATCAGTATAGTTTTATTTAATGCCATGTCAGCATCTGTGGCTATCTTCATGGCAAAAACTGAATTGCAAAAGTACAAGAGATTCATACTGTATATAAAAAAACAAGCAAACAGAAATACAGCAATTAACATTATAAAGTATTTCATCAGTCATCAAGCTTGGTCTAATCACTGGTCACAGTCATGAAGATGAACCTTTAATTACATCAAGCTGATTGCTCACTAAAAAATAACTAACTAAGGACATCTCAAGTTTAATTTTGACGTGACATAAAGCCGTCATATATAAGTGGGTGAGTTGCTTACTTTTAATTAGTCTTCCTATTAACACCATCATTTTGTTCATTCTGACTTATTCGCTAATGTGCATGAAAATAAGAGGCTGGATTTATTGCACAAACCAATCAAATTCAATCATAGCACGATGGAGGCTTTGCCTCCTCTCACTTGACTTTCCCCCATTTATTCTCAATTACCCCCCATCAAACCCACCGCATGCTTTAGGGGGTCTGTTAAAAATCAATGGGCTCAGGGGAGGCAAGAGAGATGTGGACTCCCGCTTTAAATTTACCCGCTGGTGGCGCTGTTGGACAGTCTTACTTTAGAAAAAAAAACTAGTGATTTGTACACTCTTTATTGTCACTTTTTGTAACGTTTGCATTGTTTTATTTTTGTAATATGGATTATTTTCTCATCCTCAGAGGGGAATCCCATCCTGCAGTATTTGTTACATTGGTAACACTTTACAACAGGGTTCTCCAAACTCGGTCCTGGAGGGCCACTGTCCTGCAGAGTTTAGCTCCAATCCCAATTAAACAACCTGAACCAGCTAATCAGTGTCTTACTAGGGCCTAGCAAGACACTGATTAGCTGGTTCAGGTGTGTTTATTTGGGGTTGGAGCTAAACTCTACAGGACAGTGGCCCTCCAGGACCGAGTTTGGAGATACCTGCTTTACAATAAGAACCCATTAGTTAACGTCAATGTATTATCTAACAATGTTCAATATATTTGCTACATGTATTAATCTTTGTGTACTTTATAAATGGAAACTTATTGCACAGTGTTACTGATGATTCAGTAACCAAAACTCAAGAACAAAATATTTAACTATTGGGACACTCTGAAAATGTCAGTTTACTTACCTAATATGATGTATACTATACCGTTTAAAAGTTTGGGGTCAGTAACTTATGTTTTTATAAATGTATAGTTTTATTCAGCAAGGATTGAATTGATCAAAAGTGAGAGTAAAGATATTTACAATGTTGTAAATATTTCTATTTCAACAAATGTTATTTTTTAACCTTTTATTCATTACATAATTCTGAAAAACGTTTTCATAATAATAATAATAACAAGAAATGTTTCTTGAGAATCAACTCATCATATCATAATGATTTCTGAAGGATCATGTGACACGGAAGACTGGAGTAATGATGCTGAAATTTCCGCTTTGCCATCACTGGAATAAATTACATTTTAAAATATATGAAAATAGAAAACAGTTCTTTTAAAATGTAGTAATATTTTGCAGTATTACTGTTTTTACTGTATTTGTGATCACTGACCTGGTAAGCATAAGATCTTATAAAAACGTTCCCAAACTTTCAAATGGTGTATTTGCAAGTGAAACTAGATATTTAAAGAGACAAAATGCAAAGAGGGGACTTGCACGTGAAAAGTGGTTTCCATATGACACTTATTTTTAGGAGAGGCATCAACACATAAGAGTGATTTGGGAACGTCAGCCAAACAAGGAAAATTGTTTCATAGGGCAAGCAGATTATTGCATTTTGATGAAAGATTATCAAGACATTTTTTTCTTCTTCAGAATAATGTGAGCTTGTGATCGTTAGCAGTAAAACCAGGAATGTGAATCATGAAAGTAAATTGGGTCAATTTGGATATTAAACAGCTCAATGACTTTTGGACATTTTAGATCAATGTTTAGATCAAAACATTGTTTTAAGGTGTGATCAGAAATGAGTTCATGCTTTTGCTGTAAATTGAGTTGCGTATTGTGATGCGTATGAATTAGCTGGATTTTATATGTTTTGTTTCCTCACACACTCACACACACACAGACCCACTTGAAAATGTGGTTTCGGGGACTCTAGGTGTAATGATTTTTATACTGTACAAACCCTATATTCAATCCCCCTACACTAACCCTACCCCTAAACCTTCCAGAAAGTGTCCTCAAACCATGCTTACGTTGTAAAACTCATGTCATTATACACATTTGTGTCCTCATAAACCATATATACCTGTACACACACACACACACACACACACACACACACACACAGAGAGAGACACAAACCCCTAAAAGATTAAATAAAAAAATATATCAGCATGTAATGAACTAACCTAAATTCAAGTCAATGTAAATCTCCACCACAGAAGTAGGCTAAACTCTCCCTTGAGAGAAGGAAAGATAATGTTTTAACAAAAACCTGCTAGTTTTTCTTGCATTTCAAATAATCTAAAAGAGGTCACTGAATCAAATGTAATCAGATGGGTAAAGGACTCTTCACACCAAAAATAATGATAAAGATACAGTTCTAAAAATCATTCTCAATATTAAAGAATAGCACAGTCCACACCACATCTATAATGATAACGAACTACGTATATATAAACAACATATTTGGAATCACTCTCAGAACGATTTTATCCACCTGATGAACGATAAAAATATTGTAATTTAAAAAAAAACAGAATCATAAATAAAACAGTAATATTGTAAAAAATAATACAATTTAAAACATCTGCTATATAATGTTTTCAAAAGAACAGCCTTTATTTAAAATAGAACTCTTTTGTAACATTATTAATGTATTTACTGTTGCTTTCGTTCAATTTGTGTGTGTTGTATATGTGGGTAAACATTAACAGACTTGGTTTGCATAGCATTTCAAATCTTAAAGGTGCACTATGTAACTTACGTCTGCTAGAGGTCGCCTATTCAAAACAAAGGCGTAGCTTGATGACGCCAAGTCTGAGCGCAGATTCTTGGGACAAGTGGTCTTCACCTCACAGCCGATGGGAAAGAATCGGGATAGGACTCGGGCAGAAATCATGTTCATGGATGCAATTATTAATGTGTAGTATGAAGCAGGGCAGGACCGAGTGTTGTGGGAGCGGAGCAAGGCAGCGGGGCTTTTATTATGCCACAGTCGCCGGTGCCATTTCCGTTTTTACGGTCATGAGTATGAGGTAACACAGCTCTGTTTATCATATTAGACACATCTGAGTGTATTGAAAATTATGTCATGACGTTACTCTGTGCATTCACTCGGCGGCTGCTATGACACTTGTTTCACACTGCAGTAAGAGTAAAGCGTTTCTGCGCAATAAAACTGGAAACCGAGGATAACCCTCACACGTCCCGGTTCCTTGGTTAATTAATAAAGCAATTTTCTCACGATTTACAAATAGTTGGAAACACTTGGGATATTGTAAGTACTCAACTGAACACAATACATATTACACTGACCTAGTGGTTTTTGGATATTTTACTGCAAAAATCTTACATATTGCAGCTTTAAGACCCATTCACACCAAGGACAATAACTAAAAAGATAACCATAATGATAACTATATTAGCATCCACACCAGCGAATGATAACGGTCTGTATATTCTATAAGTGCGCGTCTCAGGTTTGTTGTCTGTCACTTTAAAGGTGCAGTGTGTAGTATTTATGAGGATCTATAGACAGAAATGCAATATAATATACATAACTATGTTTCCAGTGGTGTATACAGAACATACAAAATGAGCCGCTATGTTTTAATTATCTATGAATGAGCCATTTCTATCTACATACACTGCGAGTCCCCTTACATTGAAATCACCATTTTGCGCCGCCATATTTCTACAGTAGCCTTAAACAGACAAACTGCTCTATAGCTACTCTCTGCGGTCTCAGACAACATATTTGTCCTGTGTCAGCCACCGTAGCTTCTCTATGCGCTTTGAAAGGGAGGGGTGAGCAGTTTGCAATTCGCAACCTCACCGCTAAAATTAACACAGTACACCTTTAAATGCTCAAGCTCTTTAAAGTAAAATGGATTCTGATTTGCTTTTAATGTTTTTATCATTGTTGGAAAGTGATTCCAACAATATAGTTTCTCTGTGCTGTTATCGTTGTGGTGTGGACTCTGCTATTATTTTATATTCACAATGATTTTTACTAGCCTACATCTTTATCGTTGTCATTATAGTCACCGTCCTTGGTGTGAACAGTCCTTTAGGGCTTCCATTCCACTGCACTGCTTTTCCATCAGTTTTCTAAATGTGCGATAAATTGACGTTTTTGACCGATGTGTTAGCATCTCGTGCATGACATGGCATTCTGAAATTATTTAGCACTGTACTGCTTCTCATGATTTTAGCTGCAAAACCACGTGTGTGAACCAACCCTTAGAAGGTAGATGCCTATGTGATGAGGCTAGGTTTTAGAACAGATTTGCAGTGAAACTTTTGTCGAGTTTTGTTAAATAATGAATAAAAAAAAATTAAAAAATGCATTATGCCACATTGGCACAGTTGTATTCAGAAGTAATGTATTGTAGAAGGCATGGCAGTTGGATCTGGCACTAATCATGAGAAAAACCGCAGTGCTGTTGTACAGTATTAGCCCGGCGCTCTGCCGCTAACAGCCTCAAGCTGACAGTGGGGCTATATAGGATCCAGATCATGAAGGCTATGGGGTTAGGTTGTAATTCCTAGGCTCAGAGCACACAAATGGGATCCGATCTTGAGCTAGGGCCCTCGGAGGTCCGCCTGGGTCAGTGGGGTCCTTTTTCATTAAATACAGCTCTGTTTAAAGTGAGATGCTGGGAGAGGTAATTTCTCTCTGATGAATTTGGATATTAGTGTCTATAAAAGCTTTTTTCCTCATCTTTTATCTCTCTAACCTGTAGCTACTGTTTGCATTCTTTAATTAAGCTTCCTGTCTCCAACTCACTGTGGTGTAAAAAGGGAATAGATGCTGTATGTGGTGATGTGTTTTTTGGAGAATGTGTCCATGTTAAGAGAACACTTTCACAGTAATGTCTACACAGAGAATAAACTGATCCAAATATAACTGTGGAAGTAACATTAAAGCTGCTTGTTCTCCGTTGTCAATAAAAAAAAAGTGTCCAGCAACCAGGGTCATTAAAATAATAATAATAATAATAATACAAAATAAAATAATAACCTGGTCCAGAGCCCAAAGAGCCCATGAAAATACTTAATAATAAGTATACAGTAGTTTAAATACATTTTCATTGAATATATGCTTAATGTATTTGTAAACATTTTAAGCAACACTTAATACTAATGCAATTAATGTCCAATAAAGAAGCACTTAATGTTCTGATTTTCCATCACCTAGGAGAGATCGGGGCACAACCTAACGCTTTTTGACTATCTCAGTTTGTGCTAATCCACTTGGAGTTCAGAGAATACATTTTTTCCCACATTAATTGCACACATGTCTAGTACAATTATGTGGTTTTGTTTAATTATTACAGTGTATACTTTTTTTCTTGATTTACCCTGAAAGAATGGAAGTGATATGTTTTTTCAATAGAATTCATAAAAGTATAGAATATAATAGCATATTTCCAATAGGGACACATTTTAACGCAGTGTTACAACGCACCCCACCTGCTCAACTGGGATTTAAACTGCGGCTCGTGTCTTCTGCTGGTTAGATCAGCATTAAAGAACTATTTCAACTGTTACATAACAGATATAAGATTACAAGTATATCAAATGTGTCTTATTTTAAATAAACACACAAAAAAAAACAGAGATTAAAAATTAACTCAAGTAAGAAATGTACTTTTGCTATGGTTAAATAAATGTTCAGTGATATCTTCCAAAGATTTTTTAATTTAGGCAAAAAAAAAATTTCTCTATATAATGTTGATATGGCAACTAGTAAATACACAAAGTTTTGTCATCCTGGCATGTGTGGAAAGTTTTAAACCATGTGTGTTACAACTTAGGATTGGGACACATAGGATACACATTAGGTTGTGCCCCGCTCTCCCCTAATCTAAAGTGATGGCATGTTTAGTTTTGGTTTTGTGTGATGTTCATGTTTCATGTCTTTTATTTTGAAGTTTATTCAAAGTCATGGGCTGTGTCCGAAATCGCCCCCCATACCCTTTAAGCATATACCCTTACCCGGAAGCAAAAAAAAATGTGGGTGGGTCCTCTCTCAGAAAAATTTTACTGGAGTAGATGCCATTTACATTAAGTACAAATATATTGGCTTGTTTGCTAAACATCTGGTTGGACAAGACAAGATTACAGAAATCACCATATCTTTGATAGCAGCAATAGTGTAGGGGTAAGATACATGGCATCAAGTTTTGACGCAAATCGACCCGCGGTTCAAATCTGCCTTTTGCCGAACTCACTCTACTCCCTTTTCCCATCACATATCAGATCGGAAAGGCATTTATTTTCAATAAAAATTAAGAAAATATTAGAAAAGTGGAAATAAAGCGTCTAACATCTGTTTAATAATAAGTGTTTATCGGTTAGGGGTGGGTAAACAGACATGTGCTGAATTAGAGATGATAAAAGTGAGTGGGTCCAATATCATTGATTGTAAGCCACCCACATACAATGGTTCCGACGCCCATGCCTTAAAGGATTATTTCACTTCAAAATGAAGATTTCCTGATATTTTACTCAACCCCATCTCATCCAAGATGTTCATGTCTTTCTTTCTTCAGTCGAAAAGAAATACATTTTTTTGAGGAAAACATTCCAGGATTTTTCTCCCCATCATAGCCTTCTATGGCAACCAAAATGTTGAAGGTCCAAATCAATGCAGTTTCAACGTGCTTCGAAGGGCTTCAGAGGCTCTGCTCGATTCCATACGAGGAATAGGGTGTTATCTAGCGAAACCATCTGTCATTTTTAATTAATATACTTTTTTACCTAAATTGCTCATCTTGCACTGCTCTGCTATGTGCAAAGGATTGCACAATCACGTCGGAAAGGTCACGCCAGACACAGGCATATGTTCACATATGGGCCAAAAATCACGTGAGACCCCTGAAAAAGACCAAGTGTGAAAACACCCTAATAGAGTGGTGCAGGTATGACATCACTTTGCAGGCCAAAACGCAGAAGCGAGTTAGCATTTTAGCACTTCCGGTTCCCTTGTCCCAAAGTCGATGTTTTTTTTTTTTTTTTTATGTGTGTTTTGGTTAAATGGCTGAAATAAGGTCTGTGGTGAACACAAGCTCAATACACTTTCACGTTTTATTCCACAACATAAAATACATCAGTATACCCCACTCGTGATTTTTTTGAAGCTGTTATGTGTCCTGAAAAAGGCGGTTGCTAATAAGTGACTAAATGGGACTACAGAGGCTGTCGAGGACATTACACATCATCATGCCGAAAACGTAAACTCAGTCCGCTTTTACACCCTCATTATGCTCATAATTGCGCTCTTATAAACTATTCTACTCAAACCTTCTGGGAAAATGTTTTGAGATAAAGATTGAAAGACTTGTCGGAAGCTTAGTGATGGTGGCGTTGAAATCACAGGACCGTGGTGTAGACCGAACGTGTATCATAAACTTTTGTTGATCACAGAGCTTGTGTTTTGCGATAATCCAAAAGCCAATGGGACAATCCTATTGGGTTTTTCTCGAGGGAACCAGTGCGATGCTAACTGCCGGTTGGCCTACAAGGTGACGTCATACAAGCCTCCCTTACTAGCTCTAAAATTACATTTACAGTAGCAACGGATGCTTGAGTTTAGATGCATAAGAAATTAGTCTTGAGTTGAATTATTGAATTACCGCTGAATTATTAAAAAAATAATGCACACCTGAGGTGTAACAGTCACTCCGCCACAGTTGTTGACATTTATAAATATTGTTGTCGTTGTTGTTATTATTATTATTATTGAAGATATTATTTGGCCCCCAACTATGGCCCTGATGTCAACAAAACAATATCACCGGAAAATTTGCACTGTTTTACATAATAATGGAAATGTTTCCATGCAATAAAAGCATTGTTTTCCGCTGTGCAGTGAGTGAGATTTGCATCTGAATTCAGTATTTGTTCTCAGAACCCTTAGAAAGGTTAGAATTAGTTTTCCATGAGACTATTTGAGCATCTATTTTTGTATTATATACTGTATACGACAGTCTTTCACATACATTTGAACTTACAGAGCCCCTCACCTACACTTTTATTGCTGAGGATATTGCTTTCCTTGACCATTTTTTTCTTTACAGAATTTCACCTGACAGTGTTTGGTTGTGTGTGTGTGTGTGTGTGTGTGCATGCGTGTGTGTGTATGTGTGTGTATGTGTGTGTGTGCGTGTGTGTGTGTATGTGTGTGTGTGCGTGTGTGTGTGTGTGTGTGTGTGTGGAAATGTGCGTGTAGAAATGTGCATGTTCTTCACTTTCTGTAAACTAACTCTTCAGCAGCTGGATCTCCTGGTATTTTCTCCTCTGGTTAGCCCTGCCTCATCCATCTCTCATTCACTTTTTCACCTCTGCTTGGATGCCATCCCTCCGTTTTCTGAGCTTTCTCTGTTGTTGTTTTTTTTCCCCTCTAAGCTCACTTTTCAGTCCCTCAAAATATTTGGATCTTTCATTTTCTTTCAGTTTTATGGCTGCAACTGGTTGAATCGTACAAAAACATGTACAGGTCAAATTTAGAAAGAAAGAAAGAAAGAAAGAAAGAAAGAAAGAAAGAAAGAAAGAAAGAAAGAAAGAAAGAAAGAAAGAAAGAAAGAAAGAAAGAAAGAAAGAAAGAAAGAAAGAAAGAAAGAAAGAAAGAAAGAAAGAAAGAAAGAAAGAAAGAAATATTCAACAAAGAAATGTAATCATTAAAATTTGCATTGTAAAATTTTAATATATATTACCATAATGCATCTGGACATTTTACTTCTGATGTTTTCATTATTAATGGCAATATTAAAGGTTATCAAGTTCTGTAAAACAATTACTGTAATGCAGTGATTTAAATGTAAAATTGATTTAAAAGGAACACGCCGACTTTTTGGGACATATCTTATTCACCGTATCCCCCAGAGTTAGATAAGTCCATACATACCATTCTTATTTGTGCGTGCCATAACTCTGTCTGACTCACCCACCGCTAGCCTAGCTTAGCACAAAGACTGGAGGTAAATGGCTCCAGCTAGCCTACTGCTCAATAAGCGACAACATAACGCCAACATTTTCCTATTTACATATTGTGATGTGTATAGTTACATCATGTACTAAGACGACAGAAAATGAAAAGTTGCGATTTTCTAGGCCGATATGGCTAGGAACTATACTCTCACTCCTGCGTAATAATAAAGAGCTTTGAGCCGTCCCATGAGTGCAGCGGCACAATGATATTACACAGCTCCTGAAAATAGGCTAACTTCCGTCAACATAACCAACGTGACAACCTGCTCACACAGATGTAACTATACACATCACAACATGTAAATGGGAAAATGTTGGCGTTATTTTGTTGCTTATTGAGCAGTGGCTAGCTGGAGCCATTTACCTCCAGTCTTTGTGCTAAGCTAGGCTAGCGGTGGGTGCGTCAGACAGAGTTTTGGCACGCACGGAGATGAGAATGTATGTGTACACTTATCTAACTCTGGGGGATACGGTGAATAAGCTAAAGTCCCAAAAAGTCAGCGTGTTCCTTTAAATGAACTAAACTAGATATACACATTGTATATTAAATGTAATATCTATATGTATGCCATCCACATACTGACTGCACTCATTTCACTTGGCTTACATTTTCAAATTTGTCTACATCCTATAGTGTCTATAACAATTTGTTACTTTGTTTTATGCAATACATGTTTTATGTTTTCTCTCTTCTTTTAAAGAGTTTGTCAAATGTAAGTTAGTACCACTGTATGTGTAAAACAGCCAAATTAATTAACATGAAAATATTTAAATAATAGTAAAAACTCAGTCATACATAAATTATAGAACTATTCATTTCAGTTAAACTTACAGCACTTACACACAACAGCCTGTTGCACATACTGTACATATTTTACCCAATATAGCTACACAAATGCAAATTAGACATGTACATAATATGAAGTGTAACACTAAACAGAGTGCGAGTCACAATCATGTTGCTAAATGTAAACATGTTTTCCATCGCTGCGTTCTCTCCGTATTTTTATGACTCTTTGCAGCCTTTAGCCACTGCATACAATGTGCTGGATCCTTCACTGGAAACTGAACGTCTCGGTTACGTATGTAAGCCTCGTTCCCTGAGGAGGGAACGGAGACGTACGTTAGTGACTAACGAATGGGGGTTTCGCCAAGAAGCCAATTACCTTCGAGGTGTTTAACAGCGCCCAATGGCTTGCCAATGCCATGGGCATGCGGAATTTGCATGCGTAACTCCGCCCCACCGCGTGGGTATATAAGGAAGTACGCTGGCAACATCGCATTATGTATCTGCTGCGGAGCCAAGATCTGAACTCCGCGTTCCAACAGCACAGCTGATGTGGCTGAGGAACGTACGTCTCCGTTCCCTCCTCAGGGAACGAGGGTTACATACGTAACCGAGACGTTCCCTTTCGTTCAGTCACTACGACGTACATTAGTGACTAATGAATGGGGGTTCCAGTATAACCGCGCCACTCAGCTGTCATCCAGTGCCCTGCGTAAGTGTGAGATCCCGCCACTTAAGGCCGTAGGACTCCCACTTATCACAGGATTACCAAGGTACACTGGGAAGCATATCCCAGTGAGGGAATGCCAATGATGCCTACCCGTGGGGAGGACTTAGAGAGTACACATATGACCCGCTGTGGGCTGCATATGGGAAACTCTAGGGTACCAGCCGAAGGTGGATTTTTAACCCTAGGGGTGGCAGGGGCTTGCCAAGGGAAAGACACCTGCTCACTGAGGAGGCTTACGATATACATTATTTATCAGAATGGTCAATGCCTCGTGACAATTTAGGGGAGAGATCATCCCATTAAAGGACAAAAAAAGTGTTATCCTACCAATTATAAAACATCTGCAAACTTTTAACCTCAATCATCACTCTTTTGATAGGATACAAGGCAGGGGCAAAAGAGTATTATATTTCAATGAACACTCCTTGGGCAAGAATGAATAAACACTGAAGTTTAGCTGCTGCTACATCCATCTCAAGCATGCCAAACTCACTCTTGATAAAAACCATCAAACCTTGCTGAGAGGAACAACATGTGAATATTCAAAATAAGACAGATTAAATGTTTATTCCAATGTTTATTATTATTATTATTATTATTATTACCTAGAACCTGGTCCATTACCGGCCCCTCGGGGGGGGCGAGTACATAGTCGGACACTGGCTCCACTCGGAGATTGTAGAATCTGGCGAATGTGTTGGGTGTCGCCCAGCCTGCAGCTCTGCAGATGTCTGTTAGCGAGGCGCCATGCGCTAGAGCCCAAGAGGAGGCCACACTCCGGGTGGAGTGTGCCCTCACACCAAGGGGACATGGTCGACCTTGCTGCTGGTAAGCCAAAACAATGGTGTCCACTATCCAGTGAGACAACCTCTGCTTTGAGAGAGCACTTCCCTTCCGCTCTCCACCATAACAGACAAAGAGCTGGTCTGAGGTCCTGAAACACTGCGTCATGTCTACGTAAGCGCGGAGAGCGCGTACTGGACAGAGCAATGCCAAGGCTGGGTCTGCCTCCTCCAAAGGCAGCGCTTGCAGGTTCACTACCTGATCTCTGAAGGGAGTGGTAGGAACCTTGGGCACATATCCAGGCCGGGGTCTCAAGGTCACGTGATAGTTAGCCGGCCCGAATTCGAGGCACGCTTCGTCAACTGAAAAAGCCTGCAGGTCCCCGACCCTCTTAAGAGAGGCCAATGCGGTCAGCAGAGCCGTCTTCATCCACAGGAACTTAATGTCAACCGACCGCAAAGGCTCAAAGGGAGGCCTCTGCAGAGCACTTAGAACTACTGAGAGGTCCCAAGAGGGAACGAGAGGAGAGCGAGGAGGATTCAGTCTCCTCGCCCCCCTCAGGAACCTGATGATCAGGTCATGCTGACTTACCTTTTTGTCTCCCAAGAGGTCGTGATGGGCAGATATTGCAGCCACATACACTTTCAGGGTGGAGGGAGACAGCCTTCGCTCCAGCCCCTCTTGGAGAAACTCAAGCACGGACCCAATCGGGCAATTCCAGGGGTCTTCTTGGCGGGAAGAGCACCAGGTGACGAAGAGGTTCCACTTCAACGCATAGAGGTGTCGTGTAGACTCTGCCCTAGCGGAAGTGATGGTGGCGGCCACCGTAGGTGGCAGGCCACTCAAACCTGCCGCGTCCCGTCCAGAAGCCACACGTGGAGCTTCCAGAGCGCTGGACGCGGGTGCCATAGGGTGCCCCCGTCTCTGAGAGAGGAGGTCCGGTCTCAGAGGGATAGGCCAGGGAGGGGCTGTCGCAAGGAGTAGCAGTTCTGAGAACCAGGTCTGGCCGTGCCAATACGGGGCGACCAACATGACCTGCTCCTTGTCCTCCCTGATCTTGCACAGTACCCGTGCGAGAAGGCTCACTGGGGGAAACGCATATAAGCGTAGGCCCTGGGGCCAGCTGTGCGCCAGTGCATCCGTGCCGAGCGTGCCCTCGGTCAGGGAATAGTACAGGCTGCAGTGGGAAGAGTCTTGGGAGGCAAACAGATCTACCTGTGCGTCGCCGAACTGTTCCCAAATCAGCTGGACCGTCTGGGGATGGAGTCTCCATTCTCCCGGAAGTGGCTGAATCCGTGAGAGCTCGTCGGCTGCACGGTTCAGGTCTCCCGGGATGTGGATAGCACGAAGGGACCTCAGGTGCTTCTGACTCCATAAAACGAGATGGCGGGCGAGTTGAGACATACGGCGGGAGCATAGACCGCCCTGGTGGTTGATGTACGCTACTGTGGGCGTGTTGTCTGTCCGGACAAGTACGTGTTGACCCCTCAGCAACGCTCGGAAGCGGTGCAGGGCGAACCGTACTGCCAGCAACTCGAGGCAATTGACATGCAGAAGGCGCTGGGGTCCTGTCCAGGAGCCCGAGGCTGCTTGTCCATTGCATATGGCACCCCAGCCCGTGGAGGATGCATCTGTTGATACAACAACATGCCTGGAAACTCGATCTAAGGACACGCCGGCCCGTAGAAAACTGAGGTTCGACCACGGAGTGAGTGTCTGTAAGCAGGCCCGGGTTATTTGGACCCGGAGCGTGCCAGACCGCCATGCCCATCTCGGGACTCGATCGCGAAGCCAGTGCTGAAGCGGTCTCATATGTAGCAATCCGAGCGGCGTTACCGCGGCTGCAGATGCCATATGACCCCGGAG
Organism: Gobio gobio; assembly: GCF_949357685.1. Taxonomy (NCBI): domain Eukaryota; kingdom Metazoa; phylum Chordata; class Actinopteri; order Cypriniformes; family Gobionidae; genus Gobio; species Gobio gobio. The sequence continues at coordinate 22,348,374 of NC_137114.1, forward strand.
GAGCCTCTGAAAATGTTTCAGTGGAACCGCACTCTTGCTCTCGATTTGACGGAGGCAAGTCATCAGAGACTGCGCGCGCTCGCTCGTAAGCTGCGCGCACATGGCGACCGAGTTGATCTCCATACCGAGAAAAGAGATCCTCTGCACGGGGCAAAGTTTGCTCTTCTCCCAGTTGACCCGAAGGCCCAGACAGGCTAAGTGGTGGAGAACCAGATCTCTGTGTTCGCAAACCTGCTCTTGAGAGTGACTCAGTATGAGCCAGTCGTCGAGGTAGTTCAGGATGCGAATCCCGTGCTGCCGTAGGGGCGCAAGGGCTGCCTCGGCAATCTTCGTAAAGACGCGAGGGGACAGAGATAGCCCAAATGGGAGGACGGCGTATTGGTATGCCCGCCCCTCGAAAGCAAACCGTAGGAACGGTCTGTGTCGAGGTAGGATGGAGACATGAAAGTAGGCGTCCTTCAGGTCGATCGCTGCAAACCAATCGCCGGGACGAACGCATTCGAAAAGGCGTTTCGCTGTCAACATCTTGAACGGAAACTTGTGAAGGTAACGGTTCAAGATGCGCAGGTCCAGGATTGGTCTCAACCCACCGGTCTTTTTGGGTACAATGAAGTAAGGGCTGTAAAACCCGGACTTCATCTCGGCTGGAGGGACAGGTTCGATCGCACCCTTCGCCAGTAGGGTGGCAACCTCCGCTCGCATGACAGGGGCATTGGCCCCGACCATAGTAAAGCGAACTCCCCGGAAACAGGGAGGAACCTGCGCGAACTGAATCGCGTAGCCGCGCCTGACTGTCTTCGCGACCCAGCGGGACAGCCCTGGAATCTGAAGCCAGGCTCCCAGGAACTGCACCAGCGGGGTCATTCGGACTACAGGCGTACCCGGTGTGGGGCAGCGATGCAGCGTTACCGACCCGGACAAGGGAGGCTGTTGGGCGTCCCGGTGTGGGGGTGCGGTTAACTGCTGCGTCCTGACAGAGGAGACCAGGGAAGGACGCACGTTCCACTGGGGTCTGCTCTGCCAGGAGGCTGGCGACAGAGTGGGATGCGAGTGGCGGGACCCGTGGGTGGCGCGCACTGACATCACCGATCTCTGGGGGCTCAGGGATGGGAGTGTTAATTCTTTCTTTGACCAAATTAGGGTGCTGCTGACCCGGGGGCCAGCAGCTAAACAAAGGATTCTCCCCCGGCCCTCCACTGGGGGAAGGAGTGGTCCTGCTACCATCTCCTCGAAAGAATTTCCCATCCCTGAGCCGTCCGTCTCAGGAGCGCCGCTTGGCCTGGCGTTTAGCGGGGCGCGGGGCGGCCTGAGGGGACTTGGACGTCTTCCGGGCCGGGTGAAGGCTGCTGCTTGGACCGGGTAGGAGGGGCGGGAGCCTTAGGAGGGCGTCCTCGGCGGCGAGCAGGCTGAGGCGACTGTGCCGGCGGCTGGGTGGAAGCAGCAGCTGGCCGCCGGGGCAGTACATGTTTGAGAGCCTCAGTCTGCTTCTGGGCGGTTGAAAACTGTTGGGCGAAGTTTTCAACCGCTCCGCCGAAGAGGCCTGGGGGCATCTAGGAAAGATATGGGGGCATCTAGGAAACGTGTTCGCTCGGTGTCCCGCATATCGGCCAGGTTTAGCCACAAATGTCGCTCCTGGACCACATTTGTGGACATCACTTGACCCAGGGAGCGTGCGGTCATCTTCGTCGCCCGGAGAGCGAGGTCGGTGGCGGCACGCAGCTCATTTAAGAGCCCTGGATCAACTCCACCCTCGTGCATGTCCCTGAGGATCCTGGCCTGGTAGACCCGTAGGATCGCCATGGCATGCAAAGAGGCGGCAGCCTGCCCCGCAGCTCTGTGCGATTTCGCCACCAAGGTTGATGTGAATCGACAGGCTTTGGAGGGGTGCTTAGGGTCGCCTCGCCAGGTTGAAGCGCTCTGAGGACACAGTTGCATCGCAACAGAACGTTCAACCTGGGGGACCCCAGTGTACCCTTTGGCCGCGGCCCCATCAAGGATGGAGAAGGCGGAGGAGACTGCAGACCGGTCACGGGAAGACAACGGGAACTTCCAGGACCGGGCAATCTCCTCATGCAGCTCGGGAAAGAAAGGTATTGAGGGCGGGGACTGACGTGAGTCAGCGCGGGCCCCCAAAAACCAATCATCGAGCCGCGAGCGTTCGGGACAGGGCGGAGGGTTCCACTCTATCCCTAGACTCGCGGCTGCCCGAGACAGCATGGCTGTCAGCTCTGGGTCCGACTCGGGCAATGCTGGCGCGCCCGAAGGCGGCAGCACAGCCGAGTCATCATCCTCAGAGGACTCGAGCCCACCTTGTGATGCGGTGATCGACATCGCATCATCCTCTGGAGCGCCAAACGAAATGCGCGAGGGAGCCGGAGCTGGCCCCGCGATTTCAGGCAGTATGCGATCACTGGAACGCGCCGTAGATCCAACGCCTCTGGAAAGCTGCTCGTCTCGAAGGCTTGACAAAGACTCAGTTGTAGGCTTGAAGGAGTGAAGAGGTTCTCTTGGCTCCAAAGCAGAAACATAATGCGATGTTGCCAGCGTACTTCCTTATATACCCACGCGGTGGGGCGGAGTTACGCATGCAAATTCCGCATGCCCATGGCATTGGCACGCCATTGGGCGCTGTTAAACACCTCGAAGGTAATTGGCTTCTAGGCGAAACCCCCATTCGTTAGTCACTAACGTACGTCGTAGTGACTGAACGAAAGGGAAAGCAAGTTTACTCTTTGAATTCTTGCACTCGGGAACAATACAGGTCAACACCATTATAACTAAAAGTTTGCTAAGAAGTATTTCCAACTAAAGCAAGGCAGTATTTGACTCTGGTAAGCGTATCCATAGCAGACTGATGGGAGTGGCCTTGGATGGCAACTTGCCTAGTGCATATTGGGTGTTGAAGTTCCTACCTATTTGGCTAAAGGGAAGACAGCAGCTTTCTCTAGTCGGTTTTCTCTAGCCAGGTAGCACCGATTTCACTTTTTTCTTTTGCCTTTCTACTGCATAGGCAGCCACGTTTTATTGAAATCTATTTTTTGTTTTGCCAGTGGTGAAGTACCCCTTTAATGACAAAGATGAAATATGGGGGACACTTTTTTAAAAATGTTTATTGTACTTTTATTTTTTTCTCTGAGACTGTGTGCATGGTGTGCAATGCATATGCGTGCCTGCATTTGCATATATATATGTGTGTGTGTGTGTGTGTGTGTGTGTGTGTGTGTGTGTACACATTAACCTGTGCCTAGGGGCCACTCTACATAATGACTGAGCAACAGGCCCCAGCTGTTCACATCTGTCTCTCCAGCTCTCCATGAAGCCCCTACCCCATGCCTCCTTCCACTTATAAAGCACGTCTCACTGTGTGTGTGTCTGTTGTGCATGTGCATGTAGATCTGTGTGTATGATGAAGGCTGCGGCCTTGATAGAGGCACATACAGTTATAAGAATACTACACCCAGGCTTTTAGAGTTCAGCATACATTAATGATCTGTCTTCTCTTGTGACTGAGCTTTACTCCTTACTCTTTACACATTCAGATTCAATGTACTTCTCAAATCCCGCAGATACAGTGAAAACGCTTTGATGTGAGACCTTGTAGGAATAAATGTCTTTTACGAAAGATGGTGGTATAGTTTATTAACTGAGGGAGTATAGAATAAACAACATTCCTCTATGTAGGGCTGTGAATCTTTGGTTAGGCAGCGATGGGTAGGGTTTTCAATTCGATTCAAGAAGATTTTTGCAAATTCAGAACGATTCGATGTGAAATGATTCACATTATTTCTATGCGATCCGATTATTTCGATTCGATTCTGCATTTTTTTTTATATGTATTCATTAAAATAATTATTAAAATGCTTCTCCCAATATGTCTTAGTCAGGGTGTGAATTACACAGCGGTCTTCAGGGGTCAGAGAGTGGGCAAAAAAAACCCATTGTCCATTGTTAGTTAGTTAATGTTATTACTTTACTTTATTATTATTATTACACATTTTATTTTAATAGCTTATGAAAATTGCCATTTGTAGAAATTTAAAAAGTCTTTAAAAGTACTGTTAGTTCATGCTAACGATTGTGTAGGATAGTGTTAATGGTTACACAACCTTATTAAAGTGTTCCAGGCATTAAAAATGCAATGGAGAGACTATAATATCATACACTTTTCCAACTTATCCTAAACTAACTTTTCTTCAGAAAAACCCTCTTTATACGGAACATTTTCCTTATGATGATTCTGAAAGAAAACGGGTGTCTACTGTTGCTATAGTAACAACTGCAACTTTAATGCGCATCTGATAGATAAATAGCATGCTTTTATCTCAGTGTTGTTAATGTTGTAGTTATTTCAGCAGTTTCCTTCGTAAATTTAGTTAAACGACATTGATTTAAATTCCATTTATCATTCTAAAATGTGAATGCATTTTAGACACTTAGATTGTGTTTGCTCTGTCCATGCAATAAATGTGCATCCTTGAATAAGCGGGTTTTACTTCAACTGCTCAGGTATTGTATGAACCAGTTCCGTAAAACTTCAGTATTTTATTTTATATATGGTGACGTTTCTACGCAATGAAAGCGTTTTATTTCAACTGTATAGTGACCACGGTGACTTGGCAGTTGACAATGGCTTGAGCGGTTTGACTCAGAACTATTCCTGTCTCGATAGAGAGCTGTCATCTGCTCTTGTGAATAGCAATGTTTATCAAAATCGCTATCGAATTGCGATTAATTCAATTGTTAGCATTTTAAATTGATTATTGACCGAAATCCCTCTGGTGCTCTTGGTCATTTTTGAATTTATTTATTTGTAATACTTTTTCTGGCATTTCTCATTTATTTTTTTATTTAATAGGGACAGTGTGTGTTAATGAACAGACACGATTGTACATGAATGTAAACACACCGGATTGTAGCCGAAGGGGGAAAACGGGACAACGGAAAAAAAAATCTTGTTTGCAAGTTACAAACATTTCTATGCAACTTCACGATTCAAAAAGGTCCTGAAAAAAACACTTGTACTCCTGGTGGTCAAATATGACCGCATTGGATATGAATGGGAAGCGAATGGTATTGCGGCCGAACAAAATCTTACTAAAAGCTAAACATTTTTTTGAGATATTAACCTCAAATTCGGAACACAACTTGTTTAGATGGTGTTAGTTTTCTTGCCGTTTTAGAGTAAAACATGTTTTGGAAAATATATATTTCTTATAAAAATTGAAAATATTATTTTTGTGACTAAAGTGCAAAAATTGTTAGGAAATAGCAGACTCAAGAGAGATGGATAAGTGATCACACTGCACATAAAAACACAATTGTCAAAGTGCGATTCATCTTGCTCTATTTGTTTACCAGTAGCACATGCTGAAGACGTTGTATTATTCTATTCTAACTTTCGTACAATAGGTGTCATCATCGTACAGTCTACATGTCGTACCCAAGTTTATTAGATCCATGTCGTACAGTGTAATTTGTAATGATCTTGATTGCCAAAATCGTCTGTAGCAGACATTAGTTGCTGTTTAGCAGGCTGAATAGTAATCAAAGTCATTGTCTTACAGGTCTTGAGGGAACGCTGGAGAAGAGGAACAGACACAGGAGCAAGGAGACATGAACTTGGGAATTGCAGGAAATAATATTTGCAGGTAAGGAATACAGGTAAGTAATCCGCAGTCCAAGTCAAAACCTGACAAATGACATAGTGCAGGGAGTGTGCTTATATGCAGGAGTGATTGAGTACGGTGATTTATAACAGGTGGCAGTGATTAGAATTCTAGTGATTGGGATCTAAGTGAGGTTCTGCGTCCCATCCACATACTATCCATCCTAAATAGAGTAGATGGTATGCATTGACGTCACTTTCCCACCAGAACATGCCCCCTCAGAGTGGCAGAAGAGCTGCTGCATGAATGGATTTAATAGGAAAACTGCAAAAACACAAGTAAAACAAACAATTATCAGTAAAAAGTTTCAACTAAATCAACTAAAGTTTGGACTTCATATAGTGCTCCTTACAACTTACCCAACATCCAGTGATACATGGATATTGACATGCAGCCAGGAAACGGGTTTCCTGACATTTATGAGCCTAATTTTAACGCCGGGAAATACAAAAAGCAAATTTTCCTGTGAACGCTTTATATAAATGCAATATAGGTAGGTCTAAAACCGGGTGATCAATTATATCAATGTTATATATATATATATATATATATATATATATATATATATATATATATATATATAATGTCATAATTTCGTCAAGCCCTAAAACGTGTACAGTTATTGTCAGTGTCTATTTAAAAACATCCAATCATGCAGAATATACGATGGTCAATATTTAACTGATGAGTTGTCAATACAATATATAACAATACAATATATAGGGTATAATTTTACCCCGAAATTCAACATACTGACAAAATGCCGACCGACGGTTGAGTAGAGAGGTTTAGATAAAGGGGTTTGAGTGATTAATAATCAGTATATAACCTGAAAAAAATATATTTATTCAATGTTATCCACAAATATATTTCTTCTGTAACAGCATAGAGAACTTGGAAAGTGACGTTTGGTCATTAACTTTTAAATGCATCATTATGCAAAAACACAAGGAGAGTCTCGGCATGAAAGACCCACGACTACTACATTTCTCTCCGAAACGGTAGGAAATTAAATTAAATTGAATGTGGAGGATTTTAACGGTGATAAGATGATTGACAGGGCAGTTTAAACAGTGATAGAGTGCACGTAACTAAGCGACAGAGCTGTCCGTTAATGATGACGAAGGAGTATGTCCCAAAACTTGCCTACTCTTCTGCTACACACTCAAAAGTATGTACTTATTTTTCACAAAAAGAGTACATACTTTTAGAGTGTAGTATAAGTAGGCGAATTGGGACGCAGCAAGGGAGTGAATCCGTGACACCAATGTATTCAAGATTTATGACTGTTTAAAGGGATAGTTTAGGGCTGGGCGATATATCGCATGACATTGTTAGGCGCATCTCGTCAGTAAAGCCGGTTCCTTGATTAGTAGTAAATCGCCATCACCTGCTTTCAGATAGAGCGGCATTTACTACACAGAACCGTAGTTCACTGACAAGCTGAGCCATATCGCATTAATTATCGCAGGCGATACGTCCGTGATAATTAATGCGATATGGCTCAGCTTGTCAGTGAACTACGGCTCTGTGTAGTAAATGCCGCTCTATCTGAAAGCAGGTGATGACGATTTACTACTAATCAAGGAACCGGCTTTACTGACGAGATACGCCTAACAATGTCATTCGATATATCGCCCAGCCCTAGGATAGTTCACCGAAAAAGGAAAAATTTTCATCACTTACTCACCCTCATGTTGGTCCAAACCTGTATGACTTTCTTTCTTTTGTTGAACACAGAAATATATTTTGAAGTATGTTGATAACCAGACAGTTGACACCCATTGACTTCCTTAGTATGAGTAAAAAATACTACGGAAGTATCTTCTTTCGTATTCAACAGAAGAAAGACACTCATACAGGTTTGGAACAACATGAGGGTGAGTGACGTGTCGGTGGGATTGAGGAGATCCTCGAAGTATTCCTTCCACCATCCGACGATATCCCCAGATGAGGTCAACAGCTGCCCATCTCCACTGTAAATAGTGTTGGTAGGGCACTGCTTCCCCCTCCTGAGGCATCGAACGGTTTGCCAGAATCTCTTCGAGGCCAACCGATAGTCTTTCTCCAAGGCCTCATCGAGCTCCTTCCAGGCACTTTTTTTTTTTTTTTGCCTCTACAACTACCCGGGCTGCAGTCCGCTTGGCCTGCCGGTACCTGTCAGCTGCCTCCGGAGTCCAACAAGCCAGCCAAGCCCGATAGGACTCCTTCTTCAGCTTGACGGCATCCCTTACTTCCGGTGTTCACCATCGAGTTCGGGGATTGCTGCTTCGACAGGCACAGGAGACCTTATGGCCACAGCTTCGAGCTGCCGCGTCGACTATGGAGGTGGAGAACATGGTCCACTCTGATTCAATATCTCCAGACTCCCTCGGGATCCGGTTGAAGCTCCGCCGGAGGTGGGAGTTGAAGATCTCTCTGACAGGGGGCTTGGCCTTAAAGTACGTTTGGGTCTGCCGAGTCTGTCCAGCTTCCTCCCACACCATCAGATCCAACACACGTGATCAGTTGACAGCTCCGCCCCTCTCTTCACCCGAGTGTCCAAGAGTGTCCCTTTAAGTTGTAAATTTAATTTTCAGGTCTATGCTCCCAGAGTGGTTAACATGTAATAAATGGATTATAATTACTGCATAAATATAATTTTGTACCATAAAATAACCTATAAATACACAACATTAAATAAAAAAAACCATTATCAAACTAAAATATAGTTATCATTAGAGTATCATGAGATATACAGAAAAGAACAGCATCACTGAATGCTTGCAAAGGCTAAATTCTGCAGAGGAAGATGAGACAAGCCGTGGCTATAAACCCTTGTCCTGTGTTTAGAAGTATAGATTTTACTAAAGAAGAAAAATCTTTATCCATTGTCTAGAATCACTCAAAATTCCAACTGCTTTTTCTTGGTGGCGTCACCAGAGAGTCAATCCATCTCTCGGGTTTCCATTTATGTGGCATATAATAATAAAATAAAAAAATAGAGAAAAAACTGTGGGGGGGGGGGGGGGGGCAATGATTTTCAGCAGACAATCAAATATTCAGTTGTGGAAAATGAATTCTGTGTAAAATCTGTTGCTGTGTGCGTTGAGAGAACCGAGGGGGACCCTAAGGAGTGTTCAGTATATAAAATAAAGTGAATAGACTGTGCAGTATTTATTATGCATGAGCATAAATGTTACAAAACTGGTCGCTGTGGAGACTGCTGCATTCACTTCAGTGTCGACAAGGGTACCAGGGTCCCTCAACATACAAACAGAGCGAAAAAGAACAAGAAATGAATTAGAAAGGAAAAAATGGCAGTGTTGTTCTAGATGTAGTCCATTAGAAAGGCCGTGTCCTGTGGTAGCACCCTTCTGTAGCTCCTTTAAAGCTCATTAAATGCTCGCTAATGGCCGAATACGACGAGGTGAAAGGACAGAGGCCGGTCGTGAGATACAGTGCCACATAACAAGTGTTCCTCTGCGTTTTTACAGTCAGCAGTTTGCTCGTCATCTCATTTCTATTCACTCATCCTCCCTCGTATCACTCCTCCAATGCTGTCAGGTTGTTAAGAAACCGGCAGGACGAGGGGAATGTGTGTAGGGGAGCCCCACTGGCATTTCTTCACCAGAGTTGGTGCACGTATTCAGAGAAGAATCTCCAGATGAGGCGAGACAAAGACGAGCGGTGAAGCTCAACAGGTAAGCTGCGTTCTCTCACATGCAAGTGTTTTATCACGCTCAAAGACGCCTTCGCTTTTTTATATACGTTTCCTCTTTTTCCCCATCTCTCCTTTGACTTTAAGAAGACAAGTAAAAGTGAGGAGATAGACGCTTGAAAGAAGGCCGTTGTCTCACTCTCTCTCTCTCCCTTGTCAGTTTTAAGTTGACTTCTGTGTCAAGGGGATGAATAAGGGAGAGACGGAGACGTATTTCTGTGCGGAAGCTACGATACTAAGTTAAAACGGTATGAAAAAGAGTCAAAACAAAGAGCATTTTAACAGCGCTGCTGCCTCAGGAAGCTAAAAGTGGGTGAAATCCATTAGTGGCCTTAAAATTCTTCCCTTTTACCAGCGTAACCCTGGAATCTGTTGATGACTTCCCTTCTGAGTAGTTTTGTGTTCATTGCAGTGTTCATATTTGTCACCAAGATTTCAAGATTCCATTTTCAACAGATGTAGAAATAAAACCAATGTTTTCTTCAAGTTTAGGATTTGGAATATGTGAATGTGCTGTTTTTTTTAAAGACATTCATCCAATGTTTGTACACGATTTATGCATTTGAATTTGGACATTTGAAAAATAGGTAACACCGTACATAAGGTCTCATTAACTCTGTGATTTTACACAAATATGTGTAGAAGCGTCTGCATGCCTAGGTGCTTGACTGTATACACCTGTGGCCATGGAAGTGATTGGAACACCTGATTTCAATGATTTGGAGGGGTGTCCCAATACTTTTGGTAATATAGTTTACATATATTCAAATATAGTATGTATAAATTCAAAGGATTTCAATTTCAAATAAATGTTTTACCATCATCAAAGAATCCGGGAAAACATTATCATGGTTTCCACAAAAACATTAAGCACATCTGTTTTCAACATGGATAATATTAAGAAATGTTTCTTGAGCAGCAAATCGTCATTTTATAATAATTTCTGATGGAAGACGTTTCACTGAAGAGCAATGGCTTGGTAATGGTAAAAGTTGGAGTAATGGTAAATATTCGTCACTAGAATAAATTACATTTTAAAATTGAAAAAGAAAACAATTATTTTAAATTGTAATAATATTTCACAATGTTACTGTTTTTGCTGTATTATGGATCAAATAAATTCAGCCTGATAGAGCATAAGAAGCTTCTTTCAAAAATATAAAAAATGTGTACTGACCACAAACTGTTGTACGGTACACTCTTAAAAATAAAGGTTCTTTGGCAGTGTGTATGGTTCCATGAAGAACCTTTAATATACAAAGAACCCTTCCATTGCACAAAAGGTTATTTATAGCGTAGAAAGGTTCTTTAGACTATAAAATGGTTAGAAAAAAAATGGTTCTCTAAAGAACCTTTCACAGAATGGTTCTTCAGGGAACCAAAAATGGTTCTTCTCCGTGAAAAAAACCCTTTTTGGTTCTTCCTGGCACCTTTATTTTTAAGAGTGTAGTGTGTATGTATATATATATCTATAGGTATAACAAGGACATGCTGATTATGAAACTGTTTTTTAAATTTGCAAAAACATCTGCATGTCCCAGTCGGAGAGCAGAGAGCCAACCTAATTTTCTGCAAATTTTCTGCACAATTTCATGCTGTTTTTGCATCGAATAGGTCCAGACTTGAGTGTAGGGATGTTTGATGATGTAATAAGAAAAAAAACCTTAAAATGTACCTGAAAGGGTCACTGTCTGTGATGCCTCTCCGGTCCAGCCAGAAATCCTACCGGGTTTGTACCTACAGGGAATCGAATTTCATATCTTTCAGCTTTCACTCTTCTGAAGACACAAGGAGACTGACAAGGACATATATGAGATGTAAACAAATTGCAACACAAGCATCACTTTTCACTGAGAGCAATGACATCCATGACAGCGTGTAGGAATCATATTGATATGCCGATGTAGCAGCCTGTATGTGCACAGATTACAGTGCTGTTCAATCTACCAAGAGAGAAGGTAATTCTTATTCTGAGAGACAATAATATGTCAATATATATATATATATATATATATATATATATATATATATATATATATATATATATATATATATATATATATATATATATATTAAAAAACAACAACAACATTATACTATAAGATATACTATAAGACTATAAGGTGTGTGTGTGTGTGTGTGTGTGTGTGTGTGTGTGTGTGTGTGTGTGTGTGTGTGTGTGTGTGTGTGTGTGTGTGTGTGTGTGTGTGTGTGTGTGTGTGTGTGTGTGTGTGTGTGTGTGTGTGTGTGTGTGTGTGTGTGTGTGTGTGTGTGTGTGTGTGTGTGTGTGTGTGTGTGTGTGTGTGTGTGTGTGTGTGTGTGTGTGTGTGTGTGTGTGTGGGGACTGGTAATCCCTACGTTATGGGGACATAATGTCCCCACAAAGATGGCAATATCCGAAATCCTCGTCCTTGAGGGGACATCTTTCTGTCCCCATGAGGGAAACATCTTATAAATCAGACTAAGTGATGTTTTTTGAAAATGTAAAAATGCAGAATGCATCTCCTGTGATGGGTTGGTTTAGGGGCAGGGGCAGTGTAGGGGGATAGAATATACGGTATGTACGGTATAAAAACCATTACGCCTATGGAAAGTCCCCATAAAACATGAAAACCCAACAAGTGTGTGTGTGTGTGAGAGAGAGTCAATTGTAATGAATGATTACATGTGGGTCTTCAGCTCTTAGATAAATGGTTAAGTCATGAAACTCCTTGGAACAGCTGATTGGTTCTCGTAAAGCGGGCTATTTTGGCCAATCAATTTTCGTAACCTATGTTGGTAACCTATTTATTTCTGTCCTGAACCAGCTCAACTCTAAGGAGCTCTGCACATAAAAAATAAATAAATAAATATATATATATATATATATATATATATATATATATATATATATATATATATATATATATATATATATATATATATATATATATATATATATATATATATTATAAAATATATGGTGCCACACATTAAGAATTCGTTGTCACTGCTTAATAATTTGTTTCTTTGTTTTGGTAAATATAATAATTTATAAATAAAAGGCATTTTTCTTACCCCACTGCTGTGATTGGCTAATATCTTTTTAAAGATTTTTTGATTATTGCGGGAGTTTTGGCCAGATTCCAGCTCTCAGTCCTTAATAAGCTTGTGCTGTTTAATTGACAGCTCCAGGGATTGTAAAGGGAACATTCTTTTATCGCTTTCTATATATAATTTAATCACAGTTTAAATAACAAATTATATTCACCCTACTTAGATAAACTATGTGACTTGACCGTTTAGTCACTGGTTTGATTTACTGGAACATCTGTACATGAATCATTAGGCTACATATCAGACATCACTGATCACAGATCAGGAATTAGAATTAACACGGTTATTTACATGCTGTTGTTGTCACATTACTGTCGAGCCTATATTGTAAAAGTCTGTTTGCAAAGCCTGTGCCGAAATTGCGACTGGTTTACCAAAGATTCCACAGAGAAGTCTACTGAATACAAATACATAATGCTCACTTGAGGCATTCACATTGTTGAAATAAATAACCACATTCCTAGCATTAGAATCCTTTGGAAGGTAATGTTATTTTTAGTCCAGTGATCCTGTATCGCTCTTCTCTCTTTGTCATCCCACTAACACGAAAGTGGGTGGGGCCAAAGTTGCAACAATGAAGTAGGCGTTGATCTTCTTCTGCAGAGGCGGTCTTTCACCTATATAGGTGACTGATAGGCACATTCCACAATGAGTCGTTCGCTGGGCTTGGTTACCACAAAAGCTGTTTTTGGACTAACAAGGAAGTTTTCATTTTTCTTTTAAAAGAGCGCAACCAAAGTGATGATCAAAGTTGTAATGGTAAGCTATTACAACACTTAGTCGCCACCACTGCAAATGCACGGTCACCGCTCAGCTTTAATTTAGTCCTCGGAACATCGGACCCACTTTATATTAGGTGGCCCTCACTACTATGTAGGCTACTAACATTTTAATTAGTAATTTGATACAATGCACTTATTGTGTACATACATGTTTTTACATTGTACTTACATTTTAAAAATACCTGCAAGTAATTACATCTGTAATTAATTTCTGTAGTTACATTTGTAATTACACAGTTGACACTTCCCTTACACCCTAACCCTACCCTTAAACTTACCCATACCACCACACCTGTCCCAAACCCTACCCGTATCCCACCTCAATATCAGCAAAAGTGTTTTGCAATACAATATAAAGTGGGGCCGGAACATCTACTACTGTCTAGTTAGATGACCTTAGATTCCTCTGAGGTTTGTGTATGAATAAAATAGTTAAATAAGAGGGTGACAAATTGTGTAGTGCTTTATACTAAGATCAGTACTTTAAAATCGACCCTGTATTAAATTTGAAGCCAATTTAATGTAGCTTAAATAGGTGTTATATGCTGGTGTTTACGAACACCCATTAACAATCTCACCCGCAGGCTCACACCCACATACAAGGAATTACAATAGACCAGTCCTAAATAAAAGCATAATCTTCTCCAAGTTAGTAGATGACAAAGACGGTTTTACCTTTGCAACTGATCTCAAATAAAAGAAGCTGGATTTAACCACAGAGTTGATCTGTTTATCAAATTTGAGAGAGACATCAAACTGTACACCAAGATTCTTAACTACTGATTTGCAGAGTGGAGCTAATTTTCCCATACCAGAAACATTTGGGTAATCCGAGGTCCCGAACTAAATTATCTCAGTTTTGCTTTCATTTAAATAAAAATAAACCAATGATATCCATAATTTAACTTCATGTAAACAATTTAGCAATGACTCAATTGACCTTCTATCCTGTTTTCATAGAGATAGGTACACCAAAGTGTTGTCAGCATAACTGAAAAGATACTTCTTGCCTCTAAAAAATAGAACCTAAAGGTAACATATAAAGTGAAAACAGAATTGGCCCAAAAATAGAACCTTGCTGAACACCACAAATCAATGATGCAGATTTGGAGTAAATTTGACCAATATTAACTGAGAAGGTCCTATTAGAGAGAAAATATTTAAACCATTCAAGAGCCCTTCCCTCAATACCCAGTCTTTTCTAGGCGAGTAATAAGAATGTTGTGATCAATAGTATTGAACGCTGTGCTGAGGTCTAGCAAGACTAGAATCACAGAGTCACCAGAATCAATTGATATAAAAATAGTATTTAAAACTTTAAGCTGGGCCGTTTCTGTGCTGTGATTTGCTTTGAACCCAGATTGGAATTTTTCAAAAAGGTAAATTTGATCCAGAAAAGCCTGCACGTGGTTTAATGCAATCTTTTCTAATACTTTAGATAAAAATGGCCATTTTGAGATAGGATGATAATTTGATTAAACACTTTATTTCAAGAGGGGCTGTACAATAGCATTTTTAAAACTCATTGGAACTATTCCCGATCTAGGACTTTTATTAACTAACGTCAGTACACTCGGGGAAAACATGTTCTGACGTAGTAAGTCATGGGAACTAATTTTTCTTTTTTACCCACATGACATGTGTGGGGCTCCGTACAACCTTTCTAGCACCCCACCTTCCACAGCACCACCTGCTAAGATTTGCTCTGTGGTTCTCACTACTTTCCTCACAGCAGCTCTCATATTCACTGTATTTATGTTCTGTTTCATCAGAAGCCTTTACTCATGCCAGTAGACACTTCACTCGTGACATTTAAGTTTCAGTTTCTATTTTAGTCAATTTTATTTCTGTTATTTTCATAGCCATACCTGAAAATTATCTTGATTTAATTTTAAATGAATTAATTAAATAGTTTTCTTAATTTGTTTGTTCATGTCTTGCCAAGTTGTGGTACTGCAACACTGGTGTTAAATTTACCTGAACAGACTAGGTAAATTGTCTTTCCTTGTCTGTTCAGGTAAATTTAACACCAGCGTTGCAGTACCACAACTTGACAAGACATGAAAACATGAAAAACAAATTAAGAAAACTATTTAATTAATTAATTTCCTTTTCCTATGCCATGTTGATTTCCCCCCCTGCAATTAAGGTACTTGTTTGTCTTTGGAGACGGAGGAGAAGGGAGGTTAGACAGGCCTGAAGAACATCTCATTAAAGACCAGGACAGGAACCGCTGAGTCATTCAGAATAGATCCAGACTCCAGTTATAACTCCGAACCTTCATCACATCTCCCTGACAGAGCTGCGACACCTTCCTCAGACGAACAAAAATAAGGTTTGTGTCAAAAAGTAAAGAAGAGAGAAGTTAATTTTCCAAATGAGCAGTGACTAGCACAGCAGTGAAGTCAGAACAAAAACCGTGAGGTTATCTTTTGATTAGTGCTCTGCACACTCGGGAGCATTAGAATAAGAAAGAGAAAAGACGTTAGCAAAACATCTATGGGTGTCCTAGACTCTTTTTACAGGAGCATGAGCCCAAATAAAGTAATCATAATCATACTCACATAGTTTTCTGTGGAACCAAAGTTTTTATTCCGAGATCACATGGTGTATAGGCGACTTACAGCAGCTGTAGAAAGACTGACAAGTGCCTAGTAGTTAATAGTAAATGAGTTGCTATTTGAAATGATAAATAATTGAATAGATTCATGAATATCTTGTGTATAGTCTTATGAATTTGATATCTGGGTTTTTTCATTGACTATAGCTCTGGTCACACCCACCAAATACTCCAGTTAAATTTGATGTTTAACTTAGGAGCTTAATAGGTCAATTTAATCAATACTCTGTGAAGGAATTTAGTGGCAAAGATGCGACTATACAAACCTGTAGAAGTTTGGGTCATTCTACAAAACATGTGTCCTTCATATAGAGCTACACTATATTGCCAAAAGTTTTGGGACGCCTACCTTTACATGCACATGAACTTTAATGACATCCCATTCTTAATCTGTAGCGTTTTAATATGGAGATGGCCCACTCTTTGCATCTATAACAGCTTCAACTCTTCTGTGAAGGCTTTCCACAAGGTTTAGGAGTGTGTTTATGGGACCATTCTTCTAGAAACGCATTTGTGAGGTCAGGCACTGATGTTGGAGTGGCTCGCAGTCTCCACTCTAATTCATCCCAAAAGTGTTCTATTGGGTTGAGGTTAGGACTCTGTGCAGGCCAGTCAAGTTTTCCATTTTAATTTGTTTTAAAATGTAATTATCCTGTGATTAAATCATTCTAATATGTTTGAGAAACATTTCTTATTATCATATTGTTGAAAACCTTTGTTCTGCTTAATATTTTTGTGGAAAGAGTAACGTGTTTCTTGTCAGGATTCTTTACTGAATAGAATGTTTTAGAGAACAATAATCTTTTGTAACATATCAATTCATCAATTTAATGCATCATTGCTCATTAAAAGTATTCATTTCTGTCTTTCAGAAAAAAAAAAGCTGTCAAAATAGCATAATCATTCTTTTGAGTGAAATCTTCAAGAACAAGTTTGCTCTTTTTTTGTCACTATGTTTTGTTTGTCAGAAGGGGAGGCTTTGAAATATCAAGCTGTTATCATGATTTTGTATAGTGTATTTGTAAGTTTGTAGACATTTCTGCATCAAAGCACCTTGTAGTTCTACAACCTTGAACACAGAACCTTTCCGAAGGCATAAATATATATTCCAAAATAAGACTGAAATAATCAGTTTAGCTTGATGACACAATGCAATCCTACAAAAATGTACTTACCTGGGACAGACCCATTCATAGCACTCAAGAATATGCAAAAATGCGTCTTCCAAAGTCAAGACATGCAAAATACAGTAGTCTTTAGGGTCTGTGCCCCAGTTCTGATGAATGGCTAAAAACGTCTCTGGGCGTATGTGACGAAAGAAGACAGACAGATAAAATGAAGGGATATGTTTAAAGAATGTCTAAATACAGCATGCGTATGCTCCGACTGAAAGCCCTCCATCCATTCACGGTTGCGAGGAGGGAGATTGCAGTCGGCGCATTCACATTTTGGCGTCTGGGACTGTTTGCGGGCACAGAGGATAATTGAGTGTGAGTTAATTCCTATCAAAGCCCATTGGACTGCAACTAATGGACCGAGGGAGATGCCTCAAGGAGGCAGTGCTTTCAATTTCTTTTGTTTATTTAGATGGGAAAATGTTTAGTTTTTAATTAAGTAAATCACTATTATTTGTTCCAGTGTGGCTGGTAATTTGAAGAGATTGCAACCTGACTTGAAATGCAAGCGCTATTGGCTTTGAGAGAGAGATAGGGAGTACTGGAGAAGGCTAAAGCGTGGCGTAATGGCCGTGAACCTGAGAGAGCTCTTTCCATGCAGTATAGAAACACTCCCTGGGCTTCACTTTGAAGTGTTCCTAAGGTTCTCTCTGAAAACTTGAACTTATTCAAAGGGAGTGCTTCAATGGACTCTGAAGGTAAAAAAGAGAATAATAATAAAAAAAAAAATCAAGAGGAGTCATTGTAATGTCCTCGACCTTCTTTAGTGCACACTGTAAAAAAAAAATCCTAATTTTACGGAAAATAACTCTAAATTGTTTACAGTATTTTCCTGTAATTTTGAATTATGTTTAAAACTATGTAAAATTACAAACAATATCTGTAAATAAACAACTTGACTGTTATTTTAAGGATTATATCATTAATGACAAATTACAGTAATTCTCATTTTTATAAAGGAAAATTACTGTATTATTTATACAGTATTTTTCTGTTTTCATAAATTACATACAAATTCATGTAAAATTAAAAAAAATATCTGTAAATTAACAACTTGTCCATTATTTTATCATTAATGACAAATCACAGTCATTCTCATTTTTTATACAGGGAAATACTGTATTATGTATACAGTATTTTTCTGTTTTTTTAAATTACATACAAATGTACGTAAAATTACAGAACTAATCTGTAATAAAATATTTAGCTCATTATATTAAAGGTTTATGTCCATACTAACAATTTAACATTATTCTTTGTAATTTTAAAGTAAATCTTATTAGTTTCACTGTAAAAATAAAATCGTAAAAAAATGGTAAATGACTGGCAGCTACGGCTGCCAAACAAAAACCGTAAAATGAAAGTAAAATATCTTAATTCAAATAAAGTGCAAAAACTTTACGTACATTTACATTAAAAGTTTGAGAGAAAACGTCTCAGGTTACGAATGTAACCATTGTTCCCTGAGAACAGGGAACGAGACGCTGCGTCAGTTTGACGCTACGGGGAACGCCTCCAGCGTGACTGGTGCCTGAAATCACAACCAAAAAACGTCAATCCTATTGACCGGCGACAGCCTATGATGTCATCAAGGTGCGACCAGGAAGTATATAAGGGCACCTTGCCAACATGACAGTATCTCATCGTCTGAAGGGACTGTTTCGGCAGGCGGGCCCTGCGGCATGGCAAAGCGACGCAGCATCTCGTTCCCTGTTCTCAGGGAACAATGGTTACATTTGTAACCTGAGACGTTCCCTTTCGAAAGGGAACTCGCGCTGCGTCAGTTTGACGCTACGGGGAACGATATACCCACGCCGCCATGCCGACGGGAGTGCATGCCTACTGGCAGTGACAACTGTCAAGACAAGCAAATTCTGCTGAAAAGCCTGAACCACTCCCCTTCTGGTCACGTTAGGCTGTCAGTGACAGCGCTCCCTACGGTCAAAGCCCAAGCTTCTCACCTGAGAAGGAAACCTTCACACACATGAGTTCCTCCCCAGGTCCTGCTCAAAGGCCTGGAACCAACCCATTCGACTTAGAAGGGGTTCCTTTAAGGGAGCGTGGCAAGGGAACTACGAGGGAACCCTATGCCAGTCACTATTCGGGAGATTATCACCGAATGCCACCAGGGAGACCTGACCAGGTGACCCAGTCTAGTATGGGACACGTAATACGGTCAACCCTGTCTGTACAGTACAGAGCCTCTGGTACTCACCTCCGAAGAGACATCCCGCTAGGGTGCTGCAAGAAAAGGCAGCGTCACCGACTAGCCGGACCTCAGAGACGGGTTATCCCGGAGAGCAGCACTCAGCGAAGTGCTTTCAAACCCTTGCTAGCGAGGGGAGTCGAGCCGCTCGATCCTCGGATCTACCAAGCACTTACTTTAAAACGTGCTCAGGAGGCCAAAGGCCTTACAGGCTGAACGTATCGGGAGGGCCCCTCGGGACCTACCACCAACAGATCAGCGCCAAGCGGCCGTAAGCTCATAACAGACCCTCGTTTGAGAGGAGCTCATAAGCCTACCCGGTAGGTAACCATGCCGCAGGCCAACTATGAAGGTCCCGTCCTGTCGGGACCGCATAGCCGCAGTGACACCTCGTCATGCTAGGGTAAGAACACCGCCTTCAGGTCTCGCAAACGGCCAGAGACCGGCGCCTGATAGCGGGTGGCCACTAGCTGTCAGCGTAAAGCCAGTTGTGTGTTCCCGCCTGGGGAACTCGTCCCCCAGGGAGGCCGAGAGAGGCCTCCACCTGGTAACCTGTATAGACCGCTTGCGCATCCAATAGCAGCGCTCGTCCTCAGGAAGGCCATACGGGCCTGATACCTGATCGCAGTCATGCTAGCCCTCGAGGTAGCTGGGAAGACCAGGGACTCGCTTCATCAGGGAGGCCAAGCGGGCCTACCAACTGCAAGACATCGGGCACTCACAGCCAAACTGAACGTGCTACTCGTAGCACTTCAGGCTCACCACAGCGGCTGGGGACCGGGAGCTCGCTCTCAGGGAGGTACCATGCCTACCCTCTGACAGCAGAATGTGCCGCTCACGGCACTTCATGCTCACCACAGCGGCCGGGGAGCCGGCCTCTGCTCAGTGACTGGAACCCTCCAGAAAACCACGAGACCAGAGCGTGCCCTTAGAGGAGGCCACGTGGGCCTACTACTCCAAGCGAATCCCCTCAGGGAAGCCCGTGCAGCTTTGCCTGATCGCAGCCCATGCTATGCTCCGTTACCGAAACTGGGGACCAGGGAACGATTCCAGGGAGGCGCAATGCCTCTACCTAGTAGCAGAACATGCCATCCGTAGCGCTTCGCTAACCGTCTCACCCGCTTTCTCAGCGCCTGAGGATCGGGAGCTCGCTTCCAGGGAGGCAATCATGCCTACCGACTGAAAGCAGAACGTGCTACTCGTAGCACTTCACGCTCATTACCACAGCGACTGGGAACCGGGAGCTCGCCCTCAGGGAGGCGACAGTGCCTACCAACTGAAAGCAGAACGTGCTACTCGTAGCACTTCGCGCTCATTACCACAGCGACTGGGAACCGGGAGCTCGCCCTCAGGGAGGCGACAGTGCCTACCAACTGAAAGCAGAACGTGCTACTCGTAGCACTTCACGCTCATTGCCACAGCGACCGGGAACCGTGAGCTCATCGTCAGGGAGGCCATCCGTGCCTACCACCTGATAGCAGAAGGTGCTACTCATAGCACTTCGTGCTCACCGCCACAGTGGCTGGGCACCGGGAGTTTGCCTCCAGGGAGGTCACTCAGGGAGGCCGGATGAGGCCTACTACCCACTAGCACTCGTGCTAGTCATCCAGTGACTGGGGCCCAGGAACGCCATCCGCAGAGGAGGTCGAGTGAGCCTGCTTCCCCACAGCAGGCCCATAGGGAGGCCCGGTCGGGCCTACCACCTATTTAGCAGCTCGTACCAGCCGTCGAGGGACTTGATGCCTATGGTTCCCCCTCGGGGGAGACCAGGCAGCGCCTGCTGACCACAGCAGGCTCTCAGGGAGGCCAAACAGGGCCTAGCTCCTGAGTGAAGGTAACCCAGACCGGGAGCCTACCCCTCAGGGAGGCCTGGCAGGACCTACCCCCCCCCCGAATAGGGGGTCTGCAGATTCCAAGGGTCCTGCCGAGACTTTAAGAAGGCTGGCTGCTGCTACTTGGGCTGACGGCAGCTGTCTGCTGCTGACGAAGGCCTGGAAATCCAGTTAACACCTGGGGACTGAAATGACGGGTCACTGCTGACGTCGACACCAGTGGAGAAAAGCCTCCGAGGCCCACTCGTGGGCCACGGTGTCGGGACTTTCCTGCAAGGAGGCCGGTTAGCGCCTACTACCTGTCCTGAAGTCCTACTGCCCAGACCGCCCAAGCTGGCCACTCAAAGCCAGCTGGCTCCTATGCCCGCACCTGGGGCTGGCTCCATCCCAGAGGCAGCTAGGGACAACCTGCTTCTGCCGTGTCCTAGGGCCCCCAGGACGGCGCAGTCTCTTGGGCTGTGCCTACAAACATGGACCTAATCACATTGCCAACAGCAGTGTACTCAGCGGAAGTGCTTAGACAAAGACCCTCTAAAGCGAGGGGAGTACAACTTACGTCACCTGCATCGGGGCGGCTGCCTACTTTCCACGCAGCGGCCAACCATAAGTGCGAGGGCGTCAGCCATTGGCAATGCTCGGGCCTCAGGGGAGCATCCAACCTGAACCGCATTAGCAGAAGGTTACCCGATGTCCCGCTCGACCCGGGCCCTAAAGGAGGTGAAGCAGAGACATAAAGCAAGGGAACAATATCACAGAAATGTGAAATCCACCGGCCGTACCGTCCTCCAGGAAGAGGCCGGGGGCCACCAGCAGATGGCGGCCACCAAGCTCCGAAAGGCGGACACTGCAGATAAAGTCTAATCGCAAACCAGCGAAAAGACGCTTAGTTCCACCCCACGACCACTGGCGAAGTCGCTGTCTCCTGCACCACCTCGTCTGCATTACTTGTGACCCCAGAACGCAGAGAAGGGGGCGGGCCTTGGCCGGACGACTCTGTAACAGAGGAGGCTGAAACAAGGATGCACCAACAACGCCATGTTCTTATATAAAAGGACAGGCTAGAGGCGACCAACTTCAACAGAAGGGAACGCCCCCATCCTTGACAAAGCCTAGGCCAAGTGGTGCGACATTAGTCCGCACTAGATCTACTCAGGGCCCGGGAGAGAAATATTATCACCTCTAATATTACACAATGAGGCCCCAAAACCCTTTTCCCAAAGCCCCGCAGAGCTGGGCGCAGATCTCACTACAGCTCGTGCATTAGCGCGTACCCGGTCTTCAGCTACTTTTCACTTTACGCTAGGAAAAACACAGCTCGCCCCCTACGCTACAAGCCCTCGGGCGAGAGCGCGATTCAGTTACCCACATAGTGGGGAAAACATAGCACGGAGAGGCAGCAAACTCTACTAGCAGAAAGCGAAGTGTTCACACATACAACCACATAATGTTGCAAAGAAGATCGTTCTTAGCTTAATCACGGGGAGCTGCAGGCCCTGCGAAGATCCAGCGGCGATCCAAATTTCCCCAAAAAAACTCTCAGGCGAGCAAAGGTATAAGAGTTCTGAAAAACATAGTTTTGAAAATGTTTTGCCCTCATAGAGGGGGACTCACCAATCGCTCCTCGCGGTGCTTCAAGCCAGCCATAGGGCTAGTATCCGCCCGCCACCCTGAGGGGGGCGCTCTCAACAAAACAAGCCAGGCGGGCCGGCAGAGTCTCATATTTTCTGCTCATCAAAGGTCCACCGGCCTGATGTAAAGCGCCCGGGGGAAAAACCAGAGGAAGGGAAAAAAGGCAGCATTCATCTCCGTGCTCCTCAGGGGGTGGAGTCCGCTGCCTGCGCTGGTTCCGGTTACCAGCCCCGGCTTCCTTCCTCTTCCTGTTGCGGGTGTCCCGCCTCCCCTGCACCCCAGTCCCCCGGGGGGGCGCTCGAGAGGCGACGCTGGCTCGCTATTCCCGTCTCCAGCCCTCAGACTGGGACGGGCTGGGGACACCCGACTGCCTGTGCATGGTCCCGGACCTCAGCGGGATGCATGTTCTGAATGCCGCCGAGCGCGCCTCCACCTCTCCGAACTTTCCCATCACCACCTCCACGGAGGTGCCGAAAAGTTCAGATGGCGAAACCGGGGCATCAAGGAGAAAGGACTTATTTTTCTCCCCGATGCCCAAACGGTAAAACCACAGATGTCTCTCCGTGGCCACCGTCGCCGCCATCGGCGCTATACTGTACGGTGGCCCGGAGAGAGAAAAACCGCGGTCCGGCGCGACTCGACTACCGCCTCAGGGGGTCCCTCCCCCTGATCGAGGTCCTTCAACAGGTCCGCCTAGTAAGCCTGCAACACCGCTGTGGTGTGCGAAGCCGCTGCAGCGTGACCCATTGACATGTACGCCGTGTCAATCAGAGACCGGCAGGGTGGGAGCTCTCAGTGCCGCCGGCCGCCCAGAGGCGAGATAAAAATAACATCTCGCCCACGGGCGGCACCAACACATACTCAGCCTAGGCAGTCCCCCGACATCAGCGAAACTTCGCTAGATGATGCCGACAGATGCGGGCCGAGTATGGTTTCTTCCATCCCCTCGAGATCTGCAGACGGAGATCTGGAAGGAATGGAAGACTCCCAGGAGTTGGGAGGACATGGGCGGAGAGAAAACGATCGTCCGAACTGTTTGGACGCTCAGCCTCTCTCCTACGCGCCGCCAAGGCAGCTGCAGTCTACCTGCCGCGCATTCCATGACCTCCAGCAACTCCCCGTACATGGGACAGGATGGTTTGAGAAGCTTCAGCATCTTAAACTGACTCACCCATCCTCTGCTCGCGTGGAAGAGCAGCAGACGAGGAGGAGACACATAAATTCTATTTTTCCTCCTCCGAAGTCCGCCTCTCGCGATCTTGATCGTCCTCGAGAACCACGTCTGTCTCCAAGCGACGAGCCAGATCCATCTAGGAACCACATGCTTATGTTTAGACGCCGCTCAGCCTCAGCTCGAGCAGGGTCGTTCCCAGATGCTGAAACCTCTCCCCTCGAGAAGAGGTCCAGACGAGAGCAGAGCGTTCCAGAGGAAAACGCTCGCAAAACTTTCCACAAGAGGTTCGCGAACCTCTCGTGCATGCTCTTCTCCTAGACAGTAAAAGCAAAGTGTGTGTGTATCCAAAGCGAAAGCTACCTGGTACACATTCAAAACACACCTGCAGAAGTGGCGTTGCTTCTCAGCATACTTCATTGCTATCCTCTTTGTAGACGTTTCACGTGAAGACAGGCAAAACAGTCCCTGAAGACGAAGAGATACTGTCATGTTGGCATGGTGCCCTTATATACTTCCAGGTCGCACCTTGATGACATCATAGGCTGTCGCCGGTCAATAGGATTGACGTTTTTTGATTGTGATTTCAGGCACCAGTCACGCTGGAGGCGTTCCCCGTAGCGTCAAACTGACGCAGCGCGAGTTCCCTTTCGAAAGGGAACTGTTATTTTACAGATTTTTTCCTTATTTAAATTAAGATAATTTACGTTAATTTTATGTTTTTGTTTGGCAGCCGTTGTCATTTGCATCTGCCAGTCATTTGATTTTTTTAATTATTATTATTTTTTACAGTGTAGGTGTATTTTTACATTCAAACTGTAATTCTGGATACAAATATAACAAACTATATAGGAAACTAAATATCAAACAATAATCTGTTTTTAAAGAGTACAAATCTGCACTGCTCTCCAGGTTGAAACTTTCAAGCCTCTGCCCACACCACAAAACACCACTTGACCAATTAATTAAATATAACAGCAAATAAAAATAAATATACACATTTGCTAACTGTAGTTTAAAACAAACATTAATATTTGTAAGGTTATTTGCTGTCTTTACGTGTTCACTTGAGCGTGATTGGTCAATCTGAACGTCATCTAGAAATCTGGCCAATGACAACTGTGCGCGCCTTCTACCGATCAAATTTGAAAATACACCCGTTGCCGTTGGAGTGCTCTGCTCGCGCGCGCGGCAATTCTAATCTGCAAAAGGACTGCTTCGTCGGTCCATTAATGGCATCACATGTATCATTTTACATCTGTTAAAATCTTATTTTGGACGAATTTTGATTGTGGGATGTCGACTGAGAACGAAAAACATGGATATGAACAGACATTTAAGTTCCCAATGGCGGACAACAGACGGCAAAAGGTAAATAAATCCCTTTATATTTTTTCTACTGTCACATCAACATATATAACTTAGTGTATTAAAGTTATATGCTAATCGCGAATAACTTGCATATTCTGTTTCTGTGTTTTGTTATGTTGTAATACTGTTAAAGGGGTGGTAAAACACATTCTTTTGAAGGCTTGACTGTGTTTGTTGAGTGCACTGTAACATGTGTTCATGCTTCATTTAAAAAAAAATTGCCTTATTTTTCATATATTTGACCTTTATTCTACACTGCTCTGTCCCTCCTTGTAAAACGGTCTGATGCTTTCCGGGTTGTATGAAGCCAGTCCCTCAAAAATACACGATGGGCTCAGATTGGTTAGCTGGCCCAGTGTGTTGTGATTCGCTAAATGCCTAGTGCACGTATGTCGGAAACGTCACGCCCCTTACCGGAGGCTGTGCTTTGGTCAGTGTTAGAAACAACGGCGTCAATAAAACCATACCAATCTGAGCCCGAATCAGACCCAGAACATTTGAGTGAAGATGATCGAGCAGAACCTGTTCAGTCCTCAAGAGTAAAGACTGCGGATCTATAATGATCGCTACTGAATGGCACTTTAACTTTTGTATTTTTAGAACGATTATAGCCAAATATCTGTCGCAAGAACTAACCCAAAACAAACACTAAGCACTGGCTTAAACTAGTAAGTTAGCCAAATCACACACAGAACCATGTTTAGCATGCCTGTAGATAAACAATACATAAAAGCTCTAATCAAAGAATCATTTACACTAATGTCAGGTTCGCTGTTGAGATTTTAATGTTAGGGTTTGTAATGTTAGGTGTTCGTCGGATAACGTTAAGTATGAATGAGCATTTAACAGACTGGTTTGCAGAACAGCGTTGTCATCTGTTTACTTCCTTGCTACAACCTATTACAGGAAAACACATCGATGAAAAATAAATCAGATTTACAGGTTGTGGCCCGTGAACAGCTTCTGTTTGTAAATCCAGCTTTCAGGACAAGCCGTTGTGCATATCCTGTATTGAACTCGCAAAGTTTGTGGAAGTTTGTGTTGTCCTCTGTGAAATGTGCAGCGCGCGCGTCATGCATCCACGCACCGGCAGTGTTTTTTTCACGCAGCTGACGTTGTGCAAATCTGGCATTGAAATCGCGAAGACGGTGGATGTTTTCCTCTGTTAGATGTGCTGCAGGGAGCCCTGCGCGCGCCTGATTCCCCGCTGACTCAAACACACGTGCATATAACATGTTTTATGTTAAACGCTCTGCAACGCACCCCCGTCCCAAGGAAGGCTGAACAGAGCAAGTACCCCAGACCTGCAATCCGGATGAAAATAACAGCGTTTCCTCGGCATCGCGGCAACAACACTCCAGCCTACTATACCACAACAGCGCCGCGATACAAAATGGCCTCACCCCCCCTTATTTAATATTCTCGGAGGAGGGGTTTATGTAAATATTGAGCCTGTTGATGTCACCAACCCTGGAGGAATGTGTGTAGTCGCCTACTGGCCGTTTGCTGTAGTTCTTAGAAACTGATTTCTTTAAAAGCAAATATCTCCCTTTGCTTTAAACTTTGAACGTTGTAACTTTGCAGATGTTGTTTATGCTCAAGCAGCAACATTACACGTTAGCTAAAGTTAGAATAGTGAAATCGTGGTTTACCACCCCTTTAAGCTAGGACTGGGCACTATGACGATGATAGTGACTATCCAATATTGCACACAATTATCTCAAAATCCCTGTCATGTGAGGTATTCGCTTGATTTAAACAGTCAGTTATGTTTGAAGTAACGTCAGAGTTAAACGGTTAAAGTTAATGTGGGGAATCCCGGATCCGTGTCATTGTGCTTTCGTTCTTAAAGGGGCAGCAGCTTAATAAACTGCCGTCCATTAATTTGAATCAAACAACAAAAGACTAGAGAAGACCTTCTGCGTTTTTAAGAATCGAGTGATATTAATGCATAGAATATCATGCAGTGAAGACTAAGCAGTATTATTCTGTAGTATTTCTTAATAAAATATCTATAAAATAACTATACTGTGATATTGTTATTGTGAAATAAAATTTCTCATGTATGAAGAATTATATGGTCATAATGCCCATCCCTACTGTCAGCTAGTTTTAAGATCAAGCTTGTCATAAAAGTAAAGGAGTATTGGAATGAGTAACTGTTAATCTGAGAACACTGTCATGTTCACTCATTTAGCAGAGAGGACAGGAAACCACCATCCTTGGACTCTGAAGAATTACAGGAAAACCAGGAGTTTGGATCTACTGTGAAGTTTTTGTATGGACCTGGTGAGTACATTTTGCAAGTCCATGTCTCTGTCAGTAAGTTGATAATTAATATTAATGTTTTATCAAATAAATTAATATTCATTTGTGTGTGTGTGTGTGTGTGTGTGTGTGTGTGTGTGTGTGTGTGTGTGTGTGTGTGTGTGTGTGTGTGTGTGTGTGTGTGTGTGTGTGTGTGTGTGTGTGTGTGTGTGTGTGTGTGTGTGTGTGTGTGTGTTTCTTCCCCCCTCATAATCCTGAAGTTTTGGGAATGAAAATCTGCCACATGATCTTCAGAGGAAGTGAGTATTCATGTCATATCCAACATTAATACTATTATGGTACCCTTATGTGTGTGGAAATGTGAACACAGGCAACTCAAGGCACTTGAGCTCAGGTTCAAACGTACCTTCTTGAGTTTAAAAGCATAGCTCACTCAAAATGAAAACTCCCTCATCATTTTCTCACCCTCATATCTTATCAAACTTGTATGACTTTCTTCTGTGAAACAAAATATTTTGAATAATGTTGGTAACCAAGCTACATTGGACCAAATTGTATGCATAATAATGACCAATAACCATCTCAAAGCTGAGCGGACTCTGTGTTATATAGCCAGAATGTCTCAATGTCAAATGTTGTTTAAAGGAAAGGTACAAAAACAAAATCCTCCCTTTTTTAAGGACTTTTCAGTGAATCAATGTCTTTTTCTTTCTTTCTTTTACAGATCCAGCTGATTATTGGAGATTTGGAAAAGGATTGCTCATTATCTGCTGTGTCTGTCCCTTCTGGTGCAGAATCATGGACCTGTTGTATGTTTTGATTTATATTTCTTATTACACTATATAGCTTAGATTCTGAATTAAAAGGTAAATGTTTGTCCACATATATCATCAGAGCTATATGGAGCCCTCGGGGGTCAGTTGAATATAGAGGAAAAGAACATAAAACTTATTTGGAAAATACAAAGTAAATACAAAACAGTAAATGGCACAATTTGTTATTTTGTTATTAAGGTGAAATCATGACCTCATCATGATATTAGTAACCCTAACTTACAAGATAAATGCAATTTTTAGTTTTTCAATTCCTCCTGGGGGCTCTGAAGAATATGTTTACATAAATTTACATCTGAATAATACAAGTTTTAGAATCAATAGTGAATCCATGACAATCTTGTAAATGTATCAGTTTTGTACTTTTTTTTTTTCAGTTTGAAATTTTATTCAACTTTAAGAATTTGATGAAACTGTTCCGCTGTTATCTGTATTTTAAATGTGTTAGGTATTGCATTGTTTACAGACTGTATTTTGTCTTCCAAAATAAAACTGTAAATTTAACACTTTATTGAATGTTTTTTTATTGTAATAATCTGTAAAATAACTGTTTTTCTGCAGAATTTTTAGTATTGTCACTTTATTGAAGGTGTTTGATCACAATAATCTAGGAAAAATCAGTAAAATAACAGTTTTACACTGTTAAAAAATGGTAAATGACTGGCAGCTACGGCTGCCAAACAAAAACCGTAAAATTAAAGTAAAATATCTTAATTTATACATGGAAAAATCAGTAAAATAACAGTTTAAAACTGTATAAAAAATGGTAAATGACTGGCAGCTACGGCTGCCAAAAAACCCCCCGTAAAATTAAAGTAAAATATCTTAATTTAAACAAGGAAAAAATCTGTAAAATAACAGTGTTTTTCACTAAAACTTTTAATGTAAATTTCTGTAAAATTGTTGTTTTTGCACTTTATTTGAATTAAGATATTTTACCTTAATTTTATGGTTTTTGTTTGTTTTGTTTGGCAGCCGTAGCTGCCAGTCATTTACCTTCTTTTTACGATTTTTTTTTTTACAGTGCAGTAACTGTGTGTAAATGTGTGTGCATCTTTACATATGTACCTTTCTGTCTTATTTTTTACAGATTTGTTTTGTTGGTGTGTGTGATCGGAGGAGATGGATTTCTTGGTTGTACTCATACTGTCAAGTGCCTGGGTTTTTCTACTTATGGATTTCAAAGGTACAGTTACAGAAAGGCCAAATACAGCTATTTTGTATTTATTATATGGATACATGTACATGATCACTCTAATATGGAAGCTTGTTTCCGCCACTGAATAAACAATCAAAAATCAAAAAATACATGAAAATGTAATTGTGACTTATTTCACAATTCAGACTTTTTTTCTCGCAATTGCCAGTTTACATCTCGCAATTCTGACTTTTTTTTCTCAGAATTGTGATATAAACTTGCAACTTCGAGAGAAACTTTTTTTCCCCCTCAGAATTGGACTTTATAACTCACAATTGTGAGTTTATAGCTCAAATTTTTGAGAAAGAAAGTCAATTATCTTTTAAATATGTTTATTCTGTGGCAGAAACAAACTTCCATACAAGGTATTTCATATTAAGGTATTTAATCTAAGCTGTGTAATGAAACTCACAAGTCATTATACCAATTACAGTATCCATAGCTTTGACTTTAACAACGTGCACTGGTACAATCATCCACCAAAGTCGAAGAGAATAAAGTATTTTATCAAAGCATAAGCACGTTTGTGCAAAGGTACAAATACAAAAAAGTTTGGCAAATTCAAGAAAAGCGAATTTAAACTGCTTTGCCATTGACATTATATCAGCCTTAAAGGAACACGCCACTATTTTTGAAAATAGGCTCAGTTTCCAACTCCCCTTGAGTTAAACAGTTGAGTTTTACCATTTTCGAATCCATTCAGCCAATCCCCGGGTCTGGCGCTAGCACTTTTAGCATAGCTTAGCATAGATCATTGAATCTGATTAGACCGTTGGCATCTCGCTCAAAAATAACCAAATATTTTTCCTTTTTAAAACTTGACTCTTCTGTAGTTACATCGTGTACTAAGACCGACGGAAAATGAAAAGTTGCAATTTTCTAGGCCGATATGGCTAGGAACTATGCTCTCATTCCTGCGGCAGTATGGCAAAGTTCCTTGATTATTACTCAGGAATGTCGGTCTTAGTACACAATGTAACTACAGAAGAGTCAAGTTTTAAATAGGAAAAATATCGAAACTCTTTGGTCATTTTTGAGCGAGATGCTAATGGTCTAATCAGATTCAATCATCTATGCTAAGCTATGCTAAAAGTGCTACCGCCAGACCCGGAGATTGGCTAAATGGATTCGAAAACGGTAAAACTCAACTGTTTAACTCTAGGGGAGTTGGAAAATGAGCCTATTTTCAAAAATAGTGGCGTGTTCCTTTAAACAAAACGTACACCACACTTTCAAAAATGTACCATGGTATCCTAGTTTCAACCAAACTTGATAACCCTGAAGTGTGTTTAACCCTATGTTTAACCCTAGTGACATCCATTTATACCCTTATTAATTTAAATGTTAGTACATAGTAGTTAAAGACCTCTAATATAAAGTGCTACCGAACTTTTTTAACATGACATGGCGTCAATGACATGGACAAAGATCTTCAAGACGTGGCGCAATGGTTAAAAAAATCTGTCTGCTTGTTTACACGGAAAAACAGAAAGTATTGCAGTGGAACACAATGCATTTCCATACTCTGCTGACTTGTGCTCTTTTTATTTATATAAATGCAGCTATTGTGTCATTTTGTGTCTCAGTTATCAATTATAGTGAAAATTTCCTCACAGGACATCAGGATTAATATTTCTTTAATATGGTTGCTGTATTCGTTATTGCAATGAAAAAAAATGGGTGTAGGATTAACTTTAAAACTGTTTCACATATAATTACAAAGAAACAGCAAGAACACATTGAATTAAATTTGAAATGTAGAAAGACTGAAGTAGTATTTTCTTGTAAAGCTACTGGTGTCTTTGTTTTATATACAACTTTAAAAAAACATTTTACAGTATTCTAGGTGATTTTTTGGGGGTATGTTGTGTACTTTTTTTCCCCTTGCAGAAGCTTTAATACAATATACAGGCATGATTATAAACTAATTTGGTAACACTTTATAATAACTGCACTCTATGAATCATTAGTTAAGCATTAGTAAATAGTCAATTAATCATTTATAAAGCATTAATAGACAATAAGCAGTTTATAAATACAGCTATAAATGGTTTTTTTCTTGATTTATAAGCATATCTTTAATGTGTTTAATAATTGCATTTTAAAACTTTATTAATGATCAATTAATAATTTCTAAATTATTGCATTATTTACAAACCAGTTGTTTAGGATTTGTCATAAGATCACTTAGAAAGTATAAGTACATGATTAATAAACTATTTAAATAAACATTTATACATCTTATTATTTCAACATATAGTAATAGTTACTTAGTGTGTTGATAAATGTTTTAATAGCATGTATTCCTACTGTAATTCATGATTAATTCAGGTAGTTATAAAACATTTAGTAGTTGTCAGTTAATTATTTTTGTGAGCTCACTTAAAGTGAGGACTCTTTATGCCTAGTAAAGCTTTTACAGAGGAGATTTAAAGGCTCAGGTCTTTTCTAAACAGAAAACAAAAACAAACAAAAACAACACAGAGTGATACAGAAAATAGAAATATTTCTGTACAAAAAAAAAACTGTACCACTGTATAACATGAAAAAAACATAAACAAGTGTACAGTTGTAGAGTTTCCTTTTTCCTTTTTTGCATTTGTCAACCACTGACAACTCCTAAATAACTGGTTTGTAAATAATGTAATGCTTAATATAGAAATTAAATTGATTATCAATTTATCTAAAAGGATCAGTAATAAAGTATAAAAATAAAGTGATTAAATACATTATAGATGTGCTTATAAATCATAGCTGTTATAAACTGCTTACTAATGTCTTTAATTCGATTAATGGATACGATTATTTTTTACCCTCATAGTTCACTGATAAGGTTTGTACTCTAAATATGTTCAACTATTAAAGGTGGGATATTTTTTTCTAATGAAAAAGTGCATTTCTTTTGGGATTTTAAAATACTTGAAGGAAACAGCTCACTTTCAGCAGATATTGTCTAGGGTCGTAACATTTCTTACAGATTTCTGTTTGTTGTACATCAGATAAATTAGCACAGTTGGCCTACATTACATTTATTTGAATGCATTAATGAGAGAGTGATTGTGTGTGTGAATTAGTCATACCGTCTCTATTAATTATGAAGCTGTGGTTTGTAGTTACTTCAAAGGTATTAAAATCTATGCTATAACAGTTGAGTTTCTAAGCTACTTTAGTGATAAATCACAGGACAGCATTGACTATGAGTTTCTTCACGTGATGTGCCAGCTACTGTCTGTGTGAGTGTTTGTGTGTCACAATATATCAGGCATTAGTTCAACATAATACACATGCGATGGTCTAAAATTGCTTCAGTGTTCAAACGGCCAGGCCTTAAAACGCATACAATTGACAAAGTTTTGTGAGGACGCAAGTGAAAGTGATCTGGGTACAGGGCACGCGCATTGTCACAGAGACATGACATGACTCAGCTCGCTGTGTTACAGAAAAAAGCTCTCACGAGCTCTGAATGGAGATGTTTGCCATATTGTTGTTCTTGAATAGTATAAAATTGCTTGCATGTTCAAACTGGCAAGTCTTTAAATGCATTTAATTGACAAACTTTATGAGGATGCAAGTTAAAGTGATCTGGCTTCAGGGCTTGCGCGTGCCGTGTATGTGTGTAGCAGCGCATATAAGAACGCTGATTAACTTCCCTGTGTAAAACATGAAATTACCATAGTAATTCTGAGAAACCAGATAGTATAAACAAAGATAACTGATCCTGAATCTTTCCATGGGCCTGCAAACTGCAGATGTGACTGACGGGGCAGAGTCATGTGACTAAAAACGAAATAACCGACATGGGAAAATTACGTCAGTTAGAGGTTCTGAACTTCAGTTTCGATTACTTTTTGATTAATCATCCAGCTCCACTAATAATTTCTCCTCAGACCAATATATATATATATATATATAAGTTCTGTCATGAAACTCAATCTTCTTTCAATCACATCATTCTCTGTACACTCAAAAAAATGATTCTTTAAACTTACTTAATTTAATTAAGGACAGTGGTTCCACACAAGCAAATTGCTTTTTATTAACATTAATGGAATTTTTATAATCTATGTAAACTCCTTGTGTTGGGACAACACGACTGAATGGGGAAGAATCTATGTGAAATAGTAATGTTGAACTAAATCAGTGGAATTGCTTCCCTATAAATAAAATCGGTTAAGTTAAATGAACATGCACACTCAAAAAAATAACTCATTGGACAAACTCAGTTTACCTGAGGGGAGGTTTTCCATCCAATAAATATGTGTAACCCCCAACTCATAAAAAACTAATTCATACAATGAAATGTAATTGAGTTGGTTCAACTCAATTTTATCTAATAGTTTAATTGATATTTATATATGTATAACATTACTTTTTTTTCTTGTCAAACTTAAATTTTAAAAAATAATTGGAAAACCAATTATAAGCAATTTAATTCATCATCATATACATTGTATATAATGAATATATAAGAAAAGAGGTTTGACATTAGCATAGATCACTGGCGCCACTCTTCAGCATAACGGTAACCACAAAATTAAAAAAACATTACAGAAACCTCTCTAAATGTCCAACATAACTGAACATTAAACACTAACATTACTAACAACATCATTCCCTTTACAGAAAAACATATAAAATAACACTTTAATCGCTAAATTTACTCTCCTAATGGAGTCCCTTGCAAAGCATGCTGGGAACTGCCCAGTTAGTTATGTCAACACAAATATTTAATGTAGTTTTAACACAACTGAATTAAGTACACTTCAGTTTTAAATATATTAGGTTGATTGAACACAATTAAATTAAGTTGTGACAAAATTAGATATGTTTAAGTAAAGTGAACATAATTTAAATGTGTCACATCTATGAAGGGCTTGAATCATTTTTTTGAGTGTAGGGCACATCTGATTGGTTCCTGCTGTATCAGTAGCCAATGAGCTTGCATTCTCAATGTTCAAATACTTGGTCAGCATTTGCTATAGCAGTTGCAGCATGCTTTCAGAAACCATTCACCTTCCCCAGCTCCACCTGTATAGATCTGCTACAAGTAATTAATGTACGCTCCATTGTCGTGTATATACTGGCAGTAGCAAGTCCCATAGTTTCTCTGCATCAGCAGCAGCAATAACCAAAAGTATAGCAGCAATAAAGGCAGCAGCAAAAGCGTAGCAGATCTATTCCACCAAGATAGAATATATATATATATATATATATATATATATATATATATATATATATATATATATATATATATATATATATATATATATATATATATATATATATATATATAAAAGCATTTTAGGCATACAAGAGGTTGAATGCCTGTATACAATGTCCTCAAAGTTCCTGTGTGTCACACTAAATGTGTATCTAGCCAATTTGACCCATGAGCAAATGTTCAAATCTTCTACTCTCAAAGCTATATGCGGTAAATGCTCCCTCACCGGTTCTGCGCTGCTTGACAAAACTGCATCTGAATAAAAAGAATGGCCAAGGCAATTTACTGTAATGATTGCTTGTTGAATTTTCCCCTTCTGCCTCCATATACACAATTTGCGAGTCTAACACCACGTGACACAGCGTGGAGCGCCGACTTGCCTTCATCCTCCTCGGTCTTGGTCTTTAAAAGAAGCTTTTGACACAGAATATCAGGCCTTCCTCCCTCTTCTATTCATCATCTTGCTGTGAGCTTTTAGCTCATAATAACTTTGCTGCCTGTATATTATCAGGCTCCAACAAACAAGTTTAGTGGAGTTGAAATTGGTTACTGTACTGTATGCCAAGGCTCAATTTGCACTGGATGGTAGCATATGTTGCTGCATGGCACCAAGGAAATAATCTGCTGTGTGTGCAACATTCTTGGTGCCATTATAGAGGGTAGTCTGTATGCCTGTGTTTTCATATTTAGCTGCATCTTGTGTATTATAAGAAAGATAATAAATAAAATATATTAGAGAAAATGTCATCAAAATATTTGATTTAAAATGTTTTCTGCGACAGGTGATTTAACCTTTAAAGGCATGAATGTTTCGTCAATCATTATTACATATTTGGGTCTTTAGCGACCCGGATCTATGTCTAACATGGATTGATCTCTACCTGTCACGATATTATAAAACTCTCCTGATATTATAACAATTACAGAAGAATAAAATAAAGCATATTTTCTTACCTTTTGGACTTTGGAAGGGTTCAGTTTGAGCAGATGTTTTATACCATCATCATTGTCCTCGTCAGAGCTCATTTCCCAGTACATTCAGGATCTGGCTCATATTTACAATCTCAGAAAATATTCTCAAAACTGTCATTTTCAACATATTCAAAAACAAAATTTGATCGCTGACAGCTTCTTCACCAGATCTACCATCAAGTGACAGTAACACTAATATTTGTTTGTGTTCAGTTCTTGCTCTGCAGTAAATCACTGAGCCATTTAAAGTTTTGCTGATGATACTTCCTATTCTTTTGTTTTCTGCCTGCGGTAACTATGAGTGAAACGTCACTTCATCATTGTGTATCAGACATTGGTGGACTGCACTTATTCAGAAAAATATAGCAACAGTATTCTATACCTCGGGTCGTTAGCGACCCTATACAATTTGAAAAAAATAAAATAAATAAATAAATTAACAGGAAAACATGCATTCTTTTATAATTGAGTAAATTTGTTTCTTGTTATATTGTTTATAATATCTTGATTGAGGAATACTAAGAAGGTTGATGTCTAACTTTAAAAAATTAACGAGGAAGAGGGTAGTGAATGTTGTCCCGGGTCACTAAAACACTAACCATTTAAGGGTTAATGTGAATATTTATGAATTTAAATTAATTATAAAGACATTTTTTTTTGTTTCAATTTCTATTCGCTGTGAGGCTCTGCCCACTTTCATTAATACTAAATTCCTCCCCGCAACTTCTAATTGCCTGTGATTTATCGTGTCACGCAGCAATTACACAAACTAATATTTGTAGATGACAATTGCTTGTCGCTGAAAACTTTGTGTCATGCTTGGTTTTCGCAATTGAAAAATGCTGAAAGAACCTCTGCGCATTGCAAACCACAGAAGTAGTTTACAAAAAAGGTGTCAGTGTTTGCTTTGTAAATATAATTAGAAATCCAATGATTTGCTTGTAATTGAAACCTTTTTATACTATATACAATGTGCAACAAGCTTTATAGGGAAAGAGATTGCATGAGATTGCAGTATGTGAAATGTGAGACACTGCTTGTGCCTTAATTATGTTTGAATATAATGTCTGGCAATATGGGCAAGTCTCCAGCGAGCACTTTTGTGACCAGTCAAGGCCAAAAGCGTTCTAATTGTTGTGTTGAACCACCTCTTTTTTTTTGTCTATGCATAACTTTACG
The DNA here is from genome assembly GCF_949357685.1 of Gobio gobio. Taxonomy (NCBI): domain Eukaryota; kingdom Metazoa; phylum Chordata; class Actinopteri; order Cypriniformes; family Gobionidae; genus Gobio; species Gobio gobio. The sequence goes on from NC_137114.1 coordinate 22,385,293, forward strand.
CATGACTTAACTGCCAATCTAAAGTGGTCGTTCACTGTCGAATCAAATGGAGATATAGCCTAAGCAAAAATGTGTTGTTGTTTTTTTCTTTGATCCCGACTTTGAAATTCCATTCTGTAACGTCTCCTTTGAGTCCTTGAATGGAAAGCACACGGGTTGTGATTAAAATCTCAAAGTGGTGTTTATTTAGACTTCAAAAAGAGCAGAATAATGCATTGTTGTACATCGCATTAGCGTTGATACTTTCTGTTCCGGAGCTGTAGTTTAGCGTCGCCTGCTAGACTAAAAGTCAGATTCTTTGCTGCAGCCTAATCCCATGTCATTATCTTGTTCAAATAAGACGTCAACGTGCCGCATCAGGAGTCGGAATCAGACTGGGGTGCGTGTTTGACATGTCTTTCCTCTCCTATCGCTGCTTCTCAGGCAGCTGAAGGGAAGGGAGCGCATGAGTACGGCTGGCTGCAGCATTTAAATGTGCCATACTGATTATCTTGCCACTGTGTTTACGTATTCATTTATGTAAACATTATGCTAATGTGTTTTTCGGCTTGTCGCTTGTGTCCAATCGTGCCCTTCAAGTTTGACGTGAGGTGACTGATGCAGCCTTGATGTGAAGTTGCAGCTTCTGTCATTCGGGCTTCTGAGAGCAGTCGAGTGCGTCCAGATACACTGGATATTTGTCATTGGCTCAAAAGAGGTGCCGGGGTTTGAAAAGTCTCGCCCGTGCTCTCGGTAGTGGCCTTTCAAGAAAATGTGTCCTAAAATAGCTGACCCTTTTGTATGCGCTACATTTGCTTTTACACACTAAAGAGTGTCTGAGCAATCATAGTCTCTAAGAGGGCTTTGAAGGCTGGCTAAAGCAACGATCGGATCAGAGGAGGCTGATAAAAGTCTGACGCCGCATTCATAACAAGTACACCTATAGGGCTCATGAAATGTGTGAATGCCTGCTACCTAGTGTGTATATCACTTTAAAGGAATAGCTCACCCAAAAAAAAAAAAAACCAAGGCCATTCAACCATTCATACTGAGGTTTCAAGTTCTAAAAAGCACAACAAAAAAAAAAAACACTGTACACTCATAAAAAAAAAAAAAAAAAAAAAAATATATATATATATATATATATATATATATATATATATATATACATTTTCTTTTTTTCTTTTTTTTCTTTTTTTTTATTATTGGCATTGATGGTTCTATGAAGAAATTTTCAAGGAGTCATGAACTTCATTTTATAATTTTCCATGTGGTGCACTTATGATGTTAGTGTGAATTTTTTTTTTTTTTTTTTTACATTCAGATTTTAAATAAAAGGCATTTTTCTTACCCTGATTTTAGCCTCTGATTTGAACGCTCTGTTTTAAGGGGCGTGTCTGCTGTGAGACTTCTGTGTAAACGCCCACTGCTGTGACTGGATATACGTATTTGCATATGAAATAGCTAGTATTACTCTCTCTTCTAGCGCATTTTTACTATTACAGCTCTCATGGTTAACTAATCGTGAAAAGTGTTGCATTACATTTAGATCTATGGCATTATATTTAGATCAATGGCATTATATTTAGATCGTGGCATGAAAGGTTGCAGTGATGATCATTGTAGCCGATCACAGACATGTTGAGCGCATGAATGCAGTGATCTCGTCATTGCAACTCAGTTTCTGTACACTACCGAATGCTTTCATCATAACTAACAGTGCAAACCTGATATAGTTAAGAGATTCAAAACGGGAGTTTTGGCGCGAGCCCAGAACTCAGTCACTGATAAACTTGTGCTGTTTGATTGACAGCTGCAGCGCGTGCTGCTCCAACGAATTCAAAGAGAGCGTTCTTTGATCACTTTCTTTAAACGCCATTAAATAACAGATTATTTTCATCCTATAAGAGAAACAACGCAAGTTGACATTTAGTCACTGGTTTGATTAACTGACACAGACAAAGAACATCTGACTACATGTACCATTACATGTCAGATCTATGGCATTACATTTAGATCATGGCATGAAAGGTTGCAGGTTGAGCATTGTAGCCGATCATAGACATGTTGAGCGCATGAATGCAGTGATCTCATCATTGCAACTCGATTTCTGCACACTAACAAATGCTTTCATCTTCACTAACAGTGAAAACATGTTATAGTTAAGAGATTTGTTGGTTATAACGGGAGTTTTGGCGAGAATCCAGTCACTAATAAACTTGTGCTGTTTGATTGACAGCTCCAGGGATTGTAAAGGGAGCGTTCTTTGATCGCTTTCTAAATATACACTCACCTAAGGGATTATTAGGAACACCAAACTAATACTGTGTTTGACCCCCTTTTGCCTTCAGAACTGCCTTAATTCTATGTGGCATTGATTCAACAAGGTGCTGAAAGGATTCTTTAGAAATGTTGGCCCATATTGATATAGATGGATAGCATCTTGCAGTTGATGGAGATTTGTGGGATGCACATCCAGGGCACAAAGCTCCCGTTCCACCACATCCCAAAGATGCTCTATTGGGTTGAGATCTGGTGACTGTGGGGGCCATTTTAGTACATTGAACTCATTGTTATGTTCAAGAAACCAATTTGAAATTATTCAAGCTTTGTGACATGGTGCATTATCCTGCTGGAAGTAGCCATCAGAGGATGGGTACATGGTGGTCATAAAGGGATGGACATGGTCAGAAACAATGCTCAGGTAGGCCGTGGCATTTAAACAATGCCCAATTGGCACTAAGGGGCCTAAAGTGTGCCAAGAAAACATCCCCCACACCATTACACCACCACCACCAGCCTGCACAGTGGTAACAAGGCATGATGGATCCATGTTCTCATTCTGTTTACGCCAAATTCTGACTCTACCATCTGAATATCTCAACAGAAATCGAGACTCATCAGACCAGGCAACAATTTTCCAGTCTTCAACTGTCCAATTTTGGTACCCGGTGGGGTCTTCTGCTGTTGTAGCCCATCCGCCTCAAGGTTGTGCGCGTTGTGGCTTCACAAATGCTTTGCTGCATACCTCGGTTGTAACGAGTGGTTATTTCAGTCAAAGTTGCTCTTCTATCAGCTTGAATCAGTCGGCCCATTCTCCTCTGACCTCTAGCATCAACAAGGCATTTTCGCCCACAGGACTGCTGCATACTGGATGTTTTTCCCTTTTCACACCATTCTTTGTAAACCCTAGAAATGGTTGTGCGTGAAAATCCCAGTAACTGAGCAGATTGTGAAATACTCAGACCGGCCCGTCTAGCACCAACTACCATTCCATGCTCAAAATTGCTTAAATCACCTTTATTTCCCATTCTGACATTCAGTTTGGAGTTCAGGAGATTTTCTTGACCAGGACCACACCCCTAAATGCATTGAAGCAACTTCCATTTGATTGGTTTATTAGATAATTGCATTAATTAGAAATTGAACAGGTGTTCCTAATAATCCTTTAGGTGAGTGTAATTGAATCACAGTTTAAATAACAAATTGTATTCAAAGAGAAACTATGTGAAGTTGACCTTTTAGTCAATGGTTTGATTTACTGACATGGGCAAAGAACATCTGACTGTACGTGAATCAATGCATATCAAAAATCACTGGTCACAGATCAGGCATTAAAATAACGGAGTGTCTATTCACACCAAGTGCAAATAACGTGCCTTGTTGGCAAGTGCTATTCACACTAGCTCCGCCTAACAATACCTGGTTGGGCCAAACAAGATTTAAAAAAGTGCTTGGATTTCAATGTCTTCATTTAAATATTATTAAATAGACAAACAGAGAATGAATAGAGTGATAAGTGCTATTCTTGATTGGTCATGTGCTGCTGGAAAATATGTGTTTTTAGATGTTTCTTGAAAATGGCTACAGACTCGGCTGCTCGAATTGAGATAGGCAGGTCATTCCACCAGGTGGGAACGGTCCAGGTGTTAATTTTCTTCTGCAGAGGCGGTCTTTCACCTATCTATAGGTACATTCCACAACGAGTCGTTCGCTCGGCTTGGTTACAATAAAAGCTGTTTTTGGACTAACAAGGAAATTTTCAGCTTTGAAACTTACAGAGTATTTTTATAGTATGATGACCTCTTATAGTCAAAAGCTCAAGGAAAAATAGATTGTTCTGTTCATGACCCCTTTAACATCCATTAGACAAAATATTATTTATGGTGGGAAAAAATTCTTCACACTAAGAATAAAATGGTTCTTTTAAGAATTGTTCACTGAAAGGTTCTTTGGGAGACCAAAAATGGATCTTCAATGTCATCACTGTGAAAACCCCCTTTATTTTTAAGAGTTTAAGAATCATTTAAGTTTCCCCAATGAACATTTTAGTAAACAGTTCTTAAAATATTTTTTTTTCTTATTTTGAAGAACATTTTTATTTATCTGAATAGCCTTTAGTACAATGGAAAAGTCCCAAAGATGGTAAAGTTTCATGGAACCATAGACGCCTATTTTTTTTAACCTTTAGTTTTAAGAGTTTATTCTGAGTCTTCTGAAACCATACCATAGCCTTTCATGAGAAACAGATAGAAAATGTATCAATGTATAGTACAAGTAAAGAGGGTCCAATGACATTTACTTTCAAAATATATATTTTTTTGTGAAGAAAGTAAGTCATACAGGTTTGGAAAGAGATGAGTAAACATTGACAGAATTTTCATATTTGGGTGCATTAGGTCTTTGAGTTATGCATTGATAATAGTGAAAAAACTAAAACAGAATTTGTAGGCGCACTGTTCCTTTAAATCTCAAACCGCTATTGAATGTCACATTCTTTTAATTAGGTGCGATCTCCAACCCCGAGTTTCCACAATTGCAGTCCTGATGTTACACAACGGGGTCGTCGGAGAGTCATCGTCAGTGTTATGTCCCGTTAAATCATGTTTATGACAGGTACAAGCCGACTCCATTCGAAAGAATGATCAGCAGATGGGTGTCACACAAATCATAATGCCACAGCCCAAGTGGTGAGGAAATAGGCGTCTTTTTGTAGCCCAGCCATTATTCTTCTGGGTGGATATTAGCCGTAGGTGTATTGACAGCTGAGAAAACAGCAAGGGGATTTGAGATCTCTTCATACCTTCATTTTCCCTGCACTCCTTCTCACTGAGGAGAGATTTAATTCTCTGTAATTACTTTATTGACTCATTTGCAGAGCCGAATTGGCTCCAATCTGTCGTCAATAAAACATACACAGAGATGAGGAACAGCACAGCAATGCTTACAACATCATAGTGGGAGGCAAATTTTCCTTCAACGGGGAGAGTGTCATGGCAGCCCTGGTAAATCAGCATCCAGATGTGACAGTCTTACTTAGAGGATAACATCATTGTAATACTCAGAATTATGCATAATCTTATAAAGCACCATTGAACAAATTCTCTAAACAGTTGCACCACATCTAAGATGTAATCCAAAGATCAGTGTCTAATTCTCTATCCACCTGCAATCCATTTGATTTTTTTGCTAAAGTATTTTTTTTAAATTCACATTTCCACAAAACAGAAAAAAATAAATAAATACAATTTAAATAAAAGAGGCATAGTTATTGTAACCTTAATAAATAAGGTTATGACACCAACAACTACTCATATGCATTTCAAATATTGTTACAGACAAGTAAACTGTCAGTAATAAAATAAGAACAAATAATCAAATTATGAGCAATAGCATAAGTTATTACAATAGAAGAAATAAACAGTGATTTTCAGGTTTTTCCAACACTATCTCACATCCAATTCGTATTTTACAAGGTGATGTGTCTAAACCCCAGTGACGGGCATGTTTAGGGGCAGGTCAAAATACATATGATTTAGCAAAAATCTTACCATTTCGTGCGTCATGAGGTACGTACGAATTGCCGTGAGATCGGGTTGGTTTTTCAGGAAGGTCTAACAGTAGTTTTCAGGTAGAAATTGAATAATCACATTTAAAATAATACTACATAGTATTCACTGTATAAATTATGTACAGCTTGATCCTTATTAAAGTTACAAAAGTAAGTGATTTTTTTTTTTTTTTTGATTAACATTAAAAACAGATAAAGGCAGGTTTATAGCCTGCTGTCACTTTAAGAGCTGCACGGATCTAATATACTGTTACACAATTAAGTGTTTTATATCTCAGCTGTTTATTTTCACTTAAGACATTACCGACTGTGTATACGAGAATACTCTACGCCAATGCAAGCATTTTGTGTGAATACGACCAAGCACAAGAAGATGTGAAAGATGGGCGCACACTTCAGATGGGTGTTTGGGTGTTGTGCACACAAAACTTCTAACACAGCGACTACCAAATTGAGTTCTCTTTCACGTCTTCTTGCGCTTGAATATTTAAATTGGCATGGTTTAAAAACATGTGCAAATGATAAACTTTCGAGATGATGCAACCCTGGCCCGATCGGGCAAGAGACCGTTCCAACAACTGTCCCGAGCTATCGGCAGTCCTTATTGTTGAGGCCAGCTGCACATTATTCACCTTTTCGTAAACCAGTAAGGAAATTGTGGAATATTCAGTACATTTTTGATATATTAAATCGATAGCAGAATTTGTAGTATAGTAATAGTACACTCTAAAAATTAAGATTCCAAAAGGGGGTTTAGCAGTGATGCCATAAAATAACCATTTTAGGATCACAAAATAATCTTTCAGTGAACGGTTCTTAAAAGAAGCTTTATTTTCATAGTGTGAAGAACATTTTCATAATCTAAAGAACTGTTTTCCACTATAAAGAACGTTGTGTGTAATGAAAAGGTTCCAAGGATGTTAAAGATTCTTCGTGGAAAAATCTATGCCAATAAAGAACCTTTATTTTTATCAGTGTATTTGCAATAGTAATAGTATTTTTGTGCATTTGGAGGCAGAGCTGTTAGTTAAGCTAGAGAGGAAATATTGTGTACCAGATTTGAACTAAAGAGTTTTTAAGAGATGGAAACTTGAAGGGCATTAAATTATCTTTGCCATTTCAAACCTTCTAGGGAAAAAAAAATATCTTACCACAGTTGTTGACCTCTGATGCAATGGTAATTATTAAAGAAGAGCAATGTCTGAGCTCTATTTGGATCCCATTTTTATAGTGAGAGCTGTTAACTGAAATTTTGAGATTTAAATTTCTTTGTAATGCGACCAGGTTTCTATGCATGTGACATCATCATATAGGTACATTTAGTGATAATAGAATATGGAATTTCAGTAGATCTTGTTTTGTTTTTTTTCCTTTTAGTCTGAATGAACTGATTCTTCCAGTGCTACGCAGTGCTGGGTAGATTACTTATGTAACCGATCTCTACTCGACCCGCTCCGAGCGGGATTCGAACAGGGGTCTCCTGCGTGGGAGGCGGGCGCGTTAACAAGGACGCTTAAGACCCCAGTCACTATTGTCACTTGCTAGCGTGCCTCTTGAGGCCAGGGGAGTGAGGTTTAGACACACAGCTCTTACTGGCCTACGTCCGTTACATTCACTCCCCTAAACCTCACTCTCCAAAGCGGGATTTGAACCAGTGTCTCCAGGAGACGGGAGACGGGCGCGTTAACAAGGACGCTAAAGTCCACAGTCGCTAGGATCAGTTGCTAGCACACCTGTTGCCAAGAGAGTGAAATTTAGACGCAGAGCTCTTACTGGCCTATACGTCAGTTACACTTACAAGTTGTAGTCCATTACTGATTGCAAATTAGATTATAATAATATTTCAAATATATGAGATTTTTTGTTATCATCAACATGAAGTGCATTATATGTGCCATTTAGTTTCTTAAATTGCGGTTTGTGGAGGAACTGCAGGGGTTTCATAAGTTGATGACAAGACAATAAATCATTTAATCATAAAAATGTCAATCTAAAAATTAATAAATAAATAAATAAAAACAAAACTAAACAAACCACTTACTAAATAAGATGAACATTTATATTGTGAATTAATATTTTACCTGCACGTGGCCATTAACCGACACAAAATGGTAATTGTGAAATGTGAACTGTGAAAATGTGAATGTTTTTGTCAAATGATCATCTTAATTATTTAATGTAGCTAAATATATTAGCTTAAAGAGACTTTGGGGATTTAAAAAAAACAATTGGGAATGTATTACGTGTAAATATGAAGTTAAATGAATTTGTGCATTTTTAAAAAAAATAATTAGGGAGAATCTATAAATTAGGAATTATTTATTATTAATTATTTTGTGAACAATATGTAATCATATAATCAATAAAAAAGTAATTGTAGTCTTATTATGAGTATTTTAAAACATAATATAATCCAATTAGAAGTACTTACATTTTGGAATCTGCTTATTCTCAACCCTGATTAAATATAACTAGTTATATGTATGCGAGAAAGAATCATTTATGACCAATTGATTCACTTAAACGAATTGGTCCTTTCAGTGCTACATAAGGGATCGAATCAATTCATATGAATCAGAATTTTCAGTGTACATTTGAAAAAGACCAATTCATTAGAACAAAACATCAACGTAGCATTTGTTCTGCTATTATGAAAACCCCTGAACTGTCAGTCTAATGAATAGGCAACTGTAAAGTTAGTAGTACTGCTACTTTTAGTTAGTTAGTCCCTGAAAATATGTTTTCAGCCTTCAGCAATAGAAGCTTGTGTCAGAAATGAAAGAGTTCTCCATTCTAACCTTGACTCACATCAACCCTCCCATTTTCTTCTGTTGTCTTTCTTTTTTGTAGGTGTGTGTGGGCAGCAGGCATTCAAGACAGAGCCACGTAATGTGACGGTCAGGGCGGGGGCCACAGTTCTGCTGAAGTGTGAAGTGCTGAGGGCCTCAGGGGCCGTGCAGTGGGTTAAAGATGGGCTGCTCCTGGGACCTCAGAGATCGCTGCCTGGATACCCACGCTACAGCATGACAGGAGACCAGCAGAAAGGTGAGAACTCGGAAGGATTGGAAAGAATGACATGCGGTGATTAAAAACAAACGTCTACGAGTTGCTGAGATGTTTGCTGACATGTTGTTAGATGTGCATGAGCGAGCAACTGTCCCCGAAGAGTACACAAATGTGAAACTGTTCTCGAAACAGCCCGAGTAGAAAATGTTACAGTACAAATGATAAACTTGGCTAAATCAGAGAAAGTATTTGCTTGCTTACTTTCTTAGTGAATCTCACAAAACCTGGCCAAGTCACATTTCAGCCTACAATGTATACACGTGGATAAATCTGAGAAAGTAAAGTGTATTTTTTTAATAGTACAGTTTGGTATTATTATTATTTTAGTTATTTTTGTTGTTGTTGTTTATGGTTGTCCCAAATGTACTTATTAGGGCTGTCACAAAAAAAACACATTATCAGTCAAATTCATATTTACTTTGTTTATTTTGTGTTTTGTATCTTTCTTTTTTAGCCAATGAATCACACCATTGCATACAACAATTACAACAATTGAGACTGGCTCTCTCTGGGTTCTTCGACACTAAGAAATAACAAGGAGAGGGAAAATACTGTCAAGTTCAACCCAACTACCTTAAAGCTACACTGTGTAACTTTTTTAGTCTATTCTTAGCTAAAAACACTTCGTTCTTTCAAAAATATATGTGCTCAATAATGTATATTTACTTCTTTCAAGTAATAAAGTATTCTCGTAAGTTTATAATATGCCATTGAAAATACATAAGGTAATGGGATCTAACGGTGGTCGCCATGTTGCCCCTCCATCTTGAAAGTACATTAGCCAAAGAGGGACATACCTGTAAATTCAAGCTTCGCCTTTCGCGTTTTTACCGGTTTTAATACTCGATGGCACTGTACAAAATTCTCTGCCTCGCGCATGTGCACGTCAACTTGTTCAGACTTGTCTGGTGCATGTGCAGAGAGTTTTCATCTCAGCAGCTCCAGTAACAGAGTTATACGGAGTTTTCCTGGCTTGTTTATTCCTCAAAAGTCTGTTTTTCCTTGTGTGGTATTTCTGTGCGTTAATAACTCCGTAAGTAATAATAGTTATTGTCATTGTAGATGTGTTTCAGAGTGTGTCATCGCGTAATTCAGTTGATGTCACCTCAGAAGTATTTTTGTGTCAACATACAATAGCGTAATACTCACCTATTTGAATAATCATTCAGTTATTTTGTTATCAACAATGTTTATTCGTTTTTAGAAAATATTTGCTTGTAATGTATGTTGATGGAAATATGTATCAGGTCTGATCGGCATATTAACAATTGTTATACAGAGCGCACTGCAGTGCTAACGTTAAAGCTGCACACACACTTTTGTATCCGGACACCGCTTGTTAGCAGCAGCAGCAGCGGCAGCTCCGCTCCTTTTAATGCAGCTGCATTTAGCGCCTATATATGGTACAATAAGCTCTGGTTTACGGTTACATTATACAAATGTAACTTATAAGTATAGTTATACAGTTCTTAACTGTGTATGTATATTTACCATCCTTATTTGTTCTCTCACAGAAACCACATTTTTGTACATATCCACGCAAGCCTGTTTATGCCTTGCTATTGGATGACTGAATAAACATTACTATCATCAAAGTTCACTCTGGATTAGCTGCAGTTCTTTCTAGCCGAATAATTAGGCCAGTTGAGTTCCAACCATCCCAGAATGCACAGAATATCCCACAGGCACCGTGTCGAATGTGGACGAGGTCGAACTGGAAGTCATGTTAATCTTGGACTAAATCGGCCACCGTAGGAGTTGAAACGAAATCGGAATTGAGAGGAACAGAAACTAAAATTCACTGGATGGTCATATACCTTTTCACCACTAGATGGGGGAAAATATCACACAGTGTAGCTTTAACTTGCGTCCCTATTTGGAACCCAAATCTAAGAAATGGCATAGGCCTATCCAAATTAAAGTGCATAGTTCATTCAGCCTTTAGACTTCAAACATTGTACTCATTTGAAAGAACACATTTGGCAGCTTGTCGTCATATCGTCAGAATTAATTAAATCAATGATAAAATTCTGATATTGATGGGACATTTCTAAGACCATGCTATGTGATTTAATTCATAGGAGACTAGGGTGCGTTCACAATTGTCATGTTTGGTTCGATTAAAACGAACCCTGGTGCGATTGCTCGGTTAGTGCGGTTCATTTGAACATAATATGAACGCTGCCATCCGAACCCTGGTGCGGTTCGATTGATATATGAACGCAACACGGACCAAAGACATGTAAACGAACCAAAAACAGGACGTGCGGTCACAAGATGCGACGCTACAAGTCAGCTGATTTTAAGACGCGGAAAGATCGGTGTATCCAAAATGAGTAGAGGGGAAACGTGGAGCAATGAGGAGGTTAAGTGCCTCATCAATATATGCAGATCGTCGTTTCTGCATACAACGGAGGAAATCTTGGTGCTGTTTTTAATGTTTTTAACATTTTACGAGCTCTTTGTGAGTTCTCAGCTAGTAAAAATAAAACCATAAGTACACGCATACCACATGAAAAAAATCCTATAGTATATTATAGTAAAATTACAGTAAAATTACTCTAGTAAATACTATAGTGTTTTTGAGCCATACTATAGTAAAGATACTACAGTAAATTGTAGTATATTGTAGTATATTATAGTATTTACTACACTTTGTTAATTTACTGTAGTATATTTACTATAGTATGGTTCAAAAACACTATAGTATTTACTAGAGTAATTTTACTATTATATACTATAGGATTTTTTTCATGTGGGATAAAATGATCGTGTTTAATCCAGCACACAGCATTGTTTTGAATGTTCGGTAAGCAAGCTCCGTCACGAAATATACATCATAAAAGCCGACCAATCAGGTTGTGACCGTATCCCTATGCCTTTGGTTCGGTAACTTTAGGTTTGCTCTTAAAAATGCCAGTGTGAACGCTAAGCGGACCAGGACTATGTTTTGTTTTTGTTTTTTGGTTCGGACCAAACAAACCAAACTAACCGAACTACAAGTGTGAACGCACCCTAAAATGCTAACCGTTGTTTTTAATTTAGGAGAGCAACAAAATACAGTTTATGAGAATAACAGCATTACTCAAAAATCACATTATAGCATCCGTTGAGTGATTGAAATAACTTCCTTTTTGTGAACTGATGTGGCTTCTTATCACAGAATGAGGCAGAAACTATATAATTTCATAGTATTATATACAGCGATAAAGGCTATGTCAATTAGCATTGTATTATAAATATATAATATCCCTACGGCTTAAAGAACACATATAACCAGTTTCAGCAACCAGGCACCTCAGCTCCACCCACATCCCGCCTCTTTGCTCATTTTCAGTTATCTGGGAGTGACATGTGGTGATGCGCTGCCAAGATGGCAACGGCCGGCTTTAGGTTTCAAAAAGTTTAGTACTTCTATGGGTTGCTCTTGTGGACTTTCTGCTCGAGTGTGCCCTCCGGTGTCGAGTATGAATGAGACAAATTACATGTGAGAGTTTAGTGCTCCATAATGCTAACATCGTCCTTTTTTGGATCTAAAGATATTAGAAGTAAAAATCCAAAAGTTTTTATCCAAATGAGTAATTTTACTAAAAGAGATGTAAATATACCAAAACACAGAAAGGCGTCAGCAGTTGACAGGTATATTTCCCATTTCAGGACTAGCAAAATAAATGCAACTTACTCTCTGTATAGTGGCAGGATGAAGGACACTGATGTGGCTGAACAGGTTGGTGGTTTTGCCCCCTTTTGCGCTCATTGTTGGTAGAGATTCTCCTCTGTCTTATCGTACGTCGTGATTTTGCATGGCATGTAGCAGCTGTGTGCGCTGCGTATTCTGCTTTAAGACTAAATGCTGCATTAAAGGATTAGTTCACTTTTAAATAAACTTTTGCTGATAATTTACTCACCCCCATGTCATCCAAGATGTCCATGTCTTTCTTTCTGCAATAGAAAAGAAATTAAGGTTCTTGAAGAAAACATTCCAGAATTTTTCTCCATATAATGGACTTCAGTGGGCTCCAAACAGTTCAAGGTCCAAATGACAGTTTCAGTACAGCTTCAAAGGGCTTTAAACGATACCAGATGATGAATAAGGGTCTTATCTAGCGAAACGATCAGTTTCTGCGAGAAACCGAGCAGTATTTATGCTATTATTTTACCTCGTATCAGACGAACGAGATCATCTCTGAGCTCAGCCATAACTTCCGCTAAGTGAGGTCAAAATACGAGTGTGGTCATAGATGTATATGTAGATGCCTCATTCTACTGATCCGTGCAAGCACTAATGAGGCATCTACATATACATCTATGACCACGCTCGTATTTTGACCTCACTTAGCGGAAGTTATAGCAGAGCTCAGAGATGATCACGTTCATCTGATAAGAGGTAAAATAATAGCATACATACTGCTCAGTTTCTCGCAGAAACTGATCGTTTCGCTAGATAAGACCCTTATTCATCGTCTGGTATCGTTTAAAGCCCTTTGAAGCTGCACTGAAACAGTCATTTGAACCTTGAACCGTTTGGAGCACATTGAAGTCCATTATATGGAGAAAAATCCTGGAATGTTTTCATCAAAAACCTTAATTTCTTTTCGACTTTAGAAAGAAAGACATGGACATCTTGCATGACATGGGGATGAGTAAATTATCAGCAAAAGTTTATTTAAAAGTGAACTAATCCTTTAAGGTGCAATACCACCACCTATTGTACTTTGGGATGTGAACCAGGTGCTGCCGCTGTATTATTAACGTGTCATATTATCATTTGTGTACTATTCGTTTTAAATATTATGGTTATGCCGATATATTGTCACACCCTTAATTAACACAATATTGATATTTCATGCTTTGAACATCATGGTTATTGTCAATACCGTTATATCGGGACGCCCCCTACTGTAGTACTAATGCACTATGGACTCAACCAGGTTTATTATTATTATTTATTTTATCATTCAATGTCAGTCTAATAGCCCCTCCCCCTCTGCTATGTAATTAAAGCTGTGACAATTGAGTGAATGAAGTGTCCAAGATAAAATAGTGCATAAATATGCAAATTTAGACGCACCTTTTGTTTTTTGCTTTCTTTCTTTCTCTTGATTTTTGAGTGAAATGTGACCCATAATGGTCTTGACAGATTTTGTGAGATTGCCGTTAATACATTGTTGTCTTGGGTAAATGTACTGGAGTGTGCAGGAAATGATAAATCATGCGGAAAAATGATTTTTTTTATTTTTATTTCAGCATGAAAGATTATTAGCATTAATCATTAGAAAATGTTTTGCTCATAATCTGCAGATGGCTATAGATGCCTCAGTTTCAATTTCTAGTTTAAATGCAGCCTTCCTCATCAAAATGCGCTCAGCTCTCTTAAAAACAGCTTAGCGAGATGCTATCAAAGGGGTTCTAATTTAAGCACCGGAGACAGATTTAAGAAATTCGCTTTTTTTTTCTTTTCTTTTTTTTTTTGAGAGAGAAAGTGAGAGGACTGCAATACCCCCCACCCCCAATTTCCTTACAAATAAATAAATAAATAAAGATAAAATCAGCCATGAATTACTCTTATTTTTAATGTGCATTGAGAGTAAATTGAGATTATTGTGCAGTGGGCTGAGGCACTGAATAACCTATGATGCTTGGCCAGTGTGCATTGTGTATATAAAAAGGCCAATTAAAAGACAAAATGAAACAAGTCCCGAGCATCTGCTCCTCTTTGTGGAGGACAAAAGCTGCTATCCGGCATAGCAAGAGAGAGGCAGTTTGTGCCAAATGCAAGTGCACATGCTTAAAAAATGCTTACGCTCTTCAATGCTACCGCTTGTGCTGCCGGGCATTGATAGCATGACGGATAAAGAGTGCCATGTAAGGGACAAATGATATCATAAAAAGACACGCTGAAAGCATCTTTAATGTTAACCCTGCCAAACCTAATCTACTGATACGCAGCTGCGTATACACATGAGTTCTCGCAAACGGCATGACAAATGATAGGTGCGCACACACCCTCGGATACATTGCAAAAGGAAATGAGTGAGAGAACGGGCCAGAGTCCCTGTCGGCGTTTCGTATTGGTTGTCAGAGGCATAATTATTGGACTTCTTCAAAACACGCACTCGCAAACACCCTGAACTGCAACACCGCGGCAGCAAGTACCGAGTGCAATTTCAAGAGAGTGGAAAATCATTAATGATTTGAAAGTGGTTTCCTTTCCTTCTATGATCACATAGATCTGAAAATTGCTGCTGGTTGGTGTTAATTATCCTGCCATCCTGGCTGACACCTCCTTTTTTCAGCCGTGGAAGTTGTCATATCAGGATACTATTTTCTGCATGTTAGTTTTCTTTGGAGGGGAGGAGAAAAGGAAAAAGGAGCAAAAGAAAAATGTTCAAAGCTCGAACAGCTTGCATAAACTTCGCCGGAGCAACCATTAATCCTGGCAGAATGGTAGTTGAACAAACAACCCCTTGGTGGCACAATATTCTGCTAGTAAATAACAAGCATCTTGCACACAAAGGAATGATGTTGAAGGGCTGCATCAAACAGAATGAATCACGTTCTTCTCTCCACAGTGTTCATAGCTAATTGGGGCCGTTAATTTGAGATTGCATACAAATTTAGCACTGCCATTTGACAATTGTAATTTCTTTACTCTGATTCGTTTCTAACTAATTAAAAGTGGATTTCAAGAAGCATTTGAACATGCCCAATCTCCAAGTTCTTGTAAATTGTGAGAACTCTTGAAATTAATTTTTAAAAACCTAAGACATCTATCCGCACATACGTAACATTCTGGGTTAAATAAACATGTACGTTTGTAAAAAAAAAAAAAAAACAAGCAAAATTGCATTCTGATGTGTTTTTTTATTATTATTATTCAGCAAGGATTCATTGAATTGATCCAAAGTGACAGTAAATACTTTTAAAATGTTACAATAAATAATTGTATGCATTAAATACCGTAGTGGCCATATGGTGTCTGGATTTGCAAAAATATTTGCTTGTAATGACACTTCATGTTTAATTAAACAATCAAAATATGAGTATGTTATATTGGGAAGATTGGTTAAGGTGTCAAAATGACAAAAATATTTGTCCAGCATATAATTAAAATGGGTTTTACTGTATAATGCAAAAAGAGGCATTGAAAAAACAAAACACACATGACATAATGCATTGACTACATTTCAATTAGTTGTTAATATTTTGTTGGTTCTCCCTTTTTTTGATTACAGTAGCCATTCTTCTGGGCATTGACTATTAACTTTGCACATTTCATGTTTAACTTCTTTCCAACTCTCTGCATGACTTATTACAATTCAGGTTTATAATTGCCCTAAGGTTTTCAATGGCTTTAATGTCAGCAGACTGAGGAGGCCACTCGAAGACTTCAAAATGCTTTCACTGTGTGTTTGGGATCGTTATTATATTGGAAAATACACATTTGATCTTCAAACAGATCCTCCATACTTGGTTGCATTGTGTTCAGTAGAATTCACAAATATTGTCCATTTTCAAAGAGCCAGCAACTTTGTAGATCCTCCCAACACAGGATAAAGACATGCGTCCCCAATACCATTATTTTCCCTGACTGTGCATATACACCAATCAGGCATAACATTATGACAGAAGTGAATAACACTGATTATATCTTCATCACAGCACCTGTTAGTGGGTGGGATATACACAGCACACCTCAGGGTCTAGTGGAGTCCATGCCTCAACGGGCTCGACAGGCAACACAATATTAGGTTATAATGTTATAATGTTATAGTGGAATCAAAGTGGTGTAGATGGGCAAGCCATTAATGCCAGAATAAATGCTAATAATGGCTGAATAAAAACAAAAGTATACTGATTAAAGAATATTGAAGATTAGTTCTCCTACTCTGCAGGGGTGTAAGAGGTTTGAACAATAGAAACATGAATGGGGCAGTTCGCCACACCAAACATAGACAATAGTGGGCAAGTGGGTGTTTACAGGGCAATAAAATATTTTATTAGCATCTCATCAGCCTTCTCTAAAAACTCACATGAAAATGTGGTCTTAGAAAATGTTTCATAGTTTTAGAGATAACACCCTCAGATTTTAAATGAAGCATGAGCCGAAGTGTGGTAAGCATCATTGTGTTTCTACACTATACAGCCACATCGTAATATTTTTATTTTTGTTTTTATGTTTGAGATTATACATCTCCATATTAATATTGCTGCATTCACACGGGGCGTCGGCATCAACGCTTGACGGAGGGCTTGTCTGAAGCTTTTTGCTGACGCGACCGTCATAGTGACAACAGCCAATCCAATTATTTTTCAGGTGTTGCATGAACGCAATTGGCTAGTATCTGCACATGGGTATTTGCATAGGCTTGAAAAGTTGACATTTTTCAACTTCTGCCGCAAGCAAAGCCAGGGACATAATGCAACGGAACCTGATCTCATGGTTATTCATACATATTTTACGAGGTGGCTAATTCGTACAAATTTGTACGACCTCACTCGTATGAATTGGTACGAATTTTGCTAAATCGTTGGTATTTGACGATTTCGTCAATTCGTATAATTTCGTACGAATGATTTTGTGACGAACGACCTCAAACCCCACCCCTAAACCTACCCATCACTGCAGTATAGACAAATTGTACAAATGAATATGAGTGAGGTCGTACGAATTTGTACGAATTAGCCACTTCGTACCAATTCATATGAATTGGTCGTGAGATAGTGTTGCGGAACCCACAATGCAGTTTGGCAGCGTATGACGTCATACATTCAAAGTAAATGAGAAGCATTGACGCAGTCTGAGTAATTCTGAGTCTTGAACTGTAAACTCAAATATGTTAGTTATGTGTCTATTCTGAGTGACTTATGAGCAGCAACCTTTTTATTTTGGGTGTGTTATTGCCCAAAAATAAAAAGGTTGCTAAGAAGGGGTTAATAGTAGCCTGGATGCCAGCCGAACTTAGCCCCGCCCACAACATTTGAGGTCAGGCAGTTCGGTTTGGAATTGATCCGTTGTGGAGCAACTATGCCCGAACAGGAGCTGTTCAGACCAATTAAATAGTCAGGGCAGGCTTTAGACATTGATGGACAGATGATAAACAGTAACGTAAGCATCCACGTAACCAAAGAGCGCTTGGGTTGAATTTTTTCTAATCCTAAACGGAGAACTTGTTCGTATATGCATTCACCTTCACTGTTTCTCTCAGAAATTATGATTGTGTTGTTAAGTACTCTGTGTATCCTTAAATTCTTTTTTACAACACCGGCAAAGGTTGTTTACACTCCTCTTCTTCTTCTACTTCTTCCAGCGTGCGTGCAGACAAGGTTGCCAAGTTTTCACAACAAAACCCACCCTACTCAAAACTAGCCCAAAACAATCCCAATAGCTTTCCGGGGGGTTCTCTGGAAAAAAAGGCGTTTGAGGGAGGGGTAAAATATGTTTTTTTTGGCAGGGTTGCATTCTAAAATCCGCTTTACTGGGTCTAAATATCACATAATTGGGGTCGCTTCAACCCGCGGACATGGAAAAACGGCCCACGGGAAAACTGCGGACTTGGCAACACTGTAGTTCTGTTGACATTTGACAACTAACGTTATGCGTCACTCCGTTGCTCTAATTGTTTGTAGGTCTATCCAATTGAGGTCTTTCCTGGTTTCGGTTGAAACATGCCCCATAATCACAGCCCAACGGAGAAGTATCAGACTAATATTCTGACTAGAATTGAGTATGACAACGTCAGGCTAGGTTAATAGTGTCACATATGCATTTGGTATAAGGGAACTAACCCTTTAAGGGCACATGCTGGGATATTCACTAATCCCAAGAGACTTTCATGGTTCTTTCCACATTTTATTAAATAAAATGAGTTTGGCCATGAGATGGATGCGGTCAATATTAATTTCAAGTTGACTCCCAAGTATTATATGTCTGCACTTTTGAAGCATGTGCTGTACGTTCAGCCTATTCTCCAAACTGACTGACAGGCTGACAGCATTACAGATGATATCTGTAGAACTTAAGTTGTTGTATCTCTGAATATTCATTCCATACTGTCAAGTCTCTATTCCGATCCATTGTCTGTGTGAACAATAAGTCATTGTAACATTACATTTTTCTCATATTCCTTTCTTTCCGCCTCATGTTTTTTTACTCTGTCTGCTTTCTCTTACAGGCCAACACCATCTCCAGATTCTCAACGTGAGTTTGGAAGATGACGGCCCCTACGAGTGCCAAGTGGGCCGGTCCGTGAGCAGCCGTGCCATTGTGTCCCGTACAGCCTGGCTCAATGTGCAGAGTAAGCAAACCCATCTTTTACCACCGCGCAAGGAGGGGGTTGCAAATAGGGAAAAGAAGCACGTGGGACAGCTTTAGCCATGACAGATCGCTCAACCAGGACCGCTAATGGCTGTGCACGCACTGAAGAGGTGACACACGGTGGCAAACCTAAGCCTGTCACCATAGCCACATTCAGGGTACTAATGAGCCATGGAGTTTCTCTGCAGTGTGGTGGAGAATCCCTTGTGCTGCACTTCAGATAAAGTCCCATTGGTCACAGGTGTATGACAGCAGTGATAGCACGCATTAGTGATGTGGCCAATTAGTTAGCGCGCTTGGCCACAGTGGATAGGGCACTTATAGCAAGCAACATCTGAGGCCTGTGCGAACAACTTGAGCGGAAGAGAGGCTCTCCTGCTCGTGGGTGATAACTTTTTTCTTTTAAATTAGTCTCTTTTTAAAACTCCACAGTGAAATATAACATGTCCAGATGGGATGGCTTTGTCCTTTGCTGTTGAAACTTGTATGAAGGTAGTCAAGTTAAGTGCTGCTATAGTTTTACAGAGAGAATGGAAGATTTGAAAAGTTGCACTTTTTTACCAAATGGAATATTTCTTACCATAGTTTTGAGTTTTGAGGTCAGTGCAATAGGCCTATATCGGTTTGTGACTTGGCTATGATGCTCTTTGTATTGTGTGAACCTTTGAGGCCGAATTGCCTTCGAGAATACCTGAAGGAAATTCATAGACATCACAAGGAAGGAGTTTGACTTTGTGTCAAATTGATTTCGGCGAAAGATGCTGGTAGTTATTGGTTCAATTCGGTGTAGGTGTTCTTTCCAATCAGAGTTCAATTTGAGGATCTTTGGAGCCGTTTCCACATGTCAATTCCTTAAGCACTCAAGCTCTGAGGATGTTATTACTCAACCGTTCTTGACTCGTTTTGATTCGGACATGACCGGAAGACAGATTCAGTGAGGTGTTAGCTTGAGAAAAGCTCTCATTGGATCATTGAGAGAGCGAATTGTTGGATCTATTACTTTGAACCGACAGACCGATTTACAAACGAATTGTTCATTCTGATATAATAATCTCTAGTTATTTATGTAGTTATTACACAAACATTTTCATTTTTAATGCCATTTTGGAATCGAACACTGATAAAATGCCTCAGGTTATGACGGATTGATGCAGTGATGAAGTTCCACTTCGAAAGGGAAATGAGATTTAAAAGTTTTGGCAAAATCAAGATCATTAAAGTGATTAACAACTGAAATTTGTATCTGTTTCTCAGCTTCAAATGTGTCAAGTCATGTTTTAATGCTTTTGTGATGGTGTTTGTTCTTTTTGGAGCTTCACAGACATGGTGAGCTATCTATGAGTTGTTGCATATGGAAAAAAAGCTTCATGAAGTCTCTTTAAAAAAATACCCTTTTATTTTACTTAGAAAAAATGAGGGTGAAAATACAGTAATGACATATACCTTCAAGGTTTGGTATTTCATCATTTTTCTTAGTTTCGGCATATATGTATACATTTGTTTGTAGTTTATTGCTTGTGTAACGTACCTTTTAAGATTAATCTGCTGCGTCGTGTGGCAGATGGATGTTACTGAGCATGCTCACTGGTCCACGTCACATCACTGTATCATTCCTTCACTTAGGCTTCTCTCACAGTCACACTCTCTAATGCATGCGTAATCCTCCCTGTTTCACAATTTCTCTCTTTTTCCCCCCAATCTATCTATCCATCTATACCTCAATCTCTTTCAGAGTCTCTATCTTTTGCTTTTCTTCCATCTCTTCTGCCTCCTGTGGTGGGAGCCGGCCCATATGTCTTAGGCAGGGGGTCTTGAAAGCCCCTTTTCTTCACCAGTCATCAAGCATTCACTTCCTCTTCTGTCCCTGTGTGTGTGTGTGTGTGCGTGTGTTTGTGCGTGCGTGTGTGCATGTGTGTTTATAATGGAGGGCAGTTGCTGTGGTGACTGCTTTTCTTTTGCCTGGGAAGGCAGCAGGTTTTATTGACAGCAATGAAAAAGTGAAAGGACAAGACAGTGAAGATAGTTATAGCTGTAACAGAATCTCAGTTTCACAAACTTACACACACACACACACACACACACACACACACACACGCTTCTGCATCAACAGCTGCAGGCCTGAGTCACTCATTTATCACAATCAACAGATTGTGTTTGCACTTTTGTTTTTGTGTTTGCACTGTGAATTTAATATATTAATTTAGTGCATTTAAATGATTAAAAAATAACAATTATAAATAATCAGAACATATGTTATATTATATGTATCATTACAATACTTTTATAATTATAAATAAAAATAAATTCTAATTATAAAAATAAATAAAAATGTATATATATATATATATATATATATGCAGTTTTTTGCATGTATATATATATATATATATATATATATATATATATATATATATATATATATATATATATATATATATATATATATATATATATATATATATATATATGCAGTTTTTTGCATGTATGTTGGAAAGAGTCAATATGTTCAATGATGATTTAATAATAAATTATTTAGAAAAAAAACAAAAAAAACAATACTCAGTTGACTATTCAAATATATATATTTTTTCTAATGTCTGTTTGTCGTTTTACTTGTCTGCCAAAATAATCTAGGCTAATGTCTTAACTGTATTAATTTAACTGTATTAACTTGAGGATTTATTAATTGTCATTTCAGTTAATTTATTTGATTACCATACTTATTTGAGCACGCTTTCTACTTATGTGAAAAATGCTTCAATCCATGTTACTTCTTGTTTATTGTTTCCATATATACCTGAAATATTATAGGCTAATTTTTGTTTATATGATGTTTTGAAATGGACGTTTGCAAATGCGAGTGCTGAAGGCAGCAGTATTTTCCCATCCATTACCTCACCATTGCACCCATTCGGGGCTGGGTTTTTGCTGTGTCTGCTACTAATCTACCTCAGTAAATCCAATCCAAATGGCATAATGTCTTTACAGAGAGGAGTGGTGAGGTGGGGGGAAAAGGAGAGAAAGACAGAGTGAGAGACTAAAAGATGAGGCAGGGTCTTAATTGGATTCCCTATGTCCATGTGATATGTTTTATAATGGCCTAATTCAAGATGAATCACCCTTGGCTTGCTAGAAGCCAAGCGCGTGGCCACAGCATCAATAGCTATCTCCACAGGCACTGCCGTGAAGCTTTCTCAAGACTTCTGTGTGTGTTTTTCTTCTTTGCCGCACATAGACAGAAGATAACCATGGCTGTCACTTCAAGTGGCACCTTATAATCCTGAACAATAATGCGGCCATGTCCTTTTTCTCCTTAGATCCTGACTAGCCATTCTAGCAAACCTTTGTTAGAATTTCACAAAAACAAACAGGTTCAAATCTGGTTCAAAAGCTTATGGTTGCCTGTTTATCATAATGCGATACGCTATTGCATTACTCCATAAAAAAGTAACAAATTGAACTACTTAGTAAAAAATTATATAATACACTATTGCATTACTCTATAAAAAAGTAACAAATTGAGCTACTTAGTTACTTTTTATGGAAAGTAATGTGTTACTGTGATAAGCAGGTGGGCGAGAGCAGTGAGAGAGAGGCGCGAGGCCGGTGGCAAGATTGCAGATCAGAGTGAGAGGATTCGAGACCGGTGTGACATGCAGGTGACGCTCATCTGCAATAGAAAAAAATATATATTTTTTTCCTCTGATTCCTGAGCTCATGACCATTCAATCATACCATATGACGTAATTTTCCGTCATTAAAAAATTCCCGCCATTTTGAATTTTCCAAAAAAACTACTTTTGCGAACCCGTCTAGATGGTTCGTCCGATTTGCACGATAATTTAAACAGATAATCTTCACTCAGTGCTAAGAAAAATTTATGGAATTCAAGTTGATTCGTCAAATCTTTTAATTTAAACTAATTTTACGAAGCTCTTGCGAAAACAGACGTAAGGCTGTACTTTGCAACGCTTTATTGTATTCAAACCAAACTTGGTACATGTCATCACATGCATGACCTGAAGTGATATGCAGCATTTCGGCGCAGCGCCACCTACTGGTCCGGAGATACGAAAAATGGCTATTTTTGCTTATAGCTTCTGAACTGTTTGTCCAAAAATCATAAAAAAGTGGTCTCGTTAGATTTGGGACATCATGTCGAGTCGACTGATATCCAATTTTACCATATCGGCCATTTTGGCTGTCGGCCATTTTGAATGATGTGCTAAAATGCTGTATTTTATGAACACATGAACGGATTGTTATGAAACTCGGTTACGGGTCATCACCACGATGCCCTGAAGGAGCCTGATAAGTTTAGAAAAAATGCCACCTAGTGGACAATTTCTTTTTTCAAAAGCTTATAACTTTGGGTGTGGTTGATTTATTTTCACGAGACTCATCTCCTTAGACTCCTGAATCGTTGCTGAGTCCAACGATACCAGACTTCCCAGGTTTCGGCGTATAGTTGTTGCAGCATTTTAATTTAGCACTTAAAAAACGTTAGCTGATATCTTCGGAACCGCTAGTCCGATCGAGACGAAGCCAGCATCAGAAGTTTGAAAACATAGGTCTATAGCTAAACACTAATGCCCAAATGTCAAAATATTGATTGTAAGGGGTAGTAAAATCCTATAAGTCATTTTGTAGATGTTTTCTTTTTCATATAAATGTCTATAACTCCAAAACAGATTGAGATATTTTCACCAAAATTGACTCACACATGTATGGGCTCACTCTGAGAACACATACGAAATGGTAGGATTGTGCCTCTTGGTGGTGCTATAATAGAACAAAACATGAAATTCCCATTGACTACAATGCAGTATTATGATGTTTGATAACATTAATGCTATACTTTACAAATGCATTGGTGTATCATTACACAACTTGGAATGTGTCATCAGCACCATGCCCTTAAGCTACTTAAAAGGTTTCGAGACAGGCCTCTTGAGGCTATATCTCTGCAATTACCATATTGACACCATAGTGACACCAAACTTTGCATGTGTCATTGTTCCCTTATTCTGACCACACCACATCAATTTTGTAACTGTGCCCCCTATTGGTCGAAAGTGATAAACCATTAAATCATTATTATTGACTGTATTTATAATTTTGCAGCTATTTTGCCTAAAATCACCTTAATAGGTCTTTAATGGCTCATTGTTGCAGTTGGTCTGACACTCTCAGCCATGCAGGCATGTCTTATCTTCTTCTTTGCGCTTGGCCCTGATAATGGCTGCTTGCAGCTATATTTTTTAAGTGTTACTTTCCTCAACACTGGTTATATCTTTGTAGAATTGTTTTACCTTTTTCTTTGGGGATGGGTGGATGGATGGATGGATGGATTCATTGATTGATTCAAAGAAAAGATGCAAGAAGTAAATTGGCTTTATTTCTGAACTTTCGGATATGACACAGAATGTCCAGCAATATCGTGACACACCGCTCTCTCAGACAGCTGGAATCTCATTCCTGATGAGAGTCACTGCTTAGTCGCCATGATCTCGGTTTTCTTCAGGCATCTCTTTGCCGCCCACATTCAGTATCTGAGTCATGAATTGTGCCACATATACGTGATTGTCACTCACATTAAGTCAACTGCACGTCCTAGTGCTCCAGCCCCGAGGTGTTTTTGCTTCTCTGCATAGCCTCAGACTAAATATAAATGCAAAACTGTGTCTAACACAGCTTCCTCAAAAAAAGATGAAGCTTTAAAGAGGCTCATTGGTTGGCTGATACGTATTTTTCCTGCGGCTCAAGAATGATTAGTCATGTGGCATTCTCAGATCAGATGATTGGCTGAAAAACAAACAAACAAACAAACAAACAGAAATATTTCAAAATCATAATGCCTATCAGGAAACTGCTATTGAGATGAATGGGAATGCTAATGGTTAGCTCTCTCCTGCTATTATAGACTTCAAGAGTAGTGACTCTGGGAACAGAACTTAAAAGCTAATATTTTTGGTGCGATTATATTGTATTATATATCATATTTAAAATTATTATAATTATAACATTATAATTAATTTTAACTGAGATTAAACCAGGATTAGGCTTTAGTTCAATTAGTTCATTTAAGTAGCTTTTATAAAGTGCCTTAGAAAAAACAACATTACTGGTGTGCATCTTGAGACAAAACAATGGCACTAACATATTTTAAGATATGTCTGTGCAAGTTGCTTCTGTGTCTGGGTCCATGGACTTTTATTTTGGCATTATTTTGTCTTACTTTGCCTGTGTTCAGTTCCAGTATGTTTAGTTCCTGTTTCCTTTCTTGCGATAGTTAGTCATTGCTTCATTGGCTGTGTCCGAAAACCTAGGCAGCTGACTCGTTGCCTCGCTACCTTATCAGACAATGACTCTGCAGGCAGCGTTTTGTGCATGAAGGTACCTCACGAAACTAATTTCGGACAGACTTCTTAGGCAGTGTAACCGTTTAATGATCCACAGCAAAATATAAGAGCTTTGGTGAGAACTAAAGAAATATTTAACTACTACATTAGTAATTTCTCGCTAGAAATTACATCTGAAGTAGAAAATGTTTATAAAAAACACATTTACACACAAACTGACCAGCTAACGCAATTTTCGGACGCCATCTTTTTTTCCCAGCTCAACTGTCACAGAATGGAACGCACAGGATTGTGGGACATCAAAGGCAGCGAAGGATACAAATATGCATGCCTTCAAAAATCGATCAGAAGAAGGTATCTCTGGAGACAGGAAGTGAAGCTAACATTAGATTCGGACGTGCCTTGGTGCCTTCCTGCCTTGAAATGTGTCCTCCGAGGGCTCCAGGTTTCGAACGCTGCCATTGTTTAAATTGAATAGTCTCAACCCGTGACTTCCCACCCGTGAACTCGTACTAGATCGATGTACTCCCAGTTACGCGCTCTGCTCTGACGTCACATAGCCCGCAAAACAACAATGGCAGCCCCTACAGATGCAGTGTTTACATTTCCAAATATACAAATAACGTAAAAAAAAAGTAATAACAGCTTCTCTTCCCTTATGCGCCATTTTTTCTCCTCCGTTTCCCTCAAATTAGCAAGGAGTAAGCACCTTTGACGATAGAAATTATTGTTAATGAGCATAAGCCCCATACGGTCCGCCATGCTTTGTTTACATCTAGCTACCACAATTCCTTGTGCTCGGGCAGTTTGGCGTGACTTTGCCTGGAACGCTACAAAGTCGTGGTTTGAAGTCATAACTTACAGGCTCAAAAACCTGCCAGGAACGCAGCATAAAGCCATAGCTTAAGCCTTGTTTTTGGAACTGTCCATTCATATTTTAGTTGCAAATAGACCTAATAATATTTAATATGATAGATGAAGATGATGATGATGATGATGATGATGATGATTATTATTATTCTTAGTAGTAATAGTATTGTTATTCTTGAATATTTAAATAAATGAAAAAAAAAAATTAAACAAGCATGTATTAAAGTTAAAGTTTAATAGCCATTTAATACTGTAGTTCATATACCTAATAATACAAATTGTTATTGCAAGGGTTGCAAGTATCATTGAAATCCTTTGTGTTTAGAAGAACCTTCACCTAGCACTAAATTTAAACAGCAAGATTTCTACCAATTTTCTCTGGAAAATGCTGTGTGTAGATAATGTGAGCGCGCTAGTGTCTATTGGGACTGTGTGTCATGTAGAGAAGTGGATTCTCGTCTCTAGATTATGGTTGGTAACTGGTTCGGACACTATTTTGTTTATCATATGTCGGCTTGATTTACGCAAATCAAGACTTCTTCGGTTGAGTGTTGAAAGTGTTTTTGTCATATGCGGTGGGCTAAAAATGAAGAATGCGAGAGCAGGAAAGACAGAGAGAGGGAGAAATAGTTATCTCTGTTGCCTCAGATGCACCTGCTGCACTCTTCAGACAGGAACGAGATGGGAGGAGATGAGAGGAGAAGTGCAGAGCGAAGGAAGAGGTGGAAAGATCAGTGGTATGAAGACGAGAAGATGAGATGAAATGAGAGAGGGAATGAAAGAGAGAGAGCAGAGGATGAGAAATGGGACTGCTTCAATGGCTCTTAGCTTCAAAGCTCACACCTGAGCCCAGCGTAACCGTGTGTATGTGTGTGTTTGTGGATGAGTGTATTCAAGCCTTTTGAGGCATGTCTGGTCAAAGCTTGTTAACAGACTGTGTTTGCTCATGTGGCTTGTGTGTGTGTGTGTGTGTGTGTGCCAGATAGGTTGTGCAGATAGATACACATGACCATGAGAAAAGATGGTCTTCATTTTGTGGCAGCATTGGGTTTAGATGAATGGCCCTCCATCTGCTTCAACTTGCCTGTCTAATGGAGTTCATCTGTATTAAGATACTGCCAAATACTGTTTCCCCGACTCTGTGAACCTGACATCAACATCGATGTTTACTTTCTTAATACACGTTCCTGGTCTTATTGTTAACCATTGATTCATGTCATTAAGGAGAAATACGATTTTTGTAATCAATTATCAAAATGCACCTACTCTGTTTCCGAAATCACTGTTGGGTTATGTTAACCAATGTTAACCAGCTATCTGGCTATTGGCATGAATATTCTACACAGCTTAGATGACATCAATGGTAAAAGAAAACATTGATTGGAAATGCCGTCTCATGTTGTCTTAAAAAGGTTTTGTGAATGTTTACTTGAATATAATATTTGAACTGAATTGAACACATCCCACTGGAAGTTGAATTGGAATGACAGCAAGAGGAACTTACCAAATTGCAATTCAAAGAAATTAAACACTGGGAGACATCCATCCATCATTTTATCACTCTATCACTCTTTTTGTTTGTAAGGCCAATAAACGTTAAGGCTTTTTAAACTTTTTTTTCTTCAAAACTTTAAATAAGACCCTGTCAACCCAACCTTAAAAACGTGTCTAGACAAGTTTGTTTAATAAATTTGGGTTAACAATTGGGTTAATTCTACTTCCTTGCATTGCAATTGAAGTTTCAATTCTGCATCCTGTTTGCTTCCTCAATTCAGTACAAATTCAAGGGTTTGGCTGGTCATGCGATGTCGACATGTCTGCCCCTGTGAGTAAAACCGCTTTTATATGCCTAGAGTCTTCATCTCATGTCGCTGTACATAATTTAATCTTTTGTTTCTGAAGTATTTTTAATTTCTTTATGGTGTGAAACTTTAATCAGGGAGCAATTACTGCGTGCATCTTTAAGTAAACATCACTGTTGTCGCAGCTTCATCTTGTTAACAAAACTGCTCGGGTTATGTATATAACCCTTGTTCCCTGAGAAGGGGAACGAGCACTGCATCGGGACGACGCTTTGGGGATGCTCCCTTAGCATCAGCGAATCTGAAACCAGAATGCCAACTAGGCCAATCCGATTGGCGTGCGTGATGACGTCATTGTGACGGCATACCCGGAAGTATAAAAGGGGAGCTGGAACGTAATGGCGGTAGTAATTGCTCTGAAGCATGCGCTCCAGGCGCGCCGAGGTGTGGCGTCGGGATGCAGTGCTCGTTCCCCTTCTCAGGGAACAAGGGTTATATACATAACCCGAGCAGTTCCCTTTCGAGGGAACTCGCACTGCATCGGGACGACGCTTTGGGGAACGAGTACCCACTAGGCCACACCGAAGGGTAGCGCCTGCCCTAGTGTGAAGCCGGAAACCGGGCACAGCTAGGACTGGAGCACCCAAGCACCAGGCGTCGTAGGGAGACCCAGGCTATAAAACCTGATAAAAGTGTGTGGGGTAGCCCACCCGGCCGCCTCGCAGATATCCTGCAAGGGGACCCCAGAAAGAAGGGCCACCGAAGAGGCCATGCCTCTGGTGGAATGAGCCCTCACGGCCACAGGTGAAGGCAAACTGCGCACCTGATAGGCCATGGTAATCGCCTGGACAATCCAATTACTGATTGTCTGAGTAGACGCAGGCAATCCCTTCTTAGGTGAGCCAAAACACACCAACAGTTGTTGTGATCTCCTCCACTGTGCAGACTTCGCCAAATAAACTCTGAGCGCCCTAACCGGGCAGAGTAGGTGAAGTCTCCCCTCTTCCTGGGACAGAAACCAAGGTTTCTTCCATATGACTAGGGAACGAAGGCCACTGCGCGTTACCCTGATCATACAGAATGGATTTCCCCTCAAGGAAAGCCACCTGGTTTACCTCCGTATCAGTACATGGTGGCCGCGGAGGTCCGGGAAAAAGCTCCTCAGAGCTTTGTAGACCGCCAGCATTTCCAGGCAGTAGATGTGCCAGGAGAAATGCCTGGTCTCCCACAGACCTCTCGCAAAGCGACCGCCATGACCACGTCACAGCCAGTGAGGGAGGCATCTGTTGAAACGGATTCCCGGCAACAGAACGCTCCCAACACTGGCCCTTGGGACAGAAACCAAGGTTTCTTCCATATGACTAGGGAACGAAGGCATCTGCGCGTTACCTTGATCATACAGAATGGATTTCCCCTCAAGGAAAGCCACCTGGTTTACTTCCCATAACCACGTCCCAGCCAGTGAGGGAGGCACCTGTTGAAACGGATTACCGGCAACAGAACGCTCCCAACACTGGCCCCTGGGACAGAAACCAAGGTTTCTTCCATATGTCTAGGGAACGAAGGCGTCTGCGCGTTACCCTGATCATACAGAATGGTTTTCCCCCCCGAGGAAAAACCCCTTGATTCCCAGCTACCACTGTAAGGGTCTCATGCAGCAGGCCAAGAGATATTCTGTTGGACGCAGCCGCAATGAGCCCCAGCAGCCTTAAACTGCTTCCCAGTGATGCTGTGGCCTAGCTTCATTTTAGAGACCAGGCCGCCTGGAAGAACCCGATATTGGTACGCTTTGCCCCAAAAAGCGAACCTCAGGAACTTCCTGTGACACAGAAGGATGGATACAGGGAAGTATGCGTCCTCTTCAGACCCATCGTGACAGACCAGTCCTCAGACTGGATCTGAATCACAATGGAGGAAATGCTAAGCATCTTGAATCTGAATCTCCTCAGAGAACGATTCAAGTACCTCCGGTCTAAAATTGGATGCAACTCGCCATCCCTCTTAGGAACTATGAAGTACTGGCTGTAGAACCCGGACTCCCTGTCTGGCGGAGGAGCACATTCTGTGGCCTCCTTACCAACAGGGAGTGAACTTCCTGTTCCATTACCCGAACCTGCCCAGGGACCACTGCCGTCCAGACCACCCCACTGAACTTCAGGGGAAGGTAACCGGACTGCAGTCTGTATGCCCCTTCCTACAGTCGCAGGCCCCAAGCTGATATATTCGGAGGCATAACCATGCGCCGAGATAATCTGCTAAGGGAACCAGCCTCTCGAGGCCGGTCTCGGGTGTCAACCGAGCCTCCTCCCCGACCCCCTGAAGCGGCTTACCGGCAGGGCGAAATCGAGGAAGATTTTCGGTGTGCGTACGCGTTTGCTGGACCACCGCAAGTCTTGCTAGAGGCGGCTGGTGCAGCACGCGTGCACGGGGAAACGATGTGGCCCGAAGCGTACTAGACGGCGGGAACACAGCATCGATTCCCGAAAACTCCACAGGGGAGGCGACCTCGATCGCTCCTACCCGGGAGAGGGGGCTGGCCAGCAGGGGGCCTCATCTAAGGGAGCAGCTCAACAGGGCCACAACCCTAGAGCGGACACTGCGATTAGCAATTGCCTGAAACTGATGTGTCCCGCAGGCCACAAGGCGGCGAGAACGACATCAACTTCAGGAGGGCTCCATCTTAGATGAATATCCAGTTCACAAGTTAAACACGCTTGGGTGACAGAATTAAAGTATCCAACTTATCAAAGTCGGATAACATGACACTCAATTCCTCGGAAATTAAATGCCATCATAATCACCAAACCCGTGCAACCTGATCTGAATAATAGGCTGAATAAAAAATATATCTAACTCCTCAAAGTCAGATAATATTTTAATTTAATTCCTCAGAATTAAATGCAGCCACAATAAGGTGAAACATAGTCTGAATGATAGGCTGAATATCTAACTCCTCAAAGTTAGATTATATTTAATTTTAATTCCTTAGAATTAAATGTAGCCGTAATTAATCAGACGACACTGTTTTATTTGTATTTATACGGACTCATAGACCCCGCGTTGCCTCAGCAACGTGGTTCAAGCCGTCATAATACAATTGGCTTTCATCCCTCGAGAAAAAAGCCAAACAGTGTCACACAATACAGTGAAACATGGTCTGAAATGACTGAATATCTAACTCCTCAGAGTCAGATAATATCTCATTTAAATCCTCAGACTTAAATGCAGCCATATCAGACAAATACTGATTTATTTTACTATACGGACTCGTCCGTTAAGCCAACCAGTATCTCATGCACACCGATCGCGTGTGTTCACATTAATTGCAGACCCATAACCTGCGCGCTGCCTTTTTTTCTTTTTTCCAGCAATCGCGTGGATGGAATCTTGCATATTTAAGAAGTGCTTATGACTTTGACTGCCTCGATGCTGAGTACGTCTAATTCCTCAGAATCAGACCTCTCACACATCGCGTCCTCCGCCCCGGGGGAAGAAGCCGCAGCGCGGGCTTCCACACGGGGAAGGAGAACATCTGAACTGTCAGATAAAGACTGGGAAAATGCCTCAGCAGTCCCAGTCCCGCTGACAGTCCATCCGTGAGCCCCATGACCAGCCTCGCCGCACCGCCTCGGCGGATGCGGGACCGATCCACGGGGCTCACGCCGAGAGCGGAGCACTCTGAGCGTCAGCTTTCATAATGCTCACAAGCGGCTCCCTCGAGAGCCGCTCGAGCATGCTGAACGCCCAGGCAGTGCACACACAGCAGGTGTGTATCCGAGCCCGACATGTAGCGAGGGCAAGGATGCACACACTGCTTGAACTCTCTCACTTTTTCACACTTCATTTCAATCACACACTTTCACTGACATACAACAGTAAATAGACAGACAGTTTGACAGATAGCGCTTGCTGAAGAGCAATAACTACCGCCATTACGTTCCAGCTCCCCTTTTATACTTCCGGGTATGCCGTCACAATGACGTCATCACGCACGCCAATCGGATTGGCCTAGTTGGAATTCTGGTTTCAGATTCGCTGATGCTAAGGGAGCATCCCCAAAGCGTCGTCCCGATGCAGTGCGAGTTCCCTCGAAAGGGAACTGCATCAACATTCATTTACACATATATTGTATGACTGAACTGGAAGTCCATGTAGGAGGGAGCTGTTTTGGTTTATTTCACCAGGAAATGTGTCTATTTGTGCACGAGAGAGCTTGAAAACGAGCATCTGTGATAAAAATTATTGCCTTTTGACTATCTTTTCATTCACTTGGCTTTTGCAAGTGTGAATCAGTTTTAAGGAAAACATTTGCATGTTTATGTTTATATGTTTATTGATAAGTGTGTGAGAGAAAATCCTAAGTGGTATGTTCATCTGTCTGCGCTAATGAGCCTGTTATCTTCCATATCTGTCCATCCGTCTACATTTGTCTAATGAATCAAATTTCGCGGCTCGATGTTTCTATGCCTGAGCGCTCATATGTGTGTGTTCATTTCTCGGTTCTTCTGCATACAAACGTGTGTGTGTGTGTGCATGTCTGGGTTTGTGTTTGCTCTGTGCATGTGAGCGTGCATTTGTCTAAGGAGAAGAGGTCGCAGGAAGTATGGTGGGCGACTCAGGTGGGCTTCTGAGGTCATAATCTTTGCCTGACTAACCATTGGCTGTCATGCTCTGGCTCCCAATGCTGCCAGTAACACAGACATAAAACTCCCCACACATACTCACAGACACACCTCTACACATCCAACACACACACACACACACACACACACACACACACACACATCCTCTCCCTCGCTCATCATCCCTTCTCTCCAGTCTCAAAGAACAGACTGCTGAACACACACACACACACACACACACACGCTTTCTACCGCAGCTCGACTGCAGCAGAAAGTAAAAAGGAGAAAGAATGAGGTAACTGGGGGGTGTTCAAATGACCAGGGGGCTAGAGACCCCTCATTCCAGTCATTGCACCTCATGTTGTTTCTAAAAACAGGCTGAGTCAGGCTTAGTCATTTAAAAATGTGCTTTTAGAACAGGATAATCCGAATTGAGATGGATGAATGAGTTCAAATATAATAGAACTGGCAGTAATAACTGAAACTTGATTTTTAGATAGGCTACATGTAGAATTCAGAAAACCTTTTTATTAGCGACACCGGTGGACTTTAATTGAACTGCAGCCAGCAACTTATTCCTCGTGCACACACAACGTACGAGAGACTAAACGTGATTCAAAGCCCTGATATACTCGCAACAATTTTTTTTCCATTCTTCACTTAGCTGGAAATACCTTTGAAGTGATACTGTTAATGAACATCCAGACACCTGAGAGTGATGTTTAAGATGACAATGCAAATATGTGCTGCTCTCTTTCCTCTCAATAACAACATTAACACACACTGAGGTGAGAAAAAAGCAGTTAAGAAAGCATCTGATCATAGCTATGTGGATACATTTGCACCAGCTCTGCAATTCACCGGCATCATGTCGACAAAAGAGGTAATTTAAAATTACACTGTTATGATAGTTTGATGAGAGCCAGCAGCAGACGTCAGAAGGACTGGCCAGGTTGCTGGAAAGGTTGCTCTCGCCGGCGTTGACGAGCGCTGAGCGCCGCTGATTCGCTTGAGTTCACAACTCCGAAAACGCCAGATAAAATGTTCAAATAGGCACTCTTTATATAAATAAACCACAGATTTGAGCTTTAAACAACTACATTATCGACTGAAATTTTTTTTACCACACATTAACAGTAGATTTTAACAAAAAAAGACGTGTAAACACAATTTACCTGTATTCTGATAAGTGAATGGTCTCTTAATGGTCAAAAGCCAGAACACCGTTGCTTGTGAGAACAGCATATTTGTGTCATTCTGGTAATTTTACAGTAATTTTACTGTATTTTACTGTACAATGATTAATACATACAAAATATTAATATCATATACAAAGAAAAAATAAACAATATAACGTAAAACATATGTTGATATCATAACACTACAGGACAATAATACCTGGCAATACTTGAAATTGTATTTAGAATGAGATTTTTCTATGTTAATATTCTGTATTGTTGTGTTATGTGAATGAGAAAGCTAAACAGTTAAATGGTTCAAGGTCTGTTGTAGATATGACATCACTGTGATGAAACACCATTGTTTCTATGTGCTTGCTTGGCATTGCTGTTGTATTTTTTGCTGTTGTTGTTTTGAAGCACTTTTTTGCTTTTTTAGCTTTGCTATATATTGAGCACTGAGCCAAAAGTTGAGCGAGCGAGAATGAGGGATGAAGTGAAAGACATGCATAGAGGCGGAGAGAGAGAAACGCTCTACCTGCTTGCCTGGTTTGTGAGCACACCATCAGTCTTTACTGGGAAATCTATGTGCCTGAACAATGTCTTCTCTAGCACAACAAGTGATGAGCCTGGCTTCATCTGCAGAGAGAGAGAAAGAGAGAGAGAGAGCGAGGGGGCGATGGCGTGAGGGTGAGAAAGAGAGACAGTGAGAGGAAATTGTGAGCAGTTAAAAAGAGAGGGAGAGCAGAAGAGAAGAGAAAACAAATGCATCTCATTATCTAAGCAGGCTCCTCTGCAGTGCTCTCCTCAGCCATCAGTGTCCACACAGCTCCAATTGCTTCGTTTAAATCAGTTTGAAGCCCAAGCCTTGCCCCATCTGTCTCGGTGTGAAGCCCCTTGCTCCTCACTGCTGAGCTGCACACAGCAATAACGCCCCCTAGTGTCTAGAAAGTCAAGGGAGCAACTGGCTACCTGAACAACAACACTGAGGCTCGATTTATCATGTGCCAGTTCTCACTGGGTATTTTTTTGGTTCATTTGCTAGGGGTTTATGAGAGATGTTAAGGATTTTATATTGTTTTGCTATGAAAGGTTGCCCCTCTGAGGGAAAAAAAAACCAAACAAAAAAACTAATGACATCCAGCATAATTTGCGAATGTTCCACAGAGCATCTTGTGCTTCAAAGGAAAACAGAAAATCAAAGTAGTTCACGTAGTAAATATCACATATTATCTTATTTGACTGTGACTTAGAAGTTGAATTTATTTGTTTGTTTGTTTATAATAATTAATGATGTTTTGGAAGTTATTTATTTATTAAATATCTTAATAATATATTTATTTTTTACATTGTAATTACATAACATTTATTAATAAAAATAATAATAATAATAATAAATTATAAAACTCTTTAAACACACGCACGCACGCACACACACACACACACACACACACACACACACACACACACACACACACACACACACACACATATATATGTATATATATATATATGTATATATATATATATATATATATATATATATATATATATAGTGGGAGTGATATATTAGGCAGCAAGTGAACATTTTATTCTCAAAGTTGATGTGTTAGATCGATATGCCTGATCGGTGTATATAACAACTAAAAAATTTTTAAGATATTTAAATATTTTATTTTATTTTGTAGAGAGACAGAAGTTATCATTCTATTAATATGTGTACGAATAGTTTCATAGTTCATTTTTTTTGTAACCAGCATTAATGCTATTTGTTTATTTTCTTCTAAACTGTTACTGTTCAGACTATTATGTAGAAACCTGTCAGACTTTAAGAGTTTCAAGGGCCGTTCACACAGGATGTGTTCTTGTCAGAAGTACGTTTTACCTTTTTAAATAATTCAGCTTTTAATAACACAAGGCCTGCAGTTTTTGCCTCCTACCATTTTTCACCGTCTAGGTTTTTAATATTAAAGTGCTTCCTTAAGAACAGCCATAAGCAGGATTTTAAGATATTCTTTATTGTACAACCAAAAATGACCCTGTTTCACACTTTTACATCCAATATCAAGCTCACAGTGGAAAAACTGTGCAACTCAGATAAACTTGGACAGTGCCACATTTGAGCTCGATTCGTTTGAACAGAGCACAAAAACTGATTTTCACTCTCTCTCGTCAAAAGTGGCGAGAAGCGCTATGTAGCCTCGAGCGATGCGGGGAAAGTTGCGTAGCGGAGAGGTAAGAGGGAGCACTTTGATCGGCAGCGTGCGCGTCTCTTCTGCTGGAGGTGATTTGCAGCACTGTTGCTGCTGCTCTTTTTTCCCTATAAGCAGAGCGCTATGCTAGATTAGCATTTAGTGCATTTCCACAGGCTTGTCGACGGCACGGGGCCGCGCTTCATCATCCGTCTGTGATTCACACAGGCGCTTCAATTGATGGTCCGCTTCTGCAGTGTCGTGCTGAGGCAACTAAAAAGTGATAGTGCTCTGAAAGAAAACAACCAAGAAACACTGCGAGGCCCTTCGTTAAGATCTTAAATAACTATGTTCAGGGTTTATGAGGCCCTAAGTAAGATTTGTTTCACTATTTGTTTCAAAGCATTAAAGAGGACTATTATACGTGGACGTCAATTTATGTTTCTGCCGGTGGGTGCCCACACTTCATACCCCACCCCCCTCGATGACAAGCACATCTACATCTTTCATTTTTGTTTATTGGAAACTTGCGAGTGCAAATACTTTACCAACCAAATATAACCACATCTTTATTCACCTATGTTTCCATGAGCAAATGATAAATTGGCTAAACATACACCTACGCAACAAATGAAAAAGCACGTAAGCAAACATTTTAACATGCCCTTTGCTCAATACTTATTAGACTATACTTTGTTTTTCATGAGCACAATCTTTTTCTCTGTGCGAAGGTGTGCTTGATGAATTCATTACACAAAAGTTATTCATGTCTCGTGAAGAGAAGCACACAGACTGCAAGTACATTACCAAGCAAACAAAAACTGTCTCTACTGTAGCTCAAATTGCTCAATAAGTTAATGCTGGTTCTGATAGAAAGCTGTCAGAATACACAGTGCATCACAGTTTGTTGCTTATGGGGCTGCATAGCCGCAGACCAGACAGAGTGCCCATGCTGACCCCTGTCCACCTCCGAAAGTGCCAACAGTGGGGATGTGAACATCAGAACTGGACCCCGGAGCAATGGAAGAAGGTGGCCTGGTCTGATGAATCACGTTTTATTTTAGATCATGTGGATGGCCGGGTGCATGTGCGTTGCTTACCTGGGGAACACATGGCACCAGGATGCACTATGGGAAGAAGGCAAGCCGGTGGAGGCAGTGATGCTTTGGGCAATGTTCTGCTGGGAAACCTTTGGTTCTGCAGTCCATGTGGATGTTACTTTGACACGTACCACCTACCTAAGCATTGTTGCAGACCATGAACACCCTTTCATGGAAACGGTATTCCCTGGTGGCTGTGGCCTCTTTCAGCAGGATCATGCGCCCCACCACAAAGCAAAAATGGTTCAGGAATGGTTTGAGGAGCAAAACAACGAGATTGAGGTGTTGACTTGGCCTCCAAATTACCCAGATCTCAATCAAATCGAGTATCTGTGGGATGTGCTGAAAAAACAAGTCTGATCCATGGAGGCCACACCTTACAACTTACAGGACTTAAAGGATCTGCTGCTAACATATTGGTGCCAGATACCACAGCACACCTTCAGGTGTCTAGTGGAGTCCATGCCTCGACGGGTCAGGGATGTTTTTGCAGCAAAAGGGGAGCAAACAAAATATTAGGATATTAGGTCATAATGTTATGCCTGATCGGTGTATAGGCAAATATGAGCCTATTGTAGCAGATTCACTCTGCATTTAAATGCAGTTTTCTCTCCTGAAACTCTGAAGTGTAGCCTATATGCAGCCGTTGGTCCTCTTAGAAGTATGAAAAGTATAACTTTTATTCAAATTGTGAATAGATTATACAGAAAACATGCAAAGAGCGCTCCCTTTATAATGACTGAAGCTGTCAATCACTTCAGTTCTGGCGCGATTGGCTACAATGCTCAATGCTGCAAGTTGCATTGGAATTAGAAACCTTTGACAGTCTTCAGTCTACAGAGCGTGAACACAAATAAGCACGGGACCGTTTGGAAGCAGCTGCCTATCAGTGGGTACTGAATTGAGTCAAAATAGTCTTTGCTATTGGACCCGCAGTCCGCCTGTGCCTTTTGATTCCCAACCGCACCGCAAATAAAACGTAAAAATGATTCCACCCGTTATAACAAATATAACATAGTAATACACTCACAATGCAAAAAAATATACAATCTACTCAACTGTACTGCAAAAATATTGTTCTTTTAATTCAGCCAAGAGATCACGCCGTGTCATATAGATCTTCTACTGGTCACACGTCAAATTCGCACTTTGGAATGCAGCAAAATGCAAACTTTTCCATGAGCTTGGGTTTCCGGTCTGACGCATCCTCATAAGTTTGAATGGAAGTCAATGGAACGCATATTATTCATAATAATATAAATTATACCTAAGGTGCCCCCCCAAGCACAAAAGTGAAACTCCGCCTATGGTTAAAACCTGACGTATAACCTGATGAAAAGATTTATTCAGTGTTATCCACGTTTCATCTGCAAAAGCACTGTGAACTTTTTTAATGATATGTTTGTCATTAACTTTTAAATGCATCATTATATTCAAATTGCAAACACATTGTATCTCGTTGTGATAGACTGCTGATTCTAGGAGACTTTAATATTCATCTTTGCTGTCCCTCAAAACCTTTGGTGAAAGAGTTTGGATGTCTTATTGAATCTTTTAATCTGTCACAATCAGTCGCTAGCCCTACTCATAATTTGGGGCACACTTTAGATCTGGTGTTGTCACATAGTTTTCCCATAGCAAACCTGAGAGTAGTTGATGCTGCTATTTCAGACCATTTGCCAATTGTGTTTGAATCTGTCTGTGTTTTTCCCACCTCTACTTGCTCTCAGTCTGTGAGTTACTCTCATTTCATCCAACCCTCCACAGCCAGTTTATTTTCAGAGTACTATCAAGCCAACCTTGCGGATGCTGTCCTCCTCAACGAATTAAACACTGAAGAGATGGTGGAGGTTTTTACTAAATCCTGCTCCATTTCTTTAGACTCTGTGGCTCCCCTTAAGCCCAGAAAAGCTAAGGGAAAGCCTTGGTTAAATTATTTTACTCGCTCTCTTAGTCAAGAGTGTCGTGAGGCAGAGCGGAAGTGGAAAAGAGATAAACTCCAAGTATCTTATGAATGTTTAACTGCATGCTTAACCAGTTACCAAAAGTCAGTGAAAGAGGCAAAATCTAAAAACCTCTCAAAATTCATCACTGAAAATGCAAATCGGCCGAGAATGCTGTTTAAGACAATTGATTCAATGCTAAAACCCTAACCAGCTCCTTCTCTTGTTCCCTCTCGGGAAACCTGTGGACTTTTAAAAATGTTTTGATGCTAAATTTCTGGCAATCAAGGTTTCCATTAAGCCAGCAATATATAATCCCCCCTTGATCTGTTCACCAACCGATTCACTAACTTTCACGTTTTCATCCAGTTACCTCTGCTCAGCTAGATATTGTTTCCATGGCTAAATGTTCAAGCTGTGAGTCTGATGTCATCCCAACAAACTTTGAGTTCAGCTGTAGCAGCTATTATTAACAGTTCTCTAGCGAATGGAATTGTCCCTGCTAGTTTTAAACATGCTGTAGTTCACCCTCTGCTTAAGAAACCCCATCTTGACCCATCTACCATCAACTATTTTAGACCTATCTCCAAGTTGACTTGCCTTATTTCTAAGCTCTTAGAGAGAGTCGTGCATTGTCTGTTTAATACCTACATCAGTAGGGGAGAGCGGGGCACAACCTAACGCTTTTTGACTTTCTCAGTTTGTGGAAATCCACTTGGGGTTCAGAGTATTTATTGTTTCCACATTAATTGCACACGTCTAGTACAATTATGTGGTTTTGTTTCATTAATACAGTGTATACTTTTTTTCTTGATTTACCCCGAAAGAATGGAAGTGAAATGTGACAACATGCCCCATAGGTGGGGTACATTGTAACATGTGGTGGGGCACAATGTAACATGACCAAATAACAGCTTAAAATGTTACCTGATATAATCAAAAAAATATACAAGACAAACTAAAATATTTTATCAACAAAATACAATTATTAACTTTTTTTAAATAAAATAATGGCATTTTTTAATCATTAAAAATATAAGCATTTTTGAGTTTGACTACAAACACATCGCTAAATACAGCTATACAGGGGTGCGTTTCCCAAAACCATAGTTGCTAACCTGTTAGCAACTTAGGTCGTTGGCAATGGGAAATATCATTGCAACCACCAAAGTTGCTAACTTAGTTAGCAACTATGGTTTTGGGAAACGCACCCCAGCATAGTTCAAAACATAATAATAATTAAAGCTGCGAGCAGCGATGACGGGCCCAAGCCGGTGGCACCACCACGCCGGTGGCATCAGCTTAACTGTGCACGGCAGGCAATATGCATTTAAACAGGAGAATATTTTAGAATCGCTCGAATATGCCACATTTACCGCAGCAACTGGTGCCACTATCACCACAAGCCACACCCATGATGTAATTTAAATCTAGATTCATTTTAATGTCATAGGATAAAATAAATAAAAGTTATATTTTCCTGCTCAAAATTTTGTAAGTCCAGAAGGCCAGTATTTAATTCAAGGTGTTTGTAGTTCTTTTTTACTTATTCACACTAAAGTGATAGTTTTTTGTAATAGTCTATGATACGAAAGGGGTAAATTATCATTCCGAGAGAGAAAGGCACACACACAAACTCACAGGGTGAGAGAGACACCCCCCCCCCACACACACACACACACACACACACACACACACACACACACACACACACACACACACACACACACAGAGAGAGTGATAGAGAGGGGGAAGGGGAAAGACAGGCAGAGGGCATTCCATAGACTTAATGGTTTTTATACTGTACAAACTGTAAATTCTATCCCCCTACACTACCCCTAAGCCTACATATCGCACACACACACACACACACACACACACACACACACACACACACACACACACACACACACACACACACACACACACACACACACACACACACACAACCCCTAAACCTACCATCACAGAAAATATTCTGCATTTTTACATTTTTATTAAAACATTGTTTAGTATGCTTTTAAAGCTATTTTGATTTACGGGGACACATGAAATGTCTTCATAAACCATGATTATGTTGTAATAAACACCCCTCCAACACACCCATTTCTGAGGCTTTGCCCATTTCCACTGACTGACATCTCTGATGTGTGTGTTGAGTTTCAAGCAATTTCAAGCATGCTAAGAGCCTCAAAAACAGCCAAAAGATGATTAAACTTTGACACACTGCCATGGCAACAGTATGTAAAATATCAGGAACCCTTTCGTATGTCTACATCTGCCATGTTTTGTCATTATACTGATGAAGTTTGAAGTAAATCGGGTGAAAACAAGACAGTGATTTAGCATTTTTGAAAGTGACACACTTCCTGCTGCCAGTTGGTGGACACACAAACACACACACACACAAACACACACACACACACACACACACACACACACACACACACACACACACACACACACACACACACACACACACACACACACACACACACACACACACACACACACACACACACACACACACACACACACACACACACACACACACACACACACACACACACACACACACACACACTGCCCCTGCCCCTAAACCTAGCCCTCACAGGAGACTGTGCAGTTCACTTTCAGTGAAAAAAAACCTTGTTCTGTGATTTATAAGCATTTTGAAAAGTGAGGACATGGGGAACGTCCTCATATTTCACCCTCTTTTTGTAATACCTATGTCATACCCATGTCATTATACACATTTGTGTCCTGATATTTAACAAAAACATGCCCACACACACACACACACACACACACACACACACACACACACACACACACACACACACACACACACACACGGAGAGAGAGAGTTTCAAAAATAACAACACTGCTACCTTTTAGTGAGGGGAGGGCAGACAGAGAATAAATATTCAGAAGAAATATATTAAATAAAATAAATATATTGATCTGAAAAATAGTATGATTATTTTAAAGCTATTTGATTACATTTGAATAAAACATTGTTTTAGTATGTTTTTAAACACACACACATACACGTTGTAATACCAGTTTAATACCCATGTCATTATACAAATTTGTGTCCTCATAAATCACAAACAAGAGAGAGAGAGAGAGAGAGAGAGAGAGAGAGAGAGAGAAACAAGTTTTTTTTTTATCCTGCTTCAAAACTAATACAATGCTGCCATCTTGTGTTCATTGAGGGGAGAGCAGCAGACACAGAGAATTTCTGTTCCCCTTTTTTGTCCTTATTTAATTCCTTGCCATGGAAACACCGTTTGAGATATCCAATATCCGTTCACATTTTAGCATCTTCAGTATCTTTGTTTCATGTTGACCGAGTTTGGTGGAGATTGAATAAATCGCCTACGAGGAGAACGTAAAAACTCAGACCCCGATTTAATCAAAAATTCACCTTCAAACAAAAATATCTGACTTCCTGTTGGTCGGAGCTAATGACTGTAAATTAGAAAGTTGTCCGGCTCGATGAGGTCAATATATATACTGAGTTTGGTGATTGTAGATGAAACGAAGCCCTTCACTTTTGTCAAAAGGTGGCGCTAGAGAGCCCCTCATCCCCACCCGTTTCTGAGGCTTTGCCATTGTGTACTGACTGATATCTCTGATGTGTGTGTTGAGTTTCAAGCAGTTTCAAGCAATTTCAAGCATGCTAAGAGCCTCAGAACAGCCAAAAGATTATTAAACTTTGACACGTTGCCATGGCAACAGTATTTGAAATTTCAGGAATCCATTTCATAAGTCTCTATCTGTCATGTTTTCACATTATACTGATGAGGTTTGAAATAAATCGGGTCAAAATAAGATGGTGATTTAAAGCATTTTTGAAAGTGACACACTTCCTGCTGCCAGTTGGTGGCGCTATAACTTTGACTCACAAAAGTCATATCCATGTGATCGGCTTCTTACAACGAACACACAGCTGAAGTTTCATCCAAATCAGTCAATGTTTGCACAAGTTATAACACACTTCCTGTTTCCCTTTTCTCGCCATAAATTCGTTGCTTCGCCACGGCCAAACCATTTGAGATATCAAAAATCCGCTCGCAATTTAGCATCCTGGATATGTTCTCTTCATGCTGACCGAGTTTGGCACTGATTGAAACAATGGCCTCTTAGGAGTATATTAAATTCCAGAGCATGCGTTTTCCGAACAACCCATTATAGCTCACTTCCTGTTGGGCTGACACGTAACTTAGAGCACGAAAGTTGTTTGGCCCAATGAGGTCTATATGTGTACCGAGTTTCATACATGTACGTGCAAGTGTGTTTGATATATGGACCAAGTTTTCAGACCCCACTTTAGGGGGCGCTGTCGAGCCCCCCTGCCACGCCCGGGTACCAGCTTCAGCCCGGCTCTGATGGCCGCGCATTCCGACGCCCGTGCGAAGTTTCAAGAGTTTTCGAGCATGTTAAGTGCCCCAAAAGTACCCGAGAAGTCGAAAAAAAAAAAAAAAAAAAAAACAAAGAATAATCTGAGGAAGAACAATAGGGCTCTGCGCCCTTTGGGCTTGGGCCCTAATTAATAATTTCTGAACATTAACTCTCAGACATTATTCACCCTTTTCTCATGGTTTCTCAAAAGAATTCATAAAAGTATTGAATATAATGGAATATTTCTAATAGGGGCTCATTGTAACACATTGTTACAACACACCCCATGCGCAACTGGGATTTAAATCGCAGCTCGTGTCTTCTGCTGGTAAGATCATCATTAAAGAATGA
This sequence comes from Gobio gobio, assembly GCF_949357685.1. Classification (NCBI taxonomy): domain Eukaryota; kingdom Metazoa; phylum Chordata; class Actinopteri; order Cypriniformes; family Gobionidae; genus Gobio; species Gobio gobio. Next base: position 22,429,334 of record NC_137114.1, read on the forward strand.
TCTCAACTGTTAAATAACAGATATAAGATTAAGATATTATCGGATTTGTCTTATTTTAAATAAACACAAAAAACAGAGATGGAAACTAAACTTAAGTAAGAAATTTAATTTTGTTATGGTTAAATACACTGAAAAAAATTATTCGTTGAATTTACAAAAAAAAATTATCGTAAGTGGTCGCAGTCAATTTATTTTATCTCAATTTAAACAAAAACACATGCAATTCCCATAAAACCAATTCATTTGTTTTCATTAAAATCAAAAAACTAAATTTAAATTATTTAAACGAGCACAAATTAATTATGCTTAATTTAATCGGGCCATAATAATTTTTTTCAGTGTACATGTTCAGTAATATCTTCCAGAGATTTTTTAATTTTGGCGCTATTTTTTCTCTAAATAATGTTGATATGGCAACTAGAAAAACAACTAGTAAAACACTAAGTTTCGTCATTCTGGCATGTGTGGAAAGGGTTAAAACATGCGTGTTACAACTAACCCCGCGTTAGGCCCCGCGCTCCCCTATATCCAATATTTCTGGTTTTAGATAATGCACAGTACGGACACTGCTTTGTTGAAGGTCAGCAATGACCTTTTCAAGGGTGCAAGGGTGTGCCTTGCAGTGGTTGGCCTCATCTCAAAGACAGAACCTTCTCAGTGAGCATGGGGGAAGTCTTCTTCTTCATCAGTTCCCCTATTATGTGGTGTGCCCCAAGGGTCCATTGCAAAAACTGACAGCTCTTATCCCTTGGACGTACTGTGTGACTGTTTTGAGGAGATCAAATGTTGGATAGCTAATACTTTTTTGCAATTTAATGAAAGCAAAAGCAAAATTTAGATTTTAGGCCCATCCAGGTCTTCATCTCCTTTTAATTTAGGTTCTATCTCCGCCAGTGTTAAACCTAATGTAAGGAATCTTGGAGTTACATTTGATTCGTCACTACATTTTGAGAAACAAATCAGTTCAGTGGCAAAGGGCAGTTTCTTTCATTTGAGATCGATTGCGAAATTAAAACAGTTTTTGTCCCCAAAAGATTTAGAGACCGTAATCCACGCCTTCATAACATCACGTCTGGACAACTGTAATTCCCTGTACTGTGGTCTGCCTCAAACTACAATCTCTCGCCTGCAAATTGTCCAAAATGCTGCAGAGAGACTTCTTACCGGATGAACAATCACATTGCTCCCATTTTAGCGACTTTACATTGGCTTCCTGTTAAGTTCAGAATCGATTTTAAAGTTGCAGTTGTTGTGTACAAGGCTCAATCTGGTGTTGCACCAAAATCTGGTTGCACCAAAATCTTCTGATTCCTTACACTCCCCAAAGAACTCTTAGGTCTTGTCAGCTTCTTTTAACTGTCCCACGTTTTCGCTGTAAAACTAAGGGTGGTCGAGCCTTCTTTGCTGCAGAACCTAAACTCTGGAACAGTCTGCCCCTCAATGTGAGGTCTGCTCCTTCATTAGCCAGCTTTAAATCGGCTCTTAAATCTCATCTGTTCTCTCTGGCTTTTGATTAGATCGATATTGGTAGATTTTTATATTTACTTATTATTTGGATTGTATCGGGTCTAATGTGTTTATATTTTGTATCTGCCTTGTTTCTTTTTATGCTTGCTTTCTATATGCACATTGTCTTACTTTTCAGCACTTTGGCATAACTGTGTTTTCTTCATAACCCAAAGATTTGGTTGGTGAACTAATCATTTCTGTTTCTTGTACAGAACCCATAGGATTTTGCGCATTCGCGGTCAACCCAAAATGAACTATTTACTCTCTGACAACTCATTATTCCCGAGTCATACTAAAGATTCGTTCAAAATGAATGAATCGTTCATTACCGAACCATCACTGGAACTAAACAGAGCGCTACTGACTGCGTTACTGGCAAGAGAGGTGCTGCAACAATGTAAAATATGTGAAAAATACGGTGTCTTCTGAACATTCAAGCACGAGAGCCTATTCTAGTATACCCCATAAACAAAATCAAGACTTTGTTAAAAAGCATAATATGGCCTCTTTAAAGAATAAAGATAAATTGGATCCATTCGTCAATAACATCTGTTTTTATTCTCAGTTTTAAGTGAACCTGGGAAGCGTATCATCTGAATTGTGCAATTAAGCATTCAAGTCAGTGCAAAATACTGAAATAGCCAAAACAAATAAACCATGAATGATCGCAAAGGCACTTTTTTTATGTTTTACAAGTGGATAAGCATAAGTGAATATATATATATATATATATATATATATATATATATATATTACACAACCTGTATGATTTATTTATGCCTGCATTCAATCTAACAAATAATTGATTAATTTGCATAGAGCAAACCGCATGAGACTCATTTACTTTACATTAGTTGACTATAAGCTGGACATATTGATATGAATGATAATAATGTGTGGCTTGTGAAGAAGTGGGATGCTATTACTTTTCAAAGCAATCAGACTTACAATTGTATTTCCTGCCAGACAATAAAGCGGGTATAAATCTGTTAGATTTACACTGAAGGATGGACCAGAGCCATACCATAGAGTAAAGCTTGACTCTTTTGGCCAGATATCTTTGCAGTCACATACTGTAGCAACATGCTAAAAACCACTCAGAACTTATCTGCGCTCCCACTAGCATCCGCTGCATTGTCAGCATGCATTTGCATGAAGATGAACTTTGCTTAACTTCGTCTCTCACTAATGTTGCCTCAGATCACCAGCTCTCATTGAAAATGAATGACTTCTGGTCGCTTTGTTTCTGCAAAGCGCTGTCAGTGTGAATGCCCTTAACATGAAAGAAATAGCTTTTATTGCTTTGGTCAGGACACGATGTAAACCAAACGCTAACTCTACCCTTACAGATGAAGTATGTGATGTTTTCACTGAATGAAAGTATTTTCTCCTATCCTGGTTTAATGTGCACTGTCAACTTTAGGCATCATTACTTTCATTTTCCCTCAAAGGCAGTTATTTTTTTGCAGTGTTTGGAAGACCTGTGGAGAAAAAAAGAGGTGCATAAAATGGTGGAACATTGCCAGTAAAGTTACCTTTAAAAGTAATGCATTACAATATTGTGTTACTCCCTAAAAAAGTAACTAATTGCGTTACTTGGTTACTTTTTATGGAAAGTAATGCAATACATTACTTTTGAGTTACTTTTTATCACTTGGGCTGGGCTGGGCTTGCTTGAGTGTTTTTCAATAATAACAAAAAAGTTCTATTTTTGGCAAACATAAAGACCCTTTCACACCAAAAGTGAAATGAATAAGCCTCAGGCTGAAAGAAATGCACATTCATGCCTGTACAGTAGAGGGTGCAGCTTTTTTTGGCATTCTGGATTGCAGAAGAAGAAAGTTCAACACACTTACTTCAGCAATAAAAAAACTATACAGTGATCAGTCACATCACGTCACATTAAAGAGCGTCAAAACGTCATTTATCGTTTGAATATCGTGGTAAAATGGACTGAATACTTAATATATTTGTGTGGGAATTCGGATTGAAGTGTGTTCAGGGCTTAAAACAAGCCGACTGAAAAATTACAAGGTACACGCGTGCACCGAACCGAAAGCCCTGTACCGAAACGGTTTCGGTACAAATACGTGTACCGTTACACCCCTATTGATTACATAACTGTTATTGTAATGCGTTACCTCAATACTGAAAATTACGCACTTCACTTTTGATGTTAAAATTTTGCTGAGTGAAATAATAAAGCATTTGTTGAATTAATTACATGACATGCTTGCTGATAAATGCATTGGATTTTTTAACAATTAATTTTGTTTATTAAAATATGCCCCCAAATGAAGATAAGTCAAAAGACATCATATTATTGTGACAGATTAAAGAGTTATTTTTTATGTTTTTGAGTGAAGTCTCTTATGTTCACCATGGCTGCATGTATTTAATAAAAATACAGTAAATAGTAAAATTGTGGAATATTATTGAATGGTATTATTAAAAATAACAATGTTCTATTTAATGTGTTTTAAAATGTAATTTATTTATTCTTATGATGGCCAAAGCTGCATTTTCAGCATCATTACTCCAGTCTTCAGTCACATGATCCCCCTAGAAAAACACATTATTTACTTTCTGTATGAAACAGTTTTTCGCCTAAACCCTTCAAATTTAGCTTACTTGTGAAGAAATTTCATAAATTTTGTCTCCAAAGTAGCTCGCTCAGAAACACAAGTGTATGTGTGTGCTCATGTCTCTGTGTGTGTGTGTGTGTGTGTGTGTGTGTGTGTGTGTGTGTGTGTGTGTGTGTGTTTAAAGCTTTGAAATATCTCTTCAACCAGACACCAAATGAGTTCACAGCTTGCAATAAAATAATATATTGTGACAACCCCTGCAGGTTAATCTCTCCTCACCTTCTTCTTATTCTCTCTCTCTTGTCTAAGTCCCGCCCTCACAGCCGTACATCCAGCTGGAGTCTGATGAGCCGTGGGTGGAGGGAGACACATACACGGTGACCTGCATCGCTCCTGATGCAAAACCTCCTGCAGAAATCACCATGTTCAGAGGTACATCATCGCTTAAGAGCCCCTCTCTTTATTACGTCCATTAAGCAGGGCTCTTATGAGATAATGACACAGTAGATACACAATGCAGATAAAAGATCAAAACTCTCTTTGGGAGCTTTCAAATCAGTGGCTATAAACTCAAACCAAGAGACTTCATGATTAATTTACTAAGTTTGTGTCACACCATCTCTTGGCAAGAAGTACCCTGAGGCAGCTTACTGACTCTAAAACTTTTGTGCTTTTTTTCTTTCTTTCTCAGATGGAGAAGAGCTGAGTGAGATCGATTCTTTTACGATGCCAGGCTCACAGGATAAGCTTTTAAACACTCATGCCGAAGTCATGTAAGCTAAAAAAGAATTAGAAAATAACTAAGATCATGTTTTTTTTATAAACTGTTTTTAAAGGCAAATAAACAGTGGTTTAAGACGAACTTTTCATTTAATCCACATGATCAAGTTTTTCTCACAAAAGACAATTCTTAAAATGGGTATTTAAGCAATATTTAAAGGGGGGTCTAATGCTATTTCATGCATTCTGACTTATTTACACTGTTAAAGAGTTGGATTCTCATACTAAACATGAAAAAATAAAAAAATGAGTTGGACGTATGACAGAGTTTTTCTGTGCCGATCACGCTCATCAACAAGCTTTGTTCGGGTTATGGAAGCCGCCATCAACGCTGTCATTTTGTTTTTAATCAACAAATTGTCACTAAAGAAGTGTGTTTCTGGTTGTGAGGGAAAGATAACCTTGTTCAGCTTCCCAAATAACCCAGCGTTAAGGAAACAGTGGATGCAGTTTGTTGGAAACAGAGTTCTGCAATTGTGTTTGTTTGTTACCGGTCATGAGTTGAACCCGCAGGCGGTGAGTGAAACTGCATCAGATGTCTATGTTTTGTTGGCAATCGGCGCATAAGAACATATAATGTAAACAGCACGAATGTATAGTGAATCGAAAGATATCCAGGGATAATCCGAAGATTTATTTTGTGTGCGTGTGTGCTCGTGACTCTTTAGCTCCGGCCACTGCACGCCTGCACAAGCTCGGCTGTTTTCGGAAAGAATCGGTACAGTGTATCTGTCTTTTATAAATATGATAAAACTAAAGACTCTTCGGAGGTATGAAGGATGCAGTACTACTCTATAGATACTCAAGATTAACATGAGACTGGCAGAAACTGTGTGTGTTATGTACCCTTTAAAATAACAGGACCTTTATTACAACCTCTTTTCTGCTTTTCATGCTGTATAATTACCTAACATAAATGTTTGGTCTACGGGCAAATCCTGTGGAAATGTATGTGGAGGTCTGTCAGAATATCTAAAACATGTATCTTCTGCATTCCACTTGCGCTGGACTCTTGAGTAAGGTATTGCTGAAAAATCAAATCTTGGAGGCCAGGTACAGTTAAGTGTACACTGGCAGTGCTCCAGGCTGGCAAATGGAGTAAAGTTATGAGATCATTGAGGGTTGTGGGTAAGAGAAAGTGCCACTGTGTGAAACGCATTAACGCAAGTCAACCCTGCTCTCTCTTACAGCATCAGGGCACGGAGTTTGTACGACACACGGCGGCTGACGTGTCGAGCGAAGAACCCAGCTAGCCCTCGAGCTCTTGAGACTGGCATGACCATGAGGGTATTCTGTAAGAACCCTGCAAATTCACACTGAATGTGTTTACAATTGAGTGTTCTTAATAATTAATAGTGATATATGCATTTTTTTATTCATGTGTGTGATGTGAAGAGCCACTGTATTTGGTATTTGAAATCTCAGATCAAGCAGACTTGAATTAAATGGGGCACATACTCTAAATAAGGAAAATCACCAAGACTTTGACTAAGTTACAGTCACATAGTGCCAAGTTCATGGCCACAGCTTTGTGACTCGTAGTCAATTGGGCCATTTTCCTGTCAAGTAGTACTCCTTGTCCTTTCACTGTGGGAAGAAATTTCCCCTCCAATCTGAGACGATAACAACTTCCAAGTACCAAGAGTACACACTGAACCGTTAAAGTCAACATGAAATGCTGTTTGCAACGCATTTTCACTCCCACAATGTGAACCAGAACATTTTTATTAATTTTTTTGTTTAATTTAGAGCTGATTGGATTATGAAAAGTGGTCTTTGTTTGACTGTTATTCAAGTCAAAATGTTATTTAAATTAACGTACATTAGGTTACACCTACAAAAAATATATATTTAGGGCCCGAGCACCAATGGTGTGAGGACCCTATTGGAATTGCTCTGACTATTATTCTTCTCCGAAATTAATCACATTTTTGAGGGCCTAAACATGCTCACTTTGCTCACGCATCAGACGTGGGTAAAATGTACGTATGATATAGGTTTCAGAATTAGGCGTGGCAAATTAGCTCGATAGCGCCACCTACAAAATTTCAATTAAGCAGCCTTCGCGCTACGTTTCACGTACAAGCATGAAATTCGATAGACACATTTATATGCTCAATACCTATAAAAAAGTCCCTGGCAGCAAAATCTGAAAACCCAACAGGAAGCCATTTCCAGACGTTGTACTTTAACGAACACCTTCTAGAAATGTTATCAGATAAACATCATATTTGGTCAGTCTAATCTAAAGGCCTTTGCGACGTTAAATTGCAAAGATCTTGAAGGGCGTGTCCATGACGGCCTGACAAAATTGTATGCTTCGCCCTGAAACAGGAAGCTGTTGTAACTCGTACAATGTCTGATCTACCCCGAACTTCACACGTTTGATAAGATTCCTGGCCTGAAGACATCTACGTGCCAATATTCAGTTACAGTCATAGCACCATCTGCGGGCAACAGGAAATGGCATGCTTTACACTGTGATTAACCCCCAGAAACACATTTAAATATGCCATATGAAGTACTAAACATGCTAGAAACATGATAAACCATTCAACACGCGGCTAAACGCTAATGTATGCGATTAACGCCATGAAACAGGAAGTTGTTGTAACTCAGGCATACAATGTCCAATCTGCCCCAGACTTCACATGTTTAATAAGTCCTGCCCAGAACACATCTACATGACAATATTCAGTTATAGTAATAGCGCCACCCAATGGCAAAAGGAAGTGTGGCAAATACAAATGACTGACATAGTCTTCCTATTTGTATATACTTAAATTATTGAATTATTATTATTTATTTATTTATTTTTGTGAGAGAGCACAGAAGTTTTGCGAAAGCAAAAGCATTGAAATATATATTCTCATATTTTTTGTCCATCACCATGTAGGGACTACTTTTCAAACCTGTATTTTGAAAAAGTGTACAATGAAAGTACTTTAAATTGGGTTCAAAACATCATTGTACCTCAATGATGGTCACAATATATTATTTTGTGCAAACTTTTTGAGTAAACAATCCCTTTAAGGTAACAATTGCAGGTTGCCATTTCGTTTCATATTGAATAAAATTGAAACACCAATGTCCTTTCAAATCAGTTTAGGACATGTTTTATCACACATTTCCATGTTAAGATTGTACGCTTATCTGTTATGTTATCAGGTGAGCTTTGAAAACTGATGCAGCCTAATGCACATATTCCATGTGATTTGATGCATTTCACAGGCATAAGCTTCCAGCAAAACGCCAGTCACATTTTTTCAGCTCACTAAATTTATGCTTTAAAACATTGCCCCCCTTCACTCACCCCAGCTCATGGTTCCATTACCGCCCAGCCACTGCAATAAGTGCTAATGTAGCAGAACCGATGGCCAGCAACGCTGTCTTACTCAGCACGCCTGGCCCATCAAATCCAACTTTCCACTGGCCATTTTCATCTGCGGCAGATTGTGAGCAAGACGGCACTTTGTCATGGCAGACTCTCATCCGTCCATCGCGCCCGCTCCCAAACTGATTGGGGCAATAACAAAGAGCGGCCCAGTCCCATAATTTATTTTATGGCAAATGTATTATTCAGCTCCACTGTAATTTATTCATGTTCCACATTGCCTTATTACGGTTTAAACATCTGTTATTTTGGTTTATGGACTGGTGCCAGTGTGTGGGTCGCTCTTTATTCTTAATGGTTTCATCAAAGACAAGCGACGTCTTCCCGCTGCACTGGCGTTAAATGTCCTCGATTTAACAATGTTGTACGGGACTAAAATAGAGTCGTGCTCTTCCTGACGCTGCGATGCTGAAACTTGTGGTCGTTTTTCTATCTCTCTCTTTCTTCTTAAATTTCCATCTCTCATGACTGGCTCTAACATGAAAAGATCCCATCTTCACAGAGCAAAGGCAAGATCTTTTGTTTTAATAATATTTCCCCTCCTTTTCGCCAATGAACTGTATTCATTTCATTTCTTCTAAAGAATAGCGCGAGCCGTGCTGTGATCCCTGCGAATACATACAAATGATTCAAACTTCTTTCTATTGATGTTGTAACCATTCATTCTCCTGTGACTTCCTTCATTCAGTTCCCCCGCAGGCTCCGGTGATCATGGGATTAGAAAATGAAGAGGTCAAAGCTGGTTCCTTTCTGAGGGTGGTGTGCATGTCGTACGGAGGCAACCCTTTAGCCACTCTGCATTGGATTAAGGTGAGAGAAATATAAGAAATTCTTCCTCGGTTGCCCTTTTCCTTTTCAGAAATAATTACTTGGCCTTTACCTTTACTTGAATAGGATACAAAATAAGACTTTGTGTTTGGCTTTTAGTTATTGATTAAACTTATATTTCCCAAAAAAATAAAGAAACATTTTTGTTTGATTGGTAACACTTTACAATAATAGTTATAATAATGATAATGATAATACTAGTTAATGCATTAGTTATCAGTGTTGGGAGTAAGCGCATTACAAATAACGTCTCAGGTTACGTATGTAACCTCTGTTCCCTGAGAAAAGGGAACGAAACGCTGCATCAGCTGACGCTATGGGGAACGCCTCCAGCGTGACAGGTGTCTGAAGCTACTATCGAATCAAGTCAATCCTATTGACCGGCGACAGCCCATGATGTCATCAATGTGCGACCCGGAAGTATATAAGGGTGCCTTGCCAACACATACACATCCTCTCGTCTGAAGGGACTGTTCGGCAGACAGGCCCTGAGGCATGGCAACGAGATGCAGCTTTTCATTCCGTTCTCAGGGAACAGAGGTTACATACGTAACCTGAGACGTTATTTGTAATGCGCTTACTCCCAACACTGAACACATACCCGGACGCCTTACATCGGTGCTCGCCTTCAGGGAGGCCTGGCTAAGGCCTTCCAACTGACAGCAGGCCTTCAGGGAGGCCTGATGAGGCCTACAAACTAATAGCCGGCAGGCTAGCTGTCTGGATGTAAAGAACATCGGTATTTGCCTTCAGGGAAGCCCGATGGGGCATCCTACCTGATAGCAAGCCTCTAGGGAGGCCTAATGAGGCCTACCACCTCACAGCCTGCCAGGCTATTTAACCAGATGCCAACATCGGTACTTATCTTCAGTGAGGTCTGGTGAGGCCTTCCAACTGATAGCATGCCTTTTAGGGAGGCCTGGTGAGGCCTTCCACTTGACAGCCGACCTTCAGGGAGGCTTGATGGGGCCTAGAACCTGATGGCCAGCAGGCAATTCTTCCCGATGCCGAACATCGGTACCTGCCTTCAGGGAGGCCGGGTGAGGCCTTCCACCTGACAGCCGAACTTCAGGGAGGCTTAATGGGGCCTATACTCTGATAGCCAGCCGGGCTAGTTACCCCGATGCCATACATTGGTACTTGCCTTCAGGGAGGCCTGGTGAGGCCTACCCTAATAGCAAGTCATGCTAGCTGCCCAAGCATCCTACCCCGGGGGCTCACCTTCAAAAAGAAGCCTAGCGAGGCCTTCTATCTGATAGCAAGCCTACTAGGGAGGCCTGGTGAGGCCTACCAGCTACTAGCATTTACCATGCTAACCGTCAAGTGACTGAGACTCAGAGCACTCCTCCAGAGAGGCCTAGAGGGGCCTGCCAACTGACAACCATTATGAAAATTGTCAGAGTAACAAAAGAGACCCTGGTGGCTCGTCCTCACGGAGGGCTGATGAGGCCTACCAGCTGATAGCCAGTCAGGCTAGCCGTACCGATGTCAAATATCGGCACTCGCCCTCAAGGAGGCCTGATAAGGCCTACCACTTGATAGCAAGCCATGCTAGCTATTTCCTGAGTATCCAACTCTGGAACTCGCCTCGAGGGAGGCCTGGTTAGGCCTACCACCTGATAGCAAGTTACAACTGACTGCCATGAAACTCTTGACAGTTAGACTACTGGCTGACCAATAACTACCCATTGCACTGCTATGGGGACTAGCCCTCAGGGAGGCTTTGTAAAGCCTACAAGCTGGTAACGAGTCTTAACAATAGTCAACGTATCTGGGAAGCATACCACACCAATTCACACAAACTGGGGCCGCCCACAGGAGGCCTTTTAGGCAGCTACCTGGTCGCAACTGCTGTGAACCCAGACATTAGCAAAAACGGGCTGCTCTGACCGAGCGACTCTCACATGAGAGGAGGCTGACAACACAGGGATGGTATAAAGGCTCAGATTCACGTAGTGAGCAGCCAGAGGTGACAGTGCCTCAGCAACGCACCTCCAACATCCATACAGCCTAGGCCAAGTAAGCAAATATGCCCAACTGAAGCTCCAGCGTCAGTCTCTAGTAAACACACTCTAGAAGAGACAAACTACTCTAACCTGCGGTGGCTTAAGGGAACCGAAGACACATAGTAAAAACCCTAAGTGGTAGCATTCTCCCAGAAGGACGTCCTACCGCTTAGTACTCCGCTAACATTTCTGTAGAAATGAGCGGCGGCCTCAACACAACTCTCACCATGAGAGGAGGCCTTAACTACATACATATGATACCATGAGCGGTGGCCTACCTCGCAATATCTTGACCGCCAAGGGAAAGCCAACACACGCTCACCTCCACAGCCCAGCTCCTGGTGCTGCAATAAGCCACCTACAGGGGGAAACTTCAGTTAACTCCTCCTTCCTAATGGTTGCGTAAACCCACACTCTATACAGGGAACAAAGGTCTGTAAGAAATACATATTTTAGTGTTATCACACAAAATAGACCACTCTCACCTGTGGCGTGTATAGCGAAGACTCACCGCACAGTTCTCATAAGACCGCGGTGTTCTACCGCCCTTGCATGCCAGAAAGGGGCGCTCTCACTGATCAAGCCAAGGCGGGCCACCCCAGGCCTGATGTAAGAAGTGCCTGGAGAAACGCTCTATGAAGAAAAACTATGAGGGATCCTTCTTCCTACGGGAGACCCGCCTCTTTTGCGACCAACTCCTATGAGGGGGCGCACAAAAGGCAATACTGGCACTCTGGCCCTGTCTCCAGCCCTCAGGCCATGACGGGCCAGGCCATGACGGGCCAGACCCTCCCGCCTACCTGGGCGCGGATCTGGATCTCAGCAGTACGCAGGTTAAACGCTGCCGAACGCGCCTTCGCCTCTCCAAACATTTATTGAAGAGTTTGCAAGTCAAAACCGGCAAATTGTGGAGAAAGCCCTTTCCTTTCTCCAAGATATACGCCGAGGTTGACCACAGATGTCTCTCCGAGGCCACCATCGCTGCCCACGATCAGCCGACCTCGGCAGCTGCTTTGCTTGGTGGCACGGAGAGCTAGACCTATGGTGCGGCGCAGTTCGACCACCGCATCAGGGGTTAAAAACCTACCCCTGATCGAGATCCCCCAGCAGATCTGCCTGACCAGTACGCCTGAAACACAGCCATGGTGTGAAAAGCAGCACCAGCATGACCTGCGGCCGTGTATGCCCTGCCATTAAAGCACAACGTGATTTAGAGGGGTGGATGGCAGAGTTTGAGCTCTCCGTGTTGATGCCCAACAAAATGCGAGAAAAGTTTGCAAACGTTCCTCATCAATCGGTAGCATCAACACATATCCATATTCCCCTATCCCCTCGACATCAGCGAAGTTAAAACGCTGATGTCGATGAATATTGGGTCGAATATGGATTCTTCCACGCCCTCTCGATCTCTGTAAGAAAATCAGGAAGGAATGGAAGGCCCATCTGAGCTGATGGTTTATGGCCAAGGAGAAATCGATCGTGCAATCTATCACGAGCGATCTCTCCTCTAAAGCGCCAACATGGCAGCCGCAGCCTGTCTGCAGCACGTTCCATAACATTCATCAGCTCAGCATACACGGTCAGGGTGACTGAGAAGATTCATACCACTCTCACCAGCCATCCCTAAGAGCACTTGCTGATAAGTCTCGTTAGCCGCCAGATCGTCCGAGAGGAATATAACCTCTCGCGACGATCGGCGAGCTGCATCTGAGAAAAACCCATGATGCATGCCAGCGCTCAGCCTCAGCATGAGCGGGACAGCATCATCCAGTCCCAGATGCCAAACTCTCTTCCCTCAAGAAGAAAGCCAGACTAGAGTGGAGCGATCTCAGATTGAAAACCGCTCACTCTTACACACAAACAACTTCAAATTAACTGACTGTGCATGCTCTTGATCCCAGGCAGTATAATACACACTTGTGCATTAAATAATGAATTTGTATTACCTTAACTCGTATAGCACTTCAAACAAACAGTCCCTGAAGACGAGAAAGATGTGTATGTGTTGGCAAGGCACCCTTATATACTTCCGGGTCGCACATTGATGACATCATGGGCTGTCGCCGGTCAATAGGATTGACTTGATTCGATAGTAGCTTCAGACACCTGTCACGCTGGAGGCGTTCCCCACAGCGTCAGCTGATGCAGCAAGAGTTCCCTTTTGAAAGGGAACAAGAGTTACGCAATCAGATAACTTTTTCAAGTAGTAGTAGTTAAGGGATAGTTCACCCAAAAATTAAACTTACCCCATGATTTTCTCACCCTCAAGCCAATCTAGTTGTATATGACATTCTTCTTTCAGACGAATCAAATCTGAATCATATAAAAAAAAGTCCTGGCTCTTCCAAGCGTTATAATGGCAGTAAATGGCAGCCCAAAAAAGTGCATCCATCCATTATAAAAGTAGTCCAGACGGCTCCGGGGGAGTTAATAATGAGCTTCTGAAGTGAACTGATGGGTTTTTGTAAGAAAAATATCCATATTTAAAACGTTATAAAGTAAAATATCTAGCTTCAGACTCTATTCAACTTACGAAAAAAGTGTATGGTATGTGTTTTAAGGGTTAATGCATTAAAAATACAATTAGTTACTTTTTCAGGGAGTAACTTAATATTGTAATGAACCACTTTTAGAAGTAGCTTTCCCCAACACACAATACTTTTGTTAAAATATTTATTCATTAACGTTAGTTAATGCAAATTCAACTTTGTTAGCTCATGTTAGCTCAGGCCTATTAAATAATATTAGCAGATCCAACTTTTTTTTTTAAATAATGCATTAGTAAATGTTGAAATTAAAATTAACCAAGAATAATAAATGCTTTAGAAATTTTTGGAGTGTTGGTTCATGTTAACTAATGTTAACAAATAGAACCATATTGTAAAGTGGTGCCGTTTAAGCATTTTTTTTTCTCTCTAAAAATATCTTAACATTTTAACATCAAGACATTGTAGTCACTGAGGCTAATCAGACACATTGCCTGTTACATTTAACAAATATGTTGTAAATGCTCTATGCTTAGTTGCAGACCTTCCCCCAATAGCACAGGATACCCCGTTACCAGAGTTACCATCAGATAACACTTGGTTTACGACTCAAAGGAATGTGCAGAGAGCTGTGCAGAGAGCTGAGGCTCTCACAGTCTTTCTGAAAAGGACAAATAAACCATCTTAAACTCATATAGCCTATATATAACCACTTGAGAAATATATAAACATATATCCATCTCATGATTTGTTTTTATAGGGTTTGGTCTATGTGTTAATTCAATCTCTGTTGGATTTATGTTTCAGAAATGCATTCTATGGTTAACGAAAATCATGTGTATGGCATGTTTGGTGTCTAGTTGAAATTTAGAGATCTGAATGATTGTGTATATAATATGTCGATCCTTGTGCAACATATTAGTATTCCAAAAAAATTTAATAGTTCCTTCATCAAGCAACCAATCTCCAAATGATCTGCTTGAGACAAAGGGTCGTAAAACTTTCCCTCCAAGAGCCTGAATACGATTAGCTCACTGACCTTCAAGGCGGGATTTCTCCCAAAAGCTTAAAAGAGAGAGACAGATCTGCCCACAGGCTCTTTTCTCTCCTACCTCTGGACCAAAATGAGCAGGCCAGGCAGATAAGGCCTGCACACACAGAACCATGTGTGTGTGTGGAACAGGAAACCTGATGCAACCATACACTCTAAAAAAAAAAAGGCTCGTAATCATAGGGGAACCTTTTTTAGTGCTATATAGCACCAATTTTGGTGCTTCAGTGGTTCTTCAGCGGTTCTTCAGAGGTGCTATATAGCACCTTAGTCAAAGAACCGGTGAAGAACCTCTGAAGAACTGCTGAAGAACCTCTGAAGAACCGCTGAAGAACCACTGAAGCACCAAAATTGGTGCTATATAGCACTAAAAAAGGTTCCCCTATGATTACGAGCCAAGAACCATTTTTGGTGCAATATAGAACCTTTTTTTTTTAGAGTGTACGGTCACGGGCCAGTAGGCCCAAACTCTGCACGCCATGTGCAACTTCCTCAACCTCGATGGAGTCGAAGCAACCATGCAAGTTCACCATCGTTCCTTCGCTCAACACGGAAGGAAACGATCGCAACCGCAAAACCATAGGACGGAACCATTGAAACTTTCTCCTGCGATTTCACCTCGGACAGTCTTCTACAGCTCAGGCTAAATGCAAGTAAAGTACGAAACACAAACCGCTGTGTAGTTAGTAAAATGGTAAACTCCTTTCCTCAGACAAAGGAGCTTATCAGGGATGGTTCTTCCCAGGTTTTAGACTCTTTGGATAACTTAATCCATTTGTACTGACCTGGTTCTTCTTCTAACTTTACCTCTTGCCACGTATGTTTTGTGTATGGATGTTTTATGTTAGTTTTAATCTGGTCCGCGCTTTAGTTAATAAAGTTTGTGCACGATATGTCTGGTCCTGACTCCCTGCCTGCAAAAAAAGTGTCCCTTAAATGATCAATCTTGTTATGCGCTCTAGGCGCTTATGTAATTACAAAGGAATAATTATTTTTCTGTGGCCATTTTCTTAGAATTAATTAATAATCAATAGTGAATGTTCATAGGATGAACTGATTGATTGATCGTAATGTTAATGTTGCTACATCAAGTTAATCTATTTAACTGATTCAAATATTCATAATCAATAATAATGAATAATCATAATGAGTTATTACTAATTATTAATATTTCCACTCTGAGCTAATTCGCTACAACATTATATAGACATAAAGATATTCTTAATGTATACAACATTTAATATTCAGTAGATTATGTCAAATATGAAATGATGAAATGATTGTATGGTACAGTAGAGTCAAGAAGTTTAAGACCTCTGAGGTCGGAGAAGCCAAAATCATTATTTTTGTGTGGAGGATTTGTTTAAAAGTAGCTATTAAGTGAATTTGATAGCTTATCTAACATATGTAATAGTTCACAATCCAAAAAGTCTAAAAAGTTATGGGACACCAAAGTGCCTTCATAGAAAGTGCCACTTAGATAAAATGGTCCAAATGTTACATTAAGCAGGTAGCTGTTAGGTGAAAAATTATGGGCTGCATCATTCAACCATGTGAGAGCTGATTACCAAAATGCTTTGCAGGCCAATTACCATGAATGTAATGCCAGAGTAAGGTCACAGTGGAACACAGGTTGCTAAAGTAATTTAAAGCTAGCTAGATTCTGGCAGGTGCACCAGTGGTTTTATATTCTTTATATTTTCCCAACCTCAGATATTATGAAGCATTGGCAAACTCAAACAACTTAATAAATGTGATGCAAAGCTTCAGTGCCACTGAAAATTCTGCTGAGACTGTGTCAGAGGACTAACTCAAGATAACAGCGTGCATTAGTTCACAAAGGGACTGTGCTGAGAGCACAGAATGAACAAAAGCAATGCTTTTTTATAAAGGCCATTCAACGCTTCTTAAAGACAGTCTGAGAGTGGCTCTCGGGTAATGTTAAGTGGACTGCCCTTGTGTAAACTCTTCTCTTAAATAGGACATTAAGAAACTATGGTAAATGTATATATATATTGTCACGGGGTGAGGAATCACACGACAAGGCAGGTTGAGTGCAAAAGGCCCCGGAGGGTGGATTTTATTTACAGTGCTCGTGAGGGTGAAAACAGTCAGTGAGCCGGTGCGTGGTGGCTGGTGAATCCTCGTGCTCGGTGGTGCTCAATCCTGGTGGCAAGTGGGTGTCACAACGTGCTCCTGTGAAGTGGGCTGTCGGTCACTCGCTGCTTTCTAGGAGAACAATAAAGAGAGAGGTTAGTCCAGCAGTGCATTCAGCTCGAGACCAGAGTCTTTCTGTCTGCTCATCCATAGCTGCTTATATGCCTCCGGGCTGATGAGGTGCAGCTGTGACCGATCAGCCCATGGTGATGACGTGCAGGTGTGTTGTTGCCAGGGCGACGCTGATTCCTCTGGGTGGACTCGTCACATCCCCTCCCCCCCAAGCGTCGTTCTGGTCCTGCGAACATATGGAGACAGTAGGGGTGAAACAAAGGGAGGGTGGGGAATGACCCCTGACAGACCTGCGTAAGCTGTCCATATCCTTGAGAGGCCGTCGGCATTCGCGTTGGCGGCCCCGGCCCGATGACGTACCTCAAAGTGGAAGTCCTGGAGCGCTAGGAACCAGCGAGTCACCCTGGCGTTGGTGTCCTTGGCGCGGGCCATCCACTGAAGGGGCGCATGGTCGGTGACCAGGGTGAACTTGCAGCCTAACAGATAGTACCTGAGCTCCAGGACTGCCCACTTGATGGCCAGGGCCTCCCTCTCGACGGCGGCGTACCTCGTCTCAGCCGGGGACAGCTTCCTGCTGATGTAGACGATCGGATGCTCCTCACCTTCCTGGATTTGGGACAGGACGGCTCCCAGTCCTGTGTCAGAAGCATCCGTCTGCAGCAGGAAGGGGCAACCGAAGTCTGGAGCGCGGAGTACCGGCGACGACGTCAGGGCTGTCTTGACCCGGGCGAAAGCCTCCTCGAGGGCTGGGGTCCAGCAGACTTTCTCCGGCTGCCCCTTCCTGGTCAGGTCTGTCAGGGGGGCGGCTAGAGAGGAGAAGTTGGGGATAAAACACCGGTAATACCCTGCCAACCCCAAAAAGGCCCGTACCTGGGTCTTCGTCTGCGGTCTTGGGGCGGAGTGGATGGCCTCGACTTTCTTCTCCTGGGGCTGGATGAGGCCCCTCCCGACTCGGAAACCCAGGTACTTGGCCTCGGAGAGGGCTAGGTGACACTTGCAGGGGTTGGCAGTGAGTCCAGCCCGCCGGAGCTCCGAAAGCACCCTCCGCAGACGTTCCAGGTGGTCTCCCCATGCCTCGGAGTGGATGATGACATCATCGATGTAGGCCGCCGCGTTGGCCTGGTGGGGCCGTAGGATGATGTCCATCATCCTCTGGAAGGTCGCGGGGGCCCCGTGCAGGCCGAAGGGAAGGGTCCGGTACTGCCAGTGGCCACTGGGGGTCGAGAAAGCAGTCTTGGGTTTAGCGGATTCAGAGAGTGGTACCTGCCAATAGCCTTTGGTGAGGTCCAAGGTGCTGATGTACCGGGCCCTTCCCAACCGATCCTGTAGCTCGTCGACCCGAGGCATGGGGTACCCGTCGAATTCGGAGACTTCGTTCAGGCGTCGGAAGGAAGCGGTTCGTTCAGGCCTGATACTTAAGGCCGCTACTTGGTCCCGGGTCCCCACCCACTTCTTCAGGAGGTTGATGTGGTAGAGTTGCTCTGTCTGACGTCGTCCCGGCTGCCTCAGACGATACGTGACTGGCCCAATCCTTTCGATCACTGTATAGGGTCCTTTCCAGGTGGCCAGGAACTTGCAGGCAGAGCTGGGGACCAGGACCATGACGCGGTCTCCCGGCTGGAACTCCCGTGGTTGGGCTGCCCAGTCGTACCGGCATTGCTGCACCTGTTGAGCCTTGCTGAGGTGTTCCCGGACTAATGGCATCACCCGGTCGATCCGTTCCCTCATCTGGCGGACGTGCTCAATGAGGGGCAGGCTGCTGCTTCCAAGCTTCTCGGGCGATGTCCAGGAGCCCTCGTGGTTGGCGGCCGAACAGAAGCTCAAAGGGGGTGAAGCCAGTTGAGGCCTGGGGTACTTTGCGGATCCCGAAGAGCACATAAGGAATCATGAGGTCCCAATCCCGCTTATCCTCCGCCGCCACACGTCTCAGCATCTGCTTGAGGGTCTGGTTGAACCTTTCTACAAGCCTGTCCGTCTGTGGGTGATAGACTGTGGTCCTCAACTGCTTCACCCGCAGCAGCCTGCAGAGATCTGCCATTAGCCGGGACATGAACGGGGTACCCTGGTCAGTCAGTATCTCCGCTGGTATGCCAACCCGGCTGGCCAGCAGGAACAGCTCCTGGGCGATGTTCTTCGCTGTGGCCTTGCGGAGGGGAATCGCTTCGGGGTACCGGGTGGCATAGTCGACGATGACCAGGATGTGTTCGTGGCCACGGGCAGACTTTGGCAACGGCCCCACTATGTCCATCCCAATCCGCTCGAAGGGCACCTCAATGATGGGCAGCGGAATGAGTGGGCTGGGGGGAGGAGTCCTGGGCGACGTAACTTGGCAGGTCGGGCAGGCCTGGCAGAACCTCTTCACCTCGGCCTCCAGTCCCGGCCAGTGGAACCGGTCACGGATACGTTGGGCGGTGTTAGCTGCCCCGAGGTGACCTGCCATGGGATGGGAGTGCGCCAACTCCAGGATGGTTTCGGTCTTGGTCCGAGGAACAACTAGCAATTTTTTTTCCTCCCCCCTCCGCTGTGCGACACAGTATAGCAGGCCCTTCTCAACGACAAAATGCGGGAGAGGATGGGGCCGTGGGAGGACGTCTTTCCCGTCGATGTTCCGCACTTGGGACCAGCAGTGCTTCAGGCGATCGTCCTCCCGTTGTTCCTTGGCGAATGAGCCCCCTCCAGCAGCCTGCTGATATACATCAAAGAAAGGATTAGTGGATTGGGAGGGGGACTCACCATCTCTCCCGCTGTCGGAGGCTAGTAGCGCCGGTCGGCGGCGGGGTCCTTGCGGCCATCTCCGTCTTCGACGGTTCCCCTCCTGGCTGACAGGCTGAGTGGCGGCGGTGAGCAGAGCGTCAAAGCCCGGCCAGTCTCTCCCCAGCAGTACGGCCACCGGAAGGTCCTCTACCAGGCCGACTTCCACCGGCCAGGTACCTTGGGGCGAAGAGATGGTGACTCGACGGGCCGGCACTTGGCGAGTGTCTCCATGCACACACGTAATGGGGAGGAAGCTCTTCTCGCCTCTTCGGGGCCCCCACAATCTTGACTGGATGAGGGTGACCGTACTGCCGGAGTCCAGCAGGGCTCTGAAGTGTCTTCCCTCGATCACCACGTCTGCTTCCGGGGCTCCCGATGGCATCCGCTGGTGGACGATGCAGCCTGCCAGCCACGCACGCGGAGGCGGCATGGGTTCGGTGCTGGGCATGGGCTCGTCTCGCGGCGGGGGAACCGTCGGCCTGCTTACTGGTCGCGAGGTGCCTTCGAGCAGCCGTCTCTCCTGGACCACCCTCCGGGTGGAGGATGGCATCCGCCAGCTCGATCGCCTCCACGAGTTCCGCGGTGTTGGCCGGGTTTTTCATTCCGACCGCCTGCCGGATGGAACGGGGAAGAGCACACAGGAGGCGATCGACCACCACCCGTTCCGCTACCTGAGCTGCCGTGGGACTTCCTTCCATCAGCCAATGGTGAGCGATGCGTTTAAATTCGGCGGCTTGGGCACGGGCTGACACACGAGGCTTGAATTCCCATTCATGAAACTGTTGGGCGGCACAGATGGATGAGAGACCCAACCTCGCCAGGATTTCACACTTGACTTCGTCATAATCCTCAGCGATCGCACGGGGAAGTGAAAAATAAGCCCGCTGGGCTTCTCCAGTCAGCAAAGGTGCCAGCGCGCGTGCACAATCGCCCTCTGGCCATTCTTCGCTCTGAGCAGTGGTCTCGAAGACCTGCAGGAAAGCCTCCACGTCATCATCCGCCGTCATCTTCGGCAGCAGGCGGGTGGCTTGGGCACGCGGATCAGGTAGCGGAACGCGCTGGGCGGCGGCAACACGGATGGCGGTAAGTTCTTCTTCCGTCCTGCCCAGGCGGGTGGCGAGATGTTCCGCGATTTGTGGCTGGCGGATGCTCACCTCCGTGAGGCTCTGCAACACTTCCTCCATCTTCGGGGAGCGAGCGTGCCACTTCCGAGTCCTGTCGTGCAGAAAACAAACAAACAGAAGATTAGGATTTTGGGTGCGGTGAACTTGTCGGTGATTCCTCACGCTTCTGCCCGCATTCTCCACTAATGTCACGGGGTGAGGAATCACACGACAAGGCAGGTTGAGTGCAAAAGGCCCCGGAGGGTGGATTTTATTTACAGTGCTTGTGTAAGGGTGAAAACAGTCAGTGAGCCGGTGCGTGGTGGCTGGTGAATCCTCGTGCTCGGTGGTGCTCAATCCTGGTGGCAAGTGGGTGTCACAACGTGCTCCTGTGAAGTGGGGTGTCGGTCACTCGCTGCTTTCTAGGAGAACAATAAAGAGAGGGGTTAGTCCAGCAGTGCATTCAGCTCGAGACCAGAGTCTTTCTGTCTGCTCATCCATAGCTGCTTATATGCCTCCGGGCTGATGAGGTGCAGCTGTGACCGATCAGCCCATGGTGATGACGTGCAGGTGTGTTGTTGCCAGGGCGATGCTGATTCCTCTGGGTGGACTCGTCACAATATATATATATATATATATATATATATATATATATATATATATATATAACATATTATATATTTATGTATATATATATATATATATATATATATATATATATATATATATATATATATATATATATATATATATATATATATATATATGTGTGTGTGTGTGTATGTGTATCTGTGTGTGAATGATTAAAATCAGCAAGCCTAAGGGAAAGCTGAGAGCTGCAACCAAGAACTTTATTAAACGTCTGTGTTTAGAGACAGAGAGAAGACATCAAGATTTAAATAATTTGCAAGTGAAGTCTAGGCAGCCGAATCTACTTTTCAATTCATGTAGTGTCCCGCAGACAGACTCACAGTGGAGACTCTCAGTTTACTTTGATAAAATGTGTCAGTCCTGACATCTCTAATAATTTTCAGCTAATGCAAATGTTAGCGTCTGCAAAGGGGTTGACTGGATGACTGATTTCAGACACAAATGTGTTTTTCTAGACCTACCTACCTATCTATCTATCTATCTATCTATCTATCTATCTATCTATCTATCTATCTATCTATCTATCTATCTATCTATCTATCTATCTATCTATCTATCTATCTATCTATCTATCTATCTATCTATCTATCTATCGTTTATTGGCAAAATTGACAGACTTTCAGCTATTTGCAATTAACAAATCAAAACTAATTGGAATAGCTCAACACAACAAATGTTTCAAGTGGTTTCCCCAAATTTAGCCCAACACCCTTTTGCTGTTATGACCGGCTGCAAAAGAGATGTGTAACCAGACACCAGTTTCTGGCAGCGTTCCTGAGGAATCGTCACCCATTCCTCATGAGCAATTCTTGGGTTTGTGTGCTACAACAGCCTTCTTCAAGTCCCCCTAGAGATTCTCTATGGGTGTTCAAGTCAGGTGACTGTGATGGCCACTGTAGAACCTTCCAGGAGTTCTTCTGCAACCAAGCCTTGGTGGGATCATTGTCCTGCTGGAAGGTCCAATGACGCCGAAACTTCAGCTTCCTCACTGACAACATGACGTTTTCTCCTAGGATTTCCTTCAATGAATCCATCTTGCCTTCCACACGCTGCAGGTTTCCTGTGCCAGAGGGTGCAAAAAAGCCCAAGAGCATCACCACGACACCACCATGCTTAACTGTAGGCAGAGTGTTCTTTTCAGATGCTTCATTATTCTTCCTTCAGACATACCGCTGATCCATAGGGTCGAAATGTTCCAGTTTTGTTTCTTCGCTCCACAGAATCCCAAAACTTCTGTGCCTCATTTAAATGATATTGAGCAAATTGTTTTGCTTTTGGGTTAGTAGTGGTGTACGTCTTTGCTTATGTTATGAAAAAACACATATGTTTAGTACTCGCCTTACTGTGCATGTTGTAACCTCAGTGCCTGTTGCAACCAAGTCTTGCTGCAGGTCTTTTGCAGTCACTTGAAGGCTTTTCTGAACCCACCTTCTCAGAAATCTGGTTGCAGCCATTGATAGCTTCCTTTTTCTGCCCTGTCCAGGTAGTTTAACCACTGTTCCTTTAACTTTGAACTTGCAAACCATGCTTTCAACAGTGTCTCTGGGAACATTTAGGACCTTCACTATCTTGTTGTATCCTGTTCCTTGTTTGTGAAGGGCAATTATATATTGTCTTAACTTTTGGACTATACTTTGCCATATTTCTAACATGTGAAACTCAACAAACCCCTAGCCTAGCCTAGCCTAGCCTGTCTGTCTGTCTGTCTGTCTGTCTATCTATCTATCTATCTATCTATCTCTTGTTCTGTCTTTCAGTCTGTCTGTCTCTCAGTTTGTGCCATCTTTTCTCTTTCTCAGAATGGAGAAGTCCTGTCCACTAGCTGGGAGGTGGACGTTGTGTCACGTAGGTCCAGTAGCGTGTTGAAAATGGAGGTGAAGCCAGAGGACAATCATGCTGTGCTGCAGTGCGAGAGCGTCAACCAAGTTTCTCTTTCACCAAAGTCCCTCACTCGCACTCTTACCGTCTTCTGTGAGTAGTCAATAAAAATGTATTTTAAAAAACCTTTGCCCAAAAACCCATCAAACTTCTAAGAAGGCCAAAAGCCTGTTGTTTTCAGCATAGTCTTCAAACAAAAGCTTGATCTTTCATGACACTGTCACTTATTAGCCAATTATACATGGCTGTATAATGGCTGACAAGTAAATCAGGTCAATACTTGCTGCTACTCGCAGTTTCTGTAATCTTTCATTAACAGAGGATGGTTTGTTACAGTCTTGTCTACATGTCAAATAACCATGTCTTATCTCAAATCTACTTTCATTGGCACATACGGGTTATTGAGAATACATCCGAGTGCACACAAAAACTGATACCAATGATCAGATAGATCATTATTTCAGTAGTGTAAGAGGATCATGAGAACGTATTTTAATGTCCTCAAATCCTTTGTGGCATGACTAGCGTGTTTAAACAATTTGCTGGGAAGATATGCTGACTGTCCATTTATCTTGCTTCTCTTTCTGTTGTGGTAATCACTTTTTCTCACAGTTGAGCCAGCTGAGGTAACGTTACTGGGCTCCTTTGAAGCTGTAGAGGGACAGGAGATCAATCTGTGCTGTTCCACGTCTTCTAGTAATCCGCCAGTCCACATCCGCTGGTGGCTTGGGTTTAAGGAGCTCAACAGAACGGATGTTACCATCTCTGAGGTATTTAACCTAACACTTAACAGTCAAGGTAGAGGACGTGGAAACTGTTCTCTTACAAAAATGGCCATAGTAGTTTCTAAAAATTAATTATAATTAAAACAGTTTTTTTAGTTGGCACTCTGTTTCCGTCTTGCTTTTGAAAGGTCCATCAACAATACAAACTCCCATCTAAACACTCACACGAACCATCTCACCAACAGCGAAAGGCTTTGTGAGGTGTAGCGCTTGATTAAAGGAATATTTTTCAATTATTGTGTGAAATAAAGCCGGCGAGCCTTGAACCGAGAGTGATTCAAAGTCTCCATCAAGACTGTGCTTTTACTTTAGATTCTATTAGTTACTACATAATATTCTGTGAGATCAGGGGCTTTTAGAGTCTCTCTTTTTTTTAATCTCCAGCTCTTCCTCTCCAGAGGTTGATTTGAATGAAACATAAGTGAATAAAAGCCAACCCGAGGCTGCTCGGCGCTTCACAGGACACTCCTTGTTCATTTGGAGGTGTTTTACATCTGATCTTTCATTTACATGTTGGTGTTAATTTATTATTTTCTTTTTTTCTCTCTGAGCTACTCTTTATGATATTTTCTAATAGTTTGGCCATAATTAACCGTGAAGTCTGGGTCAACTCTCTGAGCAGCTGTAAATTAGAGCTTAGCAAATGATCAGAATTAAAAATTCTGCCAATTATAGTCGGCATGAAACAGAAGCTGCTATCATCCTTTCTTCCCTATTGTGAGATAAATCAGAGTGAAACAATCTCTTTTTTTTTCCGTATATGGATTTCAGAATTTCCGACCTAAAGAGTATGACCCACATGAATTGCTTAAATCTGAGAAAAGGCTTCTGCTTTCACGGCGGCATCTGCGAGGGGACCCTTATGCTTGCCACATACTTGAATATTTTAAGCTTGATTTTGGGCCTGATTTGCACCCCCCAACAATAGGAGGTGCGTGGCCCAATTTGAGGCTTGATGCAACTGACTTTTTGTCAGAAAACGTCTCAATTGTGAAAAATCATTAGGATTATTTTACTGCACCCAATCGTGTTGGAGCCTCCCGATCCAAAATCTCTTGATCAGTCTGCCTCGGATGGGATACCCACATTAGCCAATGAGAGCAAGCAAGCTTCACCAACCGGATGTTGCGTGCTTTCTATAGCTGAAACATGGCAGCCACAAACATGTCACGAAAGTGGGGTCTAGCATCATGTAACGTCTGCATGCATTAGCGTTAACCAGATTTGCTAACTCACACTGAAAAGTGTATAAGCCACATTCATAGCGTCAAGTTTGAAGTCACTTTTGATCACGCAAGTCATATTGTGTGTGGAATTGTCACTGTGTAATCGATACTACAATCGGCAGGTGTGTGGTCTCGCGGTCTGGCCAAATCATCTAGTGTGCGTTCGGAGGATTATGTTAAAAATCTGTTAAAACTGTCCTGTGGTCTCCCACGGTTTTAAAATTGGTTAAGATTTGAAAATCGTCTAGTGTCCCAGGCTGTAGCTTGTTAGCCAGGGTTCAAAGCGTCAAACGAGAGAAAAGAATCTATACGGAAGTGATTTAAACTGCAAAAAACAGGCTCCAGAAGGGAGCAGAATCTCATTGAGCCCCATGTTAAATTGCCCAAATTTACAGCAGAAAAAACATGTTTACAGCCTGGTACAAATTGTGGTTTTGGTCTATACAGCTAATTTTGCCCTTCATGACAACTGAGGGGGGTGATTTTTTTTTTTATAACTAAACTAAATTACAGTATTTGATACACTGCCGATTTTGCAGGTTTCCCTACTTACAAAGCATGTAGAGGTCTGTATTTTTTGTCATAAGTACACTTCAGCTGTGAGAGACAAAAATCGGAATCTAAAACAAAAATCCAGAAAATCACATTGTATGATTTTTAAATAATTAATTAGCCTTTTATTGCATGACATAAGTATTTGATAACCTACCAACCAGTAAGAATTCCGGCTCTCACAGACCTGTTAGTTTTTCTTTAAGAAGCCCTCCTGTTCTCCAATCATTGTATAAAAGACACCTGTCCACACACTCAATCAAACAGACTCCAACTTCTCCACAATGGCCAAGACCAGAGAGCTGTGTAAGGACATCAGAGATAAAGTTGTAGACCTGCACAAGGCTGGGATGGGCTACAGGACAATAGGCAAGCAGCTTGGTGAGAAGGCAACAACTGTTGGTGCCATTATTAGAAAATGGAAGAAGTTCAAGAAGATGATGTTCAATACTAGACAAAGACCATGACAAACGTGAGGGCTTAAATACACTGAGACTAAATGACAAGACAAGGGACACCTGTGAACACTGATTAACCAATGAACCAATCACATGACACAACACATGAGGGCATGGGAATCACATGACAAGACCAGGAAGTGCATGGCAGTGAACAAAGCAAACTAAGAAACAAGACAGTGAACATGATAAACCAAGAACATGAAACATGAACATGAAAAAACACCCTGTGACACTAAAAGTCAAGGCCTATTTTCAACACTTTCCCCAGAAGGACACAGAAATCAGATGATTTATACTGTCAATTTGTGTCACTAATATATAGTCTACTAATTTAACTTGTGACTGTGCCACACATTCATATGTTTATGCTTTTTAGTGCGATAGTAGAGCCACATTGTATTCCAATGCTTTTGTTTTTAATAACCATGTGTCAAATCACATGGACTACAGTATTTCTGATCAAACATTTGATGCACAAGGTCAGTTTCGAAAATGTGTACCATCAAAGAGAGTGAATCACGGTGGTATAATTTAATGTTTGCCATCTTGTGTGCAACGAGTATTCTTATGTTTCCTTATAATGGCTCGTTACGAGGACCATATATTCTGCTCAGTAAAAATGAAAGGTCTCATATGAAATATTTGTGTTGCAGGGGGATAATGGTGGGATGATGACGATGTCTAACTTGACGCATAAAGTGTCACGTGAAGACAACGGTCTTCCGCTGACTTGTGAGGCGTTCAACAAAGGCACCCGCTTCTCTAGTGTGCGATCTGAAGAGCTCATCGTCTACTGTGAGCGACCACTGGTATTTTATCTGTCATTTAGGTAGAATGATCCCTGATAAATTAATTATATTAATTCAGTAGCTTAACTGGTGCAACATATTGATAGCAATGCCAAAGTTAAAGTTGTGATTCCCATGTAACATATACACTACAGTTTGTTTGTCTGTTTGTTTGTGGAGTAGACTGGAGTAATGATGCTGAAAATGTAGCTTTGCCATCACAGGAATAAATTACATTTTAAAGTGTATTCAAATAGAAAAAATGTATTTTAAATGGTAATAACATTTCTCAATATTACTGTTTTTACTGTACTTTTTGATCAACTAAATGCAGCCCTGGTGAGCATAAGAGCCTTATTTCAAAAAACATTTAACGATTATTAACAAGACCAAACATTTGAACTGTAGTGATTGTTGAGAAAATGTATGTCTTGAATTAATTGTAATTTGGATAAAAGCTTATATAAAATAAATAAATCGATGCACTATTGCTGACTGGAATATTAGTTCTGTTAATGTCTGTTTGTCTTATTTTTACTTAGATCCTCCTCAGAAGGTGTGGTTAGATGCTCCTCCACCAAACGTCTTCTTACACTCGGGTACATCTCTTCGTTTAGTCTGTTTCTCGAGTGGTGGAAATCCCACAGGTCAGCTAGTGTGGTTGAAGGTGTGTAGTGGTATGAACGTTTTTGTTGACGGGCTTGTAACAAGTATGTTTTGTTATTTCTGCCATTAAATATTCCTATGTGTCTGTGTGTGTGTAAACTACAGAACAATAAAGTCGTGCCAACCGCATCGAAGCAGGTGTCTTCAGAGCGTGGTGTGTCACGAGATCTTCTTCTCACCCTCCAGCCCAGTGACAATCTGGCCACTTACCGCTGTGACTCCTCCAACAAAGCCAAGAAAGTTCTCTCCGCTCAAACCAAACTCAGGGTTCTGTGTATGTTTCTAAAACCCACTCACATGATACTCTGATGTGTACATGCGGAACCATATAAGTTTGTTGGGGTAGCATGGTGTAGGGCCTACTTCTAAACCTCCTAAATACATGAGGGTTTTTCTTGTAGATAATGATTACCATATACCACAGATGAGCCAAAACATTATGATGTTTTGCTGTTATAGCAATATGCTGTTGGTCCTCCTCGTGCTGCCAAAACAATGCCGACCCACAGAGGCATGAACTGTACAAGACCCTTGAAGGTGCCCTATGGTGTCTGGCGCCAAGACATTAGCAGCAGATCCTTCAAGTCCTGTAAGTTGCGTGGTGGAGCCGCTGTGGATTGAACTTGTTGGTGTCCCACAGATGCTCAATTGGATTGAGATCAGGGTAATTTGGAGGCCAGGGCAACACCTTAAGGTGTTGGAGCATTACACTGTGGCAAGGAGCATTACACTGCTGAAAGAGCCCACTTCCACCAGGGAACACCATTGTTATGAAGGGGTGTCTGCGACAATGTTTAGGTAGGTGGCACGTGTCAAATTTACATCAACATGAATGGCCGGAATCAGGGTTTCCCAGTAGAACATTGCCCAAAGCATCACACTCCCTCCACAGCTTCATCGTCATCCCACAGTGCATCCTGATGCATCACTTCCCCAAGTAAACGGTACAACGTTCATGGCCATCCACATAATGTAAGCGAAAACAGGACCCTTCCGACCAGGCAACCTTCTTCCACTGCTCCAAGGTCCAGTTCCGACTGCTCGCGTGCCCATTGTAGGCGATTTTGACAATGGGCATCGTGGCACTCTGATTTAACTGCGCTTTGCAGCCCTATACGCAGTAGAGTGTGATTCACTGTGTTGTGACACATTCCTCCCATAACCATCATTAAAATTTTGTGACAGTAGACCTTCTGTTGGCTCGGACCAGACAGGATAGGCTTCGTTGCCCTCGTGCATCTGTGAGCTTTGGGCGCCCAACACTCTGCCGCGGGTCCTCACTGTTTTAGAGATACTCTGACCCAGTCGCCTTGTTAGGAGATGATCAACGATATTCGCTTCACCTGTGATTGGTCATAATGTTTTGGCTCATACGTGTCACTTACTAGATGTCATGCAACAAATGATAGAACAATGTCAAACACATTAATAGCACAATACAATGATAAATACATGAAAATGACAAATACATAAATACATGAAGCATTTGTTGTTTAAAATGTTCCAAAAGGTTTATTTTTCAAATAAATGCTGTTGAAATACTTTAAAACTTTTGATTTATTAAATAATTCTGAAGAAAAGCAGCACAATTTCCAGAAATATATAACTGTTTCCAACATTGATAATAATCATATATGTTTACTGAGCAGCAAATCATCATATTACTGTAGAATGATTTCTAAAGGATCATGTGACACTGAAGACTGGAGTAATGATGCAGAAAATTCAGCTTTGCATCACAGGAATAAAAATATTTTAAAATATATGAAAATTAAAAACATTTAATTAAAATTATACGGTGGCTGAGAGAGCTCAACTGAAGAAACATGCAAATAGAAAAAACACCAGCAAATAAAGAAACATCTTCATCAGTTTTGCAACACGTGCTGCAAACGTTCACAACACAACCAAATACAGAAACGCTGCAAACGTTCACAACACAACCAAATACAGAAACGCTGCAAACGTTCACAACACAACCAAATACAGAAACGCTGCAAACGTTCACAACACAACCAAATACAGAAACGCTGCAAACGTTCACAACACAACCAAATACAGAAACGCTGCAAAAGTCCACAACACAACCAAATACAGAAACGCTGCAAACGTTCACAACACAACCAAATACAGAAACGCTGCAAAAGTCCACAACACAACCAAATACAGAAATGCTGCAAAAGTCCACAACACAACCAAATACAGAAACGCTGCAAAAGTCCACAACACAACCAAATACAGAAACGCTGCAAAAGTCCTCAACACAACCAAATACAGAAACGCTGCAAAAGTCCTCAACACAACCAAATACAGAAACGCTGCAAAAGTCCACAACACAACCAAATACAGAAACGCTGCAAAAGTCCACAACACAACCAAATACAGAAACGCTGCAAAAGTCCACAACACAACCAAATACAGAAACGCTGCAAAAGTCCTCAACACAACCAAATACAGAAACGCTGCAAAAGTCCACAACACAACCAAATACAGAAACGCTGCAAAAGTCCACAACACAACCAAATACAGAAACGCTGCAAAAGTCCACAACACAACCAAATACAGAAACGCTGCAAAAGTCCTCAACACAACCAAATACAGAAACGCTGCAAACGTTCACAACACAATCAAATACAGAAACGCTGCAAACGTTCACAACACAACCAAATACAGAAACGCTGCAAAAGTCCACAACACAACCAAATACAGAAACGCTGCAAAAGTTCACAACACAACCAAATACAGAAACGCTGCAAAAGTCCACAACACAACCAAATACAGAAACGCTGCAAACGTTCACAACACAACCAAATACAGAAACGCTGCAAAAGTCCACAACACAACCAAATACAGAAACGCTGCAAAAGTCCACAACACAACCAAATACAGAAACGCTGCAAAAGTCCACAACACAACCAAATACAGAAATGCTGCAAAAGTCCACAACACAACCAAATACAGAAACGCTGCAAAAGTCCACAACACAACCAAATACAGAAACGCTGCAAAAGTCCACAACACAACCAAATACAGAAACGCTGCAAACGTTCACAACACAACCAAATACAGAAAAGCTGCAAAAGTCCACAACACAACGAAATACAGAAATGCTGCAAAAGTCCACAACACAACCAAATACAGAAACGCTGCAAAAGTCCACAACACAACCAAATACAGAAACGCTGCAAAAGTCCACAACACAACCAAATACAGAAACGCTGCAAACGTTCACAACACAACCAAATACAGAAAAGCTGCAAAAGTCCTCAACACAACGAAATACAGAAAAGCTGCAAAAGTCCTCAACACAACCAAATACAGAAACGCTGCAAAAGTCCTCAACACAACCAAATACAGAAACGCTGCAAACGTTCACAACACAACCAAATACAGAAACGCTGCAAAAGTCCTCAACACAACTAAATACAGAAACGCTGCAAACGTTCACAACACAACCAAATACAGAAGCGCTGCAAAAGTCCTCAACACAACCAAATACAGAAACGCTGCAAAAGTTCACAACACAACCAAATACAGAAACGCTGCAAACGTTCACAACCAAATACAGAAACGCTGCAAACGTTCACAACACAACCAAATACAGAAACGCTGCAAAAGTCCTCAACACAACCAAATACAGAAACGCTGCAAACGTTCACAACACAACCAAATACAGAAACGCTGCAAAAGTTCACAACACAACCAAATACAGAAACGCTGCAAAAGTTCACAACACAACCAAATACAGAAACGCTGCAAAAGTCCTCAACACAACCAAATACAGAAACGCTGCAAACGTTCACAACACAACCCAATACAGAAACGCTGCAAAAGTCCACAACACAACCAAATACAGAAACGCTGCAAAACTCCACAACACAACCAAATACAGAAACGCTGCAAAAGTCCACAACACAACCAAATACAGAAACGCTGCAAACGTTCACAACACAACCAAATACAGAAACGCTGCAAACGTTCACAACACAACCAAATACAGAAACGCTGCAAAAGTTCACAACACAACCAAATACAGAAAAGCTGCAAAAGTGCTCAACACAACCAAATACAGAAACGCTGCAAACGTTCACAACACAACCAAATACAGAAACGCTGCAAAAGTTCACAACACAACCAAATACAGAAACGCTGCAAACGTTCACAACACAACCAAATACAGAAACGCTGCAAACGTTCACAACACAACCAAATACAGAAACGCTGCAAAAGTCCTCAACACAACCAAATACAGAAACGCTGCAAACAACACAACCAAATACAGAAACGCTGCAAAAGTTCACAACACAACCAAATACAGAAAAGCTGCAAAAGTCCACAACACAACCAAATACAGAAACGCTGCAAAAGTCCACAACACAACGAACGCTGCAAAAGTCCACAACACAACCAAATACAGAAACGCTGCAAAAGTCCACAACACAACCAAATACAGAAACGCTGCAAACGTTCACAACACAACCAAATACAGAAAAGCTGCAAAAGTCCACAACACAACCAAATACAGAAACGCTGCAAAAGTTCACAACACAACCAAATACAGAAATATGCATGTGTTGTCAAACTGATGAAGATGTGTTCTTAATTTGCATGTGTTTTCTTCAGTTGCAGCGCGTTGAGCTCTCTCAGCCACCGTATAATTATAATACATTTCACAATATTGAAGTTTTTGCTGTATTTAAAATTGTGATGTTTTGTCTAAAATACTAAGTGACCTAATAAGGTTTCAAATAAATCTTCAACAAGTACAACTATTTAATGTGTGCAGTAAATAGAATTATCAAATAATCTTAATATTTGTATCAATCATATGGGGATTGTTCATGGATGGGGTTAGAACTCTTTGTCTCGTGAGTTAGGATAAAAGTATTTGGTAAATGTCTATTTGCATGTTGGATACGCCTTAAAATGAGGATACACTATGGCAATCCCCACGCACATTCTAATGAGATGTTCTTTGTATTGTCCCTGGATCAGTTCCCGCAGTGAGCGTGAAGATCGTGGTCAAGCAGAAGGAGCTGCGCAGGGGTCAGACGCTTGATCTGGACTGCCTGGCTGGCAGCAGCAATCCCACTGCGAATATCAGCTGGAGTTTGGGTCCCATCATGTACTCAAACACTCACTTATACATACAAATGTCACCACATCATTCCACACATTCACAGATACACACTCACAGCTAATACTGTATTCCACAGCCCAATAGACTGCAGAGCATTGACCCTTAGTTCATAAAACGCAGGCAAATACATCATTTTCAGTCTCACTGGAATGCATTTCAGATGAATTTGGCTCTAAAATTACCCAGGTAGTTTGTTTAATGCTGAGAAATGTGCAGTAATAGATGACTTGTGATGTGTGTATCTGTAGAAAAAGAGCAGACTTTGTGCAATAGGCTGATAGGCAGTTTGTAATCCATCTCAAGACCTTTTTTTTTTAACTGTATTAGATTTCGACTGGCAGCTGGTGATCACTAAGTCATTACCTTGTTAGAGTCTGTCTCTGGTGCTGTCAATATGTAGCCATTTTGGGGGGAAAAAAACTTTACATCAGTTGTGAGCAGATCAGCTTTATTTTTTTTATTTTTTTTACCAGCCAAGCCAAACGTTATGGCTCAGCTTTTATTTCTAAAGAAATCCAGCTATAAAACTACAGTGTTTGTGAGCAGAGGAGTGGTCTGTTTCAAGTATTATAGGGCTTCAGTTTTGTCGAATGGTCCCCACGGGACCCTAACGCATGTCGGGCAAACAAAAAGATTTCACAGCAGGTGAACGCTGTTACTGTGGAAGGCTTTATCGAATATTCATAGTCTATTTTTGCAGTGTTTCTCCAAGGGGATGTTTTTGAAATTCTACTTTGTATGAAATATCCATGAGAAATAACGTTGTAAGCTTCTCTCTCAGGCTGAAAGGAGTTGACCAGGCTCCTAAAAAGGCTGAATTTGGTGGGATGTCCCGAACCAGTAAGCTGTCCCTCACTCTTGACTCCTATCACTGGAGGAAAAGGATCACCTGCCAGGCCTTCAGTAATGTGCTGTCCGAGGGTGTCAACAACTTCTACAGTCTGAATGTGCTCTGTGAGTTTTTTTTCTGTGTGTGTGTGTGTGTGTGTTTTTACTCTGATCTGACTGTCCGCTGACTGCAGATCAGTATCTAATCAAAAAAATCGCATGATATGCAAATGAAATTGACCCTAACTAATTGCACATATCAGTAGATAATTTATTAAATAATTAGCTGGAGCTGAGTAAAGCACTGAATAGACATTACAAATAGTGGCTTTAGAAGTCAATTTTGTACATTTTTTTATTTACATATTATTGATCATGTCATTTTGTCAGCCTTAGCAAATTTAATTATTTCTAATGGGATAATGACCAGGCTTCTGACTGGCACACATACATTTCAGCACATCACCACATCACCAGTGGTTGCCCATACAACTTAGAGTATAGAATTAAACATTTTAATTTAGGGTTTTTTTTATTATTACATAATCTTAAACTGAGTTGGTGCATCCACACAAATCAGCGAGACTGCTCAGATCGGGACATTTAAGATTGCTGTCTGAGTCCGTCTCTAGGTCCAGACTGAAGTACCGTGGAGATCGAGCTTTTGCTATTTCTGGCCCGACACTTTGCAACAGTCTCCCTGTAGCCATTCAAATCTATGCATTAATCCTATTTATTTGAGCAGATGAGGATGGTTTAACCCTTGTGCATCAATTAAAAAAAGTTACACATACATTTGGGAGCACAGACTTAAGTTGGTCTCATTTTAAAGAAGACCCATGGCAGGTAATTTTTTAAGTAAAAAAAAAAAGAAAGTTATATAGGTTTAAGTTCATGAAAATGATTTATGAACATTGTTGTTTATAAAATATATATTTTATAAATATATATTTTATATATATATATTATATAAACTGCTAAAAAATTTGAGGTTGATATCTCAGAAAAAGAGCTTTCAGTAAAATTGTGTGGTACACACAGTGGTTGGATTTGTGATTTGCAGTTGAGTTTTTCTCTCTCAAATATTACACACTTACAAACCACACTCTGCACATCCATACCATCACACCCACACAATTATAGCTTTGGCTCTATATTATGCAGAAGCATAAAACGGGAAATAAGTGAGTATTTGCTTTATAGGCCAAACCTAAGAAAATTAGCCTGCCAAGCCAGACCCACATCAAGATGTTGGGTCTGGAAACTCACCATTGACAGGGCTCAATCCGAGGGGCGGGATAAATGGTTGTCTTTCAAATTCCCTCTGCACGCAATTGGATAGCGCCATGAGCGCCACAACCAACCAGAGCGAAGAAGAAGGTGAAGCCGAGCTAACGTTAGTTGATAGACTTTCGCCGTATCCGGTCGGCAAAACTTCAAACACATCTTCTTTTGACAAGTAACAAGGAATAACAAGTCTTCCAGAGTCGCGGCCATAGCCGATTCAAAAGACTTCTTTGTTTACGAGTAGCACACAGAACCTCTGCAACTCTGCCGTGACGTGCCGTCGTTATGTTAAACCCGCCCACCGACTCTGCACACGCTGTGATTGGCCTGACCAGAGTTTGGTTTTTCCAGCTCTCAGGTTTACCGAGAGTTGCTAGACTACACTCGCGGCAAAATCAAATTTCTGCTGCTAGGGTGCGTCTAGATTTCTAGGCTATAAGACAATGGTACCATTTGCTAAAAAAAATAAAAAATGTAAATGTTGAAGCCAAAAGAATGAAATCCTATTAACAAAGATCTATTAATTTTATAGTTAGATGGCCCTGGTATTATAAAATTGCAGTTGTAATGAGTTTCAATGGAGACGTTTGTGTCCTTAAAGGATTAGTTCACTTCAAAATGAAAAGTTCACTTTAAAATGAAAACACTCCATCTTCAACTTCAAAATCCTCCGACATCATTGTTTTACCTTTTTTTTTTTGTTGCTAAAGGGCGTTTGTATTAGTCTTCACATGTGCACTTTGTAAACACGGGGGCGGTGCTTCTGCCTACGTCTAGTGTGACGTTTTCGGGGTGATTACATAATCACTGGCACGCCACAGAGCGCAAGATAAGCAATTTAGGTTAAAAAGTATATACATTTTTTTTTGTGAAAATGACCGATCATTTTGCTAGATAAGACCCTATTCCTTGTCTGGGATTGCGCAGAGCCTCTAAAGCCCTTTGAAACTGCTTTGTTTTGGACCTTCAACATTTTGGTTGCCAAAGAAGTCAATGTTGTGGAGAAAAATCCTGGAATGTTTTCCTCAAAAAACTTAATTTCTTTTCGACTGAAGAAAGAAAGACATGAACATCTTGGATGAGACAGGGGTGTGTAAAATATCAGGATATTTTCATTTTGACTAATCCTTTAAGGTCCTGAGTGTAACTATTTTGCATACCTAGTGTAAAATAGATTTATTAAAGGAAATGGGGGTGAAATAGTAAAATTTCTATAAAAATACACACTTGTGCCAAAATGTATGTAGTTGGAATTAATAGGCAAAAAGATCAACAACAACAACAACAAAAAACCTGAAAAAGACTAAATGTCCATAAGGAAGCACAATAAATCAAATAGTTTTATAGTATTGTTTTGTACATTTTTATATGTATTTATGTCTTCTATTTTCTTAAGATGTGTTTTCTTAAGAAATGAAATACAAATAAATTAAATAATCTATTGAATTATAAATAAATACATAAAATAAATAAATGCAATGATTGGATAATTTACTTATTTACTTTATTTACCATATATCCCATAAATGAATTAAATATATAAATGATCCTGTTATTTATTTATTTTTTATTTAGAAATAATGTGTTGACTGATTTATTATTTATATATAAATAAATAAATAAATAAATAATAGGATAATTTACTTATTTATTATCCTGTATATACCATACATTAATTAAGTAAATAAACAAATTATCCCATTTATTATTTTAT
Source organism: Gobio gobio (assembly GCF_949357685.1). Lineage (NCBI taxonomy): Eukaryota > Metazoa > Chordata > Actinopteri > Cypriniformes > Gobionidae > Gobio > Gobio gobio. The sequence goes on from NC_137114.1 coordinate 22,466,035, forward strand.
TATTATACATTTATTATTATTACAAAAAGGGATTATTTATTTATTATCCCATTAATTACTTATTATTATTATTATTATTATTATTATTATTTATTTTTATCCAGTAATTGATAGCCTTAGTTTTAACATGAGTTTGGTTGCTGTAGCTTTCTGGTATGAAGATGGAAGATATATTGTTATTTTGCTCTGGCAAGCATTCCGATGAACGTTTGAATGAGTCTATTTCTGCTAATGCTTATGGCGAGTATATGGTGTTTTGTGTGTGACTGCGTGTGTCTTTGTGTCTGCAATGATTATGGTTTGACTTTGATGTTGTTTTGTCTGATCCAGCCAGCCACCTCTTCAAAGCCTGACACGCTTTGTGAGCATGATGGAATGTCAGTGTGTGTGTGTGTGTGTGTGTGTGTGCGTGAGTGTGTGTGTGTGTGTGTGTGTGTGTGTGTGTGTGTGTGTGTGTGTGTGTGTGTGTGTGTGTGTGTGTGTGTGTGTGTGTGCGTGCGTGCGTGTGTGTCACACACTCCTAAACTATTTTAGAACCTCAACAAATTGTGATTTGGATCTCCGTCGGTGTAAGAACAGACCATAAATAATCACTTTGTCTGTTTTATTGTCTTATATTAAGATTATATTTCATTTTTCACTTTCTTAGTGTGTGTGTGTGTGTGTGTGTGTGTGTGTGTGTGTGCGTGCGTGCGTGCGTGCGTGCGTGCGTGCGTGCGTGCGTGCCTGCTTGTAGATGTAAGCAAATCGTTTGTGTTAAAATCTGCATTTGAATTCTCATTCGCTCAGAAAGGACACAATATACATTAATGAGACAAAGACACAGAAGCCTCGCAGAGAGATCAACAGCGCAATAAATCATGTGCCTTATTCACACTCAGACGTTAGAGAGGAAAACGGCTCAAAATCTGCTGCTTTCTCAAATCAGTTTTTATGAGCATGAGCAAAATTAACTTTTTGCCCTATGTGAATTAAGAATATTAGCATGAGTGATTTTCAGTCTTTTAAACCTTTCTTCGGTAGTCTGTCTGTATCTCCTGAATTTGTTTCACATCAAAACTGTAGAATATCGTTCTTCTATTTAGCAATTTCTAAAAACATTACCAGACAGCTGTTCAGTTATAATTAACTCTCCAAAGCTAGTTTTTGCTTGCATTGTTAATTAGTCATTGTTTTTTTTCCATTTCAATATTACCATTTTGGTAACACCTTAAAATAAGGTTTCAGTAGTTAACATATATATATACACCGATCAGGCATAACATTAAGACAGGTGAAGTGAATAACACTGATGATCTCTTCATCACGGCACCTGTTAGTGGGTGGGATATATTAGGCAGCAAGTGAACATTTTGACCTCAAAGTTGATGTGTTAGAAGCAGGAAAAATGGGCAAGCGTAAGGATTTGAGTGAGTTTGACAAGGGCCAAATTGTGATGACTAGAAGACTGGGTCAGATCAGCTCTTGTGGGGTGTTCCCAGTCTGCAGTGGTCAGTATCTATCAAAGTGCTCCAAGGAAGGAACATTGGTGAACCTGCGGCCAAGGCTCATTGATGCACATGGGGAGCGAAGGCTGGCCCGTGTGGTCCGATCAAACAGACGAGCTACTGTAGCTCAAATTCCTCAAGAAGTTAATGCAGGTTCTAAGGGGTAAGAATACACAGTACGTGGATGGCCGGGTGTGTGTGTTGCTTACCTGGGGAAACACATGGCACCAGGATGAACTATGGGAAGAAGAAAGCTGGCAGAGGCAGTGTGATGCTGTGGGCAATGTTCTACTGGGAAACCTTGGTGCCATCTAACATCTTGGTGCCAGATACCACAGCACACCTTCAGGGGTCTAGTGGAGTCCATACCTCGATGGGTCAGGGCTGCTTTGGCAGCAAGAGGGAGACCAACACAATATTAGGATGCCTGTCATGCCTGATCGGTGTATATACTGTATTCATTTTATAATTAGAAAAAAAAAATCAAAAAGGTTAAAAAGTAGATCTAGCTGTTTTGCAGTGCATTGCTTAATATGATTATATCATAATTATCAATGCTCTGGAAAACAACTAGATCTACTTTTTGTAGTTAATGTAGGAGGTATAGTATCTTTTATTTTACTACTGAACCGAAAATAAAAGTAATAATATTAAAATTATGGTAACACTTTACAATAAGGTTTTATGTGTTAACATTAGTTAATAAAAATACGGTCGCTCATTGTTTGTTCACCACAGTGCATTAACTAATGTTAACAAATACAACTTTTGATTTTAATGATGTATTAGTAAATTTTGAAATTAACATGAATAAATGCTGTAGAAGTGCAATTCATTATTACAATAACGTTACGTAATATACATTTTAAATTGACATATAAATGGTTACAGGAGTGTAAATAATGGTGTGTTAATGTCAGTGCAGAGAAAGTGTTAGTCTTGAATTAGAGCTGCTAATGTATTATGTGATTATCTGTCGGATATATTGCTTACCGCATGGTGTGACTCGCAATCTGCTTTGTGTAACTGACTCCTGCGTTCGTCATGATGTTTATAAATAGGTTACTTCCACATTAGCACCTTCAAACGTATGTGATACATCTGTGTGTGTCCTTGTGTGTAATTCAGTTCCTCCGGAGTTTTCGGATGACCAGCCCGATCTGGTCCAGGTCATTGAGGATGAAACCGCCACACTTCCTGTCAAAGTCTTGGCCAATCCAGACGAAATCACCTGCGAGTGGATTTTTCAGGGCGAGAAACTTGTGAAAGGTAGTAGACAACACTGCATGACACTTCGAGCCGTGTCACCCTCACGGACACTCTAAACAGTAAAACAGACGCAAACACACATCACCATATGCATTCTGAATAAAACATTGATGGAGTCTGGCACTTCACCTTGGCAGATGTGATCTCGTGCTAATGTATGCAGCCTAAATGAGCGTCGCTGTCGCTCTGAATGCGTCTCAGCATTTCCGGTCTTCATCTCCGTGTTGAAAGCTTCTAAGCAGTCCTGTGTCGAACTCCCTGTGGTATTCCTCCAAAGAGGTTTCCCTGGGAGAAGAGTTTTAGTGGATAAGCCAGCTGTTTCAGTGTGTATATGTGCAGGATTTGAAGAGTTTTGTATTTGTTTTTGTGGAATTGTATTGTCGCAGCTCTGTGATTCACCTGTTTTGTTTGGGTTGTCTGTATGTTTGTGACAGAAAGAGATACTCGTTATCACTTCGACGACTGGACCCTGGAAATCGTGAACATTTCTCGGCGAGACGGGGGCGATTACATCATAGAGTGTTCTAATGCTGAGGGGAAGAACCGCACAAAGCTAAAACTGGATGTACAGTGTGAGGAACTCAAAACTAACTCTGACAACTCATCCTAACTTGGCGAGATGCAACAAGTTTTGAATATCAAGCTTCTCCTCCCTGGAAGCAAAATGCTATAGGAAGCAATTTACAGACAACCAATCAGAATATACAGGGGTGTTTTAAAAATCTGAGACCACATTCACAATATGTGATTTAACTGGAAATAAGGAAAAAGAAACCATGATTTTATAAAATGATTTATTCTTGTGATGACAAAGCTGAATTTTCAGCATCATTACTCTAGTCTTCAGTGTGACGTGATCCTTCAGAAATCATTATAATATGCTGATTTGCTGCTCAAGAAACATGTCTTATTATTTTTTATGTTGAAAACAGTTGAGATACTTCATATTTTTGAGAAAACCTTGGTACAAATGTAAGATTGTTAAGATTTTGTATTCAGCAACAACAAAATAATTTGATCAAAAGTGACAGTAAAGCCATGAATAATGTTTCAAAAGATTTCTATTTCAAATACAGTTATTTTCATCAACAATCCTGAAAAAAAAGATCATGGTTTTCACAAAAATATTAAGCAGCAAAAACTTTAAAACATTGATAATAATAAAATAAAATAAAAAACATTATTAATAATTTAGCCCCAAATAATAGTTGATAATAAATGAATAGTAAATCAGCATATTTAATCCTGAAAGATAATGTGACACTGTCTGGAGTAATGATGCCAAAAAAGTTCAGATTTGCATGACAGGAATAAATTATATTTTCATATATTTTCACATATAAAATAGTTATTTTAAATTGTAATAATATTTAATAAGATTATTAAGCCAATACAATTAATAATACAAAAAATAGTATTACTGTCATGTATTCTGTTTAAGCAGGACTTGGTAAAGCAGGCCTTAGTAAAGCAGGGCTTAGTAAAGCAGGCCTTAGTAAAACAGGACTAGGTAAAGTAGGACTTAGTAAAGCAGGACTTGGTAAAGCTGGACTTAGTAAAGTAGGGCTTAGTAAAGCAGAGCTTAGTAAAGCAGGACTTGATAAAGCCGGACTTGGTAAAGCAGGGCTTAGTAAAGTATGGTTCAGTAAAGCAGGGTTCAGTAAAGCAGGACTTGGTAAAGCAGGACTTGGTAAAGCAGGACTTGATAAAGCAGGACTTGGTAAAGCAGGACTTGATAAAGCAGGGTTCAGTAAAGCAGGACTTGGTAAAGCAGGACTTGATAAAGCAGAGCTTAGTAAAGCAGGACTTAGTAAATCAGGACTTGGTAAAGCAGGGTTTAGTAAAGCAGAGCTTAGTAAAGTATGGCTTAGTAAAGCAGGGTTCTGTAAAGCAGGACTTGATAAAGCAAAACTCAGTAAAGTAGGGCTTATAAAAAAGGACTTAGTCAATCAGGACTTGGTAAAACAGGGTTTAGTAAAGCAGGGTTTACTAAATCAGGATTTGGTAAAACAGGACTTGGTAAAGCAGGACTTAGTAAAGCAGGACTCAGTAAAGTAGGGCTTATAAAAAAGGACTTAGTCAATCAGGACTTGGTTAAACAGGGTTTAGTAAAGCAGGACTTGGTAAAGCAGGGTTTAGTAAATCAGGACATGTTACAGCAGGGTTTAGTAAAGCAGGGCTTAGTAAAGTATGGCTTAGTAAAGCAGGGTTCAGTAAAGCAGGACTTGATAAAGCAGGAGTTAGTAAAGTAGGGTTTAGTAAAGCAGGACTTGGTAAAGCAGGACTTAGTAAATCAGGACTTGGTAAAGCAGGGTTTAGTAAAGGAGAGCTTAGTAAAGTATGGCTTAGTAAAGCAGGATTCAGTAAAGCAGGACTTGATAAAGCAGGACTTAGTAAAGTAGGGCTTAGTAAAGCAGGACTTGGGAAAGCAGGACTCAGTAAAGTATGGGCTTATAAAAAAAAGGACTTAGTCAATCAGGACTTGGTAAAACAGGGTTTAGTAAAGCAGGACTTGGTAAAGCAGGGTTTGGTAAATCAGGACTTGGTAAAGCAGGACTTGGTAAAGCAGGTCTTAGTAAAGCAGGAATCTGCTTGGAATCTCGCTGTGGCCGGGACTAACCAGTGTGATTGAAAATAAGCGCCAAAATGTCTTGATGCTGTTGACAGTCACAGCTGATTGGAAAACAAACCCTAACCCTAACCCCAACTCATATTAGCCTGAAAGGTGATAGAGTCTTAGCTAATAAACTCTAATGCCATGTGAATTGATGATGTTAGCATTTAATACAAATATTGAATATGTATAAATGTTTATTAATCTAATCAGGATGCATTGTCACAGTACTGTGAAAATCAAATTTTAAGGTTAAAATGCTGTCAGAGTAGCATGCATTCCCCAGTATAAATTACCACAAAAGTTTCACTGCAAAACCAATATATGATGTTCTCAATATTTGTACCACATATTTATTTGCCAATTCAAACCCACACAGACGTACACACACTTGAAAGTGAAATGGAGAGAAAGAGAGGGACGCAGAGAGAGAGAGAGAGGGAAAGAAAGAAAGAAGGAGCACTCCCACTTCCTTAATGATTTAATAATAGCACTTCTTCAAATCTAGGCCTGCATGTTCCTGCAAATCCTTCTGCACTAATGGATCTCCACGTCCTCATACAATAGCATCTGACAGTGGTAGATATTCATTATGTATGGGCCATTTGAATAGCTTTTACCAATGGTGCTGTTTTCCGTGTAGGCCCCCCTCTTTCTGCCCGTTAGGAACAATGCAGAGGAGGATTGTACACGCCAACACGCCAGAGATTACGCTGGTTGTAATGGCCCACTTGGTTGAGGATATGATCCTCCTGGGGGCAGGGATGGAGATGAGGCAGAGGAACAGCATTGGTGGGGCTTGCCGTACGTGCCTGAGGCAACCATTTTAGGCCCACTTTTTCTAGGAACTTCAACACAACTTGATTCCCAAAGGCAAAGCACTGATGTTTAATTTTATATTTGATTAAAAAATATATATTTATTTTGATATTTTATAATTATAATATCTATTATATTTATTGTTTTATTTTTGTTTATATTTTTATAAATATATGTATTCATAGTCAACAGATGTTTGATTTAAAAAAAAAAAAGATATACAGACTTATAGACATACATATAGACAGGCAGATATTATTCTTCAGGTAAATGTGAGCTGTGATAAATAAATAAAAGTGTGAAGAAGATAAAATAAAGAATTATGGATTTAATTAATAGAATCCACAGAAGACAAATAGCTGTTGGTTGTACAGCTCCATCTGGGGATATTTACACATGAAAACAAGCAACAAATGGGGACATTTGGTTGATTTAAGTCATGTTAATTAAGTTATGCAGCAAGTTATGGAAAGCACAGAATGGATTTTAGTAGTGAAAACTTATGAGAATCACTGACTTACAGATATTGCCTAAAAATGAAACCTAATATACAGGATTGTGTTGCATGCCATCAAATAAATAGCCATACATTTTGTCTATACTTGCTGTACAAATCCAATTTGATTTAAAACTAGAACCTTTATTACTATCCCTGTTCAAACTAAATGAGTTTATACAGTTAACTGTGAGGCATTCTAAGTATTCACTTAGTTATTGAATATATGTTGCCCAGTGCCGGTCCTAGACTTCTGGTGGCCCCAAGCAAAACTTTGTCTGGCCCACCCTTTGCAGCTATAATAGCTTCAACTCTTCTGGGAAGGCTTTCCACAAGGTTTAGGAGTGTGTTTATGGGAATTTTTAACCTTCTTCTAGATGCGCATTTGTGACGTCAGGCACTGATGTTGGACGAGAAGGCCTGGCTCGCAGTCTCCGCTCTTTTTCATCCCAAAAGTGTTCTATCGGGTTGAGGTAGAACTCTGTGCAGGCCAGTCAAGTTCCTCCACACCAAACTCGCTCATCCGTGTCTTTATGGACCTTGCTTTGTGCACTGATGCGCAGTCATGTTGGAACAGGAAGGGGCCATCCCCAAACTGTTCCCACAAAGTTGGGAGCATGAAATTGTCCAAAATGTATTGGTATGCTGACGCATTAAGAGTTCCTTTCGCTGGAACTAAGGGGCCAAGCCCAACCCCTGAAAAACAACCCACACCATAATCCCCCCTCCACCAAACATAACACTTGGCACAATGCAGTCAGGCAATGCACCGTTCTCCTGGCAACCACCAAACCTTGACTCGTCCATCGGATTGCCAGACAGAGAAGTGTGATTCGTCACTCCAGAGAACACGTCTCCACTGCTCTAGAGTCCAGTGGCGGCGTGCTTTACACAACTGCATCCGATGCTTTGCATTGTACTTGGTGATGTAAGGCTTGGATGCAGCTGCTCGGCCATGGAAACCCATTCCATGAAGCTCTCTATGGACCGTTCTTGAGCTAATCTGAAGGCCACAGGAAGTTTGGAGGTCTGTATCTATTAACGTTGCAGAAAGTTGGCGACTTCTGCACACTGATTTTATGTGGCCTACCACTTCATGGCTGAGTTGCTGCTGTTCCCAATTGCTTCCACTTTGTTTAAATACCACTAAACGTTGAGCGTGGATTATTTAGTAGTGAGGACATTTCACGAATGAACTTATTGCACTGGTGGCAACCTATCACGGTACCACGCTTGAATTCACTGAGCTCTAGAGAGCAACCGATTCTTTTACAAATGCTTTAGAAGCATCTGCATGCCTTGCGGCCAATGGAGTTTTTTGACATACTTGAATTGAAAGATTTGGAGGGGTGTCCCAATACTTTTGGCAATATAGTGTATTTCTGTTTGCATATTTGTTTAGTTTTTTTTTTTTTTTGAGTTCTCGGAGAGAGAGAGATCTTTTATTGCTAACCAGTGTAAATGTAATTAACATTGACAAATCTATTCAATTCTTATATTGTATCACTACAGATCTATGAATGCCTTACCTGGTCAGTGCAATCATCTAGAAATGTCAACTGTATAGCTCAGCTATAAAAAATATTTATACATAGTTGAATGAAATCAGCTCTTTTTTATTTATAGCTGCTTTGCTTCTGCAAATGCACTCCTTCATTAATGTTCTCTGATCCCTTTTAATAATACAGTTATCCTGACATAGTGTGACAGATACTTTTTGAGGGGACGTTAATTTTGTAGCCTTTCAAGAGTGTTGTTAATTTGCCTCAGTAAGCATTACCTCTGCTCCAACATGTGCAGCATGTGCTGTATTGACAGCAATTTGAAGACCGTTTGCAACCAGCCATGTAGGAATACCGGAGGATTTAAAATAAAAGTGTTTCTGCACTGCACATAATGGGGACGACATTACAATAGACCTTGATTATAAAGAGTTTTTTCACACCCTGTGAATAATTCAAACAGGAAGTGCAGAGACACACTGTATCGAGACTTAAACAAAGGCAATTCTAGCATCAACACATCCAAATTTAGAAAATCAAACACCGTAAGTTAACTGTCCTACAAAATCTTTTGTGCTGTCTTTGAAATTGGCTGAGGTGGAAATTGAACTGTCATGGCCCTGACAAAAGGAACGCCACTTGAACATACTGCAATTAGCATACGCTGCTATAGGCTGAATACGTGAGATAGCTTTCAAGGAAGTATCTTAACCAAAAGTAAAAAATCTAAGTTTTTTTTCATGGGAAGTGGTTAATGTTCATATGTTACACACCCTATATGAAGCACAAGACACTTGAGTAAGGTTGGCTCGAAGAGTATGATGTTAGCATGTTGTTATGCTTATAACTCTAAACACAAAGCGCAGACAGATATTAGGTGAATATGAAGAGTTCGGTTGCAAAACGCGATAAACGCCATTTTTTGACATTTGGGTTTTATTATTGGAAATCACTGTTTAGATGTACCTTAATCTGTGTGAATTGCTGCCATTAATAAGATTTAAAAATGTACATTTTAAGCCTACTACAAAATGTATTTTTTCACAAAACGCGATATCCGCCAGCCCAGTTTCTTTACAAAGTGCGATATAGAACGTTCTGCTGCGCGAGCTCAGGATGTCACGCGAGGAGAGAGTCACCGACGGTGAAGTGCTCCGAGTTTGCTGAGTGATTTAACGATAATATCAAAACAAAAAAACATATTTTTAAAAAGAGGATTCAATAGGCTAACTAAACGTTTACCATTTAATTGTTTATACTGTAGGCGAGCTGTCAGTCACGTAGGCTACGTCACTGATCAACAGCTGTCTGTCAGTCAGAGAATCAAAGCTTCAGAGTCAAACTAACGTTAAGGCCCGGGTATACTTCGGCCGTCCGCGTTCGTGCACCGCCCGCATGACGTAATTTTCGTCACTCGGAGGGCTCGCGGCCGGCCGCACACCCCGTCCGCGCGCAGCCCAAATTTTCAGACCGCGCGGACGGTCCGTGTGCAACAGCGCATGCGCCAGCAGTACAGAAGAGTCCACTAGGTGGAAACACGCACAGTATTGAGCACAGTGTTCAGCCGTCGAAGAAGTGTGTGCAAAGACCGGTTGAAAAACAACACGCTTGGAAAAAAAAGAGAGAATTTTTGATTCTTAAGTGTTTCTTCCAAACTATGTTGCAATGGTGGATGCACTACAGTTCTTCTCCGATCATGCCCAGCGAATGTCCCGTTGATGACAGGACTCAGTGCTGCCCTCCGATGTCTGGTACACTGTTAGACATTTATAAGAGATTTTACAGTAACTTACTGGCAACACTGTTGCCAGTAAGTTACTGTATTTGAGATTTACAGTACAATAACCGCATTTCAGTTTACAGTAACTACATGTTACTGTAATTTTGTAATACAGTACTGTTACTGTAAACCTTGGTTAACAGTGCATTAACCCTAATCCTATTCAATTATTAATACTTACTGAATTACATTAATTCTTACATTAATCTATCCTACAGAAGTAATCCAAACAGACAATTATTATGAAATATAAAATTCTTTATTTAAAACATTTTAAGTGCTTTAACTTAAACATGTAAATGTGTGGAAAAAGTTCACTTTAAAACATCCTCGAATCAAATCTTATTTTCAGAAAATCATGTATAAAAGTAATCAGAGTGCATTCAATAGCACTTATTTTACATTTTATTTACATTTACATTTATGCATTTGGCAGACGACTTGCATTGCATTCAAGATACACATTTTACATTTTGTCAGTTCTTGCTTTCCCTGGGAATTGAACCCATGACCTTGCTAGCGCCACACACTATTGTTTGAGCTACAATTTTAAAAACTCTGCAGAAAATAGTTGGTAGAATACTGTAAATAGTTGGTTGAAGAATACTGTAACTGGTGCAAAATACACATTTACATGAATAAAATATAAACAAAGAGCAAATTAATTCTGAAACAAGTTATCACAACACAACACAAACACAAGTTTCATGTCTGTACCGATCTGTGCCATCTTCCACATTGGATGATTTCAAACAGGAACCAGGATTCTGCTCCATTATGGCAAGAAGTCCCTCTAGATAAGAATGATATGAAGTTAGTCATACAATTTGAGTATACACAAACATTTTACACTGTTGGAATTTAATAAAAAATAATAATCCCATTACAATTCATCATAATGGTAAAATACTATTTTATAGACAGTTAACACTTTGAGGTACACCTAGCTCAACGTATGCTGTCTAGTCTAATCCAGTCCTGCAATGCCTTCATGAAGATGTGAAATGAAATGTTCAGTTTTTGTTTTAGCTGGTGATTCAATGTTAGGAATATTTTGAAGAATGTACTTTGTAGTGATGCTGAACCTGATTGCATATTAGAGAGGTGTCTCTGTTATTAGCTTAACAAAATTGATATTGAGTAAAAAACTAAAGAAAACTGTTAGTACATAATAGTAGCAGCAGCACAAACTACATGCTCCAAAAAAGTAATATTACTGAATCACCTCAACATGATTTCACAAACTATTTAATCAAAACAACAATGTAACCTTTTATTGCAGGATGGATTACATGTATACTGCATTAGCTTTAGTAAGGTATCCTCAAACTTAATGCTGCATTCACACGGGACGCTTCTCATTTACTTTGAATGGGTGACGTCATGCGTTGCTGAACTGAATTGTGGGTTCCGTCTCGTCGCTTCACTCACGTTGCAAGCGGCAGAAGTTGAAAGGTGTGTTGGACATCAGCTGTGGCTGGATGCAACCAATCGGCGAGAGTAGCCGCGTGCAGGCGGGGAGGAGCTGCAAACGGAGACGTGAAGTCGAACACTTTCTGCTTCCCGCAGTGATGCTTGCACTGTGTTTGCACTAGGGCTGCAACGACGCGTGCGTGCGTGAAATGCGTCGACGCGTCGGCGGCACATTATTTACGTTCTAGAATGGAACAGAAGATCTAGAATAATGGCAGCTTCTGCTCCCGGGCATAGTGAAAATGATCATTTATCATATAAAGCCAGACCGCGACATTCAAAAGTGTGGGAGTACTTTAAACAGAAGCCGAATAAAACTGTGCTTTGTTCGCTCTGTAACGCCGGTTTCACACTGCGCGCGGTGGCAGAGCCGAAGCTGTGCGCGTGGAGAGCGGGAGCTTTCACACTGCAGTCAGTGTTGCCAAGTCCGCTTTTTTCCGCGGAATTGGGCTACTTCTACACTGTTGCCGCGGGCTGTGTCTCATGTCCGCGGGTTGAAGCAAAAAAACACACATATTTAACCCCCCGAACGCGATGTTTACCAGAGAACCTCCCCGAAACGCGATTGGGCTTGTTTTGGGCTAGTTTTGAGTAACGAATGGGTGGGTTTTGTTGTGTAAACCTGGCAACCCTGCTGCCAGTGTTCTCTCGCGCAGCTGAACCGTGGCGCGTGTATTGCAACAGACGGTCACATTTTCCTGGGTTCTTCTCCGACCCCAGTACGTCTCGTGCTTTTATTTATTATGGGCTGCATATATCTCCTGTTAATGCGACCTGGTTCCGCTCTGTCCCAAACACATATGCATAATAACTTGCTGTATATAGGTAGTTTACATGATTGTAACATTAAAGTTAAGATATGCCTCTAGCTTTAATCATTTAAATGTGTCTTTGAAGTTTGGGCAAAAACTTCTGGCAGCTTTAGTCGTTGTTTATGCACATGTATCTTCAAAATAGACGACTAGTTAAACATTAACACTATGCTGAAAGCTCCTGTATGTGAACCTTTTGCAGATAAATACAAGTGCATTTTCGTTTACTATTGACACAAATCAATAAGTAAATCATACTCAACTACTATAGTAAACAACTTTTCCTAATTAGGCCTACTCTGTACACATTTTATGATGAATAGTATCATTATATATTATGTTTAAAAAGCTTCTTGTGTTCATATATTTCATTATAAAATGGCATACTATGTACACTACCCTTCCTGAAATACAATTAATATTGTCATCATTCATTGATTTCATGTTAAAATAATATACAAATTCACTACCCTCTTTGAAATACAATAATCAGTAAAAACGAATAATAAGATTAATCTGGAAAAATAATCGTTAGATTAGTCGACTAATCGAAAAAATAATCGTTAGATTAGTCGACAGAAAAAATAATCGTTAGTTGCAGCTCTAGTTTGCACACTTTATCAGCTGAAGTGAAATAAATGCAATATTTGTCAATGCACAGATGTTTCAGAGACATTTTTTGTCATGTAATACTTTATGCACTACTTAATACAGCGTGTGTTTGTACAAGAATAAAGTTAACATACAAGCCTAAACTATCAATGAAGTGAGGGTCTACGTTTTTCATCTGTTTTATTTTGATAAACATGACAATATAACATCGCAACTACATGAAAAGAGATTTAACTGTTATAAAAAAGAGATTTGTGCGCATTAGAGGAACTGAAGGTTTTAGAATAAACACGAAACACATGTGATCGCTGTCATGCGGAGAATCTGGCCAATCGTGGAACAGCTGTGTCCTCATCAAAGTCCGTGCAGTCGCTCTGGAGAAACTGCACCGGCTGTATTAGCCGACTGCTCTCGAATCGCTCTCGCGGTGCTTTGATGCCATACGTCACTGTCACGTGGCGTTGGCGCTGTCTCAGGTCAGACAAAATTTCTAACCGGCATGACGCCCTGTGTGAATGCAGCGTAAGTGTCTGTGTACATTACATATCCTATTAAAAAAGTGTCTCACCTAGTCCAAGTTTTTCCATTCAAACTCCATTAGGTGGCGAAGGAAGGATGACACTCTGTTGTTGATTACAGTTGTCTTCCTGTTCACAACTTCCCCGGTCTTCCGACTCACTCCGGTTTTGGTGGTGCATCTTGTTCCCTCCTCTGGGTTTTTTCTCACGAAAAAAACTTAAAGCAAGAGAAAATTAAGAGAATAAAGATATTTTAAATTTCATCACCCTTAGTGCCTTTGCTTTAAATGTTTTTGGTAACACTTTAGAATAATGGTCCGTCATTAAACGGATAGTTCACCAAAAAAAAAAAAAAAAGTAAATTCTGTCATTTTCTCGCCCTGTTCTAAACCTTTTAAAGAATGTTTGTAAACAGACAATTTTGAGGCACCATTCACTTCCATGGTAGGAAAAAATTACTATAGAAGTGAATGGTGCCTCAATCTGTTAGGTTACAAACATTCTTCATCTTCTTTTGTGTTCAGAAATGTATTCAGGTTTGCACTTGAGCAACATTATTCTAAAGTTTTGCCAGAGCCCGTCTACGGAGAGCCTGCCCACTCCCTATTAAGCCCTGTTGTACAGAATTTTGGTTGTAGTACCACCAGAGTTCCACTGGGGGCGATCGCCATGAGTGCAAAATGAATGGAAGTCAATGGGGCTTGACGGCTAAATTTGTCTCTTTCACCCGATTGCCGTTGAGAAATCTCAGAAATGATTGTAGATTTTGCAAGTTCAACATGGGTTTTAGGTCGAAAGTTGAATGAACGAGTACTTATGTCCTTTTGATTTCTTACAGGTTGAGTTGTTGTTGTCCATAACACGCTAGCATTCTGCTAATGAACGCTGATTGGTCAGTGAAGGACTGATTACGACCAGAGATCCCGCTTGATGGCATCGTGTCATCTGAAGCGGGACCAGAAACAAACAAAACAAAAACTCTTCTAGCACGTGTATTTACCTGTGTCAGCTGTGTTGTCGATGCCTCGAGAGAAAAGAAAGTGCAGAGCGCGAAAGCACCAGAGCGACTGAAGGATTGCCGTTAAGCAGTATCTCTGGTCGTACATGTGTATGACGTCATTGACACTTTAAAAGACTTTTTAAAGCAAATAAGTGACTCTAAAAAATCTAACACCCAGCAATGTGTAATTTATTTGCATTTCCTTTCGAATACAACATTCAAATTACTAGATAAAAAATTATATCCTGAGAAAAGTGGATTTTTATTGGTATAGCGCCATAGACCTCCATTCATTCTGCACTCGTCCTGTGAGCGCCCTCATATGGAATCAGAGAGGAACTGCAACCAGTTCAGAAGCCGGAAGTTCAGTGAGAGTGAAACTTCTCGCCATATTAGACATTCTCTGGTTTTGCCATGTTTTTTTCATAAATTATATTTCATCTGCCAAAATCATCCAAAAATTGTCCAGGACTGCTTCAATTCCAGAAAATAAAATTATAATCTGTCAGTCCTGGACAAACACAGTTTTGGATTATTTTAGTATAATACAATTTATGAAAAAAAAAAACATGGTACATGGCTAGTTACAGCTAAAAAGAGGTGGAAAAACTAAATAATTTTGTGATTCTGTTAAACAGACCCGACTAAAACATACAAGAAAAACTTTGAATTATCAGTAATATGTGGAGAAACAAAGAGGACTAACGTTACTTACCGCTGTATGAGTTCCAGTGTCGCACAGCACAGGCAGGCTCCTGGTTTTCTTATCTAAAATGTAAAATAAATAATGTCAATCCAAATGTAAACTTTGTTTGTTAACGACATTATTTTTGCAACTAGTGGCCAACGTTAATTTACTAACTAACGTCGTCCTAATGTACGCTTAATATGCTCGATAAACAAAATCTTCATTGTATTGGTAAAGTTAATTCAATAAACTCACTAACGTTAAGTCTTTTTAAAAATAAAACGTTAGGTTTACGTTACCTCAGTTTTAGTACCAAAGTTTAAGCAAATGATAACCTAACGTTATGTAAAGTATGTTGTCCGGGCCGTGAGCTCTCTCCTCGGGCAGTAACGTTACACACGACGCTGGCTGCACTGGTTCCTAATCTAATTCAATAAACTCTTCTTTTTTTTAAATAAAACGTTAGGTTTGCCTCAGTTTTTAGCAGCAAAGTTTAAGCAAATGATAACCTAACGTTATGTAAAGTATGTTGTCCGGACTGTGAGCTCTCTCCTCGGGCAAAACTTACAACGCTGCGCCGGTTCCTAATCTAATTCAATAAATTCATAAAACGTTAGATTTACCTCAGTTTTTAGCACCAATGCTGACAAGCTAAAATTGGGGTGCAGACAACCGCGGATAGTACAAATCACACTTACCTTGCTTGTTTGCCGTTCTCACGAGGGATGAAAAAATCTTCGCATGGTGTCCGGACACAGCTCATATGTTCTCTGGAACCGTGAGCTCTCTCCTCGGGTGAAACTTTCAACGCTGCACTGATGGTTCCTAATATAAATCTAAAGCAAATCCTGTCGATCCCAATTGTGCCAAATAGGCCGTTGTGGTAAATACAGTAGGCTATTATACTTTATTTTTAAAAAATACAGGAAATCACTGTATTTGGTGTTTGACGTCATATAAAATACCCATGATGCAACGGGAATTACAGTTATTTACTGTAAAGAGAATTTACAGTATTATACTGGGTGATATATAGTAAATAACTGTACAAATTACAGAAATGTCTAACAGTGTAGAGCATAGGCACTTTTTTACTGCGCATGTGTCGAACGCGATCATCAGCGCGTATCCGTTGTGTAGTATACTTTGAAAGACGCGCGGACAGGGCTGCGCGAGTGACGCGTCCGGGCGCGGTAAGTGAAGTATACCCGGGCCTTTATGGATTTCGATGACGGATTGGTGCCGGTCATTCCAGCTGCTGTTGGGAGAAAGAGGAAGGCATCTAAAGAAAATCATCAAAGGGAGAAGACAAACGGGCAAGGCATTCAGGGGAGGGAAAACATCCAAAGATGAATTGTGGTCATCGTGCGACTGCGAGTAATGTTGGTCTGTGTCATGCCGACAAACTGTCAGATGAAGATGTAGCCTTTAACTTCACAAAAATGTATAAAAACGCTACAAAAGTGGACCAGGATAACATTGATTCACTAGCTTTTCTTAATGGTATTACAGTAGTAGAATAAAGCCTAAGGTGGATATATAGCGTTTTGCAAAAAAAAATAAAAAATGTTATGATGTTCTGGCCAAAACTAACTCGGAATCTTATTATTATTAATCAATCTTTGTATATTCTATTCCATATATTTATGATGTATTGTTTTTTTAACCAATTTAAGATGTTTGACAATGTTAAGATAAATATGTTGCATTTTGGCATGGTTTTTGACTTATTTATGAACTATTTATGGACATAAAATTAAATAAAAAATATCCTGGATTTGAAGAATATTGTGTCCCTGGCCTTCACTGAGCTCAAGTAATAGTTTAATGTACAAAAAATTGTGAATGAACTTGACTGTTGATGTCTTAAATAATAATGTCAAATAACCAACATTTCTCAAAATGGATATATCTCATTTTGCAACGAAACTCTTCATATATTAGTTGGAGTAATTCTATTAATATTTTTATTCATGGGTGTCGGAAGCAAAAAAAATGTGGGTGGGTCCTATCTCAGAAAAAATGTACTGGTAGTTGCCATTTACATTAAGTACAAATATAGTGCCTTGTTTTGTAAACGTCTGGTTGGCCAAGACAAAATTATGGGTATCACTGTAACATTGAGAGTGTCAATAGTGTAGGGGTAACATACATGGCATCAAGTTTTGACGCAAATCGACCCGAGGTTCGAATCCGCCTTTTGCCAAACTCACTCTACTCCTTTTTCCCATCACATATCAGATCGGAAAGGCATTTTTTTTCAATAAAAATGAAGAAAATATTAGAAAAGTGGAAATAAAGCATCTAAAGTGTTTAATAATAAGTGTTTATCGGTTAGGGGTAGGTAAACAGACATGTGCTGAATTAGAAACGATAAAAGTGAGTGGGTCCAATATCATTGATCGTAAAAAGTGGGTGGGTCTTGTCCCACCCACATACAATGGTTCCGATGCCCAAAATACTCTAGAACCACCCAGAACACTGTCTTGACATTGTTAAAGGTAAATTTCCCGATAATTTACTCACCCCCATTTCATCCAAGGTGTTCATGTCTTTCTTTAGTCGAAAAGAAGTTACGTTTTTTGAGGAAAACATTCCAGCATTTTTCTCCATATAATGTATTTCAATTGCAACAGATTGAAGGTCCAAATCAATGCAGTTTCAAAGAGCTTCAAAAGGCTCTGCACAATCCCAGCCGAGGAATACAGTCTTATCTAGTGAAACGATCTGTCATTTTCTAAAAATAAATTAATTTATGCTTTTTAACCTCAAACGCTCGACTTCGGTGTTGGGATTCTTCACGACGTATGACGTCATCACGTCGGAAAGGTCACGGCTGTGATGTACATGGAAGTACTGACCCAGTGCCGAAAAACTCCATCTCATGTTCTCCTCCAACTTTAAAATTGTTTGACATTGTTATTTTCCCTTTATTTTTAAAAAAGGGCGTTTGATTTAGTCTTTGCACATTCGTTTAACACTGTCGGTACTTCTACGTACATCACAGCCGTGACCTTTCCGACGTGATGATGTCATACGTCGTGAAAAAGCCCAACACAGAGGTCGAGCATTTAAGGTTAAAGAGTATATAAATGTTTTTGTTTTTTTTAAATGACCGATCGTTTCACTAGATAAGACCCTATTCCTCGTCTGGGATCGTGCAGAGCCTCTGAAGCCCTTCAAAGTGCTTTGAAACTGCATTGATTTGGACCTTCAACCCGTGGGTTGCCATTAAAAAACACTATATGGAGAAAAATGCTGGAATGTTTTCCTCAAAAAACTTAATTTATTTTCGACTGCACTGTAAAAAAAATGGTTGTACAACAAAAAAAATCTTAGTACTCATTTCCCCAAGCTTTTTCTTGTTGACTCTTGTTGTAAATAACTGTTATATGAACTGAAAATATGTTGTCTGTGACACAAAAAATGTTTAGTTGAGTCAACTTGACATTATTTGTCTTCTGGAGAGGTGCAACTATTCTTTAACAAATATTTTGTAGTTGAGCCAATTCAAAAAATGTTGTCCATTGGAAACATAAATTCTTAAGAATTAACATGTTTAGATGTTGATTTTTTCATTTGGTCATCACCATTTTGTTGATGAGTGTTTCCTTTGGTTGGCCAGTTTGACTCTTTGTGTGAGTTTGTGGTCTTTGTAACAGTGTTCAGCAAAACGCATAATTTGTTGCAATGAAAAAGACCAAGATGATCTAGTTTTCAGCCTCATTAACTCAAATAAATCACTAATCTCATTTATGACCAAAAGTAAATATTATTTTATTAATATTTTACCAGCAAAACTTTATTGATGCAGAGCAGACATTCTGAATTTAAAATACTCTACGTGTTAAAAAGTATTTTGGCACACACAGACATCAAGAATCAGCATAAGAATCTCAACAATGGTGACATGCTTCATGCCGCAATGCATGCTGGGAGCCAGCATAGTATTAAAATGATGGCTCCCAGCATGCATTGTGGCATGAAACATGTCACCATGGCTGAGATTCATATGCTGATTCTTGATATCTGTGCGTTTGTGTATCTAAAACAAATCCCACAAGGTTTTTAAAAATCAAAATACAGCATGACTGATCTGTTGCAGAAAAGTTTTTTTCATTAATTTTATCAAAAAATAATCACTTTTGATCAGGAATAAAGTAGTAAACTACACCCCTTTATAATGCTGTCATCTAGAACACCTGATCAATTTTGGTTATGGCTTTCTTTGCAACAAATTATGTGTTTTGCTAAAAACTGTTACAAAGAACACAAACTCACATAAAATGCCAAGAGTCAAACTGCCCAACTAAAGGAAACACTCATCACCAAAATGGTGACCAAACATTTTCAATAAAAAATCTTCTGTAAAGAAAGATAGACACAAACTGTTGAATTGGCTCAACTACAAAAGATTTGTTACAGAATAGTTGCATATCTCCAGAAAACAAATAATGTCAAGCTGACTCAACTAAACGTTTTTTTTTTTTGGTGTGTGTGTGTGTGTGTGTGTGTGTGTGTGTGTGTGTGTGTGTGTGTGTGTGTGTGTGTGTGTGTGTGTGTGTGTGTGTGTGTGTGTGTGTGTGTGTGTGTGTGTGTGTGTGTGTGTGTGTGTGTGTGTGTGTGTGTGTGTGTGTGTGTGTGTGTGTGTGTGTGTGTGTGTGTGTGTGTTACAGACAACTTATTTTCAGTTCGTATAACTGTTATTTGAGTCAAACTTGAGTCAACAAGAACCAGGGGAAATAAGGTATTAAGATTTTTTTTTTGCGGTACGAGATTTTTACAGTGTGGATTTTTGATGAACCAACACAACAAAATCAGTCTTTGCAACTTTTTCAAGTTGTGTTGTTTACAGTGTGAAGAAAGAAAGACATGAACATCTTGGATGAGATGGGGGTGAGTAAATTATCAGGAAATTTTCATTTTGAAGTGAACTAATCCATTAACTAAAACTGAAACTATTAAGAAGCATTTTCGTTAATTGAAATAAAGCTGAACTAAAACATAAATATTTGATAAAAAAAATAAGCTAAAGCTAAATAGAAAAAAGAAACCTAAAACTAATAAAGTTGACAATTCAAAAAATTACTAAAATAAACTAAAATTATATATATTTTCACCTTTTTATATGATAAAGTCATATAAAACAAATTCTTCTCTTTTTGATCTTTTGGTTTGGTTTCCAGATGCCCCGACTGTTCATATGAAGTCTGATCCTGTATCTGTGAACTTGGGAGACACCGCTGACTTGCTGTGTGTCGCTGATGCCAACCCCATCACCTCCAGTATGTTTTCGTGGAAGTGGATGGTGAGTGATGTTCTTTGTCACTTCTGTTTTTTCTTTCTCTTTTGCTTATTCTCACCCTTTCCCGCTATATTGTCCTTTGTTAGCTGAGCTCACTCGCTATCTCTCTTTTTATCACCTCTATTTATCTCTCACATCTCTCCTCTTTGTCTCTAACTCCCTCTTTCTCTCTGGCTTCTCTTTTCTCACCATGTGCCACAGCTACTCTGTAATAGAGGTGCTATATTTCACCCTTCTAACTACAACAATGTCTCACCTTTATGCTTAATACTTCTGGTCTAAATGGAGAAAAATAGCTTTCATTAAAACTTCCTTTCCAAAGGCCACATTTCTCAGTGTTAGCCGCAATTGCGGCCATTTCCGACCATTTGTGCATCTATAGTGCCCCATATTCTTAGTCAGTGTCTGTGATACCTCAAGCCGCCCTCTTTCTCTATATGCTTTTATGTGTGGTTTGGGAAAAATTATGTTGGTATGAAGTCGTTGTCTGTCTTTGGCTCTCTGACCTTTTTTTGTGAGTTTGTGGCTTTTTTTGACCTGTTCTTTTTTTACAAACAGGGTGAAGAGGAAGTAGATGATCTGGGAGAGCAGAGTGAAGATGAAGGCACTGGTTTGTTAACTATATATGAGGCGACCCGTGACCAGGCAGGTTTTTACCAGTGTACAGCAGACAACGGCATAGAACCTCCAGGAAGTGTTGAAGGACAGCTCATCGTACGCTGTGAGTCCTCTCAGTCATATCATTGTTTAAGGTGGGGGAAAAAAAGTTATTAAACAGAATGTCTAGGCTTTTCTTTTGACTACATTGAAAGTGAATGAAGAGTGGAACTGTCAAGCTCCAAAAATGAATAAAAAGTATAATAGAAGTAGTCCATATGACCAGTGGTTATCTCGTCAATGAAAATTACTGACAAAATGATTTTGATTTCCTTTGTGAAATTATTAAATATGTTTAAATGAATGTAGTCCCACTTTATCTTAGGTGGCCTTAACTACTATGCACTTATTGTGTTCATATTGTATTGCAAAAGACTTTTGCTGATATTGAGGTGGATACGGGTAAAGTTAGGGACAGGTGTGGTGATGTGGGTAAGTTTAAGGGTAGGGTTAAGTGTACACTCTAAAAAATGCTGGGTTAAAAATAACCAAAGTTGGGTTTAAAATGGACTAACCCAACAATTGGGTTGTTTTAACCCAGCGGTTGGGTTAAATGTTTGCTTAAAACAACCCAATTGCTGGGTTAAAACAGCCCAATTGCTGGGTTAAAACAACCCAATTGCTGGGTTAGTCCATTTTCAACCCAACTTGGGTTATTTTTAACCCAGCATTTTTTAGAGTGTAAGGGAAGGGTCAACAGTGGAATTATAAATGTGACATACATTAATTACAGATGTAATTACATGCAGGTAATCTTTAAAATGTAAGTACAATGTAAAAACATATACGTACACAATAAGTGCATTGTATAAAATTATTAATTCAAATGTTAGTACATAGTAGTTAAGGCCACCTATTATAAAGTGGGTCCATGAGAATACTTTTTTCATTTTTGCACTTTCTTATCAACTAAAACTGATTAAACATAATATTGACTCAATTTAACTGACATTTTTGTTAAAACTATGATTTAAAAAATGTCTAAAATGAACACTGTATACAGAGGCGTAGCAAGCTTTTCAAAAGTGTGGGGGATGGATGTAGTTTGTTTGTTAACAATAAAAACGATGAATACAATGTCAGAAGGGTACAAAAGGTATAACATACACGATATATAATATATATATTATACATACCTTGGTTTTTTTTAACCACTGTGTTCGGTTGGGTTCTGATGGCTATAGTCACATCAGTTTTTTGCTATTCTATTCTTAGGCGACGGGAACAGAAAGAGGTTAAGGAGAAAAAAAAATGCACATTTTTATTTACTTAAAAGACTTGAAAAAACTTACTTAAACTTAAAACTTTACTTAAAAAAAACCTTGTACACATTCCTAGTGTATAGTATAATATAAAATAAATATATATAAAGATTTACACTGGCAGCTCAGAGCTGAACAGCAGCATTTAAGTATGAAATTTAATGAATAAATGTAAAAATAAAACACTACATCTACTTCATTATAAAATAAATTGATTCTTATTAAAGCTACTGTATTAATGTTTTTCAGTCAAGAACAGAGAGTGCTTTTCTATGTCTTTTGTAGTTTTATTAACATTAAAGTCCCCATAGTAGGAAATAATATGGAAGTCAATGGCTACCATCAGCTGTCTGTGTTCAACAGAAGAAATGAATACAGGTTTGGAACAACATTAGAGTGAGTAAATAATGACAGAATTTTAGAGGTGAACTGTCCCTTTAAGGACAGCGTGTTCATTATAGGCTGCGCTGCTGTCAATTTAAGACGTGCATCTAATATACAGACACACACACACCGATTTTACTTTCACTTTACATATAACCGACTGTGTTTATGTTAACCTTGTGTGTATATGATAGTATTAGCACAGTAAGACGACTTAGTCCAGTAATCTCGTGTTTGACAGGCGTTTAGTGCGCAAGCTCTAAAACGGTGCATAAGCACGCAAATAACCGGCAAGGCTTTAAAACGCAAGCAAATAATGAACTTTCGTGATTGTGAATAACTATAGTGTTCTGTGAGTATAACTCTCTGACACCAGCATTGCAAGCGTGTCTAGAACTGTGTATAGTGATTGGATATTTGCTCATATCAGCACATAGACTCACAGGCACACTGCAAAAACAAAACAAAAAAACAATGCAATTCACAAGCGCGTATTGAACCGTGAATGCCGTACCAAACGGTTTAATATTATAATGAGAATTGTGGCATCCCTAAAGCGTTTGTGCAAAACTGCGGGAAAACTGCAGAAAAAGTGTGGGTGTTGAACCCTTTCACCGGGAAAAGTGTGGGAATTTCAAAAGTTTGAAATCCTTCAAAGTTTTGGGGTCACTAAGATTTTTTTTTTAAAGTAATACTTTTATTCAGCAATAATGCATTGATCAAAAGTGACAGTAAAGACTTTTACATTGTTCCAAAATAAATGCTGTTGTTTTGAAATTTCTATTCATCAAAGAATCATGAAAAAATGAATAACAGTTTCCACAAAAATATTCAGCAGCACAACTGTTTTCAACAGTGATAATAATAATTTTTTGTTGTGCAGTAAATCAGCTGAAGGATCATGGGACTCTGAAGACTGGAATAATGATGCTGAAAATGCACATACATATCATTTTTAAATATATTAAAATAGAAAACAGTTATATTAAATTGTAATAATATATCACAATATCACTTTTTTATTGTATTTTTATCCAAATAATTGCAGCTTTGAGCATAATAAACTTTTCTTCAAAAACGTCTTACTGACCCCAAACATTTGAATGTTACTGTATATTCCATTTCTTTTAAATGAGTATGGTCTTCAAAACACTTGTTCCATGTTCCTGCAGTTGCTCCAGAGCTTCAGAAGGGACCGCAGTGGAGGAAGGTGGCCAGCCGAGGGGACGGCAGCAACGATGCAAATGTGGTGTGCCAGGCACAAGGCGTTCCTCGTGTGCACTTCACCTGGGCAAAAAATGGATTCCCTTTGGACTTCGGCAACCCCAGGTTGATCCGCTTTTGTCATTAGCTTCATCCAGCATTGGTTGTCAAGACCTGTTGTCTTTGGTTTGTTGTAGCTAAGTCCTTTCATAAAGGTAAAAAATACACAAAATCTCTTCTAAAAAAGAGAATAGACTTAGTGTTTGGGTTAATTAGCGTATAGTATTGCACATTGCCTAATGTAAGATCAGTAGAATGGCAAATTCCCATTTAAATAGCTCTGTGTGTGTGTGTGGTTTCAAGATGGTAGTTCAGCTGAGCGTGGAGCATGATCACATACTTGTGTTTGTGTGTGTGTGGAATGTGTAATGACAGTGTTAAAAACTTAATTAAAGGTGCATATGTGTTTGGTTTATGTTTGTTTCATGTGTTTTAGAGCTTGTAAAGAGCTTGTATTGTGTGTGTGCATGCATGCGTGTGTATGTGTGTGTGTGTGTGTGTGTGTGTGTGTGTGTGTGTGTGTGTGTGTGTGAGAGTGCATTCATTCGCATACCCAATTGTGAATGGCCTTTTCTTTCAAACTATCTATATAGGATTTTTGCTTTTGCTGCCTTGCAGGACTTTCATTTCCTTAGGGAAATGCAAAACTGTTTTGATTGTGCTTTAATACTAAATTATACTTAAATTGTAGTCTGATTTTAGTGTTTATGTGACCTTATACAGGTACGAGGAGAAGACGGTGGTGACAGGTACTATCCATAGCAGCGTTCTAACCGTCATAAATGTGAGTGCTGCGCTGGACTACGCCATCTTCACCTGCACTGCCCACAACAACATGGGAAAAGACTCTCTAGACATCCAGCTCCTCAGCACCAGTACGTACAAACAGGAAATGAGTGGCTCAATGCCAAGTTGGAACGGTCAGCTTTGGCTGCAGGGTCAGGTGACCTTCTCTTGACCCCCACTGAAAGGTGAATGTGAATTAGCATAGATTTATGAATAAATAAAAGCATAATGAATTAAAACAAACAGACACGATGTCTGGGTGTCACGTTTCTTATCTCCAACTCATAAACGCACACAAAGATGATGAGCAGAGCCATGAAAGAGATTTTTCTCGACCTGAGCACCAATTGTGATATTAATTATTCAGTTGTGGTAATCAACATCCTCTCGTTTTCAGTCTGTCCCTTTATTTACAGAACAATTGAGTGGATCGATATGTCTACCTCTCTCACAATGACTGCCACCCTCTCTCCTTGTAATACTAATGATGTTACTTTTTTACTCTGCAAATCACCTCCGTTTCTCCAGCATTGAGAGTTCCTCAGAGCATTATTATTAGAACATTTGTTTTAAAAAAAACACGCTCTCGATAACCGTTTGGAAACTCATGGCTTAAAAACTGCACAAACATTGTTAACACACTTATAATTGATATTTGCACCAAGGTTGCTATACAAAAATATATACAAAAAGATGTAAGTTCCTAACATTTATTATACATCATATATTAGGCAGCAAGTGAACGTTTTGTCCTCAAAGTTGATGTGTTAGAAGCAGGAAAAATGGGCAAGCGTAAGTATTTGAGCGAGTTTGACAAGGACCAGAATGTGATGGCTAGACGACTGGGTCAGAGCATTTCCAAAACTGCAGCTCTTATGGGGTATACCTGGTATGTTTATATAAGGTTATATAACGGTTTAAAAGTTGTTGTTTTTTACAATTGCCAGTTCTCTGTTGTACTCTCTTTCCTTGTTCTCTCTCTCTCTCTCTCTCTCTCTCTCTATGAGGTCTGTGGATTCGACTCAGGCAGGCACGTTTAATGTTTATCATAAAAAACATGAAATACAATCCAATATCCGCCTCTTTTTGTCCACACCTTCTTCTCTGTTTTTACTGCCGTGAATATTCATAATTAATCTCACACCGCGATAATAAATTTTATGTGCCTCTTATCATCAGTCGGCTGGAATGGAATGGTGCAGATTTTTGCTCCCTGCTTTGCTATTTCAGATTGACCACTTCACCCCCTCCCAAGAGACCCAACAAGATAATTAACCAGTTTCATAGTGAAGTGTATTGACAAACATATTTCTTTCTGTCTGTACAGTAGCCTGTTAATTTCTTTCTCGTTGTCTCTCTCAGTCTCTCTTAAATACCCCTCTTAAATAAACATTCTCCAAGGCCAAGAAGTGCTAAGATTTAGGCAGTAGTTGTTTTTTTCTTATATTAATACGTTTTATGTTCTCTCTATTTCTCTCTATGTCTCTCTCAGACCACCCTGATCCCCCATCAGACCTGAAGCTGCTGAGTGTTAACCATAACTCAGTGACTCTGGAATGGATGCCCGGGTTTGACGGTGGTTTGACACAGAACTTCCGTGTCAGGTGAAGTTGTCATAAATGCAGCTGAGGTGTCTAAAACATGGTGTTTGTTGTGGATATGTTTTATCTCTTAGTCTCTAGTGTGTCACAACATTGCACACATTCCTGTTGACTGATATAAATGTTTATCTAAGTCCATGGCACCGTAATTTCTATATTTTTCCCTGATAGGAAAGGCAGGTTTATTTCATAGTAAATCAGTTCTGTCTGGTCCAGAGTTTGAGACCATGTTGAAAGTGAGGGATTCAAAATCTGATGTAAACTTCAAATACATCAATGATAAAGTCTAATTTAAATCTAAAAAACTGAATAGTTTTAAAATATGGAAATATTGACAACACCTACACTCTCAGAAAAAAACGTACAGTGGAGGTACAATTTTGTTCCTTGGGGAACAAAACGTATAACTGTACCTTTAAAGGTACACAATTGGTCCGTAGGGTACACTCTAAAAAAAAAGGCTCGTAATCATAGGGGAACCTTTTTTAGTGCTATATAGCACCAATTTTGGTGCTTCAGTGGTTCTTCAGCGGTTCTTCAGAGGTGCTATATAGCACCTTAGTCAAAGAACCTCTGAAGAACCGCTGAAGAACCTCTGAAGAACCGCTGAAGAACCACTGAAGCACCAAAATTGGTGCTATATAGCACTAAAAAAGGTTCCCCTATGATTACAAGCCAAGAACCATTTTGGTGCAATATAGAACCTTTTTTTTTTTAGAGTGTACAATTAAACCATTGGCAGGCAAGTTCGGTCCTAGTGAGTCACTGTCCTGCCGAGTTTGGCTCCAACCCTGAAAGACATCCATTGAAGCTCTTATTGAGAATTAACAGAGGTTTAGATGTTGGTTTTATTGAAAATATTTGGTCACCATTATGGTTATCAGTGTTTCCTTTAGTTGGGCAGTTTGACTCTTGGCTTTTTATGCGAGTTTGTGGTTTTTGTTATAGTGTTAACAAAACACATAATCTGTATCATGTCAAAATAAGCCCTAAACAAAATTGTCATGAAGAAAAATGTTTGACTAAACTCATCACTGATTAAAAATATGAATAAATAATATTCACCATCAATACTTTCTTGCCACAGATCAGGCATTCTGAATTTTGATTTCTAAATACATTCCTGGGGTGAAAAAAAGTTTAGACGCACACAGATATCAAGAATCAGCATATGAATCTCAACAATGGTGACATACTTAATGCTGCAATGCATACTGGGAGCCATGAGTTTTATACTGTGGTAGCTTAGGGTTGGAGCTAAACTCTGCAGGACATCAGCTCTCTAGGACCGAACTTGCCTACCCTTGACTTAGAGGTACAAAAATGTACCCTTAAGGGTACCACCCCAGTGACGGACACTTGTACCTTAAAACGTAAAATTTTGTACTCTTTTTTTTTTTATCAACATTGTGTTGCCTGAGGAGGGAACGAGACACTGTGTCATGGCGTTGATGCTATAGGAACGCCATGACGCAGTGTTGAGGTCCCTTGAAAGGGAAAGTCTTAGGGTCACATATGTAACCCAGTTCCCTGAGCAGGGAACGACACACTGCATCATGACATTGATGCTATAGGAACGACATAACGCACCATTGAGGTCCCTCGAAAGGGAACGTCTCAGGGTTATGTATTTAATCAGGTTCCCTTAGAAGGATAACGGCACATTGCAGCCTTGAGGTCCTTTGAAACGGAACATCTCAGGGTTACATATGAAACCTGGTTCTCTCAGAAGGGAATGACACACTGCATCATGACAACGATGCTATAGAAACACCATGACACAGTGTTGAGGTTCCTCGAAAGGGTACATAGAAAATGTATATAAAATTAATAAGAAATGTTAAATATTCTGTACTTATTGTGAGCACCTTGAATGCAGAAACTTAAATATTCAGGGTTAGTTCACCCAAAAAATTGTAATTATCCCATAATTTACTCACCCTCAAGCCATCCTAGGTGTATAAAACTTATTTCAGTTAACCATAATCTAAGTTATATTAAAAAATATCCTAGCTCTTCCAAGCTTTATAATGGGATTGAATGGAACCATAGATTTTGAAGCCCAAAAAAGTGAGATAGTAACTGAGATTTTAAAAAAGCGCATCCATCCATCATACAAATAATCCAAACTGATCCAGGGTATTAATAAAGGCCTTCTGAAGCGAAGTGATTTGCTTTTGTAAGAAAAATAAAAACTATAATCACTGACTTCCGGTACCGTCCGTACGCAAGTCTTGTTCGGGCTGAAGAGTGACCTCTGACCCAACGCATGACTTATTGACGAATGCGGAAGCACAGAGGATGCATAACAAAACACCGGTCACGAATTAGAAGTCAAAAACTAGAATTTTTTTTTAAAGAGAAATGTCAGAGGAGCTTGAGTTTGTTGCCCAGCCCTATTTGTTTGAACCATGAGAGGTGCTCTACTCTCACCTAAACTTACCTATATCCTACAACATTTTATCGTAGGATAAACTAGTACAGTTTATCATTTAAAAATATGGATTTTTTTTTTTTTTTTTACTAAAACGACATACGCCGGAACTACAATCTCTTGTGAACGTGCGGACAAATGTTTTCGGAAGCTAGTACAGTTTATCATGTTAAAAAAATGTTTTTTTGTTTTTTTTTTGTTTACAAAAACGCATCACTTTGCTTCAGAAGGCCTTTATTAACCCCCTGGAGCCATTTTGATTACTTTTATGATGGATGGATGCGATTTTTTTAAATCTCAGTTACTATTTACTTCCATTATAAAGCTTGGAAGAACCAGAATATGTTTTAATATAATTGATTGTATTTGGCTGAAAGAAGAAAGTCATATACACATCAGGTTTTACAAACCAAATATCAGAAAATTCACCTTTTGACACAAATTACTAATGAAATGAATAATGACATATTAATTGATACATTTATTCATATGTATTAAAAATAAAAATAGAAACAATTTCATCTGTATGGGGACCCCATTGTATGAAAGTGGAATATAAAATAATTTAAGAACATAAATTAATAGGAATAAAAAATAAGTTACGTATGAAAATACATAATAATGAAGGACATAAATTGAAATAAATAGTTTGAAGTATATACATTTTGAAGTTTATTTACTTATTTCACTTAGATGTCTGTGTGATAATAAATTTGGTCATAAAAAAAGAGAAAAAGTAGAAAACAAAAGCTTTTCTATAAGTGGTCTCAGACTTTTGGGCAGGTGTCATTTAAGAACAGAACAATTAAAGGAAAACATACGTTTAATTTAGAAATAGATGTAAATAAATAATAAAGAAAGAAACATATGCAAGTATATAAACATTAGCATCTGTTTTATTGACAGGTACCAGTGGGCGGGATCAGCAAGTTTCATGTATGTGGACGTGTTTCCTCCGACAGCTACTGTGTATACTGTCACGGGCCTTAATCCTTCCACTGCGTACAACTTTTCGGTCAACGCTCTCAATACAATGGGAGAGAGCAGCTATGCAGACAACAACAAAGTACTGACTGTCACCACTGCCGGTAAATTCAGTCTGTCTAATAAAACTTTCCTGACACATAAACAAATTTATTTGTCATTTGGGTTCTGACCACGGTGGGTTTTCTTGTAGGTTTAGGTACAGGCTTTACTTCCCCTTGATTTGATGAGCCATTCATCAATCTGACCAATCACATCTCATTTGTAAGGCAAAGATCACGGCTGAGTCTCATGCAAATAAGCCGAATGACTGAACGTCTACACCAATCAGTGCACCAGTGTGTTTTCTGAATGCATATTTCAGTCTGTATTTTGCCCAGTGTGCGAGGGAGAGGGAGAAAAATCGAGCGATAGAGGGAGAGAGACAGAAAACAAAACCGTGTGATGTATGATAAATGATGATAAGCCACATTCCCTCGGCAAACATAATGAATTCTGCAATTGTAATGTCATAGCATTTGATTTGCAAAACAAATTAGTCATGAGCGCAGGCAGCTGACGGAAGTACAGAAAACACAACATGGCTCTGCCACAGAGTTCACTGACAGTAGAACTGACAAAGCTTAGTTATTTAATAATTATGAGCTATTTAAAGGGAAATTCTGTCTTTTTTTTTTACTCACACTTTTCATAGCAAACCCATATTTTTCTCTCTTTCAAGGAGCACAAAAGGAGATATTTTAAGAATGTCCAAGCTGCTGTTTTATATACAACAAAACCATACAGTGACCAGTGGCTGTTAAGACCGAAAAAAGGCTATAGCTTTCTGTGAAGAACAGACCAAAAACGTTTTTTTTTTGCTAAAATATCTCCACTTTTCCACCATCGGGCCTAACAGCAAGGAACGGTTTCAGTTATATTTCTGCTTGAGCGTAGTTTCGCCACGGCACCATTACAAACCCGGAATTCTCAGCACAATGTGCTGGTAGACTGCATAGTGACATCGGCACTCAGGATTGGTCACTTTTCTGTCCCAGACGAGGAATAGGGTCTTATCTAGCGAAACCATCGGTCAAAAAAAATAAAATAATAATATACTTTTTAACCTAGATTGCTCATCTTGCGTTGCTCTGCGGCTTGCCACAGATTGCATAATCACACCGGAAAGGTCACGCTAGACATAGGCAGAAGTACCGCCCCAAGAGAACGTGCGAGGACAAATACAAACGCCCTTTTTTACTAAAAACACTCCATCTTCAACTTCAAAATCGTCTGACATCATTGTTTTACCTTTTTTTGCTAAAGGACGTTTGTATTAGTCTTCGCATGTGTGCTTTGTGAACACGGGGGCGGTACTTCTGCCTACGTCTAGCGTGACATTTACGACGTGATTACGCAATCCGAGCCGCAGAGCAAGATGAGCAATTTAGGTGAAAAGGTTTTTTTCTTTTTTTTATGGCCGATTGTTTCCCTAGATAAAACTCTATTCCTTGTCTGGGATCGTGCAGATCCTCTGAAGCCCCTTGAAGCCCTTTGAAACTGCATTGATTTGGACCTTTAACTTTTTGGTTGCCATTGAAGTCTATAATGTGGAGAAAAATCCTGGAATGTTTTCCTCAAAAAACTAAATTTTTCTTAATATTTCGACTGAAGAAAGAAAGACATGAACATCTTGGATGAGATTGGGGTGAGTAAAATATCAGGAAATTTTCATTTTGAAGTGAAATAATCCTTTAAACCTTCTTTTCCTGCATCCTACTTCTGCTATCCAGAATGGCAGCACAGTTGAAAGGTTTGTTTGAGCTGCGCCCTCTACTGTACACGCGTGCATTTGCATTTATTTCAGCCTTATTATTTCAATTTTGGTGTGAAAGAGCTTTTACATTTACCCAAAAATAAAACATTTTTTGCTATTAAAAAAACTAATCAAACAAGCCCAGCTCACGTGAGAAAAAGTAACGCAAAAGTAACATAACACATTACCTTTCTTAAAAAGTAACTAAGTAATGCAATAAACCCCATATCCACCGAAATTACTCTGAACAATTTGTACCAGGAACTTTTTTTACAGGAACTTTTTTTCCCCTAGACCTGCTACTGTATGCGTTTCCACTGCGGTCTAAAGTACCGGGAAGATTAGGCAAATTAGTCTAGAGACGTGGGACTGTTCCTCCCAGTCAGCGACGCACAGTAATCATTTTTGTTGCGATACTGTCTGCAGCAATAACAAATATGGAGGAGATGCAAGCAGCGCTGCTTTTGCTAGTTATGTATTGTTTTACTAAAGAGGTAATTAACAAAACTGCGGAAAAGAGACGAGCACTGATACTAAAGCGTATTCTGAAAGCTCGTAAAGCTAGATTTAAAATTAGAAAACGTATGTTATTATCAGCTGTTACGGACATTGACCGTGCGATTGCTGTGACAACGCACGCCATCGGACAGAAAGAGCAAGGCTGATATTTGCTGAACGTGGAACGAACCTCGCGAAAGACTTTTAAATATGCCGGTTGAAATAAAATGCTGCGTGGAGTCAACCAATCAGCATTTTCAGCGCCCAAGTCCCACCCCCAAAAGTTCCCGAACTTTGAAAAAGTACTACCTCGCGAGCAGGGTCGTTTGGAGGGGGAAATATTTACCCGGAACTTCATTTAGACCCTGGTTCCTGCAGTCGAAACACAGCAAGTACCACCCCAAAGTTCCTAGTTCCTGGGGAAAGTTCCTGCGGTGGAAAAATGGCTTAAATTGCATCAAACATGAAAATGACAAAATGCAAATGAAATTAAAGTCTCTTTTGCTCACCAAGGCTGCATTTATTTGATCAAAAATACAGTAAACAGTAATATTGTGAAATATTATTACAATTTAAAATAACTTTTATATTTGAATATATTTTAAAATGTAATTTATGTACATTTTCAGCATAATTACAATTTCAATTACAATTACATTATCATCAATGTTTCAATGTTGTATGGTGCTTTTTTCTAGACTGATTTTATGAATAGAAGGTTCAAAAGAATTTTGAAATAGACATGTTTTGCAACATTATGCATTTACCTTCATTATTGCTGAAGAAAACTATATATAATTCCTTCTTTATCCCAAACTTCTGAATGTTAATAAAGTGTTTCTTTACATTTGAATATGCATTATATGTAAATTTAGTTTGAAAAGTCAACGCTTCAGTCCCCATTCACTGTTATTGCATGGAAATTTCCAAAGCATGTTTTTAAACCATTCCTTTAAGGAAGAATAACAACTTGTAGAACAGGTTAATCTGTACAGTTCTCTCTAAAACTCCAATAAACAAACAAATCCTCAATTTCCGTATGCTGTTGCTTGAGAAGCATTCAGCAATAACTAGACTACTAAAAAGCATGAGGCGATTTCGTAGGCATATGTACTGCTTTCTGCGATCAATCACCTTATTTCCAAACTCACTTTAAGCCATATGTGATTAAATGCAAATGAAAACAAGGGTGTGAGAGTACAGTCCATTCAAGTGCCTCGTTTCGTTTGTGTCAAATTAAATATGCCATTTACTCTGACACAAGTCTTTACATATCACAGTGGGGCTTTTCAGGCTAGACTAAGTCTATAATCTTTGATTTTACACATTGGTACCTCTGTGCCTTCAGTGGAATTCATTATTTTCCACTTTGTACTTGCCGTCCACTCTAATGGACTCTAATGCCGACTATACACAGTGCTTGTGTTGTAGGTGCTACATAATACAATGTGTTTTCAAATACATTGCAAACAAGAAAACTGCTTGAATCAATATTTGTTTTAGATTGTCTGATCTTAGCCTCATGGTCAGAGCGGAACAAAGTGACTGCACTCTGTAACCTCTGCATTAAGTGATTTACCTTGTCTCTGTCTCACTCTCAGATGAGGAGGAAGCTGACGGCGGGATCTCCCCAACAGACCAGGGCTCAGCTCTTGCAGGTGCTGCATTTCCTCCTCCGGCTCACTGCAGCTGCTATTTATCAAATGTAGGAAAGGCCTGACACCCCAGAATTCAGATCAATTTCTCAGCTCGTACTTCAGTTTCCATGGCCTTTACCGGCCTGTTTCATGTGCTTTCATAAAGCCTTAGGGCTCAATGTTTTCTGCAGTTTGGTGCAGTTTTGCTCAGGCTGAACGCTTTGGTGCTGTTTAATGGGACACAGTGGCAGTTATTGACCCTTGATTCGGGATACGGAATAAACTGACATTAGTTTGCGGCAAATTCGATGTCCGCCAGATACTGTTTTGCATTTTGATTGGGTTTGTGTAGAAAAGATTCATTAGGGTTTTCAATTTCCTGGGATTGTTCCTATGTCATCAGTTTGATTTGGGAATGATACACTGTGTAAGGGAATTATTTTTTTTAGGGAGAGATTCATCAATGTCTCTCGTTTACGTGAATAAACTAGCACACACGGCATTGGTATTTTCATGACTCGAGCGTGTCAAATCCGTACGGTCTCTTCTACAAAACAGTGACGTATAGTATAGCAAATCCAACAAGACAGTGATGCATTTGTGCAAATTCAACCCATGACATCTTTCAACTTCATGAACATATATGGCACAGCTGCCATTAATATACGTAACTTGCGCCCAAAAAGTATTTTAATAGTCGTTCTTTAAAATGTCATTGCATTGCTTGACAAAATATCTACCAAAGTAGCCAAGAAAAGATTCTCTAACCAAGTCAAGCTAACACATTTCTGAGCTATTTTTACAAACACCTTTAAGCAACTGGCGTCTGGGGGATTTTTAGTAGATGCATTCATTTTTGTAAGGTTTTATTATCGGTAACAAAAACTAAAACCATAAAAAAATGCATTATTTGAAATAAAATAAAGATCAACTGAATTAAGATGAAGGACTAAAATAACTCAAACTTGATAAATAAATAAAAACTATTATAGACAAAAAAAATTACTAAAATGAAAACAGAAAATATGAAATGAAATAATATTATTATTTTAAATAATTATATATATATATATATATATATATATATATATATATATATATATATATATATATATATATATATATATATATATATATATATATATATATATATATATATATATATATATATATTTTTTTTTTTTTTTTTTATTATTTAATTGTATTATATAAAAATAATACTCTGCACTTACCGACATTCCTGTCCAGACAGGTTTTAATTTGTCAGAAGTTAGCAAAAATAAATAAATAATAATAATAAGTAATAAGTTATTTCTTCTGTAGAGATTGTGTGATTAAAAACAACCAGAAAGAGTCCTAATACTATACCAAACAACTTTTTTTGTAAAATGTTTAGCTTGAAAAGTCACTTGTCTTTAGTGGCCAGATACTTTTTGGGGCCACTGACTGTATATCCCTTTAATAAAATACAAACTGTGTATTTTTTTTTATTTTTTATTTTTTATTAACACTTGTTCCTCAACAGGTCGTGGTCTTCCTGTCTATGCAGTGGTGATCCTGGTTGTGGGCGGCCTCCTGTTAAATTCATTGAGCTGCTTTCTATTCGCTAGATGGAAAAAAAGAAGGCGGAGCCTGAAAGGTAACCGACAGCGAAACTCCTCAGTGTGTCACCGTTTCTACTTTGCACTGTTAGACAGCGTGTCCTAGACTGGTCGACTCTCAGCGACAGCACGCAGCGCAAAAGAGATGAACTGTCTGAATCCTAATATGACTTCTCACTTTTAAATCCATCTCTCTCTCTTTCTCTTATCTCGCTCGCTGCCTCCTCAGCCATCTGCATCATCCCGCCATCTCTCCTTTCCACGGCAGCTGTCACTTCCTCCCTTCGTCTCTCCCCTTATCTCGCCCCTTTCCCTTTCGTCCTCCGTCATTCTCTCTCTCACTCACCCCATCTGTCTTTTTTTCGCCTCGCCCCTTCCTTCAAACTGTCAGGTGTCTTGTCTCTCCCCTCTCATCTCTCGCTCCCGATTTTTTTTCCTTTCCTCTCTATTCATGAACCTGTCGTCCTCTCTTCTCGCTTTCAATTTGGACGGCCCTTTTTATCAGTTTATTAAAGCTACTGTCACAACACAATTTGTAGGGAGGAACCAATAATTGAAATGCCTTATGATGAATGTTCCATACACAAACTATCTTGTGTTCTGTCTTTCTGTTTTTTTTGGGCTTTCCTTTCATTTATGTCATGCTCTCCTTCCTGTGACCTTTGCCCTCTAACACCACACTCTCTTTTGTTTTTTTTTGCCTCCAGAGGACACCAGGAGCATTTCACAGGAGACGAAAAGCGAGGAGCAGAGGTCAGTCATGTTAGCGCTCTGAATCAAAGCTGTTCTTGCAAAGCTGTACTATTGCAAGTATATGCCCACTCAGTCCTGACCCTGAGGTGTCTTCACCCTGAAAAAATAATAGACGGACTGGTTTCTGATGAACATGTGACCGCAAAACTTGTTGCTTTGATGCTTGATGTTGTTACCTGGGATTAGGAGTGTGAACAAACCCCTACGCCTTAATATGAGCAATAGTAATGGTGATGTGTGTCTTAGAAAGCCGCACTAACAAGCAAGAACAGCATGCTGTGATGGCTCGAAGGCATTCAGAGCAACTTCTGCCTGTCTGGATGATCCTTTCAGCTTTCAGTGGCCATAGAAGCCCTCAAGAAGGTGTAAAGAAATGCTGCTTAGCTTGCATCTCCATAAATAGACTCCAGAGAAGTACTTTTCGTTTTTATTTCACCAGCCTACAGGTGACAGAGTCATGAGCTAGAAAAAAGGCAGAATAGACAAAAGTTTTAGTTGAATATTCAATAGGAAAATTCACTTACCTGAAGTGCATGTAACTTTTTTTTGTTCAAAATTAACTACATTTAAATAATGAGACTATACACACCATCAATTTTTCTTCCAAAACTTGTTTTTGTCTTACCCCGATTCACTATGGTATACCTATTATAAGTCTTTATATTTTAGTCCTGTCAGGATGCTTTTCGCACAAAATTGCATACTTATGTCACTCGTCTGTGCGTGTCTCATCATATCCGTATATAGAGAGTTGCTCTGGCTACTTTGAGGCATGTGGGAGTGTGCAGAGGTTAGTTACCACAACAAGCGAGAATGGTTGACAAGGAGCAGGTAAATCTTGAACCTCCGGGGAATCACCCGTTTTAAACAAACTCCGAAGAGAGTCTACTGGCAAAAAGAGAACGCCGACAGAGATTGTAATAAAACAAGAACCATCATTGGCTTGGATTTTCAGAGATGACGAGAACTAAGGGATTTGAAATGTTGTAAAGAAACACAGAGATGGTGTTTTTATAACTTAACAGGTAATATTGCCATATGTAGCATTCTGACAGAGTTCAAGATGCTAACAATCAAGATGATTGTGTCTCAGATCCAACACAAAGATTGGTCTGTCACAGTTGATCTCAAGGACACATATTTTCATAAAGAAACTCTACCACAACACAGGAAGTTCCTGAGGTTTGCTTTCGGGAGTGAAGCTTATGAATAACGGGTTCTTCCATTCGGCCTAGTCTTGTCACCCCACACATACACAAAATGTCCAGACGTCTCTTTCCCAATGCGCATGATGCAGTATCGTTCACACTTGTTCAGGGAACAGGGTTAATTCAAGTAACCCGAGACATTTTTCTCTTTCGGACAAGAACGGAAAATGGCATTTTTGGTGGCCGAAATGTCACTGCATCCATAATTTTAATATTTTTATATGGAATATGTTTGTGTGTGTGCATATGCACCGATCAGGCATAACATTATGACAGGTGAAGTGAATAACAGGGCACCTAGTATGGGTTAGTATGGGTGGGATATATTAGGCAGCGAATGAACATTTTGTCCTTAAAGTTAATATGTTAGAAGCAGGAAAAATTGGCAAGTGTAAGGATTTGAGCGAGTTTGACAAGGACCAAATTGTGATGGCCAGACGACTGGGTCAGAGCATTTCCAAAACTGCAGCTCTTGTGGGGTGTTCCCGGTCTGCAGTGGTCAGTATATATCAAAAGTGGTCCAAGGAAGGAACAGTGGTGAACCGGCGACATGGTAATAGGTGGCCAAGGCTCATTGATGCACGTGGGGAGCAAAGGCTGGCCTGTGTGGTTCGATCAAACAGACGAGCTACTGGAGCTCAAATTCCTCAAGAAGCTAATGCTGGTTCTGATAGAAAGGTGTCAGATGCTGGTTCTCGCTTGTTAACTTCTTGAGCAATTTGAGGGCACCCCACAAGAGCTGCAGTTTTGGAGATGTTCTGACTAGAGGTCTTCACAGGTCCAAAAATTCATACCCGAACCCGAAGAGACCCGTAATGTGCTAAATGGAACCGACCCGGATCCGTCTATTATTTCAAAAGCTGGACCCGGACCCGTGCAGATCCGAGCAATGCCAAAAATTTAGTACCCGGAACCGACCTGGACCCGTCTATTATTTAAAAGCTGGAATAGAAACTGGCGCGAAAACACAGACCCGACTGGACCTGATTGATATTAACAAGTCAATAAACAAGTTGCGAAACAAATAACTTTTTGTCTTACCTATAGTCGTCGTCTCCCTTCCTTGTAATGTTACTTGATTGTGATGCCTTACATCCTTGCCAAAAAGTTAAATACATGTTATTCCTCTCTTGTTTTTCCAAGCATGCTTAATTCACTCATCATTTCAGCTTTAAAAGTCCACTTTATGTCACGGTGACGGATGACAAATGCGTCTTTGCAGAGTTGCATTTCGCCTTTGCATTTGGCCGCTGACGTCAGCATTATTTATTTGCTATCATATCTGTGAGCCGAGTCTGTTCACCAAAACTTTAAGATTAAACAAGACGGTTCATTCATATTATTATTAAAGTCAGTCACACTCACAGCGGAAGCTCGGGTTGCCATAGAAACATGACACGCGCTTGAGACCGCACATGCGCGTTAGCTGGAGCAACCTGAAATATGAGCTTTTTCATGCAATTTGAGCATCATAGAAAACATTTGTGACAATTCATCTGAGATTTTGTTGCTGATTTGAAATATATTATTTAAATATAGGTTCAAATCAAACTTCAACAGTGCGTTACATGTAGGCTAATAAACTTGACAGCACTTACTTTTTTCTCATGTTTGTCCACAATATGCATGAAGGATGCCCAGACAGAAGAGGTGCCCGTGGGTTTAACTTCTTTATATTTGTTGTTTTTTAGCTTTTTTCGCTCACTCATGAAGGTATCCATTATTATTACCGTGCACTTGCAGAGAGAGCGAGCGTGAGCGCGCGCGTGCTTGAGAGAGAGAGCGAGTGCGAGGCGAGCGAGCAAGAGAGAGAGATCGCTCGTGTTTTTCTTCTTTCTTTTTTTAAACTTTATTTCCCGGCTCACACTTTTCTTATCCTAATTTTACAAGTTGCAAGTTACAAAAAACACACAAGCAGTACTGACTGACTCTGATCACGGGCAGGTGTTCTCCAAGTCCGGAACGACTCGGGTATTACACACAAATGTTAAACAGACCCGGGACCCGTAGTAATAGATTGGGACCCGACCCGGACCCGGCTGATCATTTAAAATATAGACCCGAACCCGTACGGGTCCGCGGGTCTCGGGGGCTCCGTGAAGACCTCTAGTTCTGACCCAGTCATCTAGCCATCACAATTTGGCTTCCAACACATCAACTTTGAGAACGTCTCGGGTTATGACTGTAACCCTTGTTCCCCGAGAAGGGAACGAGACACTGCGTAGTCGAGTGACAACACTCTGGGAACGCCCACAGCGGTGCGCGTCTGACGTATGAATGAAATCAAGCCAATCTGATTGGTGGTGCGTCATGACGTAGTAGATGACGGCATACCTGGAAGATACAAAGGGACGCTGATGCATACACACAACAGCACTTGCGATGAAGCGAGCGCTCTGCCCGTGATAGGTGTGGCGACGAGACGCAGTGTCTCGTTCCCTTCTCGGGGAACAAGGGTTACAGTCGTAATGCGAGACGAAGGGAACTCGCACTGCGTCGTCGAGTGAAAACACTCTGGGAACGTTAACTTCTTAACCCGCACCGGTTCGTGGGCGGGGGGGTTGACGGAAGTGGGGGGGTGTGTACTTTTATTTACTTTTGTTTTATACAAAATATTCAATCAACTATCACAAACTATGCATCATTTGAAAGCTAAAACACTCAAGATTCATGTTCTGAACTTGTTTTTGCAATAAATACACCAGAGAGGAAAGGGTTAAATGAAACGCTAAAGGACCGTCCATGTAAACATTAGCATAATATCAGCGTTACTCATCTTTCATCTCCTGTCGTTCAGATCAGATCGGACGAATCCAATAAACACCCGCATACATCTCTGTGTAAGAGTCCATTCTTCAAAATGCATCCCACTTTTTAATCCAAAACAACGAAAAAATAGGGAAAAAACTAAAAATCCTCCGTTGTTTGCAAGAGAGTTTTGAGTTAGCGTGATCAATCATGTCCATTTTCAATGAAATATCGATTCTATTCCGTGTCTGGCAAACTCCCCCTGCTAGAATAGTTTCTCCAACGTGCAATGGTTCAACCCTCGTCTCTCTCCTTCAATCAGAGCCTCTTCTGGGATGCATCATATAGAGGAAGTGCCTTACAGGCTTGGTGAGCTGTCAATCATTGCGCCCATGGTTTTCGTTGGATAAAGGCACTCGGTGCCCAGCCAATGCCTTTCCAACAAAGGTTTGATTGATGGACTTAGTAACCAATCAAAAGGCATTATCTTGCGCAGTTTGCGTAAGTAGGCTTTGGTGAATACTGTTTGTGCGCTGGCTGCGCGTTCTCCATGGCGCAACTGCAGTGGAGCGCGCAGTCTCTCACTGACGCTTCCCATCAGCTAAATGAGTTTTTTACACTTTGTAATCTCTGTAAATAGTTGCTTTAGTTTTTCAGTAACTGTTTATCCATTATAATTAGTAGTATATTGCAGTTTATTGCAGATTTATTTGAATGAAAAACTACTCTTTACAATAGCAAATGTTCTGAAATAAATGGCCTTTTTGAAATGACGCCTAGACTTTTCTTGACATAAAAGCTCACAGAAGCTACATTACTGAGAGAATCATCCTCATATTTGAATCATGACATGATTAGACATTCAGTTTTATATTTAAGTTATTTTCAGGCTCTTAACATTAAATTATAATATTTTTTTCCCTAAGTGAAAACAAAAAACGTGAGTCACTTACATGTATATTTACATGTATATTACTCTGTTCCCATATTACTTTGAGTTATTATGACTCTTGGGTAGCAATATTTCAAGTGTCTAGTTTAAAATAAGACCAGGTTTATGAATATAGACCATAGGGTTTAAGAGCTGCAGACATTTTCATTTGGGTATATCGTTTTCAAAGAATTCTCAAAAATGGGGCGCTTGTTAAGAGGTTAATACCCACTAGGCCACACCGAAATCACACCCGTCCTAGTGTGAAGCTGGAACCCAGGCACACTTGCATTGGGAGATGCAGACTGTAAATCTTATGAAGGTGTGCGGGGTGGCCCACCCGGCCGTCTCGCAAACCTCATGAAGCGAGGCGCCAGAAAGGAGGGCCAACGAGGAGTGGGGAGGAGGATGGAAAGCCTGAAGAACCTAGACCGTGCCACCTGAGATGGCACCTTGGGTACATAGCCCGGTCTAGGGTGTAAGATGGCTTTAACTCCGCCAGGGGCAACCTCCAGGCAAGTTGGCGTGACAGCCAAGGCCTGGAGATCCCCTACTCTCCTAAGAGAGGTAATAGCGAGGAGAAAGGCCACCCTAAGGGTCAGGTTCTTCGGCTCAGCCAACTCCAGTGGCTTGAAGGGGGCCTCAGCCAACCCTTCAAGTACCACCGCCAGGTCCCAGGTTGGGACTCTGGAGCGAGCCGCAGGTCATCCTCCGAGCCCCATGGAGGAACTGTACAACCAGATGGTGCTTCCCCAAGGGTCCATCACCTACAGGTGCATGGAAAGCCCCAAGGGCAGCCACAACACCTTCAGGGTGGATGGGGTAAGACCGGCGGAGAAGCGATCTTGGAGGAACTCCAGC
The DNA here is from genome assembly GCF_949357685.1 of Gobio gobio. Classification (NCBI taxonomy): domain Eukaryota; kingdom Metazoa; phylum Chordata; class Actinopteri; order Cypriniformes; family Gobionidae; genus Gobio; species Gobio gobio. The sequence continues at coordinate 22,507,813 of NC_137114.1, forward strand.
ACTGAAGCCACTGGGCAGTTAACTGGGTCCACCTCACACTCTCTACACCAAGTAGAGAACACATTCCACTTAAGGCTGTACAACCTCCTGGTTGAGGGAGCTCTGGAACTGAGCAAGGTCTCCACGACACCCGCCGACAGGCCCTCTCCTAGGTACTGGGACCCCTCAGGGGCCAGACCCAGAGATTCCACACCTCTGGCTGGAGGTAGAATATTGTGCCCCTGGCCTGAGATAGCAGGTCCCTCCTCAGCAGGTCGATTGAACCATACTCGAGTCGGCCACCGGGGTACTACTAAGAGAAGGCTGACGCCCTCCAGGCAGACAAGCTCCAGAACTCCCGGGAGCAGAGTGATCGGGGAAAAACGTACAGACGCAGCCTCGGCCACGTCTGAGCCATGGCACCAGTGGGGCTGGATGACTGAGGGAGAACCACTGTGGGCAGTGGGACGTCTCTCGAGACGCTATAGATCCACTTCCACCGGGCCAACCTCAAGCACATGGCCTCCACCACCTCTGGGTGGGGTCGCCACACCCCGGGCCTCAGCCCCTGCCTCGACAGGATATCTACCCCCAGGTTTTGGTCCCCGGGGATGTGAGGGACGACAACCTCCTCTGGGACCACAGGAGAACCTGGTGCACCAGTCTGTAAAGAGGGTGCGACCTCAGGTCCCCCTGGTGGTTTAGATACGACACAGCCGACATGATGTCGGATCGTATCAGAACATGGTGGCCGCGGAGGTCCGGGAGAAAGCTCCTCAGAGCCTTGTAGATCGCCAGCATTTCCTGGCAGTTGATGTGCCAGGAAGAATGCCGGGTCTCCCACAGACCTCTCGCAAAGCGGCCGTCCATGACCACGTCCCAGCCAGTGAGGGAGGCATCAGTTGAAACGGTTTCCCGGCAACATGATGCTCCCAGCACTGGCCCCCGGGACAGGAACCAAGGTCTTTTCCATATGACGAGGGAACGAAGGCATTTGCGCATTACCCTGATCATACAGAATGGTTTTCCCCTCGAGGAAAACCCCCTGTTTCCCAGCCACCACTGTAGGGGTCTCGCGCAGCAGGCCAAGAGATATTCTGTTGGACGCAGCTGCCTTAAGTCCCAGCAGTCCTAAACTGCTACACAGTGATGCTGCGGCCTAGCTTCATTTTGGAGACCATCGCCCGTATGGACTCGATACGCGCGGGGGACAATCGTGCCCTCAACGTAGAGAATCCCATACGGCTCCCAGAAACACGGTTCTCTGAGAAGGCGTCAACACGCTACTGCGTGTAGAGTCTCAACCCCAAGCACTGAGAGCAGCTAAGAACGACATCTCAATGCCGAACTGCTGCTGCTTGCGGGGAAAAAAGCCAGGCCGTATAGAGGAACCCGATAATGATTCGCTTTGCCCCTGAAAGCGAACCTCAGGAATTCCCCCGTGACACAGAAGGATGGATACATGGAAGTATGCGTCCTCTTTAGATCCACCGTGACAGGCCAGTCCTCTGACTGGATCTGAATCACGACAAGGAAATGCTCAAGCATCTTGAATCTGAATCTCCTCAGAGAACGATCCAAGTACTTCCGATCTAAAGTTGGACGCAACTTGCCATCCTTCTAAGGAACTATGAAGTACCGGTTGTAGAACCCGGACTCCCTGTCTGGCAGAGGAATACGTTCAAAAGCCTCCTTAACCAACAGGGAGTGTACCTCCTGTTCCATAACCCGCACCTGCTCCGGGCCAACCACAGTCCAGACCACCCCGTTGAACTTCGGGGGAAGGGACTGAACTGAGGCCTGTAACCCTGTTCTATAGTACGCAGGGCCCATGCAGATATATTCGGAGGCATAATCATGCGCCGAGATAATCTGCTAAGGGAACCAGCCTCTTGAGCCCGGCCTCGGGTGTCAACCGAGCCTCCTCCCCGACCCCCTGAAGCGGCTAACCGGCAGGGCGAAATCGAGGAAGATTTCCGGTGTGCGTACGCGTTTGCTGGACCGCCGCAAGTCTTGCTAGAGGCAGCTGGTGCAGCGTGCATGCGCAGGGAAACGATGTGGCCCGAAGCGTACTAGACGGCAGGAACAAAGCATCGATTCCCAAAAACTCCACAGGGGAGGCGACCTCGATCGCTCCTACCCGGGAGAGGGGGCTGGCTAGCAGGGGCCTCATCTAAGGGAGCAGCTCGACAGGGCCACAACAGTAGGGCGGACACTGCGATTAGCAGTTGCCTGAAACTGATGTGTCCCGCAGGCCACAAGGCGGCGAGAATGACATCAACTTCCGGAGGGCTCCCTCTTGGATGAATATCCAGACAAGTCAAACACGCTTGGGTGACAGACCGATTAAAGTATCTAACTTATCAAAGTCAGATAACATGACACTCAATTCCTCAGAATTAAATGCCATCATAATCACCCAACCCGTGCAACCTGGTCTGAATGATAGGCTGAGTAAAAAATACATCTAACTCCTCAACGTCAGATAATATTTTAATTTAATTCCTCGGAATTAAATGCAGCCACAATACGGTGAAACATGGTCTGAATGTTGGCTGAATATCTAACTCCTCAAAGTCAGATCATATTTTATTTAACTCCTCAGAATTAAATGCAGCCATAATCATCAGACGATACTGTTTTATTGTATTCATACGGACTCGTAAACCACACGTTGCCTCAGCAACGTGGCTCGAGCCGTAATAACACAATTGGCTTTCATCCCTCAAGAAAAAAGCCAAACAGGCGCAAGGCTGAAACACCCGAAAGGCGCTGACCGCATGCCTCGCACCCAACAGTATCACATGCATTTTCACCGTGTCACGTTGTATCACTTTACTAGCAGACCCGAACCTACGCACTGCCTTTTTTCGTTTTTTCCGGCAACGCAAGATTGAATCTTGCACTAGGAAATGGCGAGCCTCGATACGGAGCCCATCTAATTCCTCAGAATCAGATAGCTCACGCATCGGGTCCTCCACCCCGGGGGAAGAAGCCGCAGCGCGGGCTTACACACGGGGAAGGAGAACAATCGAACTGTCAAACAGGGAAGGAGAAGATGCCTCAGCACTCTCAGGTTCCCTTGACAGCCCATCTGCGAGTCCCATGAATGATCAACCGTGCTGCCTCAACAGGCACGGGACCAGCCACGGAGTTCGTGAGCCCTGATAAAATGCTTGTGAAACAACGTTGGTAGACAAACAACACCAAATAAGACTGACAAACACAGAGCGCTCAGCTGAAGAGCAAAAGCTGAAGTGTGTATGCATCAGCATCCCTTTGTATCTTCTGGGTATGCCGTCATCTACTACGTCATGACGCACCACCAATCAGATTGGCTTGATTTCATTCATACTTCAGACGCGCAACGCTGTGGGCATTCCCAGATTGTTGCCACACGACGAAGCAGTGCGAGTTCCCTCGAAGGGGAACAGAATGTTCACTTGCTGTCTAATATATCCCACCCACTAACATGTGAGATAATCAGTGTTATTCACTTCACCCGTCATAATGTTATGCCTGATCGGTGTATATACAGTATATATTGTCAATTTAACGCGTTAATTAGATTAATTTGTTAAGGTAAAATAACAACGTATTTTTAACGCATTTAACACACTTGCGTTCAGACCAACTTAGGTAATTGACATTTCAGTTGATTGATGAAGAAGATGATTAAGGGCAACAACTCACTTCTTGATGAAGCCTATAGAATGCAGTTAGAATTAGCCTAAAATTGAAGATATGAGGCAAAAGTTGTTTGAGTTTTAGTCTAGGGCGTTTTTACACTGGGCATGTTTGTTGTGGTCTGGGTCAGAGCACGATTGTTCAAGTCTGCGCTATGCGCGAATACACTGCAGACTCACTCTCACTCACTCATATCCAAGGCAAATCATCAACATTCATCAATTCCTCAATCATGTGTTTTAGTTTCATATTTAGAGTATAATAATACTCTATAATTCATATTTGCATAGCCTATTAATAAAAACAAACATTAAAGGTATAGTTCACCCAAAAATATTTACAACCCCAAATAGGAAAAAGTTGGGACAGTATGGAAAACGCAAAAAAAAAAAAAAGAAGTGATTTCTAAATTTACTTTGACTTGTATTTCATTGCAGACAATATGAACATGTTTTGTCTGGTCAACTTCATGTCATTTGTAAATATGCATCCTTTCCTGTCATTCAGACCAGCAACACATTTCAAAAAAAGTTGGGACAGTAAAGCATTTACCACTTTGTAATGTTGCCATTCCTTTTCACAACACTTAAAAGACATTTAGGGACTGAAGACACCAAGTGATGAAGTGTTTCAGGTGTAATTTTGTCCCATTCTTCCTGCAAACAAGTCTTAAGGTGGGCAACAGTACGGTGTCTTCGTTGTCGCAGTTTGCGCTTCAAAATGCGCCACACATTCTCTATTGGAGACAGGTCGGGACTGCAGGCAGGCCAGTCAAGTACCCGTACCCTCTTCCTCCACAGCCAGGACTTTGTAATGTGTGCAGAATGTGGTTTTGCATTGTCTTGTTGAAATATGCATGGACGTCCCTGGAAAAGATGTCTTCTTGAAGGCAGCATATTATGCTCCAAAATCTCTATGTACTTTTCAGCATTAATGGTGCCTTCACAGAAGTGCAAGTTACCTTTGCCAAGGGCACTGAGACAACCCCATACCATGACAGACCCTGGCTTTTGGACTTGTTGCTGGTAACAGTCTGGATGATCCTTTTCTTCTTTGGTCCGGAGCACATGGCGTCCATTCCTCCCAAAAAATACCTCAAATACTGATTCATCTGACCACAGTTCACGTTTCCACTGTGTGATGGTCCATCCCAGATGCCTCCGAGCCCAGAGAAGTTGACGGCGCTTCTGGATACTGTTAACATAGGGCTTCCTTTTGGCACAGTACAGTTTTAACTATCATTTGTGGATGTAACTACGTATTGTGGTACTTGACAAAGGTTTCCCAAAGTAGTCCTGAGCCCATGTGGTGATATCGCTTATAGATGAATGACTATTCTTGATGCAGTGCCGCCTGAGGGATCGGAGATCACGGTTGTTCAGCTTAGGCTTGCGCCCTTGTCCTTTACGCACTGAAGTTCCTCCAGATTCCTTGAATCTTTTAATTATGTTATGCACTGTTGAATGTGAAATATCCAAATCTCTTCATATCTTTCTTTGAGGAACATTGTTTTTAAACATTTCAATAATTTTCTCACGTATTTGTTGGCAAACTGGCGATCCTCGGCCCATCTTTGCTCCTAAAGGATTAGACCTTTCTTGGATGCTGCTTTTGTACCAAATCATAATTACAATCACCTGTTGACATCACCTGTTTCAAATCACATCATTATTTAACCATTTTACCTCATTACTAGCCCTAAATTGCTCCTGTCCCAACTTTTTTTGAAATGTGTTGCAGGTCTGAATGACAGGAAAGGATCCATATTTACAAATTACATGAAGTTGACCTGACAAAACATGAAATATTTTGTGTTCATATTGTCTGCAATAAAATACAAGTCAAAGTAAATTTAGAAATCACTTCTTTTTTATTTTTTTTTGCGTTTTCCATACTGTCCCAACTTTTTCTGATTTGGGGTTGTATTTCTGAAGCTTTTAACACAATAGTCACTTTAAATTACCTTTTGGGAGTCATTTCTCAGCCACATTTGATGTGCGATTAATTAGATGAATTAATCGCCACATCGCGTAATTTGATTAAAAATTGCAATCGCTTGACAGCCCTATATATATATATATATATATATATATATATATATATATATATATATATATATATATATATATATATATATATATATATATATATATATATATATATATATATATGCAAACATATGCGCTCACACACACACACCATTTTCGAATTTACAGTTGCGATTTTGTTGTGATTTGTGAATGTGAAGTTTCTCTGTTTCTGCAGGTCCATGTCGAGGTGCTCAACACGCTATGCGAGCAGAGAGCTTATCAACGCCTCGGCACAGCGAACTCTCCTCATCGACAGCAGCTCCGAGCCTGACAGCACCGTCTATGAGAGCTACGGACAGGTATATCAATGGACAATCACACGGTTTGTTCAGGCTTTCCAATGGAAAGGGCTGTTCTAGCAAAAAGTTCAGTTAAAAATACATGAAAGAAATGTTTGCTGCCTTGTAATGAAAAAGATCCCACCTGAATTCACAAACAATATTTATTGCTATGAATATGTCCCTTCTTTTCCCCTTTCCAACATCTCAATAGCAGCAGAGTTCTCATTATTACTACAGTCCTGCGCTGTATACCCACCCAGAAGGCCCAGAGGATCATGGTGAGACACTTTATAGGGATTTTAAAGCTTAACTTTTGATATTTTTTTTCAGGTTCAAATCTTGCCTTTGTCATGTCCTGATCCCTTTCCTAAATAACTTCCTGCCTATTTAACAAAAATCCCCTGAACAAACTACAGATTTGTACTTCTAAAGTCACTGCCACAATGGTGTTGTAGATGGTTGCCAGGGTGTTGCTGTGTGACTGCTAATGTTCTAATATTTTTAGCACATCGCTGTGCAGTTGCTAGGTTGTTCTGAGTGTCTGAAGCCCATCGCTGTGCAGTTGCTAGGTTGTTCTGAGTGTTTGTAACTCATCGCTGTGCAGTTGCTAGGTTGTTCTGAGTGTCTGAAGCCCATCGCTGTGCAGTTGCTAGGTTGTTCTGAGTGTCTGTAGCCCATCGCTCTGTAGTTGTTAGGGTGTTCTGAGTATCTGTAGCCCATCGCTATGCAGCTGTTAGGGTGTTCTGAGTGGTTGTATCCCAGTATTAGGCAGTTGCTAGGGTGTTCTGAACATTTGTTGCTCATCGCTATGCAGTTGCTAGGTTGTTCTGAGTGTCTGTAGCCCATCGCTGTGCACTTGTTAGGTTGTTCTGAGTGTTTGTATCTCATCACTGTGCAGTTGCTAGGTTGTTCTGAGTGTCTGTAGCCCATCGCTGTGCAGTTTTTAGGTTGTTCTGAGTGTTTGTATCTCATCACTGTGCAGTTGCTAGGTTGTTCTGAGTGTCTGTAGCCCATCGCTGTGCAGTTGCTAGGTTGTTCTGAGTGTCTGTAGTCCATCGCTGTGCATTTGCTATGTTGTTCTGAGTGTCTGTAGCCCATCGCTGTGCAGTCGCTAGGTTGTTCTGAGTGTTTGTAACTCATCACTGTGGAGTTGCTAGGAAGTTCTGAGTGTCTGTAGCCCATCGCTGTGCAGTTGCTAGGTTGTTCTGAGTGTCTGTAGCCCATCGCTGTGCAGTTGCTAGGTTGTTCTGAGTGTCTGTAGCCCATCGCTGTGCAGTCGCTTGGTTGTTCTGAGTGTCTGTAGCCCATCGCTGTGCAGTTGTTAGGGTGTTCTGAGTGTCTGTAGCCCATCGCTGTGCAGTTGCTAGGTTGTTCTGAATGTTTGTAACTCATCACTCTGAGTGTCTGTAGCCCATCGCTGTGCAGTTGCTAGGTTGTTCTGAGTGTTTATAACGCATCACTGTGCAGTTGCTAGGTTGTTCTGAGTGTCTGTAGCCCATCGCTGTGCAGTTACTAGGTTGTTCTGAGTGTCTGTAGTCCATCGCTGTGCATTTGCTAGGTTGTTCTGAGTGTCTGTAGCCCATCACTGTGCAGTTGCTAGGTTGTTCTGAGTGTCTGTAGCCCATCGCTGTGCAGTCGCTAGGTTGTTCTGAGTGTTTGTAACTCATCACTGTGCAGTTGCTAGGAAGTTCTGAGTGTCTGTAGCCCATCGCTGTGCAGTTGCTAGGTTGTTCTGAGTGTTTATAACGCATCACTGTGCAGTTGCTAGGTTGTTCTGAGTGTCTGTAGCCCATCGCTGTGCAGTCGCTAGGTTGTTCTGAGTGTTTGTAACTCATCACTGTGCAGTTGCTAGGAAGTTCTGAGTGTCTGTAGCCCATCGCTGTGCAGTTGCTAGGTTGTTCTGAGTGTTTATAACGCATCACTGTGCAGTTGCTAGGTTGTTCTGAGTGTCTGTAGCCCATCGCTGTGCAGTTGCTAGGTTGTTCTGAATGTTTGTAACTCATCACTCTGAGTGTCTGTAGCCCATCGCTGTGCAGTTGCTAGGTTGTTCTGAGTGTTTATAACGCATCACTGTGCAGTTGCTAGGTTGTTCTGAGTGTCTGTAGCCCATCGCTGTGCAGTTACTAGGTTGTTCTGAGTGTCTGTAGTCCATCGCTGTGCATTTGCTAGGTTGTTCTGAGTGTCTGTAGCCCATCACTGTGCAGTTGCTAGGTTGTTCTGAGTGTCTGTAGCCCATCGCTGTGCAGTCGCTAGGTTGTTCTGAGTGTTTGTAACTCATCACTGTGCAGTTGCTAGGAAGTTCTGAGTGTCTGTAGCCCATCGCTGTGCAGTTGCTAGGTTGTTCTGAGTGTTTATAACGCATCACTGTGCAGTTGCTAGGTTGTTCTGAGTGTCTGTAGCCCATCGCTGTGCAGTCGCTAGGTTGTTCTGAGTGTTTGTAACTCATCACTGTGCAGTTGTTAGGAAGTTCTGAGTGTCTGTAGCCCATCGCTGTGCAGTTGCTAGGTTGTTCTGAGTGTTTATAACGCATCACTGTGCAGTTGCTAGGTTGTTCTGAGTGTCTGTAGCCCATCGCTGTGCAGTTACTAGGTTGTTCTGAGTGTCTGTAGTCCATCGCTGTGCATTTGCTAGGTTGTTCTGAGTGTCTGTAGCCCATCACTCTGCAGTTGCTAGGTTGTTCTGAGTGTCTGTAGCCCATCGCTGTGCAGTCGCTAGGTTGTTCTGAGTGTTTGTAACTCATCACTGTGCAGTTGCTAGGAAGTTCTGAGTGTCTGTAGCCCATCGCTGTGCAGTTGCTAGGTTGTTCTGAGTGTTTGTAACTCATCACTCTGAGTGTCTGTAGCCCATTGCTGTGCAGTTGCTAGGTTGTTCTGAGTGTTTGTAACGCATCACTGTGCAGGTGCTAGGTTGTTCTGAGTGTCTGTAGCCCATCGCTGTGCAGTTGCTAGGTTGTTCTGAGTGTCTGTAGTCCATCGCTGTGCATTTGCTAGGTTGTTCTGAGTGTCTGTAGCCCATCACTGTGCAGTTGCTAGGTTGTTCTGAGTGTCTGTAGCCCATCGCTGTGCAGTCGCTAGGTTGTTCTGAGTGTTTGTAACTCATCACTGTGCAGTTGCTATGTTGTTCTGAGTGTCTGTAGCCCATCGCTGTGCAGTTGCTAGGTTGTTCTGAGTGTTTGTAACTCATCACTGTGCACCTGCTAGGTTGTTCTGAGTGTCTGTAGCCCATCGCTGTGCAGTTGCTAGGTTGTTCTGAGTGTTTTTTAACTCATCACTGTGCAGTTGCTAGGTTGTTCTGAGTGTCTGTAGCCCATCGCTGTGCAGTTGTTAGGGTGTTCTGAGTGTCTGTAGCCCATCGCTGTGCAGTTGTTAGGTTGTTATGAGTGTTTGTAACTCATCACTGTGCAGTTGCTAGGTTGTTCTGAGTGTCTGTAGCCCATCACTGTGCAGTTGCTAGGTTGTTCTGAGTGTCTGTAGTCCATTGCTGTACAGTTGCTAGGTTGTTCTGAGTATCTCTAGCCCATCGTTGTGCAGTTGTTAGGTTGTTCTGAGTGTCTGTAGTTCATCGCTGTGCAGTTGCTAGGTTGTTCTGAGTGTTTGTAACTCATCACTGTGCAGTTGCTAGGTTGTTCTGAGTGTCTGTAGTCCATCGCTGTGCAGTTGCTAGGTTGTTCTGAGTATCTGTAGCCCATCGCTGTGTAGTTGTTAGGTTGTTCTGAGTGTCTGTAGTCCATCGCTGTGCAGTTGCTTGGTTGTTCTGAGTGTTTGTAACTTATCGCTGTGCAGTTGCTAGGTTGTTCTGAGTGTATGTAGCCCATCGCTGTGCAGTTGCTATGTTGTTCTGAGTTTCTGTAGCCCATCGCTGTGCAGTTGTTAGGGTGTTCTGAGTGTTTGTAACTCATCGCAGTGCAGTTGCTAAGTTGTTCTGAGTGTTTGTAACTCATCGCTGTGCAGTTGCTATGTTGTTCTGAGTGTTTGCAACTTATCGCTGTGCAGTTGCTAGGTTGTTCTGAGTGTTTGTAGCCCATCGCTGTGCAGTTGTTAGGGTGTTCTGAGTGTTTGTAACTCATCGCAGTGCAGTTGCTAGGTTGTTCTGAGTGTCTGTAGCCCATTCCTGTGCAGTTGCTAGGTTTGTCTGAGTGTCTGTAGCCCATCGTTGTGCAGTTGCTAGAGTGTGTTTTTGTTGCCCATCGCTATGCAGCTGTTAGGGTGTTCTGAGTGGTTGTATCCCAGTATTAGGCAGTTGCTAGGGTGTTCTGAACATTTGTTGCTCATCGCTATGCAGTTGCTAGGGTGTTCTGAGTGTTTGTAACTCATCACTGTGCAGTTGTTAGGTTGTTCTGAGTGTCTGTAGCCCATCGCTGTGCAGTTGCTAGGTTGTTCTGAGTGTTTGTAACTCATCACTGTGCAGTTGCTAGGTTGTTCTGAGTGTCTGTAGCCCATCGCTGTGCAGTTGCTAGGTTGTTCTGAGTGTTTGTAACTTATCGCTGTGCAGTTGCTAGGTTGTTCTGAGTGTCTGTAGCTCATTGCTGTGCAGTTGCTAGGTTGTTCTGAGTTTCTGTAGCCCATCGCTGTGCACTTTTTAGGGTGTTCTGAGTGTTTGTAACTCATCGCAGTGCAGTTGCTAGGTTGTTCTGAGTGTCTGTAGCCCATCGCTGTGCAGTTGCTAGGTTGTTCTGAGTGTTTGTAACTCATCACTGTGCAGTTGCTAGGTTGTTCTGAGTGTCTGTAGCCCATCGCTGTGCAGTTGCTAGGTTGTTCTGAGTGTTTGTAACTCATCGCAGTGCAGTTGCTAGGTTGTTCTGAGTGTCTGTAGCCCATCGCTGTGCAGTTGCTAGGTTGTTCTGAGTGTTTGTAACTCATCACTGTGCAGTTGCTAGGTTGTTCTGAGTGTCTGTAGCCCATCGCTGTGCAGTAGCTAGGTTGTTCTGAGTGTCTGTAGCCCATCGCTGTGCAGTTGTTAGGGTGTTCTGAGTGTTTGTAACTCATCGCAGTGCAGTTGCTAGGTTGTTCTGAGTGTCTGTAGCCCATTCCTGTGCTGTAGCTAGGTTGTTCTGAGTGTCTGTGGCCCATCGTTGTGCAGTTGCTAGAGTGTGTTTTTGTTGCCCATCGCTATACAGCTGTTAGGGTGTTCTGAGTGGTTGTATCCCAGTATTAGGCAGTTGCTAGGGTGTTCTGAACATTTGTTGCTCATCGCTATGCAGTTGCTAGGGTGTTTTGAGAGCTTGTGTGTCCCTAGATACTTTATGACTTGGGTTGCTCTTTCAATGTAAGTTTGTGGAATTTGTTCACCCATTTTATCATCTGCCAGGCAAAATCACTTAGAAAACTCTCTCTCCTCACCAAGCCACATGATTTGATGTATCATTCACGCCTATCCCTCACGGAAATTAACCATGGTTTTACTACAAATAAAAAATATTTTAAAAAAAACATGGTTATTATAGTTAAACCATGGTAACCACAAATAAACCATGGCTTTACTACTCTAACCATAGTTTAACCATGGTATTTGTGGTAAAACTGTAGTTATATAAATAGTAATCAATTAGCCAAAAAACACATGGTTACTACACTTTTACTATAATATAACTATGTACATTTTTGTAAGGGATTGCACAAACAGCATGTTACTCATTTAATGGTTAATTAGGGATTTGAACTAACCTGAACATAATGTTTGAGGGGAGGCATTTTAGATAATTTCATCACCTAAGTTTTCTGCTTTTAAAAGCTCTTTTGTTTTTATGGAAAGTGAGTATTCAATATGAGCAAACCCCTCCAGTGACAGTTGTTTATGGACTAGTTAACAATTAAAACGTTTTTGGGTACCACGGATGAAGAATTGATGTGCTGAGTTTTCTTCCCTCCAGATGGCAGATACGGCACAAGCCCTCTCGCTCATGACTATGAGGAGGTGAGAGGCTTGGGGATGTACCAGGACCTGCAGGGCTACTCACTGCTGCCCCCTGCTGCCCTCTCTGATCCACACGCACCATTCTCCACATACCATGAGGTGGGTGTGAACCAACAGCCAGTTGGAAATCTATCTGGAAAGATGCACTTAATGCCAAATGTGTGATCGCTAATTTACAACTGTACATTTCATATCTGAATTCCCAGTTTTATTTCAAATGATACAAGATATACACAAGCTCTGAATTATAGTATTGCAGAATAGTGGTGCAATAGTTTTTTTTTTTTTTTTTTTACAAAAGTTTCTTTCAGTTTGCTGTTTCTCTTTTGTTTATAGCTGTCGTTTATTTCACTTTTCTCCCTAGGGAAGGCTACACAGTAAAGCTGATGTGGACGTAACAGCCGGAGTTTATGATTCTATGGTGTACAGACGCAGGAGAGACACGGACATGCCATTTGAGCTCAGAGGGGAGCTTGTTTAATAAGAGTGGGGCAGGTGAACGCGCCAGTCTAGTCCAGCGCTACCCTGAGACCGGCATGGGTTTACGAGTTGATAAAACATTTTCCCCTTTACATTTCCTATTATTTGTCTAGAATAGGGGCTGTGCTGTTACATTTAGGCCCTAAATGTTTAATTTGTTCAATAAATATTTGATTTGTTTTTTTGAGATATGCTACCGTCATACAGTATATACCCTCTTTAAGACATCAAACAGGCCAGGGTTTCCTCATGTCTGTCATTTTTCGAACAAGCAGATAGCCCCACCCCCAAACTCACACCATTGGTTTCTTGGAAATCATCCAAGAATGGCTTACTTATACACTACTGCTCACCATGACTACATATATGTTATCAAAAATACAGTAAAAACGGTAATAATATTATGACAATTAAAAATTGAATCTTTAAAATCTGAATTTATTTTATTCCTGTGATCAAAGCTGAATTTTCGGCATCATTACTCCAGACTTCAGTGTCACATGATCCTTTAGAAATCATTTAATATGCTGCTTCATTTATTTGGTGCTCAAGAAACATTTCTTATTATCAATGTTGAAAACATTTGTGCTGCTTCCTATTATTTGTGGAAACGATGATGTTTTTTTGATGAATAGAAAGTTCCAAAGAACAGCATTTATTTGAAATAGAAATTGTTTGTAACATTATAACTTGTGAATTAAAATGATTTAATATGGTCTTCTAAATGCATACATGTAAATGTAATCAATTTCTTTATATAAAAAACAACAACAAAAATCTGTTTTAAAAAACATGTCTGCTTATAGGCCTGGGTGTAGAGGAAAGTATTTTAACATGACCTTTAAAAATAAGTCAATTTTTATATGTTAATATCAATTACAATAGCAATAAAAATGTGCAATTGCAAGATACTCTAGTAATTGCATGTTAGGTCATTAATTTGTATTACTAAGAACTTGATTAGGCCTATGTATTAGTTACTAAGTGTGACCTTGTCTGTAGTTTAATATGTAGCTTTGTGAGGCTTAGTTTAGCATTTACTAACCTTCAGTAATTTAAAAAAAAAAAAAAAAACCTGATAAGAACACGTGTTATGTAATGCAGCTTTTTAAGCGATGAGGTACTATCAAACATGTTATTATTTATTCTGAGCTTAATCGTTTTTCCTGATGGCATATAGTCCTCTTGGGATTCTTGGAAAGCGTGGAGCTTTGTCCCAAGAGGAAGTCTTTGAATGTGAGAATGGGGATAAAAGTCTCTAACCTTGAGTCTGCGGAAGCCGACAACAATAACAACATCAACAACAGCCTTCTTTGACACACATCTGTGTTATCATCATGTATATGTCATCACAGGGAGTTAAACAGGGAAACTAGGCAAAGGGTAAATTTTTTATCAGTCTGAGAAGAAATCATTGGCTTGGAAAAGGAAAAGGTTTTTCTGTTAAAAGGCCTTTAACAGAAAAAAAAAAAAAAAAAAAAAATCCTGTCATTTATTTACCCTCATGTCATTCCAAATGCATTATATTCTTTTTTTCTGCGAAACGCTAAAGGTTTTGCAGAACTTTCATGCACTTTTAGGAAAAAAGGGCTTACACAACACTGTTTTCAACTAATAAAACGAAAATGTTTTATGTGTTTTGATCATTCATTTACACGACAATGACAAAAAGTATAAATTTTGAACATGATTCTGTTATCGTCTCTGTGTAAACTACGAATTTGTGAAAATGGTGACGTCATGTGTATTATGTATTCAGTCTATAGGTACAGTTTTTCTTTCCAAAGTGACATTACCAACTGCTTGCCTGGCAAGAATAATAAGTGTTTTTACTCGTTTTCGCAGATCCATGTGTGGGGGGTCTGTATACGAAAATCGCCAAAAAAACTAAACAAAAAAAAAGATACCACCTTAAATTAAATATTGAAATATCACTTAAGTGATGGTCTGAGTTGGACATACCAAAATAAATGACTAAAAATCCAACAGTTAATTTTACATAATATTTATATTTTTGTAACAAAAAGAAATTGGTATTTGACCAACAAATTATATTTTTAAGATATACTAAAAAGGGTTAGTTAGAGGGTTAGTCTGACGCTGTTCATATGAACACAACCAATGCGTGTGCGTGTGTTGCTGATGCAGGAGCCAGCCAATTCTGAGCTGACATTTTGACGTAGAACCCGGAAGTGCTGCACTGTGTTTACAATGTGAACAGCGTAGAAACTGACACGGAAGAGGAGAAATTGTTTTGCGCACAAAAAGTATTGTATAAAGTATAGAGGTTGAACCACTGTAATCACATTACTTCTGGGTCTTGTAAGTGGTAATAATGTTATTGGGGGGTCCGAAAGCTCTCGGATTTCATTAAACATTGATACTGACAGTAAGGGCATTTACATGCCTATAGATTGTTTGTTTTGTTCCAAAACAAACAGGGACTTAATTTTGTACAATTTTGCATTTTCTTCTTGGTTCGGTTCGCTTTCCCAAGGCAACAAGCGTACCAAAATGTGTTTATGTAAGTCACATGCAAATTCAACTCTCCTCTTATTGGTCAGAGTTTCCTCTGCGTCATCCATAAAGATGACTGCAAGTTCGCTCCATGAGCTTACTGTGGCTTTATTTGTAACACTATACGAATGTAGGCGTCAATCCTGCTGTTGAATTATATACTACATTCATATTAATGCAGCAGAATATTCAAACACACTCTCTCTGGATCTCCCAGCGCTGTCTAGAGGTTAACTCTGTGTCAAGACACACACAAACACAAATGTTATAATGCAGCCAGAGCAAGAATCAAGGCTTCATTGGGACAATTACACAACATTTTAAGATGAAGAGGTGCTCTTTTGGTTTTCAACTGTGATAACTAATGTGTTCACTCACAGAATCAGACACTACTTATTTTTAAATAGCACATTTCCCGTTATGAATTATAATGCCATTTGGTCCATTGTGTCGAATTGCTTTCACACCTCAAGCAAACCGTCCCAGAGTTCATTTGCCGTGTTCCCGTTAGCCTAGACTAACTGAACCAAGGGAGAAAACGCACCAGGTTCCGAAACAAATGCTCAGGTGTGAAAACACCCTAAATTTTGAAATTAAGTGTTATTTTGTGTGTATTTGCACAAAATGTATATAGAAGGAGATCCTTTTTAAATCAGAGTTTAATGTTCCGCTATATTGGAATTTATAGGGGTTTCTGTTATGTTGCCGTATTGGGGTTTACCATTGTGGACCAAGTACATTATAGTTTAAACTTTCTAATCACATGGCCTTCTTTTGTGGTGCTTTTTGTTCCTTTCTGGATCGCAACAATCCGTTGTCTCTATCTACCTTTGTTTTATGGTAAAGAACAGCTTTTAGATTAAACATCTCCTTTGTGTTCCACTGAAGAAAGAAAGTCATACCGGTGTGGGTATTTCTGGGTGAACTGTTTCTTTAAAATTAATCTTGTTTCTTCTGTCTGCTTTGCTGGATGCTTTCAACTAAGCTGGCTTATCAAGAGTGGATGGTAAATTACAGGTTGGGAAGGATGCCAGAACGTAACAGCTTGTTTAATTGTAAATCAAAGGTAGTCTATAACCCATTGTCTTCTGCGGCTCTAATTTCTGAGATTTTATTGCTGTCGTTTGGCATGAGAACTAACACTCCGCTCTCCCTCCATTTCCTCCGATGCTCCTTAATGCTGAGATTCGCCTTGATGTCCATCGAGGCCCGGCCATGACCCTCCGCCCTGGCGCCGCCGTGACAGGGAGCAGACTTCCAACGCTTCTAATGTGAAAACAACTGTCCAGACACCTGGCTTGAGGTGAGCCGATCTCATCTCCTCTCTTCTGTGTAGCTACAATCCACTTGCCCTGTTGACCGGTTCACCAGCCATGTCAAACGCCTCAAGCAGCCACGATGTCTGGAGATGGAAAGTTATTGTTGCCATAGTTACTGCCCCTTTCCACCACATTTAATGTTGTCTACCTTGCAGGTGCTTTATGGTGGAGGGAATGCCTACGTTTTTAGTATTCCATGATATTTCAGAGCATCTGGGCATCTAGTTATTTTTCCAAAATATTATAGCTTAGATCAGAATGAATCCAACAGTGATTATCTTTAGCTTCCAAGTGGATGTGATTTTCACCTGAAACGTTCTTTTATTTGTTTATGCCTTTTCTTTTCATTCTTCTTTATAACATATGAAACTCTATAATAATAAACCACAGTCTTATAACTGTTTCAGCAAAGATATGCAAATGAAGGATGTAGTACAGCAGGATATTAAAATAAATGTTATTGCGCTGTATATATTTATTGTACAATTTTCTTCTTAGTATTCATCACTGTTTCTCCATGAGCAGGTATACCGTGTAAGTCAGTATATTCAAAGCTTCATACATTCAGGCGTAAATTAGTCCCAGGTGCACGAGAGGCAACAGTTAGCAATGCAACTATCTTGATTATGGTTGATTATTAAGATCAAAGACATATCATCTAGTATGACCAAATGTATTTTCATATTAAACATGGCAACAGACAATTAGCTCTCAGTTTAGCACTTTCAAATGTGATATTTAATATGAAATATGTTCCCAATAAATGTATATTTATGTATATAAATAATTCACATGGATGTATGGTGATTTATATTTATTTAAAAGAGTATATTATGTCATTATACCTCAAACTTTCATCTGCGTATGATGATATTGCAGAGTGTTTGGAATGAATGTTCCCTTTCAAAAGCTACACTCAATGCTGCATAAGCTTATGCAAATGGGGATGTCTTTGACATAACCAGCTGTGAAAATAGTGTGAAAACACGTCAATGAAATTGACCCGGGAGGTATTTATAGCCTCGGCCGGTGACGTCATAGGCGCACCTGCTGCACGAGGCTATAAATAGATGAGCTTCAGCTGGAGCAAACCAGGTCTTTTTGTTTTCAGACCAACTCTGTGTTATGGTGTGTTACAAAGCCTCTGAGAAAAAACAAAACAAAAGAAAAATCTCTCCCTCTCTTTCAAGACTCAACTTGAGATCTTTGTTAGGAGTTAGTTTTCAACATGGCAGTGTGCAGATTTTTCTCTCTCTTTCTCATCTCTGTTACAAAGAAACATTAGTGGAAAGAGTTCTAGTTAAATCTAATCAGTTGGAAACGAGTCAGCAGAGTAAAACGCTGTATATCCATGTTCTCTTTCAAATAGAACTGGATGCGCACAATTGCTGTGTGTGTTTGGGGAAGAGCATGCGGTTCGCTGCATTGAGTCAGATGAGTGCGAGCATTGCAAGCCTTTACAGTTAGAATGCTTTATGCTCGTCTGGGCTACTTTCAGTCCGCACCCGTGTTCGGAGCTCTCGAATGGGTTTGTTGACGAGCAAGAGACGGGTCCGTCCCTTTCGCTTGCTCGCTCACCAGATACATGTTTCCCCGCGTGATCCCGAAGCGCGCTCCGGCGTTTCTTCGGCTCGCGCGGGGAATGATGATGAATCTCTGGGTCCGCGGACCTCGAGCAGCCGCCTGCGATCGTTCCTCACATGATAGTGAATCCATACGAGGAATTTATCGAGGTGGTTGTTCGCGCGGTGGCCAGGGCAGTTTGTCTGGTACCGTGAATGAGAGATCCCCGAACGCAGTGAGCTTGAGGTTTCTGTCTAGAAAACATTTACTTCACGTGTTTTTGTACCCTTGACTTCGACATTTTCGACTATCATGGGTGAGAAATCGCGTGGATATGTGAGAATACCCCAGGTGGGAGACGCTCACGAGCTATCTCTCGCCTGGGTCTGCATTTTCATTAAAGAGACATACCTCCCCACGAAGCCATGTAGAAAATAAACGTCGGCTGTCGTGGGCAAAGCTTATATATATGAATTATATATTGTATATTATTTTATATGGAATATATATATTGTATATGATTTATATAAGAATAATAAATATAAAGGGACAGGCTGGTGCTGCGGTGCACACTGGCTGTCTTGCAGGCATATCAGGCTGACCTTCTGAAGGATTTGAGTGGTTCATTTGGTGACTCAGTTAACTCTGTAGTGGCCAGATTTAAAGGAGTGGAAGAAACATGAATTGTTCACTCAGTTTCTTCCTCAATGCACTCAAGGGGAGGGGCTATCAGCCACACAACCTCTCTTCAGTCCTTCAAGATTTAGGGGGGTAATAAGCAGAGTGTGGCGAGTCGCGCTCTCCCTCGTAAAGACTGGAGACCGGCTCGTCATCCTCAACAACCTCCCAGGGCAGACCTCGGGACTGTCATCAATATAAGAAGTCCGGTGGTCTGGTGCCTAGTCTGCCCCCACGGGACAGGGCGTGTCAAACATTTGCTCGCCCCACCCCGTTATCCTCAAAACTACTCCATCCCCGCCGCCTCTGGTGATTCGGGGGGGGGCAGTGGTTTCCAGTGAAATGTTAGACGTTCAGTGTTTAAATCCTGCTATCATCCAGGACATAGAACGTCTAACATCCCCTCAACAGGAAGTGTTAAAATTGTCACTCTCAGAGTCTCAGGCAGCGTGTGAACTTCTGCCAGGCGTTTCTGCATGGGTGTTAAGCACGGTAAAAATTGGTAAACTAATTTATTTGCCATCCTCCTTGTTTGAACGGCGTGGTCTCCACTTCCGTGAAGGCGGAGTTGGCGTTCGTACTGTCACAAGTGACAGCAGTTACTTCCTGGTCCCCAGTAGGGTGGGGGGTGTGTGTCCAATCTCAGATATTCGAATCTTAAACCGTGAAGCAGTTAAAGTACTCAAGGTCAAGATGTTACAGTGAAGGCGGTCGTGTCGCATTTTCAACATTGTGATTGGATTCGGCACGATTTATCCGAAGGACGCATGTATCCACAACGCAGGAAGTTCCTGAGGTTCGCTCTTGGGGGCAAAAGCTTACCAATTTCGGGTCTTCCATTTGGCTAGCCTTGTAACCGCACGTATACGAAATGTATGGATGTATTACCGGCTCCATTGGGATTCCGGGGCATTCAAATTTTGAATTACAGAGGCGATTGCTAAAATTAGCACAATCACATGAGATGGTGCTTCAACACAGTGTGTTAGCTCATCTAGTTTCTCTAGGTTTGAGACTCAACACCAAGAAAAGTGTTCTTTCTCCTGCCCAGAGAACGACTTATCTAGGGTTTGTTCGGTTTTTGGTCACAAGGTGGGCACAACGGTTTCCCGCTTGAATCAAGACCATTCAGTATTCCCTGAGCAAAGTCAGGCTAGACCAAGATCTTACTGATCATCAGCACCAGAGTGTTAGGTCTAATGGCATCAGCATCCACGGGTTTCCCTTTGGGGTTGTTGCACATAAGACCGTTTCAGTTGTGGCTCAAAGCCAGAGGACTTAGGGCCAATTCTCAGGCAAATAAAGTGGCGCGCCATGTGGCTTTGTACACTAACTATGTGGTTCAGACCCCGGTTTTTGCCTTGGGTCCCACTCTAGGCGTACCTTGTCGTCGCAAGTTGCTAACGACGGACGCTTCCCTGACGGGCTGGGGTGCGGCCTTAAGTGGTCGTCCAGCCCAACGGGAATGGGAGGGTCATCAACTCAGTTGGCACATTAACTGCCTCGAGTTGACGGCTGTATTTCTGGCCGTGAAATACTTTCTCCCCCAATTGAGGGGCTGTCATGTCCTAGTGCGGGTGGACAGTACAGCTAAATATCTCATATATAATCACCAGGGGGGTCTGTGCTCACGCTATCAGAATAGCGAGACAGATTTTTCTCTGGGCTCAGAACAAGTTCCTGTCACTCGAGCAGTGTACATTCAAGGGCGGTTGAATGTGGGAGCAGATTTACTGTCCAGACAGAGTTACAGATGGGGGGGTGGAAACTCCACCCAGAAGTAGTCAAGCAGATCTGGATCAGATTTTACAGAGCTGACCACAGGGAGTGGACCTCTTCGCCTCTTCTCAGACAGCGCAATGTCCCTGCCTCTCTCTGTCGTGATGGTTCATACATGGCCCAAAATGCGTCTGTATGCCCTCCTTCCAGGCGCTCTGCTCCTGGGAGTTCTAGCCAGGGTTCGCCAACAAGGGTCTTGCTTCTTATCGATAGCGCTGCGTTGGTCGAACAGGGTTTGGTTCTCGGAGATAGTGTCTCTCCTCAACGGCTCGCCTTGGGCGATTCCGGCGAGGAGGGACCTTCTGTCTCAGGCAGAGGGCACGATATTCCAGGCCCGACCTGTGGAACCTTCATGTTTGGCCCCTGAAGGGCACCAACTGAGGGACACGGGACTTTCGCCTGCAGTTATTGAGACCATCCTAAGTGCTAGAGCTTCCTCCACTCAGAAAGTTTATGCTAATAAATGAGGTGTCTTTGAAAGGTGGTGTACGACACAATGTAGATTCAGTCAACTGCCAGGTTACTTCAGTTCTGGATTTTCTGCAAGAAAAGTTGTCATCAGGCACCTGCCCCTCCACTCTCAGGGTTTATGTGGCCGCTCTTTTGGCTTGCCACGCCTTGGTGGATGGGGTGCCGCTCGGGAGACATCCTCTACTCGCTCGCTTCATTCGTGGGGTAGGCGGTTGAGGCCACCTGTTAGAACCAAGATCCCTTCATGGGACTTAGCTTTAGTCCTCGAGGGTCTGGTTGAGACCCCCTTTGAAACATTAGCTTGCCCCTCCACTCTCAGGGTTTATGTGGCCGCTCTTTTGGCTTGCCATGCCCTGGTGGATGGGGTGCCGCTTGGGAGGCGTCTTCTGCCTGCTCACTTTGTTGTGCCAGGCAGTTGTGGCCACCATTAAGAGCCAAGATCCCTTCATGGGACTTAGTTTTAGCCCTCGAGGGTCTGGTTGAGACCCCCTTTGAACCTCTAGAATCAGCGTCTGAAAAACTTCTGACTCTAAAGATGGTTTTTCTTATGGCTATAACTTCTCTGAAAAGAATTGGGAACATGCAGGCTCTGCCAATATCGCCATCCTGCTTAGACTTTGCCCCAGGTTTGGTGAAAGGGATTTTGCATCCCCACCCTGACTACCTGCCTAAGGTTCCTTTGTCGACTGTACATCCTGTCACTCTTGAAACCTTCTGCCCTCTGCCGTTCACAACGCCGGATCAGGAGAAACTTCATAGACTGTGTCCAGTCCATGCTCTTCAGGCCTACGTCCATCGCACTACCCAGTGGCGTAAGTCAGAGCAACTGTTTGTTTGCCATGGGGGCCGTAACAGAGGTTCTGCCACCATCAAACAATGTCACATTGGGTCAGGGATGCTACTGCTCTTGCCTATGAGGTGCGCGGTCAAGCTTCACCTATAGGATTAAGGGCTCACTCCACCAGGGGAGTCGCCTCCTCTACTGCGTTAGCAAGGGGTGCTCCCTTACAAAGTGTTTGTGATGCGGCAGGTTAGTCCTCTCCGCACACATTCATAAGACTTTATAGCTTGGATGCTCATGCCACTCCGGGCTCTCATGTCCTTGAGTCGATATCACAGGCTAATGCTCGAGGCTTCTTGCGTTCTTGTGCACACCTACACAACCGTAAGGGGTCCAGGCACCATCAAGCACGGCGGCGTGGGTATTCTCGTTCCCATTTGCATAAGCTTATGCAGCATTGAGTGTTGCTTTTGAAAGGGAACACTTGGGGTTACTTGACTGTAACCCTGTTCCCTGATAAAGCGGAACGAGATGCTGCATTGCTAGGCCATGCTGATGATGCTTCAGGACTGGTCTTCAAACAAAGAAGATCTGGTTTGCTCCAGCTGAAGCTCATCTATTTATAGCCTCGTGCAGCAGGTGCGCCTATGACGTCACCGGCCGAGGCTATAAATACCTCCCGGGTCAATTTCATTGACGTGTTTTCACACTATTTTCACAGCTGATTATGTCAAAGACATCCCCATTTGCATAAGCTTATGCAGCATCTCGTTCCGCTTTATCAGGGAACAGGGTTACAGTCAAGTAACCCCAAGTGTTTCCCGTGCTTGGGAATAGGGAGCAATGAAAGCTGCGGACCCTGTATTTGTATCTCATTCGAAGACTTCTGAATTTTCGCTGAACAGTTTTTATAAATGTTATGGTCATGTTTAGGGAACATTGAATTTGATCATTTTGCACATATTACTATAATACAGTTCTTTATTCCTTTAAGAATTATACTTAAAGTTAAAAGTTAAATAAATGTTTGTATGAACTATCAGGTATGTTTCTTATTTATGAGATATTGCTTCATGTCGCTTTATAAGTAAACAATAGCACAGTGACGGATAAGGAGGCTGCCGCAGATTAGATGATAACAGTCTGTACAACAAAAAAAGAACAAATGCCATACTCCCCTTGTCTGTTCACATTCCCCGTTTGAGCTGAATACATGAGAGCATAGAAAAGTCACAGAAATTCTACACACGCACACATAAAAACACTAAACAGAGCCCTCACTCCAACTTCCCCATTTGAGTTTGTATGTTGTAATCGGTCACATGATAATGATTCCTTGTTCACAAACACACCCACATGCTCACGCACACAAACAAACTTGATCAACGTGTGTGTTCTCACGGCAGTTGAGAATAACACAATCTGAACCGCCTCTCTGTTCTTTTGGATCATCATCTGGCCAGCATGGTGAAATACTGTTTTGCCGTAGGGTAGATACTTTCAGATCTCTATTGTCTATCCGTCTAATGATGGTGAAGGTGCCAAACCTCTATAGCTCTTTTAGATTTAGAGTGCAGCCACAGTTTATTATATCTTAACAAATGTTAAATGTAAAGTTTAATTTGTTCTTTTTGTGCTATTGAACCTCAAATTGTGCTGAGACATAGGATTTTTACCTTGTGGGAAACAAAATAATTTATAGTTTTAACCCTTTAACTGTCACCGTCCCACAGGTGGGACGCCTGGTGCTCTTTTTTGATCGCCTTTTTTTCATATCATATATTTAAGTAATTATCACAAATTAGGTATCATTTGAAAGCTTACAAACTCAAAATTCATCCTGTGAAAACCGTTTTGAAATCGGACATTGTGTTGCCATGGAAACGTTACTCTAAATTATTCTAGTGGGCTCCTCCCCTAGTGGGCGCTGTCATGTTTCATATTACAACAATTATTTGAACTACTTTATATTCAAAATCTTTTCCAATCTTGACAAAACGCATATTGTCGGAAAGGTCTGAGTCTCAAGGGTCCATATTTGGTGACTGTTTTGTGATGGAAGTAATATTTGGACAGAAATTTACAGGAAAATGCATCAAAACAACAATAAATGGAATTTGAATGACACCCGGTGGCTATTTTTGGTACAGCACCCTAAACAAAATCTCATGGGGACTTCAATTTTTGTGATATCAACTTCAAATTTGGAACACAAATTGGTTAGACATATGGCTTTGATTTTATAGTAATTTTAGAGTAAATGCTTTTTGTAAAATATATATTTTATATGAAATAAAAAATATTTAGTACAGTATTTTTCATTTACAGTAAATTTAAACTTCCATAACTATTTCATACTTTCATATTTTGAATTGCTTTCACTTCAGCAATAATCTGCAGAACGTCGTCTTTAAAACGAGACCAAACTTTGGTCTATATTCCAAAGCATTCTTGAATTACAGCCCTTTAAGTTTGGATAGTGCATTTTCATGTGTATTCTCAAAAAGGGGGGTGACAGTTAAGTCAACATGAAATCAAAGTTGACAAAAATCTTATTTTTTTATGAAATAATGCAGTATTTATTATAAATAATTTATCTGTGCACAAATTGTTTTAAGTTCACTTGCCTCGTAATCTTTAACCTTGTGCGTTCTTTACTCGGGAGTCACACTGGTGGTCTTAGCGGTCAGAAATGTAACTTCTTATTTTTTTCAGTAAAATCATTCGAATACATTTTTGTTCATATTTTCTATTTATTTAGCATTTTTAGAGGGTTTTTTTGGTACCAATTAATATGTATGCAATAATTAATATCCATTTTTCCCATAGAAAAAAAGCCTAGGCCTTTAAAGGTGTCATGAACTGGCTTTTTTATTTTTTTATACTGTTGTCTGAGGTCAACTTATGACGTTTGTGTGGTTTTTACATTCAAAAACATTATAATGAATAAGTAATAGGCAATATTTTCTGCCTTGGTTTTGAGGCTCTCTGAAAAACGATCGGTTTTGATGGGCGTGCCGCACTGAAGACTTGGAAGTAAACGCCCACGGCTAGGATTGGATAAGATTTGCATATTTAATGAGCTTCTGCTCCCCTGTCAGTGACAGCGTGTGGCAAACGGCAACTGGAATGAATCACCCAGCCCACACCAGGGCTCGCAAAATGTCTTTATCAAACAAACACAATGATTCATCTCTCATCCACCCCCGATTGATTGGAATGTTATTTTTGTATCATTTCGCTCGATCATCAGTGAATATAACCGCAAACTTTGGGCTTTGCGAGCACTGGCCTTACAAGTCTGAGTCTGATCATGAATGAATCAATATCACCTTCTCCAGCCTGTGACAGCGTGCTAAGGTATGTAATCAATATAGATATCAAACGATCTGTAACAATGCAACACTAACACATATAAAAACAAATTTTACTCACATAAGTGTGTTGCACCGTTCCTTTCGGATCCAATATACTGTAGAAGGCACAGCATTGTGTTTTAATCTCAATATGTCTGCAAATCTAGTCTCGACCTCTTATCTTGTTTACAATAGATTCCGCATCGTTTAGCTCCATGAGTCGGTGGGCGGGCTTGAGGCGGTGCTTGCTTCTGGGCCTGGTGTCTATAAAAGCTTTTCTTTGACTAATAAGGACGTTTTCATCTCAGAAACTTGCAGGATATTCTTATATCACGATGAACTTTTATATATCAAAGGCTCAAAGGAAAGTTGATTTCTCAATTCATCACCCCTTTAAAATCCAATTTTTTGAAGGCAGATTAGCGCCATCTGTTGAGAGTATAGAAAGAAAACATGTAATACCCTGGTGTAACCACTAGTTTTCTGTATAGCTCTCTATAGAGCAGCTTGTGAATTGCCTAGTTGTTTTTGGACATAATTACAGATTTTTAATAGGTGGAAGATTTAGATAATCTCAAAGACTACTTTTTGTCAAGTTAAATTTTTTTTGTGTTTGTTGTTAGAAATTGTGATTTGAATTGTTAGTTTATGCATTATGATTACTGTCAAACCTGAACATTGTGTTAGAAAGCATTTTGTTTCCCATTTTTTGATTCAGAATTTAATTTAAAAAATGCAATTCATTCAATTACCCTATGGCACCACATCACATTTGTTTTGCATTATTATTGAATTGATTTCACGTACTCTCAAAACTTTGCTGTGTTACAGACACAGTGGTTTGTGTGAGTCTGTGGATATGTCTATATCACATTCTTGATTTGTAGATTGTCCGATTTGTAGATTGTGCACACTAAAATTCTCAGTATTTACGTATTTTTGTCAATTTCCCATTCATTTCCTATGGTCAGTCATTTTTGACTGAATTCCATAAGAGTGATTTATTTTTAATTTTTAATTTTTTACAACCACTTAGACTGTTCAAATCATGCCCTCAATTTTCTGTGTGTGTTCACATTCCAAGTGTCATAAAAGTCACCAAGTTTTGTACCATTCCGATGAAGCTGTGTTTTTTTTTTTTTTTTTTTTCGAAACGTAAAATTCTCTGATTAGCTAACCTCAACCATCCAATCACTTACTGATGGACAAATTCAAGTTTTCTTGTTTTCCGTTTCACTCGGATATACGTCAAAATAGGGAAGAAAAGACGATTGCAACTTCTGTTTCACTTATTTTTCAATTAGCTCAATTATTTATTTATTATTGATTTACTTTATTTAAATTAATTCTGGTTTTTATTCAAAAGTACATCCTATTGATACTAATTTGTAACCTTTGACCACAAAACCAGTCATAAGTCACACAGGTATATTTGTGGCAATATCGTCTCGGTTACGGATGTAACCCTCGTTCCCTGAGGAGGGAACGGAGACGTAACGTTAGTGACTAACGAATGGGGGTTTCGCTTAGAAGCCTATCAACTTCGAGTTTTGAGAAAACGCCCAATGGCGTGCCAATGCCATGGGGCATGCGGAATTTGCATACGTAGCTCCGCCTCACTGCGTGAGTATATAAGGAAGTACGAGGCAATATCGCATTATGTTACCTGCTTGAGGAGCCAAGACTGAACTCCTGCGTTCCAGGCAACACAGCTGATGTGGCAAGGGGACGTTACGTCTCCGTTCCCTCCTCAGGGAACGAGGGTTACATCCGTAACCGAGACGTTCCCTTTCGTTCAGTCACTACGACGTAACGTTAGTGACTAACGAATGGGGGTCCCAATATAATCCCGCCACTCAGCTGTCTTCCAGTGCCCTGCGTAAGTGTGAGTACCCTGTCGTAAGACTAGTACGGACGAAGGACTCCCACTTAACACAGGATTACCAAGGTACACTGGGAAGCATATCCCAGTGAGGGAATGCCAAGATGCCTACCCGTGGGGAGGACTTAAGAGACACATATGACCCGGAGAGGGTTGCATATGGAAGATCTCTAGGGTACCAGCCGAAGGTGGATTTTTAACCCTAGGGGTGGCGGGGACACGCCAAGGGAAGAAACCCGCTCACTGCGGAGACTTACGGTGAAATACACATGTGGGGGTCGCCAGAGGGAACCATGCACATGGGGCACCTGGCCGGACATGAGGGTCTGGGCTCGAAAGGGCAGACTGAACTGATGTCGGCGTCGACAGTGCTGGAGGAGCTCAGGGCTCTCGGGGAACTCACCTGAGGAAATATCGCACGTATCCAGTCCGTGGAGTGGAGTGGCGAGCAAGCGAAGACACCTGAACCTGGTCCTTACCGGCCCCTCAGGGGAGCGAGTACATAGTCGGACACTGGCTCCACTCGGAGATTATAGAATCTGGCGAATGTGTTGGGTGTCGCCCAGCCTGCAGCTCTGCAGATGTCTGCTAGCGAGGCGCCATGCGCTAGAGCCCAAGAGGAAGCCACACTCCGGGTGGAGTGTGCCCTCACACCAAGGGGACATGGTCGGCCTTGCTGCTGGTAAGCCAAAGCAATGGTGTCCACTATCCAGTGAGACAGCCTTTGCTTTGAGAGAGCACTTCCCTTCCGCTCTCCACCATAACAGACAAAGAGCTGGTCTGAGGTCCTGAAACACTGCGTCATGTCTACGTAGGCGCGGAGAGCGCGTACTGGACAGAGCAATGCCAAGGCTGGGTCTGCCTCCTCCAAAGGCAGCGCTTGCAGGTTCACCACCTGGTCCTTGAACGGAGTGGTGGGAACCTTGGGCACATATCCAGGCCGGGGTCTCAGGATCACGTGAGAGTTAGCCGGCCCGAATTCCAGGCACGCTTCGTCAACCGAAAATGCCTGCAGGTCCCCGACCCTCTTGACTGAGGCCAATGCGGTCAGCAGAGCCGTCTTCATAGACAGAAACTTAATATCAACCGACCGCAAAGGCTCAAAGTGAGGTCTCTGCAGAGCAGTTAGTACTACTGCGAGGTCCCAAGAGGGTACGAGAGGAGAGCGAGAAGGATTCAGTCTCCTAGCTCCCCTCAGGAACCTGATGACCAGGTCGTGCTGACTTACCTTTTTGTTCTCCAAGAGATCGTGGTGGGCAGATATTGCGGCCACATATACCTTGAGGGTGGAGGGAGACAGCCTTCGCTCCAGCCCCTCTTGGAGAAACTCAAGCACGGACCCGATCGGACATTTCCAGGGGTCTTCTTGGCGGGAAGAGCACCAGGTGACGAAGAGGTTCCACTTCAACGCATAGGCATGCCGAGTGGACTCTGCCCTAGCGGAAGTGATGGTGGCGACCACCGTAGGTGGTAGGCCACTCAAACCTGCCGGGTCCCGTCTAGGAGCCACACGTGGAGGTTCCAAAGGTCGGGACGCGGGTGCCAATGGGTGCCCCGTCTCTGAGTAAGGAGGTCCGGTCTCAGAGGATTAGGCCAGGGAGGGGCTGTCGCAAGGAGAATGAGTTCGGGGAACCAGGTCCGGCCGTGCCAGTACGGGGCGACCAAAAGGACCTGCTCCTTGTCCTCCCTGATCTTGCACAGAAGCTGTGCGAGTAGGCTCACTGGGGGAAACGCATATTTGCGTAGGCCCCGCGGCCAGCTGTGCGCCAGTGCATCCGTGCCGAGCGTGCCCTCGGTCAGGGAATAATACAGGCTGCAGTGGGAAGAGTCGTGGGAGGCAAACAGGTCTACCTGTGCGTCGCCGAACTGTTCCCAAATCAGCTGAACCGTCCGGGGATGGAGTCTCCATTCTCCCGGGAGAGGCTGAAACCGCGAGAGCTCGTCGGCTGCGTGGTTCAGGACTCCCGGAATATGGACAGCACGAAGGGACCTCAGGCGCTTCTGACTCCATAAGACGAGATGGCGGGCGAGTTGAGACATGCGGCGGGAGCGTAGACCGCCCTGGTGGTTGATGTACGCTACTACGGCCGTGTTGTCTGTCCGGACAAGCACATGTTGACCCTTCAGCAACGCTCGGAAGCGGTGCAGGGCGAACCGTACTGCCAGCAACTCGAGGCAATTGACATGCAGGAGGCGCTGGGGTCCTGTCCAGGAGCCCGCGGCTGCTTGTCCATTGCACATGGCACCCCAGCCCGTGGCAGAAGCATCCGTCGATACGACAACATGCCTGGAAACTCGTTCTAAGGGCACACCGGCCCGTAGAAAGCTGAGGTTCGACCACGGGGTGAGTGTCTGTAAGCAGGCCCGAGTCACTTGGATCCGGAGCGTGCCAGACTGCCATGCCCATCTCGGGACTCGATCGCGAAGCCAGTGCTGAAGCGGTCTCATATGAAGCAATCCGAGCGGCGTTACCGCGGCTGCAGATGCCATATGCCCCAGGAGCCTCTGAAAAAGTTTCAGTGGAACCGCATTCTTGCTCTCGATTTGTCGGAGGCAAGTCAGCAGAGACTGCGCGCGCTCGCTCGAAAGCTGCGCGTACATGGCGACCGAGTCGATCTCCATACCGAGAAAAGAGATCCTCTGCACTGGGCAAAGTTTGCTCTTCTCCCAGTTGACCCGAAGGCCCAGACGGGTTAAGTGGTGGAGAACCAGATCTCTGTGTCCGCAAACCTGCTCTCGAGAGTGGCCTAGTATGAGCCAGTCGTCGAGGTAGTTCAGGATGCGGACCCCGTGCTGCCAAAGGGGCGCAAGGGCTGCCTCGGCAATCTTCGTGAAGACGCGAGGGGACAGAGATAACCCGAATGGGAGAACTGCGTACTGGTATGCCCGCCCCTCGAAAGCAAACCGTAGGAACGGTCTGTGTCGAGGAAGGATGGAGACATGGAAGTAGGCGTCCTTCAGGTCGATCGCTGCAAACCAATCGTCCGGACGAACGCATTCGAAAAGGCGTTTCGCAGTCAACATCTTGAACGGAAGCCGGTGAAGGGATCGGTTCAAGATGCGAAGGTCCAGGATTGGCCGTAACCCACCGGTTTTCTTGGGTACAATGAAGTAGAGGCTGTTGAACCCCGACCTCATTTCGGCTGGAGGGACAGGCTCGATCGCACCCTTCGCCAGTAGAGTGGCAATCTCCGCACGCATGACGGGGGCATGGGCCCCGGTCACGGTATAGCGGACTCCCCTGTAACGGGGAGGAGCCTGCGCGAACTGAATCGCGTAGCCGAGCCTGACGGTCCGGGCAACCCAGCGGGACAGCCCCGGAAGCTGAAGCCAGGCTTCCAGAGACTGCACCAACGGGGTCATACGGACAGTAGGCGTACCCCGGGTGGGGCAGCGAGGCAGCGTTACCGGCGCGGACAGGGGAGGCTGTTGGGCGTCCCCGGGTCGGAGCACGGTTAACGGCTGCGCCCTGACAGAGGAGACCAGGGAAGGACTCGCGTTCCACGGGGGTCTGCTCTGCCAGGGGGCTGGCGACAGAGAGGGACGAGAGTGGCGTGACCCGAGGGTGGCGCGCACTGCCGTCACCGATCTCTGGGGGCTCAGGGATGGGTTTGTCAGTTCTTTCTTTAACCACATTAGGGTGCTGCTGACCCGGGGGCCAGCAGCTGAACAAAAGATTCTCCCCCGGCCCTCCACCGGGGGAAGGAGCGGCCCTGCCGCCGTCTCCTGGAAAGAACTGCCCATCCCTGAGCCGTCCGCATCAGGAGCGCCGCTTAGCCTGGCGTTTCTTCGCGGGCTGCGGGGCTGGAGCGGACTGGGACGCCTTCCTGCGGCTGCCTCTGCGCGGCCCGGGTGGAGGCTGCTGCTTGGGTGGCGCAGAGGCGGAGGAAGCCGCGGGAGGGCGTCCTCGGCGGCGAGCAGGCTGAGGCACCTGCGCGGGCGGTGGGGTGGAGGCAGCAGCTGACCGCCGGGGCAGGATGTATTTTATAGCCTCAGTCTGCTTCTGAGCGGCCGAGAACTGTTGGGCGAAGCTCTCGACCGCTCCGCCGAATAGCCCATCCTGTGATATGGGGGCGTCGAGGAAACGTGTTCGCTCGGCGTCGCGCATATCAGACAGGGTGAGCCATAAGTGTCTCTCCTGGACCACATTTGTGGACATCACCTGACCCAGGGAGCGCGCGGTCACCTTCGTCGCCCGGAGAGCGAGGTCGGTGGCGGCACGCAACTCATTGCTGAGCCCTGGATCAGCCCCTCTCTCGTGCATATCGCACAGCAACTTGGTTTGGTAAGCCTGAAGAGTTGCCATGGTATGCAAAGAAGCGGCGGCCTGCCCCGCAGCTCTATAGGACTTCGCCACCAGAGATGACGAAAACCTACAGGCCTTGGAGGGGTGCTTTGGGTCACCACGCCAGGACGAAGCGCTCTGTGGACACAGTTGCATCGCAACAGAACGTTCGACTGGGGGGACCCCAGTGTACCCATGAGCCGCGGCTCCATCGAGAGAGGTGAAGGCGGAAGACGCCGCCAAACGTTCACGGGAAGACAACGGGGCCTTCCAGGAACGCGCAACCTCTTCATGCACCTCGGGGAAGAAAGGTATTGGAGGAGCGGCCGGACGGGTGTCCGAACGCGCCGCCCCCAAAAACCAATCATCCAACCGCGAACGCTCGGGCTGAGGCGGAGGGTTCCACTCCAGTCCAAGCGCTGCGGCGGCCCGAGAGAGCATGGCTGTCAACTCTGGGTCCGACTCGGGCAATGCTGGGACACCCAAAGGTGGCAGCACAGCCGAATCCTCATCCTCAGATGACTCCAGCCCACCTTGTGATGCGGCGATAGACATCACTTCCTCCTCCGCCGCGCCAAAAGCCACAGTCGGGACAGCAGGAGCCGGCCCCGATGTAGACGCCTGAGCGCGGGCCGGGTCAAGTGCCTGAGAGGGGGGTGTGGGCCGAGGAACTAGCGTCGGAGCTTTATTCCACACCGTCACCCTCAGATCACCCTGGTCACCAGCCAAAGTGCCGCCTCCAGAGGAGACCGCAGATTGGGGGGGGACGGAGGGGACTCTCGTTCCGGCATCAGCACGGAATTCACGGAGTCTCGATCGAAGCACTGAGATGGCCAGGTTCCCGCAGAGAGAACATGAGTCATCCACGAGCGCTGCCTGAGCGTGCTGAAAGCCCAAACACGTCACACAGCGCTCGTGCCCGTCGAAAGAAAAAAGCGATCTACCGCACCCAGAAGTGCACGGACGAAACATCCTGAAAAGGACGCGTCACGTGCAAGCTCTTTTGTGAGAGGAAACTTCACAGTCGATGCCGAAGCGCCCAGGGAAACACACACCAGCTGGATGCAGACCACTGCACAGATCAGCAGGCAGGAAGTATGCGATCACTGGAACGCGCCGTCACACCAACACCGACTGGAAAGCTGCTCGTCTCGAAGAAGCTGACAGAGTCTCAGAAGGCTGTAGGAGTGAAGAGGTAGGTACTCTTGGCTCCGAAAGCAGAAACATAATGCGATATTGCCTCGTACTTCCTTATATACTCACGCAGTGAGGCGGAGCTACGTATGCAAATTCCGCATGCCCCATGGCATTGGCACGCCATTGGGCGTTTTCTCAAAACTCGAAGTTGATAGGCTTCTAAGCGAAACCCCCATTCGTTAGTCACTAACGTTACGTCGTAGTGACTGAACGAAAGGGAACCAACAATACATTGTATGGGTCAAAATTATCGATTTTTCTTATATCCCAAAAATAATTAAGTAAAGATCATGTTCCATGAAGATATTTTGTAAATTTCCTACCGTAAATATATATAAAAAATATTATTATCAGTAACTTGCGTTGCTAAGGACTTCATTTGGACGACTTTAAAGGCGATTTTCTTAACATTTTGATTTTTTTGCACCCTCAGATTTTCAAATAGTTGTATATCGGCCAAATATTGTTAACAAACCATATATCAATGGAAAGCTTATTTATTCAGCTATTTCAAATGATGATAGAAATGACCCTTATGACTGGTTTTGTGGTCCAGGGTCACATTTGTGGTTATCATATTAAAAATAAATGAACAAAAATAGGCTATTGTCTTGAGAGACCCTAGGGAATTAGATTTGGATGCATTTCCATATAAAGGGCAAAGATAATTCATGAATATTTCCTGCAATTAGTCTTGTGTTGTATGTGCATGTTGTCATCTCCTCATTTCCATTGAAGCATTACCTCAAATCAGGATTGGTGTCCCACAATAAAACTGTTTATTTCGATGCACTGTGTAATTTTAGCTCTCTGCGTGGTCAGCGATGGCCAACCAGCTTTCATGCACAAATCTGTCGCAGGTAATTGTGGGTAGAGCGCTGTAATAAACTACATCCAGTAGGTTTACTGTAGCTGCAGCTGTGCACACATAGATTATGTCACCGCTGTTAAAGGCCCACAGAACGGTTGACTCTGCACATTTTTTTTCTAACTTTGAAAAGTGACAAATTACTTTTCTCTGCAGAGGACAGATTAATCTATTTTTTATATGTGTATATAAAAGATGACTAGTCATTAATCACAATCCCAGGTTATTCATCAGGGACAGGGAAGCAGGGGAACCCGGCTAATTTATGGTGTATCTTTGGTGCTTTTTGGATGATATAAACTGTTCTGTCTAGGCTACGATGTGTGTTGCTTTATTCTTGCCTTAAAGATTTGTTTTGAGTCTCAAATGTTGGGTTTTAGTCGCATGTCCAGCTCGGTTCTGCTGGTCACAACTCTCTCGTTCTGGCAGCGGGTTGCTGGGAAACAACCTTTTACTGTTTGTCGTCAGCTCAAGCACTTCAGCGCAAACTAGCAGCATTTTATAATGGAATTTACATGCAGAACTTTTCTATCAAAATTGCCTTTTCACACTGCAGATTTTAAAATTACATGAATAATAAAGCAAGACGAACTAAGGTAATACGAATTTTGATTGAATTTGGCTTGCAGTCTATCTCCCATTACTCGGCGGCCGCAGTATGTTTTGGTTCCTGGTTTTTGCTCATTTACTGTTTGAAAATGACACAAAACGCAGTACATTAGCAATCAGAGCATTGTGGAGTTGGCCAAAACAGTGAGCAAACACAATTTATTCCATAATCACAGATGATAAAGTTCTGCAAATATGGTTATTCTCAAACATTACCCAGGAGGCTTTGCTCACAATGGGCAGTGGCATTTCCAAATGCAGCATTTCAGCCTTGTTCTCTTGAACAGCCGTGTTCATTCCATAATACCAGACTTTGTGTACTCCATAATATATGATATACAAAAAGAAAAAAACTTTAATTAATACCAGGTCAAACTCATATCGCTTTGAAAAGAGCTAGCACACCTCTCCTTAACAAGCTGCACAATTTAAGGTATAATTCATTTTTTTTATGGAAAAACGAATGTGAGACCCAGTAATTAAAATAGTAGGCTACCACTAAAGAAAACGAGAGTGATTGAAATTGACAGACTATGGCAGACTAAACTCTCTGACAGCTTTATTCCCCATTTAACGTCAATCTTCTTCTTCTTTTCTTTTTTGATATCTTTTTTTAGGACACTTCAGAAAGATGTTTCAGCACAAGAAGATTTCAATCAGGTAATTACCTCTAAAACATGCAATAAGAACCCAGACGTGTGTTTCAGCCAAATTGGTGTAATCAAAGACTCATCTGGAGAGGTGTTCTCTTTTCTACTTCTCCCATCAAAAGCAGATTGATTTGTGCATTGTACACATTTGTAATGCTTTTTTTCCCTCTAATTATATTTAGAAGAAAAAGTATCATCTATGAGTTATTGATTACATTAATTCACAGATGCTACTTCTGTCGGAGCTTTCAAGCAGCTGCAAAGAAAATGTGAATCACGTACATAACACTTTTTCCAAAAAAGTATCATAAAATTGTCATAAAAATGGTCAATATGACTTGTGAACTAGACGTTTTCCAAAGTCATGCGATAACTTTGTTTGAGGAACAGACTGAAATTTAAAGGTGCTGTATGTACGTTTTTGACTGTACTAAAGCCTAAAAATACCACAATATGTTTGCAGATAATTAGGAAACATGCTGACATACTCATTTCCCTGAAAAACAATGCTACTGCCAGTTATTCTGTGTCGGAATGTCTATTTTTGTTTTGGTCTGTGTGATACCGCACGTTGCCAGTTTACCCAGTAGTATTTCGACAGCACAGTTTGCCAGTTGGCGGAAAACTCAGCGTATTGCAGCCATGGAAGCCAGCAAACAAAATGGGTCAGAGATCGCTGATTCTACCCAAACAATATTTTGAATTTGGACTGCAGTACCCATTTCAACCACTAGCTGTACTTCTTACATATAGCATCTTTAAAGGAACACGCCACTATTTTTGAAAATAGGCTCATTTTCGAACTCCCCTAGAGTTAAACAGTTACGCAGCTCCTGAAAATAGGCTAACTTCAGTCAACATAACCAACCATTATGCAGGAATGAGAGTAGAGTTCCTAGCCATATCGGCCTAGAAAATCACATATTTTCATTTTCCGTTGGTCTTAGTACACGATGTAACTACAGAAGAGTCAAGTTTTAAATAGGAAAAATATCGAAACTCTTTGGTCATTTTTGAGTGGGATGCTAACGGTCTAATCAGATTCAATGATCAATGCTAAGCTATGTTAAAAGTGCTACCGCCAGACCCGGAGATTGGCTGAAATGGTACAACTCAACTGTTTAACTCTAGGAGAGTTGGAAAATTAGCCTATTTTCAAAAATAGTGGCATGTTCCTTTGTCATTATTTATTTAAAACGTTCTTTTGAAGTTAGTCTTTTGAATGAATCTAATTGATCCAGTTCATAAAACTGGCCTGAAAGATTCTTTCACAAAAAGGAGATGAGGCTCTAGTATTTAATGACAGAATTATGAAGTTTAAAATGAGTTCACAAATTCTGGAACTGAATCAGTCCAAAAAGTTAAAGCACTTGAATAGATTTACAGGACCGACACACTCATATGCATTCTCTACATGCATACATGGTTTCTGTTCTATTATAGATAGTTATTTTTTATCATTTCATAATGATGGGTCTGTCCCATCCTGTGATGACCAGTGACAAATTATGGCTACATTGGTCCCTAATTGCCACTTTTTCTGTCAACTGCAAGGACATGCACTCAAAGCTAAGTGGTGCTCCATAAACGGCCTTGTTAAAACTCTGTTCTCTTCATTATGCTAGGTAGTGCTAGAGTGGGAAAAATTAACTAGATCTGTCCCACTTCAATTAATAAAAAGCTTTTGGGGAAATTACACTTTTTTAGGCAGTCTGAATTACTTTTAGGGGACTGACATGACAAGACCATCGAAGTCCTTGTAAAAACCTTTAAAAAGTTTTTCGAAATTCCTACCGCAATTAATGAAGTCAGCAAGTAAGTAAGTAATAATATTTTTTCCCTTATTGTGATATCCGATTGAAGTGGCTTCTCGAACAAGAAAAAGTGTAGGGTGGGACTTTGTCTTTCTTAGCTTAACTTTCGTAGGAATTCATTGAGAACACTCGCATTGCTCCGCACCGCTCCATTATGAATGTCCGTGTGGGTGTCGGTGTCTTACATTCTGTGAGTGAGATCCCACCCCTATGGATTGAAAACATGTAGAACTAGCTCCTATTACTGGCTGTAGTCTTTAGCCTCTGGCCCAAAAAGCCTCTGATGATGCAAAATTATGATATTTGCGTAATCGGAGGCTTTTTTCCAGACATAAAGTATACATAAATATCTCGTCTCAGGGGGATATGAGGGGGGGGGAAGCACAATCATTCGTATATACTGCCCGGTTTCTACTGATACAAAGCTTAAGTAAACCTTTAATGTATTTTTTTGTGGCACCCTTTAGTCAACAATAGCAGGTATGAACAAACATAAACAAATTACAACACAACATTGATCATTACACAATACATATATAGCCACCCTTGGACACCAACATCCCTCTCACAACAGCAGAATCACCGCCATAGGTGTACAGTGACATCTGTGATATCACAGGAATGTATTTAACAGAGCTATGCTCGAGAATATGATCTTTGTGCAAGGGCAGTCCATAATTACAGTACCCTATACCTTCGTCCAGATGGTAACAACACATATTCCCCACACAGAGGGTGTGACTCATCTCGAAGAATTACCTGGCTTTTTCTCACAACTCGAGATTCACATAACGTTGACATACCATATTGTTGTTTACCTGGAATCTTGCTAGCCATATTAACAACCTTATGTAATTTGTTCTTATTTACCACAGACAGTGAGAAATACCAAGCAATAAAACTAAAGGTCAAAATACTCTCTACAAATGAGCGATATAAAATAACCAGTATATGTGTATCCATACCAAACTGCCGAAGCTAACGCATGAGATACAACCTTTGCAGCCCTTTCTTATACAAATGGCTCCTGTATTAACACCCCGTGTTAGTTTTACATCAACGACTGTTCCTAAATACTTGTATTAATCTACAACTTCAATGCACTCACCATTGACAATTATTTGTTGATGTATATCACCTCCTACTCTCAAATCAAAAATCATTTCTTTAGTTTTACATGTATTTAGTTGGAGGAAACTGGATTGACTCCATTCAGCAAACTCATCCACACATCTACTCCACTTCATCTTCAGTGATCAAGCCAACAATTGCCGTATCATCTGCATATTTAACATTGAAAACTTTAGATGAAGAACCTATACATTCATCCGTGTAGAGGGTAAACAAAACTGGGGAGATAGTACTTCCCTGTGGGGCCCCTGTGTTAGTAACAATAGGGGAAGACAAAGCAAAGTTTACCCTGACACACTGCAATCTATCAGTCAGAAAAGACTCAACCCATCTAATGAGTCTACTCATAGTTCTAGTTCATCTAGATCCTCACTGGTGTCTATAAAGACGTTCCATGCTGTACAGTCAAAACATTCTCTCAGACAGTCCACAGTTTCATCATTCCATATCTGGATAGTTCTCAGTTCAGGCTTGCTGGTTTTAAGCCGTTGTTTATAAAGAGGAACAAAGTGAATAACACTGGTCTGAGTCTCCTAATGGTGGTGCTTTCTTAATGTTACGAAAGCACAACTCAAGAACCCTCTCTCCTCTGGACAATTAATATACTGATAGAAATGAGGCAGTACATACGTTATGGAACAACCATTAAAATCCCAAAGTACGAATTTAGGGGCGTCTGGTGTGATTTTTTCCAACCGAGCCACAACATCATAACAACGTCTGCTGCAGCCAGGTAATCCGCTCTAGGATGAATATAGACGATGGTAATAAACAATAATTAATTACAGAACAAATTTGCGATTAATTATGTTTTATTTTAATCGATTGACAGCGCTATTATAAAGATAACTATAACAATAACTATATTAGTATCCTCACCAACGAATGTTAACATTGTTTATTATAAGCGTGTGTATTTATGCCATCTGTCGCTTTAAATTCCTCAGCTCTTTAAAACAGGATGGATTCTGATTGGCTAACAGTGTTTTCATCAGTTCATCAGCTGGAAAAAAATCATTCTGAAATTGATTCCAATGATATTGTTTCCCTGTGGTGTTATATTTGTGGTGTTTGACTACTATTCAACTTGAGGGTGAGTAAATGATGACAGAATTAGAATTTTTGGGTAAACTTTCCCTTTAACCTGTTCCATATAGGAAACGGATATTATAATGATCAGTAAGTAACCCCCTAGCAACCTCCCAAAGAACCCTAGCAACACCCTGGAAACCACCTAGAATATTCTAGCATCATAACCATGACTTTTGCTCAAGCAAGAAACACTCTTTTCTTTAGAGAATCAAAAAAGTTTTTTTATTTAAAAAGTTGTATTTTCAAACTGGAAAGACAAAGGGACTCATATTCTGACAATAAGCAGCATTCTGTGGAAGGGAAGGAATCCTGGGATTGCGGGGGTCAGTGTTGAGAACGTGACATGGGGACGAGGCGTTCTGAATTCTGGAAATCTTCTATTGTTTATTGTTGCAGAACAGACAGTTTACAGTGTGATGTGTAGGAGTTTAAGT
Organism: Gobio gobio; assembly: GCF_949357685.1. Taxonomy (NCBI): domain Eukaryota; kingdom Metazoa; phylum Chordata; class Actinopteri; order Cypriniformes; family Gobionidae; genus Gobio; species Gobio gobio. The sequence continues at coordinate 22,546,669 of NC_137114.1, forward strand.
ATGGAGGACATACAATAGCAGTGGTCTATTTATACCAGGTGGATTCAGTCAACCATGCTTAACCCTGTACTATTGCATCAGAGGGACAGATGAGGATGTTGATCATTTGAGAATTGTGCAATTTAATTTCTTTCTCAAGAAATGTTGGAGCGTGTAGGAGGAGGGTTTCCAGAGATTGTGTGATGTTCATTACAGCTATTTTGAGGAGGCTAAAAGCATCTAAAATGAAACAAAAGTTTCAGTAGTTTTGTGATTGTAATCTAAACGAATTTTAGCCATAGGAGGCCTTGCTGTCATGACAACCTCTGGAACACAGTGTTCTATTCCATTACCACATTTGGTTGTGGTTACGTGGTTTCCTTCCTCTCGATTTCAGAGAAATCTACACATATGTCACGTATGTCACTCAACATTAAAGAGTGCAAACTAAAAGAGAAAATTCACAAATCAAATATCTAATATCTTAACTTTTTCTCCTATATAGTAAAGTGATTGAATGCAGAGCAAATTAGACTTTTGTTTAAGTCTGCTGCTTCACAAGCATTGTTCAAATTTATGAAGATATCAAAGCGTGCAAAGTCATTTCAGTACAAGAGAAGATTTCAGTACAAGAAATTTTTAAACATTTTTCACTCAGAAATTGCTATTAAATTTCACAAATAATTACAAAGAATCAGGATGTAGCACTGAATTATACATACAATTTTGAAGTAGAAAGACTGAAATTGTATTTTCTTGTAAAACATACCACGATAATTTGTTTAATATGCAAAATTTTTTTGCAGTGAATGAAATCAAGTATTTTTAAGCAACTCCTTCCAATGCCAAATTATCTGAACTATGTGTATTCAACATTCATTTTTATACCTTTATAGTCTTCCTATATCAGCAGTTATCTCATATGTATCTTATATGTGACTTATTCTTTAATAAAATGTATTTAAAATTAGATTAGAAACAACTAAGTTGATACTTAAAGTACATTTTTATATTTCCTATATGTGTGATGCCTGCTATGCAGTTGCCATGGCATTGTTATGTGGTTGCTAGGGTGTTGTATGTGGTCTCTAAATGACTCAGATCCATCCTTAACCCTCTCGCATTCTTCTTTCAAATTTACTGACATTTTTTTTACAAAAAAATTACATGTATTTTTTCAATTTGTTTGTTTACTTTTTAGAATTTTTAGATGTTTTCACTTCATCGGAATGATACGAAACTTGGTACAAGAACAAGGTTTTGGCACTCACTATGTGAAACACACACACAAATAACGGACATGATTTGAAAAGGTTAAATGGCCATTTTTAATATTGTTTGCAGTGAAACATGACCACATTGGAAATTAATGGGATACGAATTGGAATCATTGGTCTGGTACTACGCCCAAAGAAAATCTTGCTGAAGGCTCATTTTTTGAGAGATTAACCTCAGATTTGGACCTTGTTTAAAGTGTCGTCTTTACAAAGAGACCAAACTTAAGTCTGTGCTCCAAAGCTTTCAAGATTTATGACTGTTTAAGTTGGAAACGTGAATAAATTGATTATAACTACTGCATGAATGTAATTTAGTACCATAAAATACTAAATATTAAATAAAAAGCATTATTGAAATAAAATATAGTACATTCATTTCATTGAAATAAAAATAAATAAAAATGACCACCATACGAAGAGCAACAGAGGGTTAAATGTACTGTAAAGCACGCCGCCACTGGACTCTAGAGCAGTGGAGACGTGTTCTCTGGAGTGACCAATCACACTTCTCTGTCTGGCAATCCGATGGACGAGTCTGGGTTTGGCGGTTGCCAGGAGAACCGTACTTGCCTCACTGCATTGTGCCAAGTGTAAAGTTTGGTGGAGGGGGGATTATAGTGTGGGGTTGTTTTTAGGGGTTGGGCCTGGCCCCTTAGTTCCAGTGAAAGGAACTCTTAATGCTTCAGCATATCAAGACATTTTGGACAATATAATGCTCCCAACTTTGTGGGAACAGTTTAGGGATGGCCCCTTCCTGCTCCAACATGACTGCGCACCAGTGCACAAAGCAAGGTCCATAAAGACATGAATGAGCGAGTTTGGTGTGGAGGAACTTGAGTCCTGACCTCAACCCGATAGAACACCTTTGGGATGAATTAGAGCGGAGACTGCGAGCCAGGCCTTCTCGTCCAACATCAGTGCCTGACCTCACAAATGCGCTTCTAGAAGAAGGGTCAAAAATTCTCATAAACACACTCCTAAACCTTGTGGAAAGGCTTACCAGAAGAGTTGAAACTGTTACAGCTGCAAAGGGTGGGCCAACTCCATATTAAACCCTACGGATTAAGAATGGGATGTCAAGTTCATGTGCATGTAAAGGCAGGCGTCCCAAAACTTTTGGCAATATAGTGTACTTAGATCCATCCACAACCATAAGATATAAAGATAAGATTCAATAATAAATAAATAAAATATATAAATAAATATGACAGAAACAAAAAAATAGAAGGAGACCAAGACTTAGCAAATATCTTGTTGGTTTTCCATTGGTATAACAATATATATATTGTTATATATTGAATGGACAGACACAAAGAGCTGCTTAGGCAATGGGTTACAGTGCTGACACACAATGTGAGAGAGGCTGGCATTAACACAGTTTGAATTGTAAACAATAGCCGATGAGACAGGCATAAAAGAGGACTGGCAGATGTGGATGGAGTGAGGGGCCTCGGCATCAGTGAGAACGACTGAGCGTGAGAGGAAGTTCAACAAGGGCGTGGTCAATCATATGCCCAACTTCCATTTTCAACTTCCATTTTCAACTTCCATTTTCTCTCTGTAACGAGGAACCGACAGATGCTGCACTCTGTTCATCTCTGATTGGATGTGATACGCAAAATAAGAATGAGCATCAAGGTAAGTGAAATAAAAAGGACAACTTATTTTAAGATATTTTGAGTTTGTTGAGTATTTCACAAAGTATGCATTAGGGAAAGAGAGCTAAGTAGAGATAGAGAGGACAACGATATGCTTTGTCGAAGGCACACGTGCTCCAAGCATGTGAGGTCACTGTGGACCAGCCTTTGCGTTTATCTGATCCATCGATCATGTAAGACCCAGAGGACGATCTGTCTTTAGAAACAGGTAAACACACTCACTCACCTGCAGTTACACAGCCACAGTTCAATACAGGCTCGTCCTCGCATATATCAAAGTGGCTACCTCTAATGAAAAAGGTCTTGAAGGCCACAAAATAAAAGATTAGAATGTATGGAAAAGGGACAAATAAATGTGGAGTATATTATGAATGTTTGGAATAGCTTGAAAAGGTCAGGAAAGCCTGCTCTGTGTATTTCATGTAGAAATGTAAGGGGTAATATTTCACCCCAAAATCTGGAGAAAAAAAATCTATTATATTTAGCATGATGAACATTAGGCATATTTTAGTATATGTAAAAATAATACAATTTAGTACTATATGAAAGTGTTAGATTCATCATGAAAATTATGCACAGACACTCTTGCATGTATACAGTATCAGCTTATAAAGCTGTGTTCAAGTTTGCAATAGTTAACGCCAGAATGTTCCTTTGAAAGCTGTTGCCAGTCTGCAGACATTAATGGATAGATCTGTTGAGACATTGAATTATGTTCATACCCCGCTTTCATGACTCAGAGTCATCTCTTCATTAAATGGTGTTATACAAGATGTGTATGATTGGCTTGATCTAAACCTTCAACTCTACAGTAACTTAAATTGAATGTTCAGTGATAACACATGGCAGCGGTTCACACTTTACAGGAAGTAGTGCAAAGTACACGTTTAAAAAAAAACAAACACTCACACTACAACCCTTTTTTGTTGTTGTAGGGGAAAGTGGAGAATGAGATAACTGTATAACAATTTGGTTGTTGCTCATTTATTCAGAAAAGATTTAGCCTAAAACTTTGATATGATGCTTTAATCATCTTTGACAATGCAACAGTCATTACTTCTGTGAATTAAATGTATACCTTAATTGAGTCTGATACAATTAAACTATAAGGATTCTAAGGCTTCATGCTGGGTTGTGTTGTCCATGTGCCTATTTCAGCAGAACATGCGTAGGGCCACATTTCTGCCGGCTTAGGGGAAGCTGTTCCTGTCATGCAGATCATTGCACAATTTGTTGTAATATTGTTACCAAATCAGACCAGACAGCATGAAACTATTCAAACAACATGATGTAGAGATAGCTAATATTTAAATGATTGTAAATAAAACAAATCGGTGTTGGTTGTTACTGATTGTCTGTTGTTTTTAATAAAATTATGGAGAGTGCATTTAGTAATGTTACAGTTACTCAACGCTTTTATAACGTTTTTATAACATTTCTCCCTCAGATTATTAGAATAAATGACCCCTACTTGTCAACAAAATGTATGTAACCACATTCTGAATGCAAACCTCAGTATCACTATAAGTTTTGGCACTGGCACAACTTACCCCAAATCATCTGACAGCTTAGATCACAGCTAAATCTACCATTCAAAAGTTTATTTTTCTTGTTTTTATTTTTATTTTATTTTTTATAAATAATGCATTCAAAAGTGAAAACTAAAGACTTTTACCAAATTGTATATTTCACATAATGCTGCTCTTTTGAACTTTCTATTAATAAAAGAGTCAACATTGATTATAATAATCATAAATGTTTCTTGAGCAGCAAATCATCATATTAGAATGATTTCTGAAGGATCATGTGACACTGGAGACTTGAGTAATGGTGCTGAAAACTCTTGCATCACAGGAATAAATTACATTTAAAAATATGTTAAAATACTAGAAACCTCTATATATATATATATATATATATATATATATATATATATATATATATATATAATATTTCACAATATTACAGTTTTAACCTTGGTGAGCATAAGAGACGTCTTACAAAAACAGTAGTGTACTATTTTGGGGAGAAAAAAATTGCATATTTTAACAATTCATGGCTTATTTGAACAATTGCATGAAATGATAATCTGACATGGAAAAAGTTACTTATTTTTCTCATGTGCATCCTTGTAATGGATCTTTACATGTGCACAGTTTTCTAAGTACAGCGATGACACAGTTTACCCAGTGACACAGCTTACCCCACACTCCCCGACACCCTACTGACACATTACTCTGCCATCATTGGTTCATATTTAAAGCCATGAGTTTTGGCCAAGTCTGTTGCAGTCTGTTCTCCACACCTACAGGATTTCTGTATTTTGTGTCCTGCAGTTTTTTTTTTTTTGCTTATACTAATGGAGAGTTTGGTGACTGTAATGCTGGCCTGTCATCTGATGTGTCATAATCCATTGTTTGCATTAAGAGCTTGCTCATGTCACTGTTGCTAAGTAACCCCTCCCATCAGAAGCACTGGCAGCCTTCTATTGTTTGGTTTTAATGGATCAAAAGGCACAAATTTCTAAAACAACCACATCTCAGAGTTGATTGGCTAATGGTAACGTTGGGAAATGTCAAGACCTTTCATCTCAAACGCTCTCATTACATGGGCAGAATGTTTACGACAACATGAGAGAAGCGTAAAGCACCATGACATACATACACGGTTGCTAAATATTCCAAATGAAATCTAAAATGACCCTAAATAATCTGCAGTTTGTGCACCCAGGATAATAGAAAATCTAAGATGTACTTATGAAACTGATGTTAACTGGCCTATAACTATAATGGCAAACATCCTGACTCTTCAAATGTATTTTTTGTGTAAAGCACCACGATACTTTTTAATATAACTATGGTATTTCATGCATAACAAAGAAATTATTCAACCTTTAGTGCATGAGGACGAGGAAGGTATATAGACTTTAAGTCATTTTCAAATACATAATAAATCAAATGCATTGACATCTGTCAACCTCTGAAAAAATTTAATAAAAACAAAAGTGCATCCAAAAAAACTATCGGGAATAGTTGATACTTATCTGAAATTCTATAGTTTAACATAAATAAATAATAATAATAAATGATTTCCATTTGGCACTACTCAACATGTCTTACCCTCCTCCAAAGTACATATCATTTCACTTGTCGCTGTTTAATGTTTATTGTCTTTTCTATTTATGTGAGGGAATTAGTGGGAGATTCTTCTTGATAAACAGAAGCATCTCTGCCTTCTCACACCCAATTCTGTTTCTTTTTAAATTCCATTACTCTGTCGTTTATGGCTTTAGCCTTTTCCCTGTCTCTGAAAAATATTTTATAATTTTCAAATGAGTGGGGACATCAACGTTCCGTGTTTTAGGCTTAGCACTAGTGGCTGCTGCCATGGCTGCTTCATATTTTTTAATACAGCTTCACCACAATGCCGCCTTTTTTCCTCGTCTCGGAATCCTTTCTGAACATGCTTTGCAAATAGCAATGGCATTGGCCCTGTCCCAAATGGCACCCTAAACCCTCACTGTCTTCCTGAGTCCGCACTTCCACGATGTAATGTCGCTTTTACTGCCAGGTAGAAGTCCTCTGCGTAGCTCACAGTGTTGCGGGCTCAGCAGAATGCGCATCGAGGGCGCATAGCAAAACAAAATGCTGTGCTTTTCTCAAATAAAGATAACTACTGTTCTACCATCTCTCTCTCTATCTCTCTCTCTCTCTCAGTGAAATCGATTCTGAAATGCCTCTGAAAATGAACTGTAACTTAGCAAATACTTGCCACACAGACATGAGAGATATAAGAAATCGGTTTTAAAGTCAAGTTTTAAATCAAAAACAAATATTCTCTGTTTATGTAATCTGTTTGAAAAGAGAGAGATGTCAGTCGTTCACAAGAGAACTCATTATCCGCTAATGTGGCCAAGCCCACGGAGAGCGTGCAGAATTCAAAGGCAAATTCTGAGGAGATCTATGCGAACTGAGTTAACGGCCACATCAACTCGGTAAAACGCATCAAGTCAGATTCATGTACTTTACATCGTTTTGCGATGCGGTGAGGAATAATGCTGAAAGAATTTACCTCAGAGGAAGAGTCATTTCGAGGAGAAACTTGATCAAGCTGAGGTTGAATGTCATGTTATACATGTGAATGAATGGTACAGATGCACAGGTTTGTTTACTACACATGCTTACAGTAGTAAACATGCCATATTGGCTTTTCCCAAACTATATCTATACTGAGATGAGTGAAATCGACTGAAATATGTAATAAATACTGATATAAAATGTCTTAACAACTGCAAATCAAAATGTATAGGCTCTATAATATAAAAAAACACGGTACATAAAATGTCATAGACGTAGCATGAATGTTTAGACAAGATTTATTTGGCCTGTTTTGGACCGATTATGAAGTGTAAAATAGCCTAGTGCCACATCAATGAAGCTTTTGTTCACAAATTTCTGGTCAAAAGCTGCTCAAATGCTAAGTACCGGTCAAAATTTTGGACACATTACTATTTAAATGAATGTTTTGAAAGTCTCTTAAGCTAATCAAGCCTGCATTTATTTACTCAAAAAGACATAAATGTTACAAGTAGCTGAAATAAGTAAAAATATCAGGGCTTGTCAAAACACCTCAGACCCCAGAGGGTTAATAGTGAATATGTGTTCCCTAAACTAAAGGGTGACAAAACGTTTCTCAAATATAAAAAAAGTCACATTATGGAAGTAAAATTGGTTGCAAAGGGCATTTCACATTGCTTTAAGTGTATAATAGGATATAATAGAAGAGAACAAAATGCTGAAATAACAGCAGAACTTTGTGAGAAAATCTCAACAAATCTCACCTCATGTTTTCTAAGAATAACCTGTTTGTGCATTTGTGATTGTGAGTGTTTTCTCTCTTTCAGATCGTGTTGCGAGAGCTGTCCTTTTTTCTGTTACTTGTCTTCAGAAGTGAGTTATCACTATTCTGCTCCTATCTCTTTTTCTCTTTTACACACACACACACACACACACACACACACACACACACACACACACACACACACACACACACACACCATCTTTTATTACGTTACACATAGGCTATACACTATAAACATTTGTCAGCATAATCTGATAAAGCCTATTTTTAATAAAATCCTACATGACCAAAAACCGCAAATGACCAGCGGGTCTAATATGTGGGATTTTTTGGATGAATACATCCGATAAAAGATTGATTATAGTCTTTCTGCAATAATCACAGTGTTTGCCAGTAGAATTGCTCAGTCTCATGTGGCCATTCATCTTGTGAAGGGATTCATTGGAAAAACTGTGCGTAGCCGGAAAATGCATACAAAATTGCTGCGACTCATCTCTACTAGACCACAATTAGTCCTTGTTCTGTGGCAGGGTCTATGAGAGGCCTGCCTTCATTACAAACCACGGCACTCTACATCACCACACTGTTATTATGCCAAACTCAGAATACATTTGCATTCATCTGCTGCATGTGTAAACTTGAACTCTGAAGCCAGCCACGATCATTGTGCTGAATGTGTTCTTCAAACACACATAAGTCATAATGGTGTCAGAAAGAGAATGTTGGTTATGCTCTATAAAAATTTGTCTACAGCCTGAATGAACGTTTATGTGTAGTAAATTCTATGTTGAATCAAATATAATATTTATTTCTAATGCTATTTTGTGCTATTGTAATGTCTATTTGATGCTTTTCTCATTTAACACTAGGGGTGTAACGGTACACAAAACTGACGGTTCGGTACGTACCTCGGTTTTGAAGTCACGGTTCGGTACGGGTTCGGTACAGCAATTTTACAAAATTGCTTTCTATTTATTTTTATTAAATAGTGGTTTACTGAAAAAATTGTGTCTGTCCTTAAATTAATTCAATTATAACTAAAAGTTTCTAAAAGATAATGCTCTAAACTATATAGGGAGCCCTTACTTGCACATTTCTATAATATTAAAGGTTAACAACAGAGCCCAAACTATTAGCCTAAATTCAGTTGCTATTTATTTTTAGATATAATAATCAACACTCAAATAACATATTGTAAGCAAACATGTAAACTTCACATAAGGCAGTTTTTGCATTAACTTCTAAATCTAATAATAAAATAGTTTTTTTCTCCAATTCGTTGTTGGAATATAATCATTTATAAACAGTGGCTGTCATTTTCATGGCATATTTATTTAAACATCCATTAAATAAACAAGACTGACAGGTTCAGTAGAATATGATGAATATATAGGCTAATATAGTGCATATATTTAGTGAAAGAGTTGATTTCTCTTGTGAACTAACAGCTGTGGACACTGAATGACTTCTGAGGTAAATCTACGTGACATTGTTTACAAGCTGTTTTATTGACGCCTTTCCGCCGTTGAAACACTGATTGAGCAATTACACAGCATATGATACGTTTCAGTAATTGTAATGTATCCTCATACCTTAAAAGAACACTCTACTATTTTTGAAAATAGGCTCATTTTCCGTCTCCCCTAGAGTTAAACAGTTGAGTTTGACCGTTTTGGAATCCATTCAGCTGATCTCTGGGTCTGGCAGTAGCACTTTTAGCATAGCTTAGCATAGATCCTTGAATCTGATTAGACCGTTAGCATGAGTGCAGCGGAGCAATGTAATTACACAGCGGCTGAAAATAGTCCCAAGCGCTCCCTGTGTAAGCAGGTTGTCACGTTGGTTATGTTGACGGAAGTTAGCCTATTTTCAGGCGCTGTGTAATATCATTGCGCCGCTGCACTCATGGAACGTCTCACAGCTCTTGATTATTACTCAGGAATGAGATTATAGTTCCTAGCCATATCGGCCTAGAAAATCACAACTTCTCATTTTCCGTCGGTCTTAGTACACGATGGAACTACAGAAGAGTCAAGTTTTAAATAGGAAAAATATTGAAACTCTTTGTTCATTTTTGAGCGAGACACTAACGGTCTAATCAGATTCAATGATCTATGCTAAGCTATGCTAAAAGTGCTACCGCCAGACCCAGAGATCGGCTGAAATGGTAAAACTCAACTGTTTAACTCTAGGGGAGACGGAAAATGTTTTCACAAATAGTGGCATGTTCCTTTAAGAGATATTAATTCATGTTTAACCTTTAGGAAGAGATGATCGCGAGCGGTCGCTTGAACTGACGCGCCTATACAGGGATCAGTCACATCACATTAAAGAGCGTCAAAACGGCATTTATCGTTTGAATATTATTTCACCCCTATTCAACACAATTATGAAATTATCTTTTGGGGGTAATTTCTCTGCCCAAATTGATGTGTGCTTAATTTGTGATTTAACCAGATTGATAGCCACATTGTTTAATTAATTCGATTACAAATTAATTGATTTATTCAATATATATATATATATATATATATATATATATATATATATATATATATATATATATATATATATATATATATATATATATATATATATATATATATATATATATATATATATATATATATATATATATATATATATATATATATATATATATATATATATAATTGCACATTTTAAATTAATGTAAAAACAACATAAAGACAGTATATTTAAAATATTTGTTGTAATGGCATCTTTTTTATGAATGAAGGCCGGTATCACTGATACTAATACTGATACTGATGTCTCTATTAAATAGATATATTTTTTTTTTTTACATTAATGATAGACATTCAACATAACAGTATAATTGAAAGCTATTATACTAATAAGTTAAGTGAACTTAAATGCAGTCACACACCTCTGATTTTCTCAAAACTGTTTTTTCCTGTGCTCGTTTTGCCTTAGTTCCTAGTCATCGTTAGTTTCCTTGGTAGTTAATTAATTTACACACCTTTTCTGTTTTCTGTTGATTACACTGTCTGTATTTAAGCCCTCAGTTCATTCAGTTCATTGTTCCATGTCTTTTCAGTTGTATGTGGTTTGTGGAGTGTTTATATTAAACAAATTATTCAATATGTTGTTTATCTAGTGTCTTCATATTCATACAAACCTAATTTCTTGCTGTTATTTTAAAATTAAATAGATTTAAGCTTTAAATCATTAGCCAGTGCAATAGGTTAGGTCCATTTTAAGCAGGTATTTGCTAATGCCATTTTCTGGCCTTTTTATATGCTATAAATAATATCATAAGATACCCATCAGCCTTCAGAATAATATTTGAAAAGTTGCCAAGGCACATTGTTGAAAATTCCCCTGGGAAATCAATAACCCAAGATCTTGAACAGTATCCCAGAAAACTTACTTTACAGCAACTCTAAACTATATGAGAGTATGAGCCGCATTCCAAATGACCACACGTATAGATAGTTGCTTACTCTTTATCACTTAAAGAGAAACGCAAGATTTCTCCACCCAAACTCTTTCTGTCTTGGAAGAAGTAGATGATGTATTTTACTCACCAAAGCCAAAACGTGTATTTTCCTGTCTGTAAAGGTTATGCAGCTGAGAATGTGACAAAAACAGAGACCGCGATACCAGCTGAAAGCTCTACACCTCCGTCTTACACCACTGGACCCATGGGTCATGGTAGGATTTTATTTCTAATATTATTTTTATTCCCCTGCATAACCGTTCCGGGATTTCCTATTATGTCTTATAGAATAGTTGTTGTTTTTTTAAATCAATTTATTCTATGCTATGTTTGCTGTTTTGAATCTAAGTGTTTCCAATAGAGCTAAACTGAGTTAAAGATCCAGTACAAAATGTGTAACGACATTCCCAGGTCTCCCTTACCTTGATAACGTACTCTGTAAAGTTTGATCTGTCTCTGAAGGAATTGATTTCTGGTGGCATAATAAACCAGCGCTATTTGTTTTGGCTTATATCACCACCTCATGTCTCAAATACAATTCAATCACAAAAGTGTTCTCCTCGTTCCTCCAGATAACCTGAATGCGACAGGGGTGACAATGAGCCCACATGCTCAGCAGTTTAACCTCACCGAACCTGCGGCGATCACAAACATCTCTACAGGCTCCCCTGTGACCTCCGCTGTGACCCCCAACAAGACGTCTGCCACACAGCGTAAGCTTTGATGCCCCTGACTGAAGTATAACTTAAGTAAAACCTCCCACTCAAACAGAAGGACTTTCTGTGTGGGATTGTGGGATTGGGGGAGGGTAACAGAGCCAAGGATTGCATGAATAGCTGAGAGGCTTCCTCTTTACTTGTGCAATTCATATCAAGGGCACACATAACTTAGAAACTAATTAGCAGGTAATTAGAAAATGTTCAACGCTCTTTCCATGCTGAGAGGCTTAAAGATAATGCGGCATTTCCGCGGGATTGCGGAGCACTGTCGTGGTGAGCTGATATGCTTTATGAAGAATCAACCAACCATATATCCTGGGAGAGCAGCGCCATTGAAATATGCAAGAATTGAATTTGAAAGACAGGGCCGGACAGAGAATGAGTGCTGCTGGAATTTAATTAGAAGCAATTACGGACAAATCCATAGGATTGAGATAAGGGGAAGCGTCTGCTTTTCACACCGAAAGTCTTTGCTGTCAGCCTACATTTATAGACAAAAACGGGATTCAAAAGCTCACTCCTATTCAAAATTGTGTGAATTTGAGGAAAGAATGTACATGCTAGATTAGGTTTCTCTCCTTGTCTCTCTCCCTGACCTCCCCTCCCTTTTCTTTTTGTCATAGCAACTGCTGGTAACACCACCACAACCACCACCACCACCACCACCACCACCTCCAACACACCCTTCAAAGCTGCAAAGTGGGGTAAACTTCCTCATCTTCCATATATTCTACTTATTTTACTGACTTTTCACTCATGATAGGTTAATATATTGGATGTGGTTGTTTCACCTTTGTGCCCGTGACAAAATCTAGCGGAAGCTTTGTCATTAAATTTATACTATATACAGGTATGTACACACACACAAATTGTTCAGCTTGGGTCATTTTTAAAAAAGTCAATTTTGCTCACCAAGCTAGTATTTGAAAATATTATTACACTTTAAAATATGTTTATTTCTGTGATGCATTTTGATGAGCCAAAACATTATGACCAGTCACAGGTGAAGCCTCTCTTAACATGGCCACATATAGAGGGTGTGCACGTGACGTCACCATCGGTAGGAGTGACTGTGGTTGTGCCTACTGAGTGGCAGCATTGGTTTTCAGTGTGAATGGCGCTAAAAACACATCTAAAATGGATTTGACAAGAAATCTGAGGTATATTTTTACAGACTGCAGAAAAGCTACAGAAAAGAGAATCAAATGGATCTCTGCAATTCATAAAAACAACTGGACTCTAGGCAGTGAAACATGGATTTGCAGTTATCATTTTGTGTCAATATGCTGGAGTTCAAGGTAAAATCATTGTTATATATTGTATTGACAACACATCTAAATGTCAGGAAACACGATTCCTGGCTGCATGTCAATGTCCATGGATCACTGGATATTTGATAAGTTGAAGGAACACTATATCGAGTCCAACCTTTAGTTTAAACTGATAATCGTAGTTTCCCCTATTAACTCCAGTCATGCAGCAGCTCCTTTACTACTCAGTTCGGCTGAGGGGCGTGTTCTGGCGGGAAAGTGATGTCAATGCATACCCTCTATTAAGGTCTAGGTAGATTATATGGTAAGCAAGTTCCCGTAATTAATATGTTGGCTGGAGAGATGGGCAGGAATAAAGATCTGCGGAACTTTGACAAACGGCAAATTGTTATGGCAAGGCATACGTATCTTTGAAACGGCAAGGCTTGTGAGTTACTCCCAGTCAGCAGTGATGAGAATTTACCAACAGTGTCCGAGGAGAGACAAACTACAAACCTGCGACAGGGTGTTGGGTGCCCAAAGCTCATCGATGCACGAGGGCAACGAAGGCTACCCCGCCAACAGAAGGTCTACTGTCACACAAAATTTTAATGATGATTATGGGAGGAATGTGTCACAACACACAGTGAATCTCACTCTGTTGCATATGGAGCTGAGAAGCACAGACCAGGCAGAGTGCCAATGATGGCCCCTGTCCACTGTCGAAAGTGTCTACAATGGGCACGCGAGCGTCGGAACTGGACCTCAGAGAAGTGGAAGAAGATCGCCTGGTCTAATGAGTCCGTTTTCTTTTACATCACATGGATGGCTGTTTATGTGTTCGCCGTTACCTGGGGAGTGTGATGCTCTGGGCAATGTTCTGCTGGGAAACCCTGGTTCCGGCCATTCACATGAATGTGCATTTGACACGTGTCACCTACCTAAACATTGTTGCAGACCAGGTACACCCCTCCATCATAATGGTGTTCCCTGGTGGAAGTGGCTGTTCAGCTGGATAATGCACCCTGACCACAATCCAATTGAGCATCTGTGGGATGTGCTGGACCAACAAGTTCAATCCACAGCAACTCCACCTCGCAACCTATAGGACTTGAAGGATCTGCTGCTAATAATAATAATGTTTTTCTGCCGCTAATAAGTCTGCTGCTAATAAGTCATAATGTTTTGGCTCATCTGTATACTGCACTCTAAAAAAGTATGTTTTGGCTCAATGAGGCGGCGCGAATGATGCGATTCGCGCGAATTAAACTTTTGACGTGCGAATATTCGCGCCACGTTAACCAATCAGGAGCTTGCTCTAGTAGTGACAACAATGAGGAGAAAATCTGTATATTAATATCTGGTTCAGACAAGTGTGCATATGATCATCACTGTGATAACATGTGATAACATGAAATGACATGAAACACAACCCAGTCTCTTTTTGTTTAATGCAAGTTTATGTATGATCAATAATACAAAAGTATAAGTAAAAGGTATAATAAGCTATACATTAAATAAAGCAAACAATTCAGTCAAACAGTAGGCTAGTAGGCTACAACGGTAACGTAAAGTTAAATAGCCTAAAAATAAAAAAGTAATGAAACTTCACTTTGCCCTTAGCCTAAACGATTTGCCAGGGAACAAATTAGATCCATGAGACCAAAGATCGCCCGTTAGATCTACATAAGACGAATTATAGCTCGAGACACCACAGAGACATCAGAGCCAGCTGCAAATGTCTGAAGGACTAGCCGAGGAAAGGCTGCTCTCGCCAGGGTTAACGAGCGCGGAGCGCCGCTGATCACCTGGATCTCACAACTCCGAAAACGCCAGATAAAATGTTCAAATAGGCACTCTTTTTTACAAATAAACCACAGATTTGAGCTTTAAACAACTACATTATCGACTGAAAAAGTCTTAAAACTACGTTGTCACACATTAACAGTAGAATTTTAACAAAAAAGATTTGTAAACACAGCCCATGTCAGCCATTTCTCAATGAGACGAACCGCCATGGCAGAACCAAGAAGCCCCTCCCATGACGCAAATTTGCGTCTGTTGTGAAGTGAATGTCAGGCGCGAATGAAGCGAGTAAACTCAAAATGTTCAAGCGTCCAACTTCGCGCAAATAGCGTGATTTATTTGCGTCATTCGCGTCCGGTGTGAACGCTACATAAGAGTCCAGGCCTGGTCATCTCTCATCCTTCACTGTTGTTGCTCCTCCTTTTATGCCTCTGAAGCTCCTCCGTGAGATTATGAGACCGGTGCGGCGCGCAGATGGTGCTCATTATCTCTCACGCCACCGGCCTCGGCCCGTTCTCTCATGGCCCTCGGCCTCGACTACTTGCAACAAGCATAAACACAAATTTTTAAGTTGATTACTCAAAAAAAGTAAGTCGCTCCAACTACCAGAGTTGTAGCCCTGGAACCAATTCATCTTATCTATTTCAGTTCAAATCAACAGCTATCATAGCACATGCTAACATAACCGAATGAACATGAACAAGTAAGATTTTACTTGTCACTGGCATTAGTGCAGTCATCGTTTACCTTCATGAATCTACTCTTCAACACAATGGTAACCACAAAAACTTCAACATTACAGAAACTCTTTTAAATGTCAAACATAACAGCATTAAACAGGTCTTTCCCTTTACTAAAAATAAATAAATGAATACTCAATTTCAACATTTATTCTCCTTATCCAGTCCTATGCAAAGCATGCTGGGAACTAGAAATCCACTGCCTAATTTCTGAAGTTACACACGCTGATTAATGCAGAAATTTGAGTTTAAATTACAGATGATTTTAAGTTGATGTAATGGTCAACATTATTACGTCAACAGAGCTCTAATTACTTTTTAGAGTATACTCATCATGGCAGTAGTACTTAGTTAATTATTTTGTATTCCACTGAAAATAGGAATTGCATGGATGTATAAATGATGACATATTTTTCATTACATCTTTTTTGGCAAGATATCCCTTTAAATTCCTTTATGCATATATGAAATATGAAAAACCCATATCAGTCTCCACTACTTTTTACCCATGAAGTCATTAAGTAATTTGGATAAAGAGCATCGCATTGGCTCAACCCTGACTGGATCATAAGAAATTTGTGTTGGAGGTAATTTAAGGTGGACAGGTGAAAGGAAAAGTCCCCTGTTTGTGCCATCCCATTAGACCCATTAGAAGCTGCAGGCTCATGGATCCATCACAGTGAGCACAAATATGCCAACACACACCCACACATATACTAGTATCTTATTTTGCATATTATGAACATGATAGAGTCCATTACATTTTATAGGCACATAGACAGTTTTCAGGTCTTGTTCATTATGTCAAAACCTCTCTAAACTGTAATTTTTTTCTCAACAGAAAAGAGATGGGATGAGCCGTTTCATTACGGTAAGGATCTATTTAATCATTCAGTAATTAATGGTGCTTGCTAATGCAGACATCACAATTACCACTGGAACAAGCCCCTAACCTAAAGTATTAAATGTTGGCCTGTAAATTGTCCCCGCACATCTGTGCTACAGACGTGGATGATACTTTATAAATCACATGGTTTTTTGGAATAGTTATCCTAGAATGTATTTGATTTGACTTATGATTTAATGGTTGATAAAACGTCACAATAATATATCACAGTGTATATATATATATATATATATATATATATCTTTAATTATTATTATGATTTTTGAGTATAGCTTTTTGTTTTTATATTTTCAGTTTTCATTTTAGTTTTATTAATTTAATCATGTGCGTTTGTCATTTTTTAAAATATATTTCTATGTATATGTATTTTTATTATTTTAATACTTCAACTTATTTATTAACAGTTAATAGTTTAATAGATTTAAGTAAAAAAAGCGAAGCTTTCTAATAAACCACATATTTTGTGATCTTGTGGCAGTGTTGTTTTTATTATTATACTTGTATTTTTTATATTTTAGAATTGTAGTTTTCCTGTTAATTTTAGTTTAATTTGCTTTTTTTATTTTATTCTTTTTTTATATATATTTAGGTTAATTTTTATTTCAGTTTAATTTAGTATTAGGTTTAATTTATTTCCTGTTAATATTTTTAATGCTTCCACTTTAACTTAAATTTCAGTTTATTGCCAAGGAATCATTTCGAATTTCACGTTTACTTTAAGTTTTTCAGCTAATATTTACATTTATTTCAGCTTTATTTTGATTGACAGAAATGTTCTTAATAGTTTTACTGAGTCCGAAATCACACAACATTTGGCTTGAAACTTACTTTTTTTTTGTGGCTGTTAAAAAAGTATGTTCATATAGTATGAATGTGTATGAATGGCTGCGTCCGAAAACCTAGGCGTTTTCTCCCTGTCTTATCAGACAATGGATTGTAAGGCAGCGTTTGTGCATGAAGGCACCTCATGAAAGGAACAGACTTCTTAGTGTAACCGTTTAATGATCTACAGCAAAATAGAGAGAGTTTTGGTGAGAACTAAACAAATATTTAAATACTGCATTAGTAATTTATCACTAGAAATGACATCAGAAGTGGTAAATGTTGGTAAAAAACTTACATTTACACACAAACTGACCAGTAAAAGCAACTTTCGGAAGCCATCTTTTTTTTCCAGCTCAACTGTCACAGAATGGAACGCACAGGATTGTGGGATATCAAAGGCAGCGAAGGATACAAATATGCTGCCTTCAAAAATCGATCAGATGAAGGTATCTCGGGAGACAGGAAGTGAAGCTAACATTAGATTCGGACGTGCCTTGGTGCCTTCTTGCCTTGAAATGTGCCCTAAGAAGGCAGCCTTTTCCAGGTTTTGGATGCAGCCATTGAAATACAGACTTACTATATCCGCCATGTTGTCACTGTCATATGACCTACTAATCCTCTCCTGTGGCCTCATGGGATAGTAAAGTGTCCATCGATTGAGCACTTCAGAATCTCACCGGAAGTAGTAGGTCATATGGGGACTTTTTCCCTACTGTTTTTGAATGCTATGAATTTGGATACTACTCAGCTTAGATATTGTTTTTCACCTACTATATAGTATGGAAGTAGACATATTCGGACACAGTGTTTTAGTTAATGATAATAACCCTGTCGTATGTAACCCGTTAACAACTAATCAAGAAATGTGGCAGATGTCACAACTGTGCTGTTCAGGTGTTAATTGTCTGCTGGTTTTTCTGGTAAAGCAGCATACGAGCCGCTGACAGCGCGTCCGCACACAAAGACCTGAGGAACTCAATCTCCCTGTCAGTGGAAAGTATTGTGTTTATAAGAAGCACAGAGGTGCCGAGCATAGGAGCGCTATTACTGTCTCAAGTGCTGTAGTTTAAAGCTTATGACCTGGCGACAGTCGCTGTTTCAATCACTTCCTATTGTTAGGGCAGCTACAGGGCATCTGATGTTCGAGAAATAGCCTCATTAGCCGTGACCCGTAGATGCCTCTGTTCTGCATTCATTCCCCAGGAACTGAGTTTATAAGTGCCCGAATAAGTTCCGGAGTCATCAGTTAAGGGTGTTTTATACTGGTTGATGTTCACTGTTACTTCAAAGCCTGTGTGCATTGTGTGTGTGTTCATGATTTTCTATCCCGGTGGGGACTTCAACCTGAATGCACACTGACTCATGGGGACTCTTGTCACCATGGGGACCTAAATTGAGGTTTAAAGGTATAGGGTTGGTGAAAGGGGAGAGAATATGCAGTTTGTACAGTATAAAAAAAACATTACGTCTATGGAGAGTCCCCACAAAGATAGCAAACCAAGTGTGTGTGCGTGCGTGTGTGTGGAGTGTCCTTACAAAGTTGTGTGTGTGTGTGTGTGTGTGTGTATGTATGTGCACACACTTTGCATTTTGATTTATGCCTAACATGACTTGTGTTTTTGCAGATTACACATCTCTGCGTCAAGTAGGGTTGTCCATTGCTGCAGTTCTTTTCGTGGTGGGAATCATGGTGCTTTTTTGTAAGTTAACCCAGATTCAAGTTTCAGTCATGATTGCTTTGAACAGTCACGTTTCAAATCCTCAAACCTCTTTCCTCACTTATTTTTTCATTCCTCCTCCGTCTGAAAGGTGGCAAAGTTAAACGAATCCCACTGTGTCGAATTGGCAAAGGAAGGTGAGCAAAATCTCTCTAGTGTGAGTGTGTTTGTGTCTGTGTGTGATGCTCAAAGTTCAAGTCAATAGCATACTACCAAACATATTATTTCTGCAGTATACAGTATAGACTGCGCAGTATGCAAATTTGGACAAAATGTGTGGTACGTGTACAACAAAGCACAGTGTGTAGAATACTGTACACACACAATACATGATGAATGAACTAGAATATAGTATAAGCAGCCATTTGTATTACCTTTCTTGATTTATTATTTGATTGGACTGACAAAAGGGTGATATTTCCATTTTTTTGGACTGCTTAAATATATATATTTTTTACATAAAGAATATGCCATTCAGAATATTAGGCTAAAATAGTAGGTGGTATACAGTTTATACTGCACTAGAGCTGCACAACATATTGTTTCAGTATCGATATTGCGATGTGCTCATCCGCGATAGTCACACCGCAGGATGTCAAGAATAGCGATCAGTGATCCGTATGGATCTGCTGCACCCTGGTTCAGAACGCATGTGATTCGCGTATTGGAAAGTTTAACCATCATAGAGTGAAAGTTTAATATTTGCATGTGTTTTTAAGTCGAGCCCGGCATTGTACCCGCAGCTGTTTGTGTCACCAATGGTGCTCAAACAACAAATGAGAAAATGAGCTTTAACAAAGATAAAATTAATAATTAATAATTTATACAGTATGTGATCCTGGACCAAAAAACCAGTCATACAGGGAGTGCAGAATTATTAGGCACGTTGATTTTCTGATCATATTTTTTTTCCAGGCACATTTGACCAATTCCAAACCACAGTAATCCTAATAACTACTATTGATTTAGTATTTAATAATGTATAAGTGATATATAATTGTTCAAGAAGGCTGGAAATGAAAATCACCTTATATTCAGGTGTGCAGAATTATTAGGCATGTTTTCTTTTACAGATAAAATGAGCCAAAAAAGAGATTTAACTCAGACTGAAAAGTCAAAAAGTATTAAATGCCCATGAGAAGGATGCAATACTAATGCAATACTAGACATCGCAGTTAAGGCATGACCATTGGACAGTGAAATGCTCGTTGGGTCAGCAGGATCTGATAAAAACATGTGGCGGAGAAAAGACACAGTAACTGCAAAAGAATTAAGAATTAAGGTGAAGAATTAAGGGTGAAACCATCAGGAACCCTTTAGTCTCCAGCGCCACCATTTTCCAAAGCTGCAACCTACCTGGAGTCTCCAGAAGTGCAAGGTGTCAGGATCTCAGAGACTTCAGTTAGGTAAAGAATCCTAAAAAATGACCCCCACTAGATAAGAATCACAAGCTGAAGTGTTGTAAAATACATGAAGAAGGTTTTTTATAGGCTTTATGGACAGATAGGTTGAGAGTGACTCTTGAAGGACCAGCACCACATCCTCTAGTACCACTGTTTGAAGAATTCATCTTCCAGAATCTGGCAGTACGTTTTGGGAGTTCATTTTTAGTCCATCTCTGCAAAACGGACTTCAGGATGGACTAAAATGAACTCCCAAAACGTACTGCCAGATTCTGGAAGATGAATTCTTCAAACAGTGGTACTAGAGGATGTGGTGCTGGTCCTTCAAGAGTCATTCTCAACCTATAAAACCTATAAAGCCTATAAAAAACCTTCTTCATGTATTTTACAACACTTCAGCTTATGATTCTTATCTAGTGGGGGTCATTTTTTAGGATTCTTTACCTAACTGAAGTCTCTGAGATCCTGACACCTTGCACTTCTGGAGACAGGTAGGTTGCAGCTTTGGAAAATGGTGGCGCTGGAGACTAAAGGGTTCCTGATGGTTTCACCCTTAATTCTTCACCTTAATTCTTAATTCTTTTGCAGTTAACAGGTGTCTTTTCTCCGCCACATGTTTTTGTCAGATCCTGCTGACCCAACGAGCATTTCACTGTCCAATGGTCATGCCTTAACTGCAATGTCTATTATTGCATTAGTATTGCATCCTTCTCATGGGCATTTAATACTTTTTGACTTTTCAGTCTGAGTTAAATCTCTTTTTTGGCTAAAAGAAAACATGCCTAATAATTCTGCACACCTGAATATAAGGTGTTTTTCATTTCCAGCCTTCATGAACAATTATATATCACTTATACATTATTAAATACTAAATCAATAGTAGTTATTAGGATTACTGTGGTTTGGAATTGGTCAAATGTGCCTGGAAAAAAAATATGATCAGAAAATCAACGTGCCTAATAATTCTGCACTCCCTGTAAGTCGCATGGGTATATTTGTGGCAATAGCCAACAATACATTATATGGGTCAAAATGATCGATTTTTCTTTTATGCCAAAAATCATTAGGATATTAAGATCATGTTCCATGAAGATATTTAGTGAATTCGCTACCGTAAATATTTAAAAAAAAATATTAGTAGTAGTAATATGCGTTGCTAAGGACTTCATTTGGACAACTTTAAAGGCGATTTTCTCAATATTTCTCAATATTTTTTGCACCCTCAGATTCCAGATTTTTTAATAGTTGTATCTCGCCAATTATTGTCCTATCCTAACAATCCAAACATCAATTATGGCTTATTTACTCATGTATACATCTCAATAAAAATGTACCTTTATGACTGGTTTTGTGGTTCAGGGTCACATATTATAGTTATATTTAATTTACATGGTGAAGACTTTTCATTCATATTTGATTATTCAATTTCTATACAGTTAGATTTACCTGAAAATCCTAACACACTGCTTATTTCAATATTATCTTTCTTCTATTGTATTTATCTATGACATTTGTTTATTACTTTCTAGACAGATTCACTCCCCTACAAAATCACCCCAATTATTCCAGAATGATTAATTCTAAAATAGAGCTATTCAAATCATCTGGTGAAATTGTTTTTATATCGCATTATTAATGATTTTATATAACATTTTAAACCAGTATTTATGTATTATAACAACAAGTAAAATACTATATAATATAATACTATGTAATACTATATAAACACTAATAAATATTTTTATTTTACTTTTTACTTATTACTACTTTTATTGCAACTTTTTACTATGTAACTTTTGGCCCTCTAGCAGTTAAAAACAAAACTGCATGCATTTTTCAGAAAAACATTGTTTTGGTCGTGCTTCGGCTCTTTTGGTCGTGTCTTCACTTTTGGCACACTGGAAATAGATGTGGTGTATTATGGGATACAGTAGTCCATGCTGTTAGCTCTACTGTAAACTGACCGTTTAGGTAAATAGTTAATAAAAGTTACCCATATGCATTTGTGTACTGTGCATAGTATACATGCTATACACTGCAGAAACAGTTAAAGAAGTATGCTAGTCATAGCCATTGTGTGCTACTTGAATGCATTTAATGATAATAACGTTTGACCTGTTTTGTAACTTTATGATGTGTCTTTATAATCATTACAGACTTCATTGTGTTTAGACGCCATTAGGGCTTTTATATAGATTGTTCCAAAGCACATGATTTCAATCTTGCCACATGATGAATGCAAAGATTTTAACTTTAATGTGCTTATTATACAACCTTCTGTGCCATTTTAAAAATGAAAATACACAGCAATCGCAAGGGCAGAATGTCAACTGAATTGACTTGTGCAAGAGAGACAACAAAACAGTATATCATTTTAGTAATATAAGAGAAGAGTAATGACATGCTTCTCTTTGAAAAGAGCCTTCAAATGGTCTCGGCTATTAAGGTAAAAAGGCATAATTTTCCTTCTTTGCAAAATAGTTACAAACGGTAAAGCTTTACCTGGAAAGAAAGAAGTTGTTGACATGGCGTTACCTCTCACAGAGCTGATGTGAAAACCCTCTTTAACAGTCGATTCATGCTATATTTAATTTGCTATTTAATGCCCTATGGGCTATAAAGTTGCATTATATAACTTTTGGGAGAAGGTTACATTTTGTAAGCAAGAAGTAATTTTGCACACATCAACGTGAAATCAGAATTGACTATTACAATTATCTGTACACATTATTATTAATTATCTGCCCTTGTAATCTTTAATAAAAATCTCTCTCTTATCTCTTCTCTAATGGTTCGTTTACTGACATGAGGGCAGGACAACCTGTCTCTCACATGAGATTGACCAATAGCAAACCACAACCATCCAATCAATTCCAGATGGACAAATCTAGTTCCGTCCTACATTTTATCTTTTTCGAGAAGCTTTTTCACTCGCATATACACTCACCTAAAGGATTATTAGGAACACCATACTAATACTGTGTTTGACCCCCTTTCGCCTTCAGAACTGCCTTAATTCTACATGGCATTGATTCAACAAGGTGCTGAAAGCATTCTTTAGAAATGTTGGCCCATATTGATAGGATAGCATCTTGCAGTTGATGGAGATTTGTGGGATGCACATCCAGGGCACGAAGCTCCCGTTCCACCACATCCCAAAGATGCTCTATTGGGTTGAGATCTGGTGACTGTGGGGGCCATTTTAGTACAGTGAACTCATTGTCATGTTCAAGAAACCAATTTGAAATGATTCGAGCTTTGTGACATGGTGCATTATCCTGCTGGAAGTAGCCATCAGAGGATGGGTACATGGTGGTCATAAAGGGATGGACATGGTCAGAAACAATGCTCAGGTAGGCCGT
Organism: Gobio gobio; assembly: GCF_949357685.1. Lineage (NCBI taxonomy): Eukaryota > Metazoa > Chordata > Actinopteri > Cypriniformes > Gobionidae > Gobio > Gobio gobio. The sequence goes on from NC_137114.1 coordinate 22,570,654, forward strand.
GGCATTTAAACGATGCCCAATTGGCACTAAGGTGCCTAAAGCGTGCCAAGAAAACATCCCCCACACCATTACACCACCACCACCAGCCTGCACAGTGGTAACAAGGCATGATGGATCCATGTTCTCATTCTGCTTACGCCAAATTCTGACTCTACCATCTGAATGCCTCAACAGAAATCGAGACTCATCAGACCAGGCAACATTTTTCCAGTCTTCAACTGTCCAATTTTGGTGAGCTCGTGCAAATTGTAGCCTCTTTTTCCTATTTGTAGTGGAGATGAGTGGTACCCGGTGGGGTCTTCTGCTGTTGTAGCCCATCCGCCTCAAGGTTGTGTGTGTTGTGGCTTCACAAATGCTTTGCTGCATACCTCGGTTGTAACGAGTGGTTATTTCAGTCAATGTTGCTCTTCTATCAGCTTGAATCAGTCGGCCCATTCTCCTCTGACCTCAAGCATCAACAAGGCATTTTCGCCCACAGGACTGCCGCATACTGGATGTTTTCCCCTTTTCACACAATTCTTTGTAAACCCTAGAAATGGTTGTGCATGAAAATCCCAGTAACTGAGCAGATTTGTGAAATACTCAGACCGGCCCGTCTGGCACCAACAACCATGCCACGCTCAAAATTGCTTAAATCACCTTTCTTTCCCATTCTGACATTCAGTTTGGAGTTCAGGAGATTGTCTTGACCAGGACCACACTCCTAAATGCATTGAAGCAACTGCCATGTGATTGGTTGATTAGATAATTGCATTAATGAGAAATTGAACAGGTGTTCCTAATAATCCTTTAGGTGAGTGTACGTCACAAAAGAAAATCGTAACTACTGCTTCATGCCAACTTTAATAAAAGCGACTTCCAGTTGACATAAGAGCTTTCCCACAGGCCGTTATTAGTGCGAAAATCTGATCACAAATGGGATTTATTATGGGTAAAAATAAGACAGAATCAGTTTTCTAATTTTGTACTGGTGCTCATTTGCATATAATGTTGACAAACTGATTCAAAGCTGTTTCCCACATAGAAAAAAGATGCCTTGATGAATGATCAAATTGACTTCTAAGTGAACTGATTTACTTTAAACTGACTTAATTGTTTTGATTTTTGCTTTCTGTGGGTGTCTAGTTCATACGAGGTGACCAGAAGTTAACACTCTTCCCGGCATTGATCAGCCGGCTCTCCAATAAACAGAAGAACAGCAGGAGAACACAAAAGAGCCAGTCAGACCTGTTCCGACAGCGGTTACAGACTTAAATTCCCCCCTTGTGAGAACAACATCATAAGGACAAGATGGAGAGGTTGTGTGTGTGTGAGCGTGTTCATTATTTCAAACTGATCTCCGGGTTTGTCACACCGAAGCGCCAGGGAATAAGATGTGTGCTATCGTGCGGCACTAAACGCCAGCGGTAACACAACGGCTGAGACTTCGGCAGATCCCAACGTAATCACGCGTCTCAGACACAAAATCCCTTCATCCCTCTGCTCTCCTGCACCAAACGACTCTGTTTAAGCGTCAAACTTTGTACAACACAGGCCTGTACTTGTGTTTTATTATTATTATTTCAACATGTGCATCCTCAGGTGTGTCAATCATTTGGAATTGGAGGGAAGCGTTGTGTAGCTCTCAAGCGCCCTCAAGAGGCCTTTAGACACATTTGTCATGAGTTCTCCCAAGAGGAGAGAATAAAAACCATTTGACTCTGATTCATGTATTTTAATTTGCCATCTACATCTGGTCCTTGTGAAAAAATACAGCAAAATACGTGATACGTTTCATATTACTTATCTCGCATGAGCTCAGTTGGGCTGTCAACAGTGGAAAATGAGAATATGTGGATGTCAGGGGAAAATGAACCTATCAATACCATCTCTCTGTGATATTTACCATTAGCGTACCACTACCAGAGCAAGGTGTTTGTGTAAATGTTCACATTAGAAGAAGTTTTCTTTCTTCCATATCGCATAAAAGGAGTTGACATACTAGCACAGTTGAGAACAATAATATTTATTTAAAATAAAAGTCTCATACAACAAATAGATGACAGGTTGTCTTATAAAATATATACAGCAACAGGCATTAATGATTAAACTTCAGTAGAAATCACACAAATGGCCATGAATAACAGTAACGGTTACCAGAGGTCAAGTACTGGGAGTGTTGTATACTAGGCTACTACATTATCAAACTGCAGGTCAAATGTACTCCGAAAGACATACGTTTACCTTTTTTTGCTGACAGAATACCTTACATAACATAAAAGAAAATAAGCGCTGATGTCACAAACAGCCTCCATTGAAAGAAAATACAATACAATCTCTTATGATTTTCCCTTCAAAGGCTGTCGAGAGCCACCTTTAGAAGGAAAATCTACACCAGCATTTTCCACTCCTTCTTACATCAGACTATAGAGAAACTGGTAACAGAATTGAAACGTGAATCTATGAGAGCTGAAGGTTATCTTGCATTGCTGATTCATTTGTGGAGTTTCTTGAATGGGGAAATTTCAAACACCTTTTTTTTTTTCTTTTTAATATAAAGTCCCTTCACATGGAATAAAGCAACCTGCCCAAGAGAAAGTTAATGAAGCCCAATGGTTTTAATATAAACATCTCTATTAAAAAGGGTGGAAAATGACTTTCAGAATGACTGCAAAGGAGCTGAAATGTTTATTTATTTATTTATTGAGTCTGTTTTTCCAATTCCAGTTATCTGAAATGCTATTGTCTAAGGACACTTTTAGCGAATGATTTACCAGAATAGCTATATTGCAAATCTTGATTAATATTACAGACTAATGCCTTTATACACACCCACGCGCATCAAAGTAACAAGCTCAAGCTGTCTGATGCGCGCAAGATTGGATTTCATTTAGATTTAAATAGAAAACCAGCAAGCACAAGAAAAAGCAAGTAATCAAGAAACAGAAAATATAGCAGGAAAAGAAATGGAAACATATTTTAAACAGAAATCTGTGTTAGCAGCCCCCCTCTGTTATATATACAAGCCGGGTAAGCAGACAGTTATTTAAAAAAAAGTGATGTTTTTTTCATTATTAACTCACCCATTTGTAATTATAAACCTGTTTGGCTTGCTTTCTTATGTGGAACACAAAAAAAGAAAAGGTATTTTTTGCCAATAATACAATAAAAGTCAATGGGGTCCAATGTTGTTTGGAGCCCAAATGTTTTTCCAAATATCTTCTTTTGTGCTCGGCAGAAGAAAGAAAGAAAGTAATACGTACATTTTTGTGTGAACTAACCATTTACCAGAGTTAAAAAAACGTTCTCGTCTCAATAGACAGTGTTAAAAGTGTTTGCTAGTCTGCCGTCTGTGTGTAAATTCAGAATAAAGAGCCGAGACACTCTCAGTCTTGAGAATCAGACTAAAAGGGCTTTGATTGATTTCCATTTTAATCTAAAAAAATGGAAGAAAAAAGAACGGTGAGAGAAAGAAAGATAAAAGTAAGTATCTCACTATAGTGTCTTAGTTTCAATCGATGATGCTGTAAATACAGGGGGGTCCAAATGTCCACACTGAAGATCTGGGATTTGAAATCTAATTTAAAATATACTTCAGCACTTTTTTAGTCCACTAATAAAATTCATGTTGCTGATATGCTGATAATATAACTTGTAATGACAAGAAAAACGCTTAACAGTTCACTGGTAGACTTTTGGGCCCCATTGTACGAGTGGCGTGTCCTTCTGTATCCTTATTCCGTCCACCCGTCGGATTGCCCTGACTCTAAAGTCAGCGGGATGAAACATTAATCTGCTACCCAGCATCCCAGAGCTATTTACAATCTGCAGTGCTTTAGAGGAGTTGTCCGCCGTGAAAAGAAAGGAAAAAGAAAACAACATAATTTAAAGCGGTTGATTAATTCACTGCTTGACAAGTGGGTGTTCAGAGCCACTTTTTCACTTGCTTTTCTCTCTATGCTTCTTTCTCTATTTTGTCAAATAAGCAGAGAGACAGAGACCAGCGTTATCACTTTAGCGCACTGGGGACGGCTAACATCAGAGTACTGGAAGGGAAAATAGGAGAATGTTTGCTTAAAGCTGCAGTTTGTCTGCCATTGGTTAGTCTCACAGGTATTCCCGCCCCAAATTGACACCATTGGTCGAACCAATGTTGTTGCGTCAGGGTGTTCAAATAAACAGAGCCACAGTGTTTGTTTATACTTTCTGTGTGTGTGTGGAACAAACTATGAATGGCTGACTGTTTAGAAGAAAGCGTTTAAAGATTTAAAAAATATTACACACTTCACTTTTAAGAACGTTTCTTATTAAAGAACTTAAAGAAAAAATATTGCAGGTGGAGAAGGAAAAGGTCCAATGAGCTGTATTACTCAGTCCCAAGGACTTTCTCTGTGAGTGCAACATATGGCATGTGTGCATGAACGCTATACGTCGTGCATTTAGAAACGATTCATCGAAAATTCATGATAGCAACACATTCTCGTCTACTGACGTTATAGAATCTGCTATGGATATATATACGTTTGGATGAGAAATCACACGCTTGCAGCATGTCCCTGAAAGGATCCAGTGGAGAGAGGAAATGAAAAGGCCCCGATGGTTAGACAGCAGCTTTCTGTCCTTGCTCTGCCGGCACAGAGTAGACCCTAGAGGAACACACAGAGAGAGAAAGATGAGAACAGTCAGTTCACTATATGCTGACTTTGATTAAATCTTTGCTTGAGCTAATTTTTTCTATACCTTTCCCTTAACAGTATGTTTTTTTTTTTTTTTTTTTCATATTAAAGCACATAATGAAATGTAATGACATTTTATTTGTTTACGATGGCACACACTAAGCTTAATAAAAGAGGTTTTAATTTTAAATGGAGCAGATCATGAGATTAGTCAAATATTACTTTTAATTTTTATAGGTAAAATAAGATAACTTTGCACTTACAGTCAGCAAAAGTAAGTTAAGTTTTGGTTATCTGGACTTTTAGTTAAGGAACAGAAACATCTTAGGCTTCATTAAAAATATCTTAATTTGTGTTTCAAAAGATTAACCATAGTTTTATGGGTTTGGACTGAAGTCTTATGGGTGAACTATCCCTTACAAAAAATAAGTATAAGTTCATTTTATATCTTATAAAACAAGTAAAGTATATTTTTAAGTATACTAATATCAATGTACTAGTAGTTTACTTGTGTACTATTTCTACTTGGGGCTAAATTGGCCCACTTTTTAGTGTATAAATGTATACTTTTAAGTAAACGTTAAGTGTAAAAGTAGTAAACTTTGAGTACACAACTAGTTTACATCTAAGTTTTCCGTTTGTACTGCAACTATACTACAAGTGAACTTATAGATATACTGATAGTTTACAAGTCGAATACTTGTAGCTCATTTTTTGTTTATGAAAGTACACTTTGAAGTACTTGTAAGTTTTCTTCATAATCAATATTTTCAAACAATGTAAGTTTATAAGACAGTAAACACTATGTATTTAATAGGTTACTCAAAAGAGTAAACACAATTACAAGACTACTTAGAATACTGCTGGGATGATGTTTTTTTGTAGGTCAAGACCCGGAAACGAGTTCGCATTTTAGCACTTCTGGTTCCCATGTGCCAAAGTCAATGGGTATTTTGACTGGGTTTTTAGTTAAATGCCTAAAATAAGGTCAGTGGTGAACACAAGTTTAAGATATTTTCACGTTTTATTCTACGACATAAAATACATCAGTAATACCCCCGTGATTTTTAAAAGCTTTTGTTTGTCTTGAAAATGACGGTTGGTAACAAGTGCAAGCATTAAACATCACCACACTGAACAGGTAAACTCATCAACACACTAGTCCGGTTTTACAGCCTTGTTGTGTTTATAATCGTGTTCTTGCAAACCATTATAACTCAAATTATTGGCTCTAATAGTAAAAGAAAAAATCCATGATAGCCTTTCTACGACTTTCCAAAAGAGGGAAATAAATATATAGAGATTGATTATGTCCCCCCCTTTAGCCTTTGTATTAGAAATACTAACACAGAACTGTTAGTTAATTAGTTGTTGTTGTTTTTTTTAATGTACTACCAAGGTAATACAAAGTATAGCATTACAAATGTGTATTCATATATTTTTTTTTTTAAATGGAAATAGCTAAAACTTTACAAGATTTGCCATATTTGTGGAAACTCGTCATCACAGTCTGTGAAAAGGATCCATTGGGATCCAAAGGGCCAACAAAAATATGTTATCACTGCTCCGCCCATTGACATGAAGGACCACAAATGACATAGGGCCCTATTTTAACGATCTAAGTGCATTTAGTGATTTAACAACGGGAAAAATGGTTGGTGCGCCAGGCACATGTTCTAAATCCATAAAATGATCCCATTATGGGAACCCCTAAAAGGTTCTATAAATTAAGCACAGTGCCATTGGCACAATATTTTTTTGTTATTTAAAAAGCCTGTTAGTAATATGCGCCTATAGACGGGTGCACAATGTGCGTACACTATGCTTACACTATACAGTCTATTTCAGTTGCCTAGATATAGCAACACTCCAACAATGCATCTGAACACACCTTGTTTTGAGACCAGCACGCCCATGGGTGCAAATGATAACTGCGTCGGGTTGAAACTAGCAAAACACTCTTGCATTGCGCCGGGTGTATGATAGGGCCCATAATCAGTTTCCCTACACTCTCAAACTCTCTACAATTGTTAGATTAATAGTTAACTTTTGTGTGGCAAAAGAAATTATAATACAGTGACTAATTTCTGACATTCTGACATCCATTTTCCAACACTAGGGATGAAGTTGAATTAAATGTTATCTCAAAAGATTTGTGAAATTTTTTTTTATTTTTTTATTTCTGTTGATGTGACCCATTTAAACATGGTTCAAACACACCAATCTAAACATCTCCAAGACCTATTCAGTGTCGTAAGAAAGAAAGCATTGCAGTAGCACCAACAATGGTCAGATAAATTTACACAGCCAGGCTGATATCTGTAAAGAATAGAGTCAGCTATGGGTCACATTTTACTTAAGGCAATACAATTACATATATGTGAGAGGAGCTTAACCCTGACTTTCATTTTGAATAGAGCGACATTCAGCTTATAGTTCAGGAGAAGGATGAATGAAGCTCTTTGTGACATATTCATGCTGTTCAAACACATGTACGTACGCTTGCTCTCCTCAGGTAAATGCTGTTTAATTTACCTCAGTGATGAATTTGTTCACAGTTTGTCTGGCTTTATGAACTCTATGGCAGGATTTTTGCCCCGCAGGGCATTTCGGGGGGCTTTTATCGTTTTTTATTGAGTGTGCTTTCTGTGAACATGCTCAGAAAGGTTCAGTGTTGATCCACAGAGCCTGTGGTTGCTGTGTGATTAAGCCCCTTTCAGCCACCCTATCACTCAACACCGAGAAAAAAAAAAGCTGTGGCTCAGCTAACTGCATTCCCCTGAGGTAACCCGTAATCCTGCAGAAGAATTTAACCTCAATAAAGAAAGAGAGAGTGAGAGCGGGTGAGAGAGAAAGACAAAAAACAGAGGATCTTTAAGCTTGCTGTTGGGAGGCAGGTGTCAGACAAACTCTGCTCCCTCCCAGGCTTCTCTCAGATATCACCATACTCAGCAACTCACTGAAACTGATTACTTTGCAAAACAGCCAGGTAAGCATAGCGGCCAAATTCAGTTACACAACCTATCAGGACGACAGCGATAGGCCACAAAGCGGGGGGACAGGACGTGAGAGAGAAAGAGATAAAAATGCTGTTCTTTCATTTTCTCTACTTTGCAAAACAATCAGAGAGGGAGTGAGAAAGAAACAGTTTTGTCTTTTAATCACATTGATTTTGTCACCTTAAAGGGATAGTTTGCCCACAAAATAACATTTCTGTCATCATTTGCTCACCTTGATGTTGTTCCAAACCTGTTAGACTTTTTTATTGCATTTACAATGGATATGGACTGGAGCTTTTAAGTTTCAAAAGTGTCATAAAATATCATAAAAGTAGTCCATGTGACTCATAAGCTGTGTCCAATATTGCATACTGTCTAGTAGGAACCTCATTTGGATTGAATTCAAAATTAATTCGTTCAAACTAAATCCATAAAATGGGAACCCCTAAAAGGTTTTATAAATTAAGCACCTGACAGAACCCTTTAAGCTTCTATATAGAAATCTGTTGGACCCACTTTATATTAGGTGGCCTTAACTACTATGTACTAACATTTTAATCAATCATTTGATACAATGCACTTGTTGTGTACATACATGTTTTTACATTGTACTTACATTTGTTTAAATACCTGCATGTAATTACGTCTGTAATTAATTTCTGTAGTTACATTTGTAATTACACAGTTGACACTTCCCTTACACCCTAACCCTACCCTTAAACTTACCCATACCCCCACTCTACCCGTATCCCACCTCAATATCAGCAAAGGTGTTTTGCAATACATTTTGAACACAGTAAGTACATTGTACTTATTTTTTGATGTAAGTACATAGTACTTAAGGCCACCTAATATAAAGTTGGGCCAACCTGTTTTTATATTTAGCATGGAAGTAGGCATATTCTAACAGTCTTCTGAGGTCATACGGGGAAGGAAAAAAAGTAATTAAAGTCATTATTTACTGAAAATCTTTCCCTGAAGTAGAGTACAACGGAGATAAAGGCACCCCGGGGGAAAATGCACCTTTGGTTTTATTTTCCTCTGAACCACTAGATCGCACAAAAGCTTGCCACACCACTTTCCAAAAAATCCGCTTTTCAAGATGCACGTGGAAATTTGGCTGATCCTTGATGCGATCGCGTAGCCTGACAACCCAGACCCACATCAAGATGTTGGGTCTGGGAACTCACCATTGGCAGGGCTCAATCCGAGGTGCGGGATAATAGCAATAGGATAGCGCTACAACCAACCAGCACAACAAAGAAGGTGAAGCGGAGCTAGTTGATAGATTAAACTTTCGCCATATCCGGTCGGCAAAACTACGAACACATCTTCCTTTCTTAAGAATGACTTCAGTGCTGTTATTTGTTCTTTTCTCAAAGAAAAGCTTAACTCCAAATCTTCCAGAGTCGCGGCCAAAGCCGGTTCGAAAGGCCGCTGTTCGCCAGCTTCTTTGTTTACAAGTAGCACGTGGAACCACCGTAACTCTGCCGTCATTAAGTGAAGCCCGCCCACCGACTCTATACACAATGTGATTGGCCTGACCAGAGTTTGGTTTTTCAAGCTCGCAAGCCAACGGAGAGTTACTAGACTACCCTGGCTGCAAATTAGATTTGCTGCCGCTAGGGTGCGTCTAGATTTCTAGGCTATCGATCGCGGGCAGCAGCGCAAAGTGTATTTTTGCGCTAATTTGATCTAATATTTGATGTTTTTTTCTTAATGATATTCAGTTTTGTTCAAGCAAATTAGAGCAACAGTTTTTTAATAACAGAAGAATATGTAAAATGACAATACACACAATGCCATTTGTTTGTTGAGATGACACCTTAGAGATAATACCCATATTTATAAAGAAACAATCATATTTAAACATGCAATATTAATCATATCATATAATAAAATATAATTTATTGTTCTGTAAATATATTTTGAATTATTACGGGAATCCTTCAATGCTTATTGTAATTTTACCTATTCTTCTGTTATTGAAAAACTGAAAATCATTAAGAAAACCTTTGTCTAAAAATTCTGTACATTTTTACTTTTTTATATATATATAGACTAAATGTGCTAAAGTGATTGTTTTGAACACATATTAACTTAACATTTAAAAAATAAACATATTATTATTTAGTATTTGTATCAATGCTTTGTGCCTTTTATCTCATGCTGGTGAGCCTTTTACCCAGTGTGGGGTATAATGTCTCACTCACCAACTCATACATTTAAAGATTTTTTAATCATACACTTTAGGAGTAGTAAAAAGCATTTTTTTTTCTTAATGTGTGCCTTTAGCACCATTATACCCATTGAACCCTAAGCCCTAATGATCTTCCTCCGAGTCCAAACTTTCATTGCGTAATACCGCTTTGACTTTCTGGTAGATGTCTGCTGTGGAGCTTGTGGGCTTGCAGGCTTGGCAAAAGTGCAAATCAAGGGTGCATATCTGCCGCAAAAAAAACCTAAAATGACAAATGGGACATCATAGCTACGGCAGAGGTCTTCAACCCTGCTCCTGAGAACCCACTGTCCTGCAGAGTTTAGCTCCAACCATAATCAAACACACCTGAAGCAGCTAATCAAGCTCTTCAGGGTTTGCTTGAAAATGCACAGGCAGGTGTTGAAGTTGAAGACCTCTGCCCTAACAGACACATGCAAGCGGTGGCCATTGTAAGTCTACAAGACCACAAGTGCACATGAAGTGTGCCATTTGGGACAGGGCCAAATCTGTTAACCTCTTTGACAAAATCATTAAGTCAATGATACTGATATCATTTTTGTGAACATATAAGGGTGAGTAAATGATGACAAAATTTTGGGCGAACCGTTTCTTTAAATGCACAGGGGACCGAATGCTTACTTAGAGATGCAGTGTATAAAAATGAGAGACTTGACCAAATAATGAAACATTTACATGCAATGTAGGCCTATAGATAAACGGCATGTAATTTGGTATACTGTTTACTTTACTGATTCAGGTGAGGACATGCGGTGTGTGGCTGTGTTTGCACAAAGAACAATAATAATTCAAAATGCAACACCTTTTTACTTCCCTGTTCCTTCTCTCTCTCTCTCTCTTATAAACTGGTTCAGGCAGTTTGTCGCTGACTGTTTTTGCCTGATAACATCTCGACAAACAGACATGGAAAAGGTCGGTTTTCTTATTTTTTTTTAAATGCAACTTTTCATTTTCAAATGTGGCCATGACATATTCCCACACTATAAACTCTTATAGAGTTTAGCAGGCCATATCTTGTTCATGTTAGTCAACGCCTGGCTTGTTTTCTGTCCTTTTTTTTCTTTTTGTTTCAGGGACTTGTTTCTAACAGCTCAGGGCTTGAGGGGCGTTTGACAGATGGCTGGAAAGTGGAGTCATCAATGCACATGTACCAACCCGCTGCTAAGGGTGGCCTATCCCTCCTGCATGCGGCCCTCTATTGTCTCGCATACTGATGTCGTCTTGTGTTTAGTGGGTTACCAGGGATTCATAGATCTGTTACCCATCGAACTGGTTGAACCACCCCAAAAGCTGACGGGGTGGAGCAATAAAGCCGCCTTGTAAATATAAGCACCGATGTGTCACTCAAGATAAAGTGTCGAGTAAGCTAAAGGTGAGAAATTATCTTTTTTTCCCACCCATTTTCCAGTAAGCACTGCCAAATCCTTCTTAGATCCAGTAATAAGGATAATAAGGAACCATGTGGAACAACTAATAAGCTATAGCTGTGCAAATAGCTTCAATATTTTAAAAATTATTATGGAGAGTGAAGCAGTCAAACCTCTACACACAAAGGCATGCACAAATCCACATTGCAAATGCGGGAAATAGTTTGTGGGGTGTACACACACATTTCTGTCAAATGGATTTTGTTATATTCAGCCCAGCATGAGTCGTTAATAACATTTCTTCAATATATGTTTGCCTGACGCACAGGTCATTTGAAATCACTGGCAAGCAAAACTAAATCAGTCTTACCCCTGTTCTCGGCTTTGCAAGTAGCGTCTGAAGAGGACAATAGCTGTAAAGATAAAAAAAAGATTTTTATTTTAGTTTTTGCATTACAGGGCTTGGCATTGTCACATCTTAAGTCTAAGAACCGATTGACCTCACAGAACGCCTACTGTATGAAAATCGTGTTGCTTTTTTTGGTGAAATAAACCAGGACATCCAGCACACGTCACAGTTTGGCTTGACAAGAATTTGGCCTACAGATTTATATTCAGTGAGTGTCTAAAGTTCTTGGAAAGTACACACCCATATTAAACGACCTGTGACAATTAAACAAAACCTTTAGTTACTCATTTACAGCATGTATCCCATAAAACTATAATTAAAAGGAAGTATTCCTGGGCTTGCATTTGCAACGTGATCTTATTAGTAGTCGTAGGTATCGTATGTAAAGTGTGTTTCTAGCACACGTTTTCATACATTTGCATATGCACCGAAATGTACTTTACTTTCGACAGCATTGACAGCATCTAAAACACATGAACAACTTTAGAGACTTACACATGTTTATTAATCCTTTTGAGTTTATAGAATATTGAATTCATCTAATTAGTAGGTTGTTTTAAATGCATTCAATTAATGACATAAATTACATATGTTCAAAGCCATCAAATTAATTGATTTAATTGACCTAATTTGAACAGTTTCATTCTATTTTGTGCAACATTTCGGCAGATTTTATCACTAAAAATATATATTATATTACATTATATTATATTGTTAATAAGCAGGTTCACAGAATAGGTGAGGTTAGGGGTTTTAAAGTATATACATACTAGTTAAATGTAATATATGAAACATTCATATTTGTATGACCCTAACCCTAAATACTTTGACTTTATACAATGTGCAATTATGTACATTTCGGTGTATAATCAAAATACACAAAAATGTACATGTGAATGTTATGATATACAAATACCTAAGAATACTTATGAGATCAAGCTGCAATTTGCTAGAATGGAAGAACAGCTCGTACATCAACAGGAAACAAACATTAGATATTTCATGTAAATTTCATCTTTTTAAAATACTATTTGTGAAAGCTAAATGCATGACTTTAGTAGCACACTAATAGTCTAGTAAATGCCTGTTTTAACGGATCCAACCTACCTACAATACTCCCAATGGCCAGAACTGTGACGCTAACGGCAGCTATGATGATTACCAAGGTTGCACCTACAAATTAACAATAAAAACAAGGAGGATGTACATTAAATTTGTGCACATGTTCATTAATGCAAATCTGAAATATGAATGTATCCATATATAGAATAATTTTAAGTTTTTTTCAACCTCCAGCTTCTTCATCTCCTGTGGATTTATCTAATCCAGGATGAACCGTATTATTCTCTGAAAAAAAGCAAACACAAGGATGATATTCATGGATTAACTGTTATCACATCAACAATGGTAACAATGTTTTATGCCAGTATATGAATATGTTCAAACAGGGACCCATTACAGCTTTTGTAAAATGATTTTGTAGGGCTTTTAAGCCATTTTGTTAAAGCTACTGTGCATGTTTTCTGTGCCTCTAGAGGCACTAAATAGAAGTGCTAAAAAATAATGCAGGTTTCTCAAACTTTCCATCGTCTGTCGTTGGTCAGCCAAGTTCTTTTTACTGTTTATAGAGTGATATCTGCCACATATTAGGGACATTTTTATAGCAGTTTTAATGGCAAGGCGATAAAACCACCTAGGCGATTTGCACCCACACGAGCAGCATAGCTCGATGTATCTAGGCCACATCTTCGAGCCAATTCTTCTTGTTAATCACTGACATTTCTTTTTGCCTTTTCTAGGAAATTAGCTGGGAAATGAATCACAATTCTGAGCGTGCTCATATTGGAGAGTTTTACTTCCCTCCATATCACCTCCCACCCTTCCCATCTGCCTCTGGCCAGAGCTGGTGAGCAGGGCTTGCTTTAACAGCTCAGTAATTCTATCAGAGAGCAATCATTCTGCTGATGAAGACGGACAGCTCCTCGCACAGGAGAGCTGAATGAGACTGCCAACGTCCATTAAGGGGACGGACAGTGGTGCGGATGGAACTGGGGCTATCAGCGCCGCTCTGCTGGGAGACGCTAATTGATTGCTTTCAGGAATTAATGTGGCGGATGAGCTGGTCACATCTTACAGTAACAACCTGTCTTCATGTTACATGTGCGACTGGAGAGGAATACCCACCTTCCTTTTGATCCATATAACCATCCTCATCATCAATGTCACCTGGGTAAATGAGAATATGAAGATAGAAAAATACATTAAAAATAATATTGTGATGGTTATTTACCAAACTTTATGGGCGTCATGTTTCACCCCTCACTCCAACACCAACACACTTAAGCACATACTCCCAAACTCATTGTTACAACTTTCTCCCAATTATTTTGCCCATAGGTAAATCCCATTGGGTTCTCCTTGTTTTAATATTTTTTTTTTTTGCATTACAGTAAAATAAAATAAAATAATGAAATAATTATTTATTTCAATATTATATATACTTTATCTTACATTATAGATTTTTGGGGAAGAAAGTGTACTTAACTTTTAGAATTGTCAGAAAATAAGAGATGTGTCATACCTGAAGCGTTTTCTTCTGTGTCTTCTGATGTTGCAACTGTTAATTAGAATACATAAATAAGAGGTTAGCGATCATATGAACCTAACCAATTATTATAAAGGTCACAACTGAGTATCTTCAGAGGTCATTCGGCTGCCAGATAGTGAAGGTGAAACAGCCCCATTGTGAAATGACTATTTTAACTTGTATGTATATAAAAATATAAATATACTGTATATATAGCATTTCAAGCACGCAGCTAAGTGGCTGATAGAGAACTGCCCTCATTTGATGAAATCTCTTCTGTAAAACTGAATGTGTTCAAGATGTTTTAAATGAAAAGGGTCTGCAAAATGGCGAGTAACAGGAGGATTGGTTCGCAAGCCTGTCACTGAAGCAGTTGCTTTAGACAGACATGAGAAGAAAAAGATGGATTGAGACCAAAAATAAGCATCTAATATGACAGAGAACTTTTGATCAAAGAACGACAGAATAATGTAAGCGTAGATAAAATGAACTTACCTGAACCTTGAAGAATCAAAAACAGAATGAGTAAACGCAGCATCTTCTTATTCTAGGAAAAGAGAGAAAGGAGGAGGAAAAAATTACTCTACACATTAGAACACTATTTAGATTTCTCAAAAGCTTTGATAGAGAGTCAACCCTCTGAACCCGGCCTATGTGTAACCTAGATAAATTCACATAGAAAAACATTCTCTAATCTCAAACGGATCACAGAATCTATTACACCATGACATGCCATAGTTGAAAATATATGTCAGTGTTATTAAACAACTAGGAATTTAATCAGATTAAATAGGACAAGTTCAACAGAAGTTAGTCTGTTGGCTTTGTCTTATCATGAATTTACTGAGGGCTGACTTGTGGTTCATGGTTTATCAAGTTTGTGGTCTGATGTGCACTTGTGAAAGCACCTTTTTTTTGTTTACTGAAGCACAGTCAACGGGAAACTGATGCTGGGTGCCATGAGCTCCTTTGAGGCCCATGCAGGCCAGTCATGCTAAGCAGTTTTGGTTTAGTTTTTAGTTTATTTTCCCATGACAGTCAATTCCTGCACAGTGTGGGTATTCATCATTTTTGCTCCCTTGAAATCATAATTTTCGGAGTTTTGTGGCTTTTCGTTCACATGTATTAGCTTATAGGCCATACTGTATGCTAGTGTCCATCTAAAAGTTACATTTTCAACTTTCTTTAGTGTGTAATGTTGCTCTTTTAGCGTGAATTAAAAAAAAAAAAAACTGTCACCATTTTTTTTATATCAGTAAGCAGATTTCTGAACTCCCTGAAACGCTTCGTAGCCTTGAAGTTTTCTTCTGGGAACGTACACGTCACAATATTCCTCATTTAAATAATTTGCGAGGCATAGTGTTAGTAGTGTTGAAACTAATGGGGTAAGGGATGTGGCATTTCCAAAGCACGCTCAAAGGAATTCAAGTGTAGCGTCAGTTCTGGCGGGTCACATTAGTCAAGCTCGCATCAGCTGACTGTCAGCTGATCACGTCTACCTATAGGAATATGACGTCTATCACAGCATACATATATAAGCTCCTTCAGTACTATCAGCAGCTATCGCGTTATCCAGAGCTCATTTACCCTCCTCCATCCCCAGCTGCTCCACTCGTCCAGTCAGCATTTGGTATTCTGATTCCCTTTGAATCAGACTAAATTCCCAAATTATTTTGTACATTAAATACATTAATGATATCTGCAATACATTATGTTGGTTCTGTTCTGTTTACCCTAAGGGGGGTTATTGCTGCTCTCCCTGTTCTTATCCATGCATGGATGTGCAGGGAGTTCTTGCCCAAAACAGAACCATACCGCCAATCCAAACATAGTCAATCATCTTTGACAATAGTGGTTCAAATACAGGTAGATTTTAGCTGTGGCGGGTAAGGCAGCCACTCCCACTAACCACTTTGGCAGGTTGAATATAATTAGAGCCTATACAGCCAAAAGAAATGACAAGATCGCCATTTCACAAAATTACAATTCAATTATTATAATTCTTTATGGATTAATTTAGTGAAGGCGGGATAGCGGAATTGCGCTGAATGACACACAACGCGTGCACTCTCTCTCTCTCTGCCGCACGCGCGATCAGTTCTCCTTGCGCCTGAATAGTCAAATGCACACGCACACAGCATATTACGTTCATTCAGCAGCCTAATTAAATACCTGTCTGTCATTTGTGTTAATCAAACAACTACAGATGTTAAATACATGTGTATGTGTATGTGTATATATATATATATATATATATATATATATATATATATATATATATATATATATATATATATATTTGTCAGACCATTCACGCAGTCTTAAACTTAAATTATTAAGCTCTTCCTGCTTGGAGGCAAGCAGAATTTGAGATATTTTAAAAGAAATGTAAATAATTTTGTTATTCAGGAATTTTGTTATTCCTCATTTCTTGCTACAGTAAGAGGGCATTCATTTCAGACTTACATGAGATTTATCAACCTGTTTCACACCTTTATGATTTAACAGCCTTCATTGTGAAACCATCTGACAAGCTGCCAAATGACTTTAATCGATAAAACTAAAACACAAATACACATTTACTGAAGGAGGAATGTAACCAATTATGTTGTCAAGACTTGACTTCCCAAAACAGCCTGCTGATCATAATCCAGGCAGATGTTTGACACACACAGCTGGCCGAGTGCAGCTTCCGCTGGCTGTTCCTCTTAACAATTACACCTATTTATTTTTGTTCCCACTTATGGACTAGGAAATGGAAACTAGCCCGGGAATGACCTTTTCCCGAGTCCTAGCTAAAATGATTAATTATAGCAATGGCTTTTGCCATACAATCAAATAAGCGTTGTGCCCAAGGTCCAAATTCCCCTTCTGTGGCCTGCATTTTAATCTCACAAGCCTCTACTCTTCATCCAGATATTGTTATTGGTGCCCATTGTGTTGGGCTTCCACTTCCTGCTGTTATGACAATAACTAGTATCTCCATGCAGGGAAGTGACACCAGGACTTTGCACACCTGCTTTCTCCATTCACATTACTACCCCAACTGGATGTCCACTTTGGACGGTTTCCCTGTGCAAAGACTGACTACATATGTTTATAAACAATAGGCCTATAATTTATCATTTAATCAGTTGCATTTTTGATGTGTTATTTTGAATGAATGAACAATCTCAAAAAGAACAGGTAAATTAGACAAAGACAACATAATGAATTAGTTCACTTGAATGAATCAGACATTCCAACAATTTATTTGAGAGCGGCCCTTTTTGGTGGATTTTCCTACACTAGGTATGAGAGAGGGACATATAGGTGTGTATATTTTATTATTCCCCTCAGATCAGATATGAAAGTCATTGATAGCGTTAATATAGCACTGTACATTAAAGTGTGCTCAAAAATAACCCATATTTCTATAGGGTTCTCTACTTTATAACTTTATAACACATGACAATGAACATCATTGGTTGTTGCTGAAGCTCAAACCTGCTGTGTAACACGAGAATAAACCTCATTGGTTCTTGTGGAAGGTCAAATGTGCTGCGTAACACATGAGAATGAACCTTATTGGATCTCGCTGAAGCTCAAACGTACTGCGGAACATAAGAATGAACCTCATTGGTTCTTGCTGAAGCTCAAACGTGCTGCGTAACACAAGAATGAACCTCCTTGGTTCTGGCAGAAGCTCAAATGTACTGCATAACACATGAGAATGAACCTCATAGGTTCTTGCTGAAGCTCAAACATGCTATATATAGTGAATATCCCAACACCACCCACACTGCTGAGAGCGGTGTTTAGATGATTCAGTGAATCTGGAAAGTATTCACAGCGCTTCACTTTTTCCACATTTTGTTATGTTACAGCCTTATTCCAAAATGGATTAATGAAATTATTTGCAGATTTATTGAGTATGAGTATGATGCTATGTTTATTTTTGAGTATGATGTTACAAACTTGGAACACCTATTTTGGGCAGTTTCTTTGCAGGACCTCTCAAGCTCCATCAGGTTGTATGAGGAGCATCGGTGCACAGCCATTTTTAGATCTCTCCAGAGATGTTCAATCGGGTTCAAGTCTGGGCTCTGGCTGGGTCAATCAAGGACATTCACAGAGTTTTCTCGTAGCCACTCCTTTGTTATCTTGGCTGTGTGCTTAGGGTCTTTGTCCTGTTGGAAGATGAACCTTCACCCCAGTCTGAGGTCCAGAGCGCTCTGGAGCAGGTTTTCATCAAGGATGTCTCTGTACATTGCTGCATTCATCTTTCCTTCGATCCTGACTAGTCTCCCAGTTCCTGCCGCTGAAAAATATCCCCACAGCATGATGCTGCCACCACCGTGCTTCACTGTACGGATGGTATTGGCCAGGTGATGAGCGGTGCCTGGTTTCTTCCAGACACGAGGCCAAAGAGTTCAATCTTTGTTTGATCAGACCAGAGAATTTTGTTTCTCATGGTCTGAGAGTCCTTCAGGTGCCTTTTGGCAAACTCCAGGTGGGCTGTCATGTGCCTTTTACTGAGGAGGGGCTTCCGTCTGGACACTCATACAGGTCTGATTGGTGGAATGCTGCAGAGATGGTTGTTCTTCTGGAAGGTTCTCTCTCCACAGAGAAACGCTGGAGCTCTGTCAGAGTGACCATCGGGTTCTTGGTCACCTCCCTGACTAAGGCCCTTCTCCCCCGATCGCTCAGTTTGGCTGGGTGGCCAGCTCTAGGAAGAGTCCTGGTGGTTTCAAACTTCTTTCATTTACGGATAATGGAGGCCACTGTGCTCATTGGGAGAGAGTTTTTTCTGTTCCCTTCCCCAGATCTGTGCCTGGATGCAATCATGTCTCGGAGGTCTACAGACTATTCCTTGGACTTCATTGCTTGGTTTGTGCTCTGACATGCACTGTTAACTGTGGGACCTTATATAGACAGGTGTGTGCCTTTCCAAATCATGTCCAATCAAATGAATTTACCACAGGTGGACTCCAATCAAGTTGTAGAATCATCTCAAGGATGATCAATGGAAACAGGATGCACCTGAGCTCAATTTTGAGTGTCATGGCAAAGGCTGTGTATACTTATGTACATGTGATTTTTTTGTTCTTTATTTTTAGATTTCAAACAAACTTCACACATTGTTCAAACATTCACGTTGTCATTATGGGGTACTGTTTGTAGAATTTTGAGGGAAATAATGAATTTAATCAATTTTGGAATAAGGCCGTAACATAACAAAGTGAAGCGCTGTGAATACTTTCCGGATGCACTGTATGAATATATAAATATGTGCTGTGGACTTTCCTCTCAATAACAAAATAAAAACAACCAAAACGCCAGAAAGTTTTCTTTGGCAAGCTTTTTCAAACTATTGAAACACCAGTTCATTCTTCGGTTTCACTTGAGGTCTCAGGGCCTTTACTGCCCAACAGAGATACGTGGTGGCTTGGTGGTGATGTGTGAACATGTCAATAAAAGCAAAAAAAAATGTTTGATTCTGTCAAATAAGCTTTGTTTGTACAACAACCTGTGAATACTTAGAACTGCACTGAGCAGAGAGGTTGCTTTGACCCTAACAAGGCTATATTTGTTAGTCTAATTAGCAAATTATCATATAATAGTAACAGGAGCCGAAACCAGCCTGGAACACTTTGTTCTAATTACATTGTCCTGACTTCAACATGTGTGTACATGTGTGTCCAAAACTATTAATAAGTGAAAATGAAAGAAGCATTATGGTAGTGATACCAGGATGTCTGTCGTAATGATAGGCTGTCTTGGCAAACTCATCATCCTTAAGGGACTGCAGTATTTGTGCAGCAGCCAGAAAAAAAAGCAAAACAGCCTGGCTCCATAAAGAGAGAGAGAGAGATTGCAGTGGCTTAACTCGTCTCGTAATTTGGAATTTCCACGCTCAATTCAGGTCGTCACGGCAAGAGAGATTCTCTCAATTAAGCTGTTAATCAGAAGATGTGGGACTGGTTGTCAGAGCAAGCACAATCCAAGCTTGTAAAAATGTGACAGCAAATCTCCCATCAACAGTAACCTACAGCCGTCTGAAACCCCCTCCGACCCCCTCCCTAAATTACAATTTGGTGCGCCCGGCTGCCTCAGAGAAATAATAAGCTGAACCAATTTTAAAATATTTATCAGTGCAGTCCAACGCCTGCGAGTTGACAGTCCTCCTGAAGCTTGTATTACTGAACAATTGGCTAATATATTTGTGTATTTGAATTCAAATTGAATTTGGTTTATTCTCCAGCTTTTGCACTTGTTTTGCCTCCATCTAATTTGTGCTCTATCATTAATACACGTAGGCCTGTGAAAGAGGCCCGACATGAGCCTGCAGCAAAGCCACCAATGAAAAACCTCTTTCATACCTCATAAAATCATAAATCAACAACAGAAAAGTATAACAGGATTTTTAATTTTTTTGCCTCGTTCTACAGTGTGGGATCTCTGCGTCTTCCATTGTTCACCAAAACAGGTTGAGCTCATGGTGGTGTGTCAATGTTGAAAGCAGTAGGAAACAAGTCTACAAATGACTACAGAAATAGAGGAAGTTTCAATTCCCATTTCTGATTAAAGATTGTGAAGCTAAACTTTTAACCATGTGGAAGAACATTTACAGATGAATCCTTCAAAAAATGAGCAGGAACATGTATTAAAGCCACAATATGTAATTTTTTGCTGCTAGAGGTCGCTTATTCAAAACAAAAGCGAAGCCTGGATTTGAGGGGCTTTTATTATGCAGCAGATTACCGCTTCCACTTTTTCTGGTCATGCATATCATATTGCATAGCATATCTTATCATATTAGATACATTATTTGAGTGTGTTGAAAGATATGTTATAATGCTTCACTTTGCGTTCGCTCGGTGGCTACTATGAGACACTTGTTGCACACTGCAGTGAGCTAGAACGATATTAGGCATGGTAAAACATGGTACTCATGGTAAATCAAGAAATCGAGATTTAAACAATAAGACTAACTGTATATAACAATGTTCAGTTTTCTGTCCATTAATGTATCCAAACAGTTGCTCATCTGTCTAATAGAACACATAATATATTAAAGCGTCTTTGGTGTTTCCATGGTTTCTACAGAAATCGAGGGTAATGCGGGTATTTGAATCCAAAAATCTTAAATATTGTGCCTTCAAGAAAGTCAATAGTGTCAGTTGATGTCATATAGACTTCAGGCAGATGAGGGAAGTCAAATAAAAAAAGATATGAAAATTATTCTGTGCAGCACAAAAATAATTACTTCCTGAAAATTAAGAACAGGGGCAAATAAACTGGTGACTAAGAAACCGCCTTGTGCCGTTCTTATGAAAATTAATCTCGTCTGATTGCTTACTTAGTCTGAGTCACAAACAGTCGTCTGTGTCTCAAACATATCTAGGCCGGACTTACTCCCAGTTAAATCAGTAAGTATGTTTATAATGTCAGCATTGCATGTAACATTTGGCACAAATTCTATAAGAGTAGTATTACACAGTGTCCTAACCAGATTTGACAATAAGTAGGACAAAAACTCTCATTGCATGTGAAGGTGAACATTAAAAAGCTTCTTTTTCTGAAGGTTTCTTGTAATAAACTCTAAACTCTAAAGCATAATGATTAGGCTGTGCAAGAGGCTGATTTTTTTCAGTCATTAGCTGCCTAAATCAAATTCTGTTTAACATATTGTTGTTTTATTCACCATTATGCCAGTTTGCAAAGTGTGAATACTTGTTCTTCCAGCTTTTTTTCAAAATTTCACACCTCCACATCTGGCTTAGTGGCACTTGTGACCTGTTATGTATAGCAACAAAGATTCTAAACATAGACAGCCTTCTTCTGATATACAGTTCCTCGCTGCCATCACCTTGTGTGAACCAAAAACCTCAACAATGCCACAGAGATCTAAACCTAATAGACATATTTTTAGTAAATGTTTAAATTTGGCATGAACTGAAAGTGAAAGTTTTTTAAAGACACACAAACAAATGTCTCACAGGTGTGATTGCAGAAGCTGAAAAACAGAAGGCTTTAGTACGTTCTTAAAATGGTACATGGGGAAAGACTTTCAATGAAAGCACAGATCAAACAACAGAAATTAAAATAAGGTCTGAATGATAACTCTAATAGTTTTAGATTTAGCATTAGATTTAAAGGAATATTTACCCCCAAATAAAAAATGATCTTATTTATATCTCTCTCTTTTTTTCTCATCCCATAAGTTGTTCTATGTTGGTTTTAGAAATTCCGAAGACTGTGCTGGTTTTCCAGGACTGAAAAAACTCAAATGCACCAATAAAATCAAAGAAGTTGTCCATATGACTCTTCTGCTATAATTTTTCTAAAGTCATCATCCTATAGTCCCCATTCATAGCAATTGCATGGAAAAGAGTGACCAGCACATTATTCAAAGCACTTTCCTTTTGCATTTCACAGAGGAACAACAGTTGGAACAACAGTTATATATTCCTTTAAATATATATATATATATATATATCTCTATATATATATATATATATATATATATATATATATATATATATATATATATATATATTGCCTTGACAGGGTTGACTTGTTACAAAAGAGCACAAATGATGATAGACAGGACCTACAGAACAATAGTAGGGACATCAAACATTCATCAAAGGGTTACAGAGAAAAGCAGCACATAAAAACAGACGCAAACCTAACCACAGCAACCGACCACACGGAGCTCATAAAATAAGGTGATGATTATATGATTACATAAGGTTTGTGTCACAAAGTAGTTTGATGACGGAAGTCTGGGTAAAAAAGAGCGACAAGATACGCAAGCACACAAACCCCCCCAAAAAATTTTCGAGTATGAGACGGCTCAGGAACTGTGGAGCCTGTAGAAGGGAAATTTGCTGAAAAATTCTGTACGTGAAACGAAACCTCAAGTCTGGCGTGTAGTGTTTTGACATTTTCTTTAAGTGTGTCGTCATTTAGGTCGCCTGTTGACACGGAACTCAAAACCCTTAAAACTCAACTGACAATGTTCACAAACATGACCATAACATGGTTAAAGAGTGTTTTTTAGTGCAATGAAGACGTGTTGCACAATCTTCATTCAGTATCTGAAAGCCAACATGACTGTGCAAACAGTCAAACATTTGGTCACTTGAGAGAAGAAGTCTACAGAACTAAGTCTGCATACAAGTTTGTCCTCCGCTCTGTGTTCTGCTAGACCACAGGTAGCCTTATTTTACAGACATGCACTGTTGCCTTGACCAAAATAAGCTAGCAGAATCTGTTCATGCTTCAGAAATAGAGCTTTTGAGACAGAAATCTCCTTAAAGCATTATGGTTGCCCTGCAATGTACACTTTTTAAGGGGTAGTAATGGTAGAAATAATAATATTAATGAGCATTTTTATATATCTACCACAACCTGGAAAAAGTAGCCCACAAAGTTTGTTTTCTTCCAAGAAAAACCTGTCTTTACATAGAGGGAAACACCTAAAGCACTTTTAGTTGAGTTATTTTCAGTATCTGCACTGCCACTGACCATATGGCAAATGCAAATAAACATCACTAGTGAAACATCCAACAGCCAACGAAACACTGAAACTACTATAAAGGCTTATTCCCGGGCATTAAATATTGATAGAACAGAGTTTAATTACACACTCACCACTTCCTTGGTCCCTGCCGCACTGAATAGGACAGGAAGCTGAGCTGACTGAAGCTGAGCTGTGAACCAGTGTAGCAGAATCATTCTGTGAAATCTAAAAAAGTACGCTATGCGTGTCAACTTACACGTGCAAGAAAAAACTGCCTACACAAGTGGTTCTCATCCGTTTTGAATGCAAGGCCCCCATTTTCAAAGACATTTCAGAAGCTCATTATAATTCAGTCGCTTTGCATAAAAGCATCTGCTAAATGACTAAATGTAAAATGTAAACAATCTGCATTGTGTATAGCTAAGCGATTTTCTTCAGCGTGCCATTGCAGCAAAGTATCGTTGACAATAAAAACATCAATGGAAATGTCAAACTTTTTAAATATTTAATATGTAATATGTACACAATATGTAATTTTTCACTGCTAGAGAAAGATGACGCCTTCATTTCTCTGAGCTTTTATAATACTGCAGATGACCACTTCCACTTTTTCCAGTCATGAGTATGTGGGTCTCTATGATGTGGGGTAACGCAGCACTGTTTTCTATTGATAAATGTATCCAAAAAGTTGCCCACCTGTCTAATAAAACATATAATCTATTAAAGCGTCCTTAGTGTTTCCATGGTTTCAACAAAATAAAAAAAATCAAGGGTAACCACGGTCCGTATCCTGGTTAAAATTGCTTATTTCTCTGGATTTAAACATTCTTGGAATCATTTGGGATAATGTAAGTACACAAGTCAACAAAACATTGTTCTAGTGTTTTTTGGATATTTTAATAAAAAAAATCTTACATATTGCGCCTTTAAGTGTCAACCAATTTAATTGTCCGATTTTAAATAACAACGAGCCAAACGAGCTTTGCTACTGAAGCACGCCAAATCTAAAGTGCGTTCATGGCATGACGTGAAGAGATTTCAGCTTTTTTTACCGCCTGACCGCTGCAGATTAATTTATAGGCATTGATAGTCTTGCCATAGTGAAGTTGTACAGCGGCCACGTGGAACTATCATCTAAAATGATAAAACAGCGCTGCGTTACCCCACATCATAGACCCACATACGCATGACTGGAAAACGTGAAAGCGGTCATCTCCGGCATAATAAAAGCTCCGGGAACTTAAGGCGTCATCTTTCTTTTAAATAAGCGACCTGTAGCAGCGAAAAATGACATATTGTGTGCATATTACATATTAAATATTTAAAAAGTTTGACATTTCCATTGTTGTCATTATTGTCAACAATTCTTTGTTGGAATGGCCACTGAAGAAAATCGCTTAGCTATAGGCGACGCAGAATATTTACATTTTAAATTTAGTCATTTAGCAGATGCTTTTATCCAAAGCGACTTTATAGAAATGCACAATTTCCAGTCCCTGAGTAGAACATTAAGTGTTGAGTAATGCGTTGACGCCATGTCGTAATTACCAAAACAATTCGTAAAAAACTGTAAAAAGCCTCCACGTGCTTGTAGAACTTGTAATTACAACGTGCAAACTCGTAATTTTCTGAAAGCGTCTTGCTCCACGTGGCCGCTGTACAACTTCACTAATGCAAATTCAAGGCGTGTAAGGTGTGTTTTTGTCTGTACAAACCGATCGGTGAGCGACTCGAAGCATACGAAGCTTAGCACTAGTTTCAGATTGGCGCTCACGTGCACAGAGTTGCGCTTCACCTGCAACATCAGAAGATAAAAGCGAGTCTTAAGTGGGTGAGTAAAGTTCAGCAGCTGAATGAAAACATAAAAGCTTCAAATGTTCCACTGTTTCAAAAATAACTCATTTTTGAGGACGCACTGACACGTGAAAACGAGTCTAAATAAGTCCCATATGCACCAATAGTCTGGAAACCGAGAGGAGACCAGAGTGTCACGAGTCGTTCCCGCTCCCAGTTTGACCTGAAATGATTTTTCACATCCTGTCAAAAGGATGCATGTATAATATTAAACAATCTTAATAATAAACACACTATTACTAATACATGTTATGCCTGTATTAGGCATTGCTAAACATGCGTGCATATGTGTGTGGCGAACGTGTTGATAAGAGTGTTAAGTGCGTTGAAGTGCCTCACGCCTAGCTGTCAGTGCGTCTCGCGACCTTCTTTCAAATCCTTAAAGTGTGATAAAAGTTGACAGTTTCATTGTTTTGACCTCATAGATTCTCAAGGCTTCACTGTGAAGTCGAGCAGTCCGCAATTTACATCCCAAACACACACGCACGCACTGAAGTTTTAGAGTTGCAACAGAATTGCTGTCCAGTGGGATAGCCTAGATTAATTATTGTTTTGATTTTGTTTAAAAAAAAGAGGATGCAACTGTTCCTGTTTTGTAAAGGATACAAGTTCCCCTTGTTGTTTTTCATAGATGTATAGATAATAGAGTTTGACACTCATAAATCCATGCAATATGCAAAACACAAGTTAAAAAATAGACTAGTTATCTGAAACTGATCTGCATGTTTGATGCTATTATTTTGGACACGGAATGCAAGCGGCAACAAGTTCTGTTTACAGTCACAGAGGCCACTGCCTTAATTGATGACTGTCACCAATGTGACGTCTGCCTAATTTTAACTGAGAGTTGTGAACAAAGACACCTTTATTTGAGCCGTCATGTCGCCTGAATACCCTTTAATATATATCCTGGCGTGTGATGAGTTCTGCAGTGCTTTGAGCACCTGCAGGTTTTTGCAAAGTATCCTACAAATGAATTTGCTGTATAAACATGCTGTCAAACAATAATTTTTTCTTGGAGCTTGCTGCTATTTCATTTACTCTGTATTGCATATCATAGAAGTGTGCATATGAAAAATAACCATTTTCCTTCAAGATCCAAATTCCATATGCATATAGCTAACCTTATTAAAGAGACATGAAAACTTCTCCTTACTTTGGAGTGCTCCACTCCTGCAGTGCTTTTAGCAGAGAAGGAAAAAAAAGATCCACTCACCAAATTTTAGTCCACTGCTGAAGGTATCGTTCACATGCGCTTATGACTGCCTCTATTCTTACATGAGCTCCTTTGTCAACCTTCCTGGCAGAATGGGAACTTCCTGACTGTCTTAACCCCGGTGCGCGTTTGACAGGGCTGTGATGTGCATGTCTCATTGGCTGACGTTCCTCATGAAACCTGACACCTGCACAAGTTTCACCTATACCATACTGACTGTAAAGAGGGGATTTGTACCAAGTGTATTATTGACATTAATGGAGGGGCCTTTTCTGTATCATATATCAGTTTGAATTCTGGTTCTCCCTTACGCAGTCAGCATTTTCGCATGAATGATTTATACAGGATAGTTGTAAATGCTGGGGGGAAAGATTCCATGAATCTCAAATGAATATGAATTGATGTTTCGGGAGTGTTGTACTTTTGTATGAATTACATGTTTGACAAGAACTGGGATTGGCTGGCCCCCTCGGGTGCTGAATATCATGATGAATATCACAATGAGTTACTTCTATAGATCTTTCATCTGCTCAACATCACTTTAGGGGAACCAGCCTCTACCCTATCTTGTTCTTCTGTACAAGATCCAGAAAGGTCAGATTTGGTTGATTTTATTGCATTGGTCATTAGTTTACATAATAATAAGCAAAGCTGCTCTGGTGGAAGTGTCATCGTTCTCAAATTTCTCCATTCACTGTTTTAATCATTGATTGTGTAAGTTTAAAAGCATTCTTATTTTTAAAAACATTTAAACATTAATATTAAAGTTTCAATACAATTCCCCATAAATCACACAATGAAAAAAACATATAATCAGATACAAACAATTAACTTTTAATATCAATAGTTTTTTCACATTAAATAATAAATATCTGAATTTATGACTGAAAAATGAACCACTATTTTTAAGACGGCCCCTCCCCCACACCAGTGGGACGTTTGCGATTACACATTTATAATATCTTTGTCTAAATCTAAAGTAATCTTGACAAACTATATATCATTTGAAAAAAGAAATGACAGAAATAGATAAAAAGCGATAGTTTTTCCATTTGTGATACGGTGCCAAAATATAACACACGCTCTGGTTCTTTATGTATGTTTTTTATATGTGTGTTTTAGAGATTCAATTCAAATCAAATATTAAGATTACTTGCCAAACTAATTCTGAATAGGAATTCAGGAATTATTTTTATTTTTTTTAGAGACCAACCTAAAACTTGGCACAGAACTTGTTCAGATGTTTGCTTTTGATTTCCTTAGATTTAGAGTTAAAAATGCTTTTTATATAAAACATAAAAATATATATTTTCATATTTGAAATTTTCATAAACTTAAACTTCTATAACTTTTTATAACTTTACTTTTATAACTGTTTTTTTACTTCAATAATCTGTGAAGTTTCACCTTTAAAAAGATAACAAACTTCTTATTATGGCGTTCCAGTGTATGACGTAGGACGCAGGCATAGCATAAGTTCTGGTGACGAATGCGGAAGCACAGAGGATAGAGCAAAACAAAACTTGGTTCTCGCGAGAACTAGCATATTCTCACCGGAGCGTCATACATCATACGCTGGAACACCAGTTTCTCGTGAACGCGTATGACAGTTAGCAGAAATTTGAGATTATAGTTAGTAAAGTTTTAAATATGGATAATTTTTTTTATACATACGCATCGCTTTGCTTCCGGAAGGCCTTTATTAAACCCCCGAAGCTGTGTGGAGCTCATTTGATGATAGAAGCACTTTTTTGGACAGAAACAGCCATTCACTGCCATTATAAAGCTTGGAAGAGCCAGGACATTTTTTTTATATAACTCTGGTTGTATTCTGAAGAAGAATGCCATATACACCTGGGATGTCTTGAGGGTGAGTAAATCATGGGCTACTTTTCATTTTCGGGAGAACTATCCCTTTAAGTCTTTGCTTATAGTATTGCTTAAGTCTGCCAAGTATTCAAGAAGTAATTTTCCCATTAACATGATGACCCATTAACATCAAGATCATATAAAAATTGATTTATGCAAATTTCACTACGCATTGGCGTTTTGAAACTTTGCATGCATGTTCATGATCCTAAATGGCGGAGAAAAGTCACACAATTTTAAGATAAACAATATAGGTTAAATTTTATTTCAAATAAATAGTATTTATTTAAAAAATATTTTTCACTTCATAAAAAAAACTAAAATAACAAAATATTACCAATAAATATTATTATTTTGGGTCTGTACTGTTGCCTTAAAACTAGTGATGTCAAACGATTAACCTCGATTAATCATATCCAAAATAAAAGTTTGTATTTACATAATATATGTGTGTGTACTGTGTATAATTATTATGTATATGCTGTAAATACACACACGCATGTATATATTTAAGAAAAATTTGTTATATGTATATATCAAATATGTATATTTATATATATAATATAAATTATGTAAATATATATACAGCATATACATGCAAATATTTCTTAAATATATACATATTTGTGTGTGTATTCAAATATACATAATAATTATATACATTAAACACACATATTATGTAAACTCTAGCTTTTATTTTGGATGTGATTAATCGCGATTAATCATTTGACAGGCCTACTTGAAACAGTAAAATATGTGGGTCAAATTGACCCACGGATATCACAAATGTAATAGAAATGATGTATGTATATGTCAAAACACATCAGCATGTTGAAACTTTGCATTCATGTTCCTGACCCTAAATGAGAAAAAGTCACAAAATGTCAACAAAAAAAAAAAATCAGGTTAAACGGTATTTCCAGCAACTCAAAAAATGTCATATTGCCCCGCAACATAACACGAGGGTTAAAGATTATGAGGGCATGTGAATAAAAAAATATAACGATGTGCACGGATAAATCTTTTATATATATATAAATACTACAATATTCAATATAAAAAAATAGAATAGTTAATTTTGATTCCATGGTGACTTTACTGTTGTAAAGTCATTGTTTTATGTATGAGCAACCATTACACAAACTCAAAGTTTTGTATGAATGCATAATTTTTCTTAAAGGGGTGATAAACCACGATTTCACTATTCTAACTTTAGCTAGCGTGTAATGTTGCTGCTTGAGCATAAACACCATCTGTAAAGTTACAACGTTCAAAGTTTAAAGCAAAGGGAGATATTTGCTTTTAAAGAAATCAATTTCTAAGGACTACAGCAAACGGCCAGTAGGCGACTACACACATTCCTCTAGGGTTGGTGACATCAACAGGCTCAATATTTACATAAACCCCTCCTCGGACAATATTAAATATGGGGGGGTGAGGCCATTTTGTATCGCGGCGCTGTTGTGGTATAGTTAGGCTGGAGTGGTGTTGCTGCAATGCTGACGAAACACTGTTATTTTCATCCGGATTGCAGGTCTGGGGTACTTGCTTTGTTCAGCCTTCCTTGTGGGATGGGGGTGCGTTGCAGAGCGTTTAACATACAGTTATATGCACATGTGTTTGAGACGGAGGGGAACAGGCGCGTGCGGGGCTTCTGCTGCACATCTCACGGAGGAAAACTTCCACAAACTTCGCGAGTTCAATACAGGATTTGCACAACGTCAGCTGCGTGAGAGAAACACGGCCAGTGTGGATCATGCACGATGCATGCGGGGCTTCCGCTGCACATTTCACGGAGGAAAACTTCCACAAACTTTGCGAGTTCAATACAGGTTATGCACAACGGCTTGTCCTGAAAGCTGGATTTACAAACAGAAGCTGTTTACGAGCCACAACCTGTAAGTCTGATTTATTTTTCATCGATGTGTTTTCCTGTAATAGGTTGTAGCAAGGAAGTAAACAGATGACAACGCTGCTCTGCAAACCAGTCTGTTAAATGCTCATTCATACTTAACGTTATCCGACGAACACCTAATGTTACAAACACTAACGTTAAAATCTCAACAGCGAACTTGGCATTAGTGTAAATGATTCTTTGATTAGAGCTTTTATGTATTGTTTATCTACAGGCATGCTAAACATGGTTCTGTGTGTGATTTGGCTAACTTACTAGTAAAGCCAATGTTTAGTGTTCGTTTTGGGTTAATAGTTCTTGCGACAGATATTTGGCTATAATCGTTCTAAAAATACAAAAGTAACAGTGCCATTCAGTAGCGATCACTATAGATCCGCAGTCTTTACTCTTGAGGAATGAACAGGTTCTGCTCGATCATCTTCACTAAAATGTTCTGGGTCTGATTCGGGCTCAGATTGGTATGGTTTTATTGACACCATTGTTTCTAACACTGACCAAAGCACAGCCTCCAGGTAAGGGGCGTGACGTTTCCGATAAACGTGCACTGCGGTTAGCGAATCAGAACACACTGGGCCAGCTAACCAATCTGAGCCCATCGCGTATTTTTGAGGGACTGGCTTCATACAACCCGGAAAGCATCAGACTGTTTTACAAGGAGGGACAGAGCAGTGTTAGCCTGGTTAAAACCAGACCATTCTCAGTAGTAACTGAGTTATGGTCTGGCAAAGCTTCATAGACAAATCCTTTCCAAAGGGGCGTCACCAACGGGCGTCGCTCAAATGCCTCTCGGCGCAATTGGATAAACCTAAAACCAATCAGAGCGATGAGGGAGATGACGTATGCAGAGCGACGGAGAAACATCTGACTCTGGCTGTTTCTCAATATGCTTACTTGTCTGTACTTGTGTTCTCAAATAGGAAATGTCCCCGGTTTCCATTTCAGAAATCTGGTCACCTTACCTAAACCACATATTAATGTTTAATTATTTTTAAAATGTAAACGAAAAGAGGCAGGGTGTTTTATACTTTGTTTTATTATAAATATATAAGATAATGAATGTAGGCCTAACTACGCGTTGCCTGAACCACATATGTGTGGCTAATGTTTAAGTTTTTTTTTTTTTTGATGAAATGAGGCAGTGGTGTTTTATGACATATTTCGTACGCGAACTTCTAACTTGCGTCCGTGACTTACCAAGTTTGACTCCGGAGATGAACTCCCGATGACGGTAATAGTTAATTTTAAACATATTATAGCCACACAAATGTAGTGAAGGCAATGCATATTATCTTCAATGCATGTATATAACAAAACAAAATATTTAAAAAACCCGGCCTCTTTTCGTTTACATTAAAAAATAAAAACATGTAATATCATGTGTGCATAATATAGCTATGATCATCACTGTAATACAATGAGATATGACATAAAACAAAACCCAGTCTCTTTTTGTTAAATGTTAGTTTAATGCGTGATCAATATCCATTTTAAAAGTATAAGTAAAAGGTATAAGAAGCTATACAATACATAAAGCAATTCAGTCAAAGAAAGTCAAAAAGGCGCTCTCTTTATAAATAAACCACAGATTTTGGCTTTGAAAACAACTACATTCTCGCCTGAAAAGGACTTTATTTACAATATATTTACTCTATATTTTGTAAAACATTAACACTACCAGAGGGCTCTCGCTAAGACAAGCAAGCTGGTATATCAGACTTTTGCCGAATCCAGTCGGTAAGACAGCGATAACATCTTTTTTAGATATGAAGGCTTCTTGTGTTGTTCTTTGCTCTGGTTTTAACGGAATGGAAAAGTTTAAATCGCTTAAAACAGCCGCGATAGCTGATAGTGATGTTCCACTGCTGCATCCATCTTTGTAGTCAGTGTACAGAATCTACTTCAACGTCGCAGCGCTGTCGTCATCGTGTAAAGCCCGCCTCAACGTTTCTGATTGGTGCCTCGATTTCTGGGGCTTAGAAATGGGTTTGAATGGGCTCTTTGCCAGACTACTTGCAGAGCAAATCTAAATTTGCCGGAAGTTGTCTGGGTTTTCCCAGGCTAGAGCAGTGTAGAATAAAGGTCAAATATATGAAAAATAATGCAATTTTTTTTTTAAACGAAGCATGAACACATGTTACAATGCACCCCACAAACACAATCAAGCCTTCAAAAGAATGTGTTTTACCACCCCTTTAACATGTTTACCTGTAATGGCCAGCAGTACATGTAGCCAATTCGTTTAGTATTTTATGGTATATGTTATGGAATTGCTTTTTTTTTTTTTTTTAATCAGTTACACTGAATCAGAGACACCAATTTATATTGAGTAAGTAGCCTTGCTGGTCGCATTGTGAAACGCCACAATGTAAATTTTCTATTGTCAATATTTCAGCAATAAAAATGTACAGTTGTGTCTTTCGGCTGTTTAAAATCAGAAATGAACCAATAGGTGGTTGCAAGTCTTTACATGTTGTGAGTGGGTCATTCGTCACAGCCAAAACGAGCCTTACTATATCCATATTATGCATGTTAAAACTCCTAAAAGACTCCAGAAACAGTGTTTAAGTATCATAATCATTTCCGAAAATCTATAATTTTTTCTTCTATTATTTTGTCAAATGCATAACTTTAAGCAAACAAAAGACATGGTTTTAACATAGACAATAGCCTAAATAATTAAGAGTAATAAATAAAATGTGTATGGTCATATTAATAATTTTTTACTAATATCTGGATCAGTGGATCTTCATGTTTTGTTTGGCTCACAAACAAAACAACAGATTCTTCAGAACTTGTACAGAATACGTCAGTCGTTTTTTTTGGTTTCATGGTTTATCCAGTAGGTGGCAGAAGTGTGCCTACTGCCGTAAGAAGAAAAAGAACGAAACTCCTGGGCTGTGCACCAAATTACCCCCCTATTGCTTTAAATTGCATTAAATTGGGCACTGTTTGAGCCATTTGTAGTGGTGTCTGAAACCATAGTGGACGTTATCGTATGCTCAACCATAGATATGGATACGTAGATGGCACATTCGACCTCTCCAGACATGTCAGATAGAAACCGCCGAAATTTTAATTTCCTGAAGAAATGGGATAACCTTTCACAGGTGAAAATGTGTTGTTTTGCGTTTTAAATGTAACTCAAAATCAGTGTTTTATTCTGTGGTAACTTTTTTGTGTTGTGCCTTCATCTTGTTGTATTGTGTTAGTTTAGCAAAATCATCTGCTGAAGACTGTGCAGATAGATATACTTACATGCGTCTAACTACGGTTGCAGACCCACAGTCAGCTTGTTCTTGAATGTTCACAGACCGTTGTTGTGACTTTTCCAATATGGCGGATGGGTTGTGTAAAGCGGCCCATTGAAAGTGTATAGCAGCCCCATTCGCAAAACAAACTGCGATGCACTGTGTATCCTGACACCTTTCTATCAGAACCAGCATTAACTTCTTGAACTATAGTAGCTTGTCTGTTTGATTGGCCAGCCTTCAACCTGTCGCCGGTTCACCACTGTTCCTTCCTTGGAGCACTTTTGATAGATACTGACCACTGCAGACAGCCCGGGAACAGCCCACAAGAGCTGCAGTTTTGGAGATGCTCTGACCCAGTCGTTTAGCCATCACAATTTGGCCCTTGTCAAACTCAATCATATCATTATGCTTGCCCATTTTTTCCTGCTTCTAACACATCAACTTTGAGGACAACATGTTCACTTTCTGCCTAATATATCCCACCCATTAACAGGTGCCATGATGAAGAGATAACCAGTGTTATTCACTTCACCTGCCATAATCATAATGTTATAGTGTTATAAGGTCATAATGTTATGCCTGATCAGTGTATGTCTGCAATGTAAGTTACCTCATTTAAAGAAATGTATATATATATATATATATATATATATATATATATATATATATATATATATATATATATATATATTAGATTAGATTAGATTCAACTTTATTGTCATTACACAAGTACAAGTACAAGGCAACGAAATGCAGTTTAGGTCTAACCAGAAGTGCAATAGCAGCAAGTGCAGGATATACAACGTTTGCATAAGTGCAGGACATGGATATGTACTGAGTATATATAAATATGTCTATAAATAGAGAGATGGTTATTACTATAAACAGAATTTACAGGTGAATATGTACAGTGAATAATATACAGATGGTTAATACTATAAACAGAATTTACAGGTGGATATGTACTATGAATATAATATAATATACAGATGGCTATTACTATAAACAGAATTTTACAGATAGAGGTATACAATGATATGTTAGGCTAAAATGAGGAATATGGCAGTGGATTAAGGTAGTGCAATAAATTATGGACAGAAGCTATCCGAAAAAAAGTGTAAAAGTGCAGTGGAAGTGATTGCATATTACAGTTAGAAGTACGGTGCAAAATACAAATGTAAACAGTAGGTACTGTAAATAACAGTCGGCAGTGCAAATGAGCATAATCCAGTTACGGTGTGGTAGTGCAAAATGAATAAGTAAACAGTTGTTACTGTAATAAAGAGTCGGTAGTGCAAATAACAAAGTGAAGGTGGATGTGAGGTAGGAGAGTTATCAGTATATGAGGGGAGTGGATCAGCGGGGGTTTGAGTTCAGTAAGGAGACAGCTCTGGGGAAAAAACTGTTCTTAAGTCTGCTGGTCCTGGTCCGGTGGATCCTGAAACGCCTGCCGGAGGGCAGGAGAGAAAACAGTCTGTGGGCTGGGTGCGAGGAGTCCTTGAGGATGCTGCGAGCTCGATGCAGACAGCGTTTCCTCTGGATGTGTTCGATGGCAGGCAGTGGAGTCCCTGTGATGCGCTGGGCAGTTTTCACCACCCGCTGCAGTGCCTTGCGCTCCGCAACAGAGCAGCTCCCATACCACACTGCCACACAGTTGGTCAGGATGCTTTCTATTGCGCAGCGGTAGAAGTTCACCAGGATAGCCGAGGAGAGCTGATTCTTCCTCAGTGTCCTCAGGAAGAAGAGGCGCTGGTGAGCCTTCTTGACCAGGCTGGAGGTGTTGGTCGTCCACGACATGTCCGCCGAGATGTGGATCCCCAGGAACTTGAAACTGGAGACACGTTCAACAGCCATTCCATTGATGTGGATGGTGTCGTGTGTGCCTCTTGACTCCTTCCTGAAGTCCACGATGAGCTCCTTCGTTTTGGTGGTGTTGAGGAGCAGGTTATTATCAGCGCACCATGTGGCCAGGTGCTGGATCTCCTCCCTATAGGCAGTCTCATCGTTGTTGCTGATGAGACCAATCACCGTTGTGTCGTCCGCAAACTTGACGATAGAATTAGATCCATACACAGGCTTGCAGTCGGCGGTGAAGAGGGAGTAGAGAAACGGACTTAGCACATAGCCCTGTGGTACACCAGTGTTGAGTGTGATGGATGTGGAGCAGGTGGATCCTGAACGAACATTCTGGGGTCTGTCAGTTAGGAAGTCCAAAATCCAGTTGCACATTGAGGTATTGATGCCCAGGTCTCCAAGTTTGGCTATTAACTTGGTTGGGATGACAGTGTTGAATGCTGAGCTGAAGTCAACAAACAGCATGCGTGCGTAAGTGTTCTTATTGTCCAGGTGAGTGAGCACAGAGTGCAGTGCCATGGAAACGGCATCCTCTGTGCTCCTATTGCTGCGGTAGGCAAACTGGTGTGAGTCCAATGTGGATGGTAGAGAGTCTTTTAGGTGTTCCAGGACCAGCCGCTCAAAGCACTTCATGACGATGGGTGTGAGTGCTACAGGGCGGTAGTCATTAGGGCACCTCGGGTTAGAGTGTTTTGGCACTGGCACAATGGACGTGCGTTTAAAGCATGAAGGTACAGCTGCTTGGGCAAGAGACAGGTTGAAAATGTCTGTAAAAACCTCAGCGAGCTGCTCCGCACATGCCCTGAGAACACGACCAGGGATGTTGTCTGGTCCAGCAGCCTTGTGCGCGCTGATCCGGCTCAGTGACTTGCAGACATCTGTGGAGGAGAGTGTGATTGGTGGGTCAGCTGAGGGTTTGAGCTTGGTGGCAGTTTCTCTGTTGTCTCTTTCAAAACGAGCGTAAAAGTGATTTAGCTCGTTCAGGAAGTTGACATCAGTGGCTGCGGGGGTGGAGTGGGTGGGTTTGTAGTCACTGATGGCCTGGATGCCCTGCCACATGCGTCGAGGGTCAGAGTTGGAAAAGTGACCCTCTATCTTTAGCTTGTAGCAGTGCTTGGCCTTTTTGATGCCCCTCTTCAGGTTTGCTCTGGATGCGCTGTAGGCTTGTGCATCTCCTGATCTGAAGGCAGTATTGCGTGACTTCAGCAGGAGTCGCACTTCCCTGTTCATCCATGGCTTCTGATTTGGGTATGTGGTGATCTGTTTCTGGGTTGTAACACTGTCAATGGTGGTATTGATATGATCCAATACAGAGGAGGTGTAGGAGTCAATGTCCGTGTGAGCGCCACTGGTGGCTTGAGAAGCAAACATACTCCAGTCTGTGTTTAGAAACCTTTCCTGGAGTGTGGAATCAACCCCCGCAGGCCACACCTTGATGGTCTTCACTGATGGCTTCACACGGTTGATGAGGGGTGAATATTTGGGGATGAGGAACAAAGAGATGTGGTCTGACTGTCCCAGGTGGGGGAGGGGTGTCGCAACGTAAGCTCCCGCCATGTTTGTGTACACGTGGTCTAAGGTTTTGTTTCCTCTGGTGTGGCAGGAAACATGCTGGTGAAACTTGGGTAGCACTGACTTTAAGTTTGAATGATTAAAGTCACCTGCAACAATAAAAGCAGCTTCCGGGTGATCAGTCTGTTGTTTACTGATGGCTGCATGAAGTTCTTTCATAGCAAGCTTGGCATCAGCATCCGGGGGAATATAGGCTGCAGTTATAATGGTGGAAGTGAACTCTTGCGGCAGATAAAACGGTCTACATTTAACCATGAGAAACTCCAGGTTAGCTGAACAATGACTCCCAACAATAACAGAGTTTGTGCACCAGGCTTTGTTAATGTAAATGCACAATCCACCACCTCTGGTCTTACCGGAGCCATCTAATGTTCTATCCGCCCGGAGCGTGTGGCATCCCGCTAGCTCAATAGCGGTGTCCGGTATTCCGCCGTTTAGCCAGGTTTCCGTGAAGATTAGGACGTTACAGTTCAAAAGTTTCTTGCTGTGTGTGATGCTGAGTCGAATCTCCTCCATTTTGTTCACTAGCGACCGTACATTGGCAAGGAAAATACTGGGTAAAGAGAGCCGATGTGGGGTAAGCCTTAGCTTTAGCCTTAGCTTAGCTCTCAGACCACCGCGTCTTCCCCGCCTTTGTTTACGATCTCGGCGCCGCCTGCGAGCACTTCCGCCCGGCCGGGCAGAGTGCATAGCCTCGGGTGTTCTAGCGATCTCAGGAAGGAGTCGAAGATTGTCCATAAAACTGTCGGAAATTCGCAAACCAATATCCAAAATCTCACCACGGGTGTACGATGTTAAGGCACAACTATTCTGAACGAACAGACCCGAGATGAGCAGGAAAAATACCGCAAAATTGCAGAATCTGGAGAGACCCGGAGCCTCGCGAACTACTCGCGCCGCCATCTTGGGTTTTGCCATCTTGGGTTTTGATATATATATATATATATGCTTTGTATAGTCCCCTATGTCACCACCCATATTTTGCTCCGTTTGGGCCTTGAATAAAGTGATAAAAAAAAGAAATCCCTTCTTGTGTGTGTTTTTAAAGATTTTTTTGTCTAAACTTTCAATAAACTGTTCAATTAAAAAACAGAACTGAAAATAATTTTGCAAACGCTTTATTTTAATGTCAGGTGTTTCATGAATTCTGGCTATCAACAAAGGTTAAGGGTTGGATTAGTCACATATAATCCACCTAAACTAAAGGAACAATCCTCATGACATGTCCTACAAATCTGCAGTCAGGCCATGACTTGCTCAGCCAACTCCCATTATAACAAATGCATGGACATAATGTCTCAGCAAATGATTGTGCTGAATCAGATCTTCAAAGGTTGTCATTGGAAGAGAGGCTCCTGTATACCAAAAGGATATCTGTATTAAATAGTTATTTCACCCCAAAAGGATTATTTTCTTATTGCAGTAGAACACCAAAGGAGAGGTTTAGCAGAGTGCCTGAGCTGTGCTCTTTCATACAATGAAAGTGGATGGTGAACATGGGTTGTCAAAGCTTCATAGAAGCAGTCCATTTGACTTATGCACTATAGTTCAAGTCCATACAATCGTTTTGTGTGAGGAACAGACCATTTCATTATCACAGAACATATAGACCAAGTCATTATTCACTAAAACTCTTGCATGAAAGCTGCAGGCTGCGTTTCCCAAAAGCATTGTAAGCCTAAGTACATTGTAGAACCACTGCCACCAATAGTCTATGATCAGCTTAGCTCAGAAAAGCAGCTGTGGTCACCATTCAATTTCATTGAAAGAACACAGCTCAGACACTCTGCTAAACCTCTCCTTTGGTATTTTAGCAGCTTGGACGTGCTGTAAACCTCTTCTTTTGTGTTCCTTGGAAGAAATAAATTTTTACAGGTTTTGAAACACATGAGGAATTTACGAAAGTAAATTACAAAAGTTCACTGATAAAAAATGTTCAGCTTGATTTACTTAAAAATTATGATTTTGTTTTTGCATAATTTTATTATGTAGATCAAACAAGACTAGCCTTTGTACAAATTACTTAATTCTGTTGAAAGAAAATGTGCATATAAAGTAAGCTTAATTTTAGCATTTCTCTAGTCATTTTATCGTGTGTAGTTGAAGTGTACTTTGCAATACTTTTTACTCAAACAATATAACACTGAATTAAACCACGTTTTTAAAGTGTATGTTTTACTTAGAAACATAAGTAATTAATACTATAGATATTGTGTAGACGCCATATCTACATAATAGAAGTAGCCTAACGCGACACCTGAACAAAGAGATCCAATGTTTCCGCCACAGAAAAAAAGGTAATTGCGACTTTTTATCTGACAATTTTGCTTTTACATCTCACAATTCAGAGAAAAAGAGTCAGAATTGTGAATATAAACTCAGTATAAAGTATTATATTGCATAGTATAAATATCGCAAGTTTATTTCTCGCAATTCTGATCTTATAACTTGCAATTGCTAGTTATATCGCTCAATTCTGAGAAAAAAAATAGTCTGAATTGTAGGGGTGTTGAAATAAATAATTTTTACGATGCATGGCGATACGGACATGGACGATTCTGTGTTGATGCATAGCCTACTGACGTTTCTCTGACATCATTCGTCGCATACATGCTTGTCGCGCTAGCGTAAAATGGCAGAGGGAGGCGAAACAAAAGTGAGTTATAAAGATGTACGTTAGGAGATGACGACTCAGCTGCGTTGCCTCCCTCTGGGAGAGTAGTGTTGCCAGAGCCAGATCCCGAATTGGAAGCTATGCTATCCCGTGCTGGTGAAAACGCCTGGTTAAATGCGCCATCGTGATGCAACTGTGTCCAACGGCCGCCAACTGGAGGGATAATCCATGGCACCCATCCAAGGCCTGTAAGTTCTCGTCCAACCTAACGGACAAGGCTTACAGAGCCTGTGGACTGGCCGCCTCCGCTCGCCATGCCGTTGCTGCAGGTCTTTCTGGCCCTGCGGCACTAATGGACATGGCCCAATGGTCCATGGTCCAAGAGCTCCACCTATGCCCAACCCACTTAGGCCGCAGCCAAGCCAGGTGGCAAGCGGACACGCAAGCGGCCCTGAAACGGGCAACCCGGAAGATTGCTCCGCCGTCCGAGTCAGGTCCCAGTGTTCCACCTCGCTGCCCCACTGTGGGTGCGTCTGTTGTGCCGTTGGTCCCGCTGATGTACTTCCCAGCCTGTCTTGCTGGCTCACGCATGGCTATGCGATTCAGTTCGCCCAGTGTCCCCTGGTCTTCAGGGGCATTCTTTTCACCCGCGTGCTGTAGGAGAATGCTCCTGTGCTTCGGGAGGAGGTCTGGAATGTGGGACTAAAAGAAGGTTCTGGTTGCTGGATCTAAAACTTCTGGAAGGAGTATGAGGTTGCAGCAGTTCAGATAAATAAGTGGGGGCTATATTACGTAGAGATTTATAAACAAGTAGAAATATTTTAAAATCAATTCTGAATTTAATAGGCAACCAATGAAGGGTCCTACAAATTGGAGTGATATGAGCGCTTTTTTGACTAATATGAAGGAATCTTGCTGCAGCATTTTGAACTAGTTGAACACGAGCAATTTGAGATATTGAAATACAGCAGTAAAGTGAATCGCAGTAGTCTAAACGTGAGGTAATAAAAGCATGAACAGCCATCTCTTGAGTTTTATGATTTAGGAAAGGTTGTTTTTTAGACAACAGACGAATATTATGAAAACTAGAGCCGATTACAGAAGAGATGCGTTTGTCAAAGTTTAAAGACTCATCTAGCAGAACACCCAGTTTCCGTACACGTGAAGATCTAGACGCAGATAATCTATCCAGATCTAGGCTGGTGGCCTGAGAATTAACAGTGGTTAACCCAAAAATGATAACTTCAGCTTTATTTTCATTTAAAGACAGAACATTTTGCTCTCCAAGATTTAACCTCATCTATGCAACTTAATAAGGATGTACAGGCAGAAGGATCGTTTTTCTTAATTGGTAAGTAAATTTGGGTATCAT
The DNA here is from genome assembly GCF_949357685.1 of Gobio gobio. Lineage (NCBI taxonomy): Eukaryota > Metazoa > Chordata > Actinopteri > Cypriniformes > Gobionidae > Gobio > Gobio gobio. The sequence goes on from NC_137114.1 coordinate 22,611,938, forward strand.
CTGCATAAAAATGAAAAGATACCCTGTAACTTCTTAGAATGGAGCCAAAAGGTAGCATGTACAGGGGAAAAAGAGAAGGCGCCAAGATAGAATCTTGAGGAAGACCACAGCCTAGATGAGCAATAGATGAGGAAAAATTGCCTAACTTGACTAAACAGTTTCGATCAGAGAGATAAGACTGGAACCACTTAAGTATGATTCTTTTTAGCCCCACATAAGACTCTATTCTAGATATCAGAGTAGAGTGTTCAACAGTTTGAAAGCTGCTGATAGATCTAAAAGCACGAGAACCACAGAGTCACCAGTGTCTGTGGATAGATAAATGTCATTTAACACTCTCAAAAGGGCAGATTCAGTACTGTGGGCAGACTTAAAACCAGATTCAAATGTTTCAGAGATACCATTGCAATTAAGAAAAATCTTAAGGGCAGCAGGGACAGAACCAGTAAAGAGACACTTATTGACAAAAGACACCAATCCCGGCCAAAAAGAGTCAACAATTAACTGTAAAAACTTGGACTGATGTCAAGAGAGCAGAACGATGGTTTAATATTGACTATAATGTCTTTAAGTAGTTGCAAAGAAATAGGTTCAAAAGCATCCAGAGACAGAATGCAACAACGGAATAGAGGTTTCAGTTTGAAGAGAGCATGCTTTGGGTCTCAACTTAGAAATTTTGTCAATAAAAAATCTCAAGAAGCTTTCACATAAGGCGTCAGATGCAGCAGACATAGTATTTACCGGGGGATTTACAACATAATTTATAATTGAAAATAAAACCTTAGGTCTAGAATGATTTTCCATAATCAAGATATAACAATATTAATTGATTCCAAACCCATAAGAGAGTACAAGGTCCAAAATGTGACCCTGGAGGTGAGTGGAGTCTTTTATCCACTGGACCAAGTTAAACCACTCAATTACCCCTTTTCCACCAAAGCAGAGCCAGAGCTAGATCGGAGCCAGAGCCTAGTTTCAAATCGGTTCTTTGTGTTTCCACACACAAAGCCCCGGCTCCGAGCCAGGAAAAGTGGTTCTTAAGTAGCACCAAAACATTGCTGGGCTAGAACAGGGCTAGAAGTAAGAACCGATTACGTCAGGCGCTGGGGGCGGGGTCAACAAGACCAACACAAACTTTAGATCCGCCATTGTTGAAATAGCAGCTAATGGAGCTAACAGCTGCTGTTCGTTTGTAATCTCCGTCTATACAAATTACGGCGACCTACATGAATGCGTTGGATTCGCTGTGTTTTCGTTGTGTTTTGATGCCGATGTAGGATTGTAAAGCCATGTGAATCAATAGTAACGCAACGTTTGCATTGTTGATGGAAGGCTTGTTCGCAGCGGTGCTGTGCAGAGACCGATCGCCGTATGATAACGAGTCCAGCGAGAGCATATGACTCCTTATGCTTTTGATTCACTCGTGCGTTTTTTTTTTATATCATACGTGGATCGGTTTGCGCAGTGACGATGCATCTCCAACAAGCCTGGTGTGTTTGTGTTTCCCGCTGCCCAGGGTGGCCAGGTTTTCACAACAAACCCGCCCAATTGCTACTCAAAACAAGCCCAATCGCGTTCCAGGGGGGGATTCCCCAGTAAAATCACATTTGGGGGTAAAATATGTGTTCCCCTTCAAGGGAACTCGAGCTGCGTCACCGCTTTGGGAACGCCCCTGCGTGATTGCGTCGTGAAGCACGTATGTCATCAGTCCAATAGAGAGACGGAACGTCATAGGCGGGTGACGTCATAGACCCGGAAGCTATAAAGCACACCGGCAAACACACGCCGTTAGCTTCTGTTGCCTTCAACAAGCGCTCTGTGTTATTCTGTCCAAGTGTCTTTGTGTTGTGTCTGAGTTCAGACTGTTTTGTTACGTTTGCACTATTCACCACATTGATACAAGAGAAAAAAGTATGACGAGCGAACAGCGTTACAGACAGTGTGTTCCTCCCTGCTCACGTTACATCACGAGCGGGGATACACACTTGATGTGCGTTGTTTGTTTGGGAGAGCAGCACGCGCAGTCGGCACTCGAGGGTGCCGGCTGCGAGCATTGTGAGGCTCTGCCTCTTCGTGTGCTGCGATCCCGCCGGGCGCTCTTCGAGGAGGGCGTCCCGGTTAGCGCTCCCCACGGCACGGGTCCCGCTGCTGCTGAGGCTCAGCGGCGACTCATGTCGTGGGGTTCGCAAAAGGATCTGACGGAGGGGATGGAGACGGGCCCCGCCCTATCTCTTCCTTCACCCGCCAGATCCAGCGCTGCCTCTCTGGGATCGGGAGCCCGCTCTGCGGCTTCTCCCGCCCGGGGAGCGGCCGCGATACTGCAGCTATCTTCCTCCGAGGAGGTTGATGTCTGTAGCATCGATGCAGGGGGTGGAGACTCGTCACTTCATTCCCCTGCAAGTGAGGAGCTTATGGAGGTGCTGAGCAGAGCGGTGGCCAGACTACACATTGACTGGCCACACGAACATCATGAGCGAGCTGCCGTAAAAAGCAGACTCGACGAGCGCTTTCTCCCCGCGCACTCTGTTCAGCCTCCTCGAAGGAGTCTGCCGTTTTTCCCGGACCTCCACACCGAGGTGTCGAGGTCCTGGAAGCGGCCCGTGTCTGCACGCATTTTCACCCCGCAAACGTCTGTTTATAGTAATATCACGGGGTGTAAGAGACACGGTTACGGTCAGCTGCCTCGGGTTGAACAGACGCTTGCGAGCCATCTGTCACCCGAGTCTGCGTCAACCGTAAAGGCTCCGACTTTGCCCACAAAACCTCTGAAAGTGACATCATCGTTTGTGGGCAAAGCATATTCGGCAGCAGGTCAAGCCGCCGCGTGTCTGCACACTATGTCTATTGTGCAGGCATATCAGGCTGATCTGCTAAGGGACCTGGGGGAAAGCCACGAGATCGGAGTCGATACTATTAATGAACTTCGATCGACTGCCGATCTCGCTCTCCGTGCCACCAAGGAGACGGCCCGATGCGTCGGCCGTTCTATGGCAGCCCTAGTGGCCACGGAGAGACATTTGTGGCTTAATCTTACGGACATTAAGGAAAGGGACAAGAGTTTTTTGCTCGATGCGCCGCTGTCTCCGGAGGGCCTGTTCGGTGACGCTGTCACCACGGTTACCGACAGGTTCCTGGAGGCGAAAAAGCAGGCAGCGGCGCTCAAGCAGTTCCTTCCCCGTAAGCCCCAGGTCTCGTCTGCTGCTGGGCGGGAGCAGCAGATGCCGAGTACGAGCTCCTCACACAGGGCGCAGCAAAGAGTGAGTGTCGCCACTCGTACACCCCCGCAGAAAGGGTCGTCGGGTGCGCGGCGCTCACAGGCGCAGCCTTCTAACCCCAGGGCTGATCTGAGGACAGTCATTGTGGCGAGGAAGGCTGCGTCAAAGAAGTCCTGACGCCTCTGGGCCCAGGACAGTGAGGGTGGTCCCCTCCGCGGACGCACGGTGCTTACCGCTGTACACGGTACCCGTGCGTCCGCGGTACCCTCACGGGGTCAGTCCGCCAACCCCGCCCGAGTGCCGGGGCGCGGAGGGGCCCCGCGGGTCATTCGAGCATGGCCCGCACCCTCTTCGGAGGGAAATTATGCCGTCGAGTCAGTCGTTCCCTGCCGGTTCGCCGCTTCAGGGCGCTGCACTCGCGGTGCAGAGTACATCAGAGACCAGCCTCGAGAGGCTGGTTCCCTTATTAGATTTTGTGTCAGAGTGGGAAAATCTGCCTCACATATCTCGTTGGGTCCTGCGATGTGTAAAGTTGGGGTACGCGATTCAGTTCAGATGCCGTCCCCCCAGCTTCAACGGGGTCCTCTCCACTGTGGTGGACCCGGTGCAGGCTCTGGTGATGACTCAAGAAGTACAGACTCTGCTGCAAAAGGGGGCTATAGAGAGGGTTCCCCCCCCCGGACAGGGAGTCAGGCTTTTACAGCCGGTACTTCATAGTGCCAAAGAAGGATGGTGGGCTGCGCCCCATCTTGGATCTTCGCGTCCTGAACCGAGCCGTGGCAAAGCTCAAGTTCAGGATGCTGACACTCAAACAGATCGTGTCTCAGATCAGGTCCGAGGACTGGTTTGTCACGATAGATCTCAAAGATGCGTATTTCCATGTCTCCATCCTTCCGCAGCACAGGAAGTTCCTGAGGTTCGCTTTCAGGGGAGAAGCGTACCAATATCGGGTGCTTCCTTTCGGTTTAGCCCTTTCACCCCGCACGTTCACGAAGTGTGTGGACGCTGCTCTGGTCCCCTTGCGTTTACAGGGGATCCGCATCCTCAATTACATCGACGACTGGCTGATACTAGCACAGTCAGCGCGTCTCGCGGTTCAGCATCGAGATGTTGTTCTCGCGCATATGAGGAGGTTGGGGCTGAGGCTCAACTCCAAGAAGAGTGTTCTCTCTCCTGTGCAGAAGATCACTTATCTCGGGGTGAGTTGGGATTCGGTCGCTATGCAGGCTCGTCTGTCGGAGCCTCGCGTGGGGTCAATCCTCTCAGCCGTGAAAGGGGTGAAGCTAGACCAGCCGCTCACTGTAAAGCAGTTTCAGAGACTGTTGGGTCTGATGGCAGCCGCGTCCAATGTTATTCCTTCGGGCCTGCTGTTCATGAGGCCGCTACAGTGGTGGCTCAAGACCAGGGGTTTTTCCCCGAGGGGGAACCCCTTTCGCGTAATCAAGGCAACGCGGCGGTGTCTCCGCACCTTGGTTATGTGGAAGGACCCCAGGTTCCTGACCCAGGGCCCGTCGCTGGGGGCACCGTGTCAGCGTACTTCTCTGACCACGGATGCCTCCCTGACGGGCTGGGGGGCGACCATGAGTGGTCGCTCGGCCCAGGGTCTGTGGCAGGAGCACCAGCGTTCATGGCATATAAATTGCCTGGAAATGTTGGCGGTGTTTCAGGCTCTGAAGCACTTCCTGCCGCATCTCAGGGGCCATCATGTGCTTGTACGCACAGACAGCACATCGGTGGTCTCCTACATCAACCATCAGGGGGGTTTGAGGTCTCGTCGCTTATACAAGCTGGCGCGCCTTATCCTCCTCTGGGCTCAGGGAAAATTGCTGTCAGTCAGGGCTATGTACATTCCTGGGCGGTTGAACGTGGAAGCAGACATCCTGTCGAGGCAGGGGCCAAGGCCCGGGGAGTGGAGACTCCACACCGATGTGGTGGAGCTCCTTTGGGAGAAGTTTGGCAGGGCCCAAGTGGACCTGTTCGCCACTCACGAGAACTCTCATTGTCATCTGTGGTTCTCCCTGTCGCCTCCAGCTCCTCTCGGACTGGATGCGATGGTACAGGAGTGGCCGAGGCTGCCCCTGTACGCTTTCCCCCCAATCGCTCTGCTTCCGGGAGTTCTAGAGAGAGTGCGCCGGGACGGGGCCCGTCTCCTTCTAGTAGCCCCGTTCTGGCCGGGCCGGGTATGGTTCTCGGATCTGGTGTCTCTCCTCGACGGCTCTCCCCTGGAGATTCCGTTCCGGAGGGACCTTCTCTCTCAGGCGGGCGGAGTTTTTGTTCTATCCCGCCCGGAGTTGTGGAAACTGTGGGCTTGGCCTCTGAGGGGACCCAGCTCATAAGTTCCGGTCTCTCAACTGAGGTTGTTGAGACCATTCTACACTCCAGAGCTCCTTCTACGAGGAAACTTTACTACCTGAAGTGGAGACTCTTCACCTTATGGTGTCGAGATCGCCTGCGGGATCCAGTTAACTGCCCTGCGAGCGTGGTGCTGGAGTTCCTGCAGGAGAGATTCTCTGCTGGGTTAGCCCCCTCCACACTAAAGGTGTACGTGGCGGCCATAGCTGCTTACCACACTCCTTTGAGTGGTGTTTCATTAGGGCGACACCCTCTAGTAACTCGTTTCCTCCGTGGAACCTTGAGGCTGAGACCTGTGACACGCACCAGGGTGCCGGCCTGGGACTTATCCATCGTCCTTCGAGGCCTTTCCGAGGCTCCCTTCGAGCCGCTCGAGGAAGTTCCTGAGAAATTTCTCACTTTCAAAACTATTTTTCTTCTTGCTATTTCTTCTCTTAAAAGAATTGGGGACTTGCAAGCCCTCTCTGTCGCACCCTCGTGCTTGGAGTTTGCCCCGGGTATGGCTAAGGCCTTTCTCTCTCCGAGGCCCGGGTATATTCCTAAGGTCCTCACTAATCCTGTGAGACCTATTGTGCTCCAGGCCTTCTGTCCTCCTCCCTTTGTGACGTCAGACCAGGAAAAGTTAAATCTGCTTTGTCCAGTTCGCGCCTTAGACGCCTATATCCACAGAGCTGCCCTGTGGAGAAAAACTGATCAGTTGTTTGTTTGCTACGGACCTCCATCCCGTGGGGGTCCGGTGTCAAAGCAGAGGATGAGCAAGTGGGTAGTCGAGGCTATCTCACTGGCTTATGGGGCGGCCGGACAGCCTTCTCCTTTGGCTGTTCGGTCCCACTCCACTAGGAGTATGGCTGCTTCCCAAGCTCTCTTGGCAGGGGCCTCCCTGCAGGAAGTGTGTGATGCGGCGGGGTGGTCCTCGCCGCATACTTTTGTCAGGTTCTATGAGCTAGACGTTAATACTACTCCGGGGTCTCGGGTACTCGCCTCGTAGCTTGCACAGGCGGGCATCCAGACTCGCATGGGGACGTGGGTATTCTCGTTCCCAAAGCGGTGACGCAGCTCGAGTTCCCTTGAAGGGGAACGTCTCGGTTACGACTGTAACCTTAGTTCCCTGAATAGGGAACGAGACGCTGCGTCACCCGGCCATACTCCTCGCATGCCCGCAAGCGCCTTGTTTCAGGCCTTCTTCAGAAGCTAACGGCGTGTGTTTGCCGGTGTGCTTTATAGCTTCCGGGTCTATGACGTCACCCGCCTATGACGTTCCGTCTCTCTATTGGACTGATGACATACGTGCTTCACGACGCAATCACGCAGGGGCGTTCCCAAAGCGGTGACGCAGCGTCTCGTTCCCTATTCAGGGAACTAAGGTTACAGTCGTAACCGAGACGTTTTTTGGCACTAAAATTCGCATTCCCGGGGCTAAATATCACATAATTGGGGTCGCTTCATCCCGCGGACATGAAAAAACAGCCCGCGGCAAAACCACATACTTGGCAACATTGCCGCTGCCTCGCTAGCGTTGCTGAGAGAGATGAGACGTATACAGTGACGTAAGACATGGCTCTGTTGTGGCTCTCAGCCCGTGGAAAAGCAAACCGGTTCTTAGAAGGCTCCTCAGTCGAACCAACTATGAACCGGGACTAGCTCTGGCTCTGAATTAGCTCTAGCACTGTCTTGGTGGAAAAGGGGTAAATGAGACTGAGGAACTCCTTTGATAAAGGGTTAGACTGACAGCAAACATGGATATTATAATCACCCACCAATAAAAAACAAAAAGAAGTCGTTTAGCAGAAAGGTCTTGTTCATGAAAGACCACGCCATTTTAGGTGTAGAAATAACATCGGTGGAGAACGAAGCTCTTCTCAATGAGCGCAGATATCCAGAAGTCACGGCGTTTTGCCAAAGACAGAGGCCAATCTGAGGGACGCCATCCAGGGATACAAGACACGGGAACAGGGGAGTAATAGGTCGAAGACACCGATGAGCCAGATCTCGTGGTTGCCCTTACACGACTTAGGAGACAGGTTTAAAAAGAAACCAGCCTGAAGATGAGCTTTCAGTCTGATGGTGAGTCCACCCTGACTCCCGCGTCTCCTTCTACGTTTCCTCTGTGATGTTATAAGAGGCAATTGGCGAAAACACTGATGTTCGTCGTGAGAATTCTGTGCATTTGATTGAAAATGCGCGTTACATCCAGCATGCAAATGTCCATAAAAGAGGTACGAATATCCAGGAGGTGACTGTCGGTCGTAGTCCAAGAGTGAGCAACAAGTAGGAAACAAGGTAAATATCCACACAAATAAACAAGTGAGCAGCAGACACTTTCTTCAGTTTGCCTTCAAGGGGCAGGCATATTAGTACAAGGTCCTACCCTTCGGGCTAGCCCTGTTGCCCAACATGTTCACGAAAGTCGCGGAAGCAGCCATTGCTCCCATGAGAGAGCGTGGCGTTTGCATTCTCAACTATCTCGACGACTGGCTCATCCTTGCCCAGTCGAGAGAGCAGTATTCGAACACAGGGATGGTGCTCAATCACCTAAGTCAGTTTGGCTTTATATTAGGCCGCTTCAGCACTGGCTTCATGGCTGGGTCCCGAGATGGGTGTGGCAAGGTGGCACGTTCCATATGGCTGTCACACTAGCTGCCATCGTACCCTCATTTGGTGGTCGGGCCCATTGTTCCTGAGGGCGGGTGTTCCCTTAAAACAAGTGTCCAGGCATGCAGTGGTCTCCATGCATGCCTCCACCACCGGATGGCGGGCCACGTGCAACGGGCATGCAGTTTCGGGTCTGTGGACAGGGCCTCAACTGTAGTGAGTTGACAGCTCACTCCACGAGAGGAGTAACTTATTTCTGGGCACTGGCGCATGGCGCATCTCTGACAGATACATGTAGAGCTGTGGGCTGGGCGAAACCAAACACACTCGCCAGATTTTATAGCCTTTTTATAGATTTGATAGCTTCCCGCGTGCTCGCCCCCAGTGGCCAGTAACTCCTGGAGCCCTGCTTCTTGTGTCGGCTTACTGCGATATATGCTTCAATAAGTTCCAGCTGGTGAACCCTGTTAAGCTCCTCTGCCATCCCTTGCGGCTTCAGACATTGTGGAGTGTCTGTCACTAGGCCAGCACTGAATACTGCTGTGTTGGCTGAGTGCCATATGTTGCGGCCCCTACGGCGGCCCGATATGTGTATTCTTCCTCGGTAAGGCTCCCTTCGGCGAGCCCGTGTCTTTCCCTGGGCAGAGTCCGCTCTGTCGTCCCTGCCAGATGTTGTCTCCCTCCCATGGCCGGAGCCATCCCAGGGACATTCCATATGTGCTCTGTCCTCTGGCCCGAACCATATGTGTTTTGCCACATGGTACCTCCCTACTAGCAGGATGTGGTCTCTGCAGTGTTACCTTTTGCACGCTTTCTGAGTGTTTTCCAAGTATGACTGTGTAGCGGGAAATTTCACTACAATGTAGGGGTAAGTGTTTTCTATTGCTCTACCTTGGACAACTAGGAAAATGACAGGATCTAGGTCCCCACCCCCTAGTACGATTAATTCCTATACTTATTGTCTAAGTATGTTTTTCTCTGTCTTGATTTATTTATGTCTTTCTCTTTTAGTGATGACTGGCGAGGAGAAGGCTCCAAGACTCAAAATGTACACGGTAGCTTCTCAGAGTTTGATTAAGTTAATTTTCCTTTTCCCGACTACCAGCCAACAAGACAGGAGGAATGCCCCAACTCCATGGAGACAATAGTCTTAGACTTATTTACCTAAATGTTCAGTAAAGAATAAACAAACAAAAACAAGTCATGAGATAAACTCTTGTTTCACTTCACTTATGTACACAACAAAATGTACAACAAAAAGAAATAAAGCTTTGTTCAGATTTACTCTTTTGTTCAGTCTCTCTTCTTCAATTATGCTCAAACCAAACAGAAATAGGAAGACAACAACAGTTCTGATAGAACGTTCAAATGGTACTCAGTTCACTCAAAAGTACATTGTAGACTTTACATTCACATCAGATATTTTTCATGTCAGTCCACATACCGGAGTGAGATCCACAACCCAGGGTTAAATTTTACCTCACAGTAGAACTGAGCTGGAGTTGTTCCAGATATGGCAGGGTAATTGAATCAAAAAATTGCAACTTGTTCAAAAACAGAAAGTCTCTTTCCTTTTTTCAAAACACAAGAAAAACAGAGAGAATCCCCCAAAACATATATCATCCACGTGAGTGCTTCCGATATATGAGGCAGTCCTTTTCCACAAAAAAACACGTACCGTAATGCAGATTCGCTCAAACAAAACTGTTACCAGTTCAAAAAGTGTATGCAGATTTATGCAGAAAGTTTATAAAAAAAAAAACTTCCAAATCTTAAAATGAATTTCACTGCAAAGTGTCCAAAAAAGGAAATAAAAAAAAAAACTAGTTCTCAGGACCAATAGCTGAAATACTCACAATGGGAAGAAAAATACTGTCAGTGAAGATTTTCAAAGATTTCGCAATGCCGTTTGCATCCACATAGCGGCGCTAATGTGTCAAAAATGGCGAGCCAGGATTTTTCTCGAAACAACAGAGGCAAAAATCACTCAATCTGCATTAGCGTTATTCAACAGCAAAAAAACAAAAATAACTGTAGTTCAAGAAACAGTGGAGAAAACTCACGGTACCTCAGCTCCATTTAATCGGAGACAAACACGACGAGCACGACGAGCAATGCCCCTCTTCATAACACACACACACACACGCAGTTCAGTTCTTCAGCACCAGTGATCACGCTTGGCTGAAACTCACAACAGCACAAGCTCGGTCCAGCTTCTCATCAGCTCACCTCGACACTTATAAAAATGCTGTTCACGTAGAATCCAAGAAGTCACGAGAAAAAATAAAACTTTTTTCATTCCCTTCTCTCCGTATCTTTTCTCCCGCACGTCTAGCTCCTCCCCTCTCTATGGGTCATGCGGAACAGCAGTAGACTTTCCAAGTGTAAGTCCGATCCTATCGCCAGAAAGATGAGAAGGATGTGAGGCTTCCACCGGGTGCTGGAAGGTTCAGAAACTGTGGCGTTTTATTAGGGATCCCAGTTCGTCAGTTCACATTCTGACGTATGTCGAATGTGACCGACTGAAAGTAACCCTCGTTACCTGAAGGAGGGAACGGAGACGTACGTCCCATCGCCAGTTTTCTGTGCCGCCACTAAGTGCGGGCCACTTGCTTGTCTCCTCAGCGAAAAATAAAGGTGCGTTGCATGCACTTCCGTATTTATACTGCAACATTTATACTGGAGTGCGACATGCAAAACTTGCACGCCAATGTTCATTGACTCGTTTAGTACATACTCGAAGGTAATAGGGCTCTAATGCGATATCCCAATTTGTTGGTTCACAATCTGATGTACGTCTCAGTTCCCTCCTTGAGGGAACGAGGGTTACATGCATAACCGAGACGATCTAAATGCTCCTGTCGTCTGCTGTGTTCAAAGTTTTGTTTGATGTTTGCTACATTCAGGAAGTGTACTTTCTTGGAGCAGATACAATAAAAAGGGAGTTCATATATCTGACTGCTTGTATTTATTAATGAAAATGTAGTCATGTGTAGTAATATAAAAAAAGTATGATGTTACACATCGTGATGCACCGTGATATCGAAATGAGTCGAAATGCTAACATGATAATCGTAATCGAATTGAATCGTGAGACCAGTGAAGATTCACACACCAACTGCAAGAAAAAAATGTCAGAATTATGGGACAAAATACACTATTACCTTTTTTATTTTATTTTTTATTCCGTAGCGTAAACCAGCGTCCTTATGAATGAACTATTCCTTAAAGACTCAACTTTTTTATCTTTTTTTATGAAAATCATCTACATGGCACACTTTGAGAATATGTGATCCTTGAAGATGTGAGTATGTGGCTCCTTGACGCCATGATATGATCTTGTTTATAGTATCGGTCATGCCTCTGACTCACTCGTGTCTCTCTTTCTTCTAGTTAGCTGAGGAAGGATTGCTGAAGACCTGTAGGCATAGGTGTTACTCCTCAGCTACTTTACAGTGCCAAAATAACACTTACCTGGAGGGCTCCACCCGTGCCCTCTCTAACGGATTTTTCAGCTGAAGTCAGCAAAGGTAAGACTGGTTCTGCTGGGATTCATACAGCTGTTGACAAGCTAAAGAACCAGTTTTAGTAGGCCCACACTTGTTTTGAAAGGTGGCTTTACGAAATGCATTGTTATTCATCACTCTTGGATACGTGACTAAAGCCTCGTGATCTGATAAACAGTTAGTTTGAACAGTACCTGCCACTATTTATCACTTCCAGAGAAAGCAGGCAAATGAAGTCTCTTACTGTGAGAACTATATGAGATCTTTACTGTATTCTCAAAGTAATGAATCAGTCACCCTGGAATTTATTATAGAATCAGTTCCTGAACTTCCTGCTTGGTATGAGTTTGCCACATTTGATAATGTTAAAGAAAAGTGTATTTTTTGGATGGTACAATGGTGTTTTAGTGCCGCGTTGAAATAAATAAATATACACTACCTTCCAATAGTTTGGGGTCGATATGATTTTTTTTATGTTTAAGTCTCTTATGATCACCAAGTTTGCATTTATTTGATCAATAATACAGTAACCGATTCTACTGTTAATATAATTTATTTATTCCTATGATGCAAAGCTGAATTTTCAGCATCATTACTCCAGTCTTCAGTGTCACGTTATCCTTCAGATATCCTTCTAATATGATGATGATTTGATGCTCAAGAAATGTTTTTTTTTTCTTTTCTTTTATTTGTATTATTATTATTATATAATATTTTTTTTTGTAACATTGTAAATGTGACCCTGGACCACAAAACCAGTCATAAGGGTAAAATTGTCTGAAATGAATACATCATCTGAAAGCTAGAATACATAAGCTTTCTATTGATGTATGGTTTGGATAGGACAATATTTGGCCGATATACAACTATTTGAATATCCAGAATCTGAGGGTGCAAAAAAATCTAAATATTGAGAAAATCGCCTTTAACTGAAGTCCTTAGCAATGCATATTACTACAAATATTTTTTTTTAAATATATATATATATACGGTAGGAAATGTATATCTTCATGGAACATGATCTTTACTTAATATCCTAATGTTTTTTTGGCTTAGTAATAGTTGACCCATACAATGTATTGTTGGCTTTTGTCACAAATATACCCGTGCGACTTATGACTGGTTTTGTGGTCCAGGGTCACAGATGTCTTTACTGTCTTTTTTATCAATGATGTATCCTTGCAGAAGAAAGATCTTCTTGACTCAAAACTTTTGAATATAATTTAAATGTAAATTTTATAATTTAATATCACACGTACATACACAGATAATTATTTGTCAATGCTGCAAAATTAATCTCATAACGCAATTCATGATTTGAAACCAACAATATTCTCTTAAAAGGCCTATTATGAAATTATGTTCATAATTATCTTCGTAATTTTACCACTTTTATTCTCATTTCTCAATTTCAACTTATTTTTTATTTTATTTTAGCATGTCACTAAAACATGGTTGTAGATGCTTACCATTGAAGGCAAGGCAAGGCAAGGCAAGTTTATTTGTATAGCACATTTCATACACAGTGGCAATTCAAAGTGCTTTACACAGAAATGAAATAAAAATATTACAGTTATAATAGGAATTTAAAGAAATAAAAAATAAAGAAAATATTGAAAGATAAAAATAAAGAGTATAATTGAAAATAAAAATAAAAACAGGGTTAAATTTAAGCATATAAATTAAAATGCAAGCAGTTCGGACAAAGCACGTACAGTGGCACAGCTCATTCAGTAAATGCACAGCTAAACAGATGTGTTTTGAGTCTGGATTTGAAAGTGGCTACTGTTGGAGCACATCTGATCTGTTCAGGAAGCTGGTTCCAGCTACGGCTGGCATAATAGCTAAAAGCAGACTCTCCTTGCTTTGAGTGAACCCTTGGTATTTCTAACTAACTTGATCCTGATGATCTGAGTGATCTGTTGGGTTTGTATTTAATCAGCATATCTGCAATGTATTGAGGTCCTAGGTCATTGAGTGATTTATATACAAGTAATAGCACTTTAAAATCGATCCTAAATGTAACTGGAAGCCAGTGTAAAGATCTGAGGACTGGTGTGATATGGTCATATTTTCTGGTTCGGCTCAGGATCCTGGCAGCAGCGTTCTGTATGAGCTGCCTAATGGTCTTTTTGGGAAGGCTGCAAGTGTGGGAAGGCTGCATAAGTTTGGGATATTCAAATAGTTGAAAATAAGACAAATTTTCTTGTATTAATATAGATTGTGTTCTTTCCCGTGTTTGCATATTTCCTATTGTAACAGGAAGTAGCCTTTAGTTTGTGTTACAACCATGAGCATCTCATATTACATTTGATTGGCCACAGATCTGTTTGATGCAGGACGAGTCATGAATCTTTATGAATCTTTAGTCTGTTCTCCCTGAAGAGAAACATGGTAAGTTTTCAGATGCTTGGTTAAAAGCAAATTTTAGGTCAACTTTTAGAAGTACACTCGCATGACCTCAAAACTTGCATGCACAAAAATGAAGATGGCTTGTGATAAACGTGCTAGTCTTCGAGCAGCCCATGCTTTGATGGACTGATAATGAGCCTACAACAGTTGTTTTGAGAACGATCAGGATCTAGAAACAGTCTCCTCAGTGAAAACTCTTCACACTCTTTTTCCCAAAGACATAACCATTCAAGAGGGCAGACAGGGGTGTTGTCTGGATATGTTCCCGCTGTAGCCACACAGAGAAACAAGCTCTATTGTGTGTTTGTGTGCTGTGGAGGTGTGGGGAGGGAACTGTGAGTCAAGAATGGGGGCAGCTTGTTTCCAGTTGCAAGGGTTGCATCATAACTAGCAGGTTCCAGCGCAAATGTGCCTTGGTACATGTTGTATGTTCAAGTACACAAAGGTTTGCAAGGTCAATGTGTTCGCGAGACGAGTTGAAAAACAGGTCACATTTTTCCATGATGCCTTGACTGAGCCTTAGGTGATCTGAACAGGTAGATGCATTGACATTCAGATATTAAAGCGCCTCATTAAACAATTAGTTCACGGTTAGACACAAAAGTTTGAACAACAGCCCGAGGCCTTTCAATGGAGCCCTGAGAAGCAGGAAACACATTTGACAAATAATGGACTGAATATTTGTATGTTTGTAAGTTTATATGTAAGTCTGGTATTACGATATGGTGTTAAATACAGCACGTCCTCATTAAGGACCTGATTTAACCAGGAGAACTGCCAGAGTAGGCTTGTATTAATCATAGTCAGAGGGTGTGTTTGCAATTCTAATCATCTCCAGCCTGAACCTGTAAAATTCAGCTTGCCCCACTACATAAACGTTCTGGGCCTGTCCAAATAACCACACTTGCAGTCTTTGCACTTGACCACTTTTCTACTTGCATATCGCATTTCCTGTAGGCTATTTGGCCCAAGTGTTCAAGTAGCCATGAAGACTGCAAGTTTGTGACTGCTAATTAAGTGATAAAAAGCAGTTGCAAATGTTGTACAAAATGCACATTGTCTACTCATCTTTTCACCAATACAATGTGCAACACTTTGTTTTATTTCCAGATTATATGTCATATCTAATTCATTTAACTTGCAGTGGAATGTTTTCATCGACATATCACGATTTCGGGGCACTTTAGTTCCCGAACATGATGCATGATTGGATACGCATAGCTAGTGTGGGTTTAGTGTGTATTCAGGGCACTACACTGTGGCATTTTTAAAGGCGTCATGAATTGAGAAATCAACTTTTCATTCAGCCTTTGATATATAAAAGTTTGTTGTGATATAAGAATATCCTGTAAGTTTCGGAGCTCAAAACGTCCTTGTTAGTCAAAGAAAAGCTTTTATTGACACCAGGCCCAGCAAACGCTCGATCTCAGAATGTGCCAGGCTGTGACGTCTGAGTCTGGTGAAACACCGCCTCAACAGAAGAAGAAGAACGCCTACTTCATCACTGCCTGTTTAGCCCCACCCACCGATTTGCGCATGTAACATAGGCCTAGTGCTAAACTAGATTGAGCTACCAAGCAATAAACATGCCGTTGAGCATAACAAAATATTGTGCAGTGTACAGAGCGTTGAGAGCGGAGGGCTAAAATCAGGGTAGGAAAAATGACTTTTATTTATAAATTATGACAATTTTTGATGTAAAAAGCATTCTAACATTATAAGTGCACACCAGGAAACATCATAAAACAATAAAACTACGCAGTTCATGACCCCTTTAACTTCCTGTCGAGTACATGCACTCTCAATTGCAGGTGTGGGTATTTGGACAGGCCTATTGTCTTGATTCTGAAGATGTATGAGACTAATAATATTTTTGAACATGAATACAACCCATTCAATGACTTTTTAATGTAAGAATTGCTTTTTTTAAAACAAAAAAAGTGACTCCACATTCTTAGTTTGAGATGGAGCGGCAGTCTTGCCCTCTTTAGCAAATGCTTTGCTGCAACCTGTGGCCTTTGTGGGAACTGCAACTGATGTAAGAGAGAATCTGAAGGGTTGAACTAGTTTTTCTTGAAACACCTGAGCATTTACAGTCATTACTGAACAGCTGTTGAAATCAGTGTATTAAAACGTGCTTTTTAAAGTCACTACTATGTTTAAAGGGATAGTTCACCCTAAAAATGTATGTTTATATACTGTATGTTCCAAATCTGTATGACTTTCTTCTGTGAAACACACACTCACAAAATGTTGTTTGAACACCAACATTCTTCAGAATATCTTCTTTTGGCCCCACTTTATATTAGGTGGCCTTAAGTACTATTTACTTACATCAAAAAATAAGTACAATGTACTTACTGTGTTCAAATTGTATTGCAAAACACCTTTGCTGATATTGAGGTGGGTACGGGTAGGGTTAGGGACAGGTGTGGTGGTATGGGTAAGTTTAAGGGTAGGGTTAGGGTGTAAGGGAAGTGTCAACTGTGTAATTACAAATGTAACTACAGAAATTAATTACAGACGTAATTACATGCAGGTATTTTTTTAAAATGTAAGTACAATGTAAAAACATGTATGTACACAATAAGTGCATTGTATCAAATGATTAATTAAAATGTTAGTACATAGTTGTTAAGGCCACCTAATATAAAGTGGGTCCCTTCTTTTGTTACATTTATTAATATTACTATGAAAAATCTACAGGTCTTATTTTGGCCTATGCAGCAGATCATTCCCCTCTGCATTGAGTGACATGACTTTTTTTCTGTTCACATTTATATTCATGCAACCCACAGCAAGTTTGATGCATTAATTGCGGCATATTGAGCTACTTATACATGGAATGTTGCCAAATGAAACCATGTCAAAGGAAGCCACTATAGGATGTATTATAAGATGATACTGATGGCACTACTGCAGAGTAAATGCCGGTAAGCTGTGAGTCTGGGCTATTCATATTCAGATGTGAGCCCTGGCAGCTTAGTGCAATGCATTCTTAATGCACAACCATTATTGACGACAAGTATTTAGATTAGCAATTTCATCTTGGCATCTATTTCAGTACAGAGCAGCCAATAGGGCCTAAATTGAGTTGTTTGTATTACCACTAGATGGCATTATTACACCATGTATTTAGAGCTGAGTGTGGAGGATTAGACTATTTACAGTATTTAATGTGACTATAAATGTATATCCGTTTGCACCGCATTTATATGTGTTGATTTTTATTCAGCAGCTTTTACATTTTAAGAACCTAACTGTTTACTTTATCCTTCTGTGCTTTATCTCTTTTAAGTTGCCTTAATACACATCCTTTATGTATTGATTTTTTTTTTGTTTCTCTCTTTATCCAGATCCTCACTGGAAATACAAAATTCAAAGTCATATCAGAACTTGTAATCATCAGTTAACGCTCTGATTGACAGTAGCATCAACAACACCTACATTGTTCATTAGTAAGAATGTGCTTTTCTCACTCACCCACTGATGCTTCCACTGATATCATACTGTGGAAAACCCAGAACCGTTGTTTGGCTATTGCATGCAATTTGTGTGTGTTTTTTCATGTTTTTGAATGCACACTGACTCATGGGGACTCGTGTCACCGTGGGGACCTGCATCGAGGTCCCCATGAGGAAACAAGCTTATAAATAATATGTGTCGTGAAGATGCATGTGAATGTCGAGCCCCAGAGGAAGTGGTAAGGCTGCTTATGATTTAAGGCAATGGCAGCTTTCTGCACTGTTAAAATACAAATTTAGTTTTGTGTGTGTTGTGTTAAGTTTATTTTTAGTAATAAACATAAAAGATAACTCCTTTTTTATGCAAAGCTTTGCTGTGTTCTCTGTCAGAGGATCATAGATCCATCAAATATGGAGGTAAGATTGAGGTCTATTCACTAACGTTGGATCAGTAGAAATGAATACATTTATTCAGGAAGCATGATTAATGCATGCTTCCTGAATAAATGTGTTCATTTCTACTGATTGATCAAGTGACAAAGACATTTGTAATGTTAGAAAAAAATATATATTTCAAATAAATGCTGCAGGATCAAAGAACCCTGCAAAAAAAATAATAATAATGATGATAAAAAGTGTTTAGTAGCAGAAACTTTTTCCACTTTGATAATGATAAGAAATCAGCAAATCAGTATATTAGAATGTTCCCTTTCAAAAGGGAACTCGCACTGCGTCCTAGAACACTTTGGGGAACGTCTCGGCGTGACAGGTGTCTGAAGCTACTATCGAATCACGGCAATCCTATTGACCGGCGACAGCCCATGATGTCATCAATGTGCGACCCGTAAGTATATATAATGAATACCTGGCGCCCTTGTAAAAATGACATTCATCTTTTTGTCTTCAGGAACTGTTCTGTTTGAAGTGCTACTCGTATGATGTAATACAAATTGATTGTGAAACGCACAGAGAAAACCCCATTGTTTTCAGAAGTGTGCTGATCCGTGTCCTAGGTATTTGACACCTAGGTATCTGATCCGTGGGTATCTGATCCGTGCCCTAGGCATTGCATCGCCATTGGGCATTTTCTAAGATCTCAAAGATGATAGGCTTCATTCGTCAGTCACTGACGTTCCTCCATTCAACCATAAGTGGACTGCGAAGTGGACTTCAGAGGGTATTCCGCCATCTCAAGTGAGATTCCAATCTCAAGTATTCCGCCATCTCAAGTGGAATTCCAGTTCGATTCGAAGGGTACTGCGAACGGCGTAGGGAAGAAGGGAACATCGATACATCACTTCACAGGAAGTGGAGAGTGAAAAACACCCAACTGTCATTGCGCGTCACATCACCTGTACTAACTATCAATGGAGCAGAGCCGTTGAAAGAGTTTTTAAACAGCTCTGCGATGGAGGAGTTTATAGCATTCGAATATTCATAGTTATTTATTATACAAACTAGAGTATTTATAAATGGTTATGGCAATAACTGTTACATTCTCATATTATATTTTATGAATATGTAGACAAATTTAAAGTGTTGAGAAGCAGTTGGAGGCTTTATTTACCTCAGGAATGTTTACTATGTAGCTGCGCTTGGGAAAGAAAGTGCACTAGATGAGACCACTACAAAGACCATTGATTAAGAATAGCCTACATTTATACATGTTTACCAAATCAAAAATGTATCTTCATATTGAATGACAGATGCAGCTTCAAATATGTGTTCATAGTCAATACAACCTAACTAATAAAACTAATGTTTTGATTATATTTTTTAGATAGGCTACATACTGTGTGTTTTGTAAATGTATACTTATTATATGGTTCTAAATTAAGTAAAGTAAATTACAATATTAATGCATGTTATATCATAATCTGTGCGACCCCGTCTTTGCCTTTCTTTGATGACGTTGTAGGGCGTTCCAAATGAGTGTTTATTGTCAGTGAAGTCCACTTCAATTGATATACCGTGCTCAGGGAGTAGGGAGCAGTGAACAGTGCGTAGGGACCCTGTCGAATGGAACGCACCCTCAGAGTGACTGAACGAAAGGGAACATAGGTTACATACGTAACCTGAGACGATTTCTGAAGGATCATATGACACTGAAGACTGGAGTAATAATGCAGAAAACTCAGCTTTGCATCACAGGAATAAATACATTTTTAAATATATTAAAATAGAAAAGTTATTTTAAGTTACAGAAATATTTTACTGAAGTTTTGATTGAAAAAAGCAGCCTTTATGAACATAAGAGACTTCTTACAAAAACGTATGCATGATTAAAAATACCATGGTGATATGAATGGATATTCCTGCTCAGAACCATAAACCTCTTCCTTCAGAGAGTGAATTCGCTACTACAACACGTTTCCAAAATGTGTTTACTGTAGTATTTTCTTTTTACATCAGATGTGATCACTATTTGTTGTTATATAATGGGAGCTAAATGAATAAATAATAGTGTTACAGGAGAACATAAGTGGCTTTTTCCTCGTCAGATCTCTTTGAAGGAAGGCGTATCATCTCAGAGCAGCATGGAACATTGGTGAATGGCCACCTGCTTGGTAAATGGGTAGGAATTTCCTCTGACTGCAAGACTTTTGTAGAATTAAAGCAGTGAGCGAGTTAGAAAAAAGCTGCAACATGAGTAAGTTGAAGCTTCAGAGGACGCTTTATCATTAAATCTGTACATTTTGAATTGGTTTTAGTGGTGGGTGCTGCTGTCCTCTTGAGCTTGGCATAATGCATTGTTCACTACATGCTTCACCGTGCTTATTCTGTAAATGAGGGTGAGATGTACATTGATGCTTGTTCCATTATTCCTCTGGACTCATGGGACTCCATTGTAAATGAACAGAAACCTCAGTGAACTAAAGTGTTAACTGTATTTCCTCTCCTTCTGTCTGTCTTCATTGTGGGCTGTGTTTTGTTAATCTCTTTCTTTTGCTATACATCTGTGTTGCAGACGCTCTGGGAATATCTGTTCACACAAAATCTAACCGGGCAGGAAGTTTCATGGTTACAATCTTGACGTTCTCTCTTGTGTGCTCTGATAATAGTATTTGATAATAGGTTTGCATGCCTTTCTGATGCTCAAAACCCATGTGGATTGTCTTTTCCCAGACTTTGTGACAGTGTGTAGTAACCTGTGGCATATGGCTAGACTAACTTTTTAGTCTCTTTTTTGGAAAAGATTCACCTTTAACCTCCTCCACTGTTTTATAAGAACATTTATTTTTTTTTAATTTTTTTTTTTTAATTAACCAATGTTTCATCAGCTCAACAAGACTTGTTTGCAGGCTCTGATTAGGGCTGAAACAACTAATCGATAATAATCGATCATGAAAATCATCGACAACGATTCTCATCATTGATTAGTCGGGTCTGCCCTCTCTGCATGGAAAACTTCCACCAGTCGTGCCAAATTACAGCACTAAATAACACATTTCTATGGACAAAATGCATCTAGAAATAGTGGAGTGGAGCTTGAAAGCTGCACAAGCTGCCCAAAACATGAGAATTCTTTATTTTAAGCTTTAAGCTAATGCATTAGCATTTAACATCATTTTACAGGTGATCTCCTTATATGTAAATGTTTCTAATTCATGTTAGTATTTCCATTTAGCATGAAAGCCAGTTAGCATTAAGCTTCAAACTTCACTGAATGAGCATGCACGTCAAACAGACGGAACACAGTAGAAATTAATATTAATTTAGCTGAAATATCTGCTGTTTGACTCTAAATGTAGTTTTTAATTTCAACATGTAATTCAAGTATTTATGAGAGTGGTAACTGTAAAGGGATAACCGCGTATAATTGAAGATAAATGTAAGGCGTTTCTTAGCCTATTGACAGGATAAAGAAATGAAGGTAACAGGTTACTTTGTCCATAGTGAATGTGTGGGTGTTCCTGCAGAACATCCCTCATATCTGATAACACTGAGTTTGTGTTTTTTGTTTTTGTTTAATACAATTTTAATGTAGGGATTCAAACTGTCCTTTTGCTTTGTAACTTTTTTGCACATAGCCTAAAGTATAGCACAGATACCTAACGGAAATTAACCATGGTTGTATTATAGTAAAAACATGTTTTTTGGCGTATTGATTACATTTGTATAAATACTATAGTTAAACTATGGATTTGAAGCAAAACCATGGTTAATTTGTGGTTACCATAG
The DNA here is from genome assembly GCF_949357685.1 of Gobio gobio. Classification (NCBI taxonomy): domain Eukaryota; kingdom Metazoa; phylum Chordata; class Actinopteri; order Cypriniformes; family Gobionidae; genus Gobio; species Gobio gobio. The sequence goes on from NC_137114.1 coordinate 22,633,661, forward strand.
AATAACTACAATAACCCTGTTTAATTAATGAATTAATTATTTTTTTTGTTTTATGCTTTATTCATTGTAAAACCATGGTTAAGTTTTGTAAGGGTAGATATATTCACTATGTATGTTTTCATAGCACTCAGCTGACATGTTTGTTTGAAGGACAGCATTGGGCAAGATGTGGAATAGTGTTTTTCTGAGCTGGCAAATCTGAAACCTGCTGATGAAAACTCAAACCCACGTGGCACATACGATCATTTTCATAATTTACCGTCACAAGCTCATACAATGTTTCAGGATTAAATAGCACTTTGTTTGAATACGGTAAAAATAATTCTCACATTTTTTGCAGACTTGTTTCTTTACAAAATTACAATCACTGCAATATGAGTATTTCAATCTACATTTCAAATTGTTTGTATGACTATTTACATTTGTATTGTGCTAAAAGCCAAACATATAGTTCCGAATATTTGTACAGGCTGTATGTTTGTTATATATAGAAATTATATCACTATTATATAATACTATTCATTCATGTCCTGGGGGAGAAAATGGATCCTTTTAAATGGGTCATGTCCCCAGTTCCAAGATCTAACTTCTGATTGGTTTTGAGATTGGGATAATAGGTATTTAAAAAGCTGTGTAAGATAGACTGTATATTTCTTGTTTCCCATGAAGGTAAGCAGCATTAAAGAGTTATTTCTATGTGGCATGTGAAATGTAGTAGTAATTTGTATCTTTTCAAAGACCCATGTGAATATATATAATACATAATGTGGATGATAAGTATTGTATATGCTGCAATTAGAAACAAATGAATGCATGTTGAAATTTATTGCTTTATCAATTTAACATTTATTTACAGCTAATCATGGGAGCAACACTTTTACTGGTTTGTTTTGTGATATTTCTGTTTTGGGGTAAGGCTCTTTATCTTTTGGATATTTTTTTTAATTCAATTGATTTTTAATTATATGATAAAAACCCGTTATGTAAACACATTTCATGATATATAAATTAATTAAAAGATTTTTTTTAATGAATTATTAAAAAAAAATAATATTTGATTATATATTATTATATAAAAACTTCTTAAGAACATCTGGTTACAAAGATTTGTTTTTGTGTATGCTGAATTAATGATCTCAATCTTTCTCTCTTGACCTCTTAAAGATGGCTGCCAGGCTCGATCTGCAGGACAAGAATTTGCCACTGCGTTTATGCAAAACTATGTATTTCCTTTTGATGCACCGCTCTTTCAGCTTTATATCACCTCTCTGAATTCGAATTGCCTGGTGAAGGTCAACGTGCCTGGTCTTCGCTTCACCCAGGAGGAGCAACTGACTGCAGGTCAGAGCATCACTGTGACCCTTCCCAAAGAAGTCGAGCTGTCTGGCACCAAGAGGTCCCGCAATACTGTCCTCATTCAGGCATCTGATGACATAACGGTTTCCTCACTAAACTCAAAACAATACACGTCGGATACATCCCTGGTCTACCCTATGAGCGAATGGGGCACTGAATATTTTGTGTTCACCCCCACTAACTCCCCTCCATCCATGCTGAAGGAGTTTGTGCTTGTCAACGGTAAAGAGCAGAACACGGTGGAAGTGTTCCTTCGAGCGGCGGTTCGGTTCGAAGGCCGCTTGTACGGTGTCGGCAGTAAACTAATTGTGGTGATGAACCCTTTCGAAAATGCACAAATTCAAAGCCAAGGAGACTTGACAGGAACCCGCGTATCCTCGGAACTTCCCATCGCCGTGTACTCGGGCCACATGTGCACATGGCGCTTTTCAAAGTGCAATCACGTTTATGAGCAACTCCTGCCGGTGCAAAGATGGGGAACTCAATTCCTGGTGGCTCCGTTTAGCATCCAGAGCCAGTTTGACAGCGTCTATATCCAGGCATCCCAGTCAACAAATGTAACCGTTCAATTTGGCCGTACTACATTAAATGATGTACTTCAGCGTGGTATGATCATAGAGTACAAAATCCAGTTTCCAGATGGTCTTAACATCATTGCTGACAGCGGAATCCAGGTGTTTTTTCTGTTTAATGGTTTGCGGACATCCTATAATGTGATGTACGACCCGTTTCTTGTAAATCTTCTGCCCAACAACCAATTCTGTTCTTCGTATGCAATTGATGGGATAGCTGGCTTTGACAACCGAGCCCTCCTGATTGTGCCTACAAATGAACACGCAGGAATTCTTTTTGATAGCTTACCTTTACCTGGAAAAAATCAGTGGAGGGTCATCAAAAACAGCGAGTACTCCTGGACTGAGCTGGTTTACCAACCTGGGGCAGGTGGGCACAAAGTAACCCATGCAAGTGCTTCTTTTGGGGTCTATAGTGTGGGGATAGAGCAAGTGAATGGGTACGGAGCCCCAGCCCCATGCATTGATCCAGGTATGTCACAATTAAACACATTCCTCCTTTTGTTTAAAAGAAAATGTTTTGTCAATACAAAATAGCCAGTATTAAAGGTTCACCCAAAAAGGAAAATTCTGTCACTACTTACCCTTATGTTGTTCCAAACCTGTATGAGTTTCTTTCTTTTCTTTTTCAACTAAAAGTAGATATTTTGAATATATGGGTATCAAGACAGTTGACTACTATGGAAGTCAATGGCTACCATCAACTTTCTGGATATCAACATTCTTCAGAATGTCTTCTTTTGTGTTAAACAGAAGAAAGAAACTCACACAGATTTGGAACAACATTTTGGGTGAACTATCCCTTTAAGCAAATAATGTCCCTTGTATAGTCCAATAAAGCATTTTAATAGAATTTTAATCACCTTGTTAAAACCATAGTAATCTCTTAATTGACTCACTTTACAGCATCATTTATATCTTCTGTTTCCTCCATTTGTTGTAGTGTTGCCTCGCTCTTGCTTCAGCATCAGCTGTAGTCAGGATGAGGAGTGCCAGATGATGGGTTCCTTCCCCACCTGTGTGAAGAAACCAGTTGGAATGTGTTGGGCTATGGGCGACCCTCACTACAGCACATTTGACCAGCATTATTTTGACTTTATGGGCACTTGCACTTATGTTGTCACCAGAAACTGTCAGAAAAATGACAGTCTTCCAGATTTCGAAGTCCTGGCTAAAAATGAAAACCGCGGTGACACGAGAGTCTCCTATGTGGCACTTGTAATTGTGAATATTGGCGGTATCACCATTAGCGTTGAAGGTTCTGATCCCGGGAAAGTCAGGGTAAACTTTTTTTTATTTTTATTTAATGCATGGTTTTAGTACTAAACTTTTTAGAAACTTAATTCAAAACTTAACTTTTTACTTTAAATAAGTACATTTTGATTTAATGGTGACTGTAAATACAAATAAAAGCATAAAACACATTTTGAGAGAAAATGTTTACAATCTAGAGCTTTTTTATTGTAAAAGGCAAAAATATTGACTAAGAATTGATTGCTGTTTAATATGCAATTTTATTTGTACAGATTGACCAGAGAGTGTGGAGCCTTCCTGTCATTCTGGATCATGTTGGAGTATCCATGTTCCAGTCCGGCAGCTTCATCACCATCCTTTTTTCTTTTGGGCTTAATGTGCAGTATGACTATAACCACTATCTAATGGTCTCCATGCCCACAGCATTCATGAACAAAGTATGTGGCCTCTGTGGCAACTTTAATGGTGATCCCAATGATGATTTCACAATGCCTTCAAGCATCCAGGCTCCAAATGCGACAGCGTTTGGCCAGAGTTGGAAAGTTCACAACTTAACATGGGATGAGGGCTGTAGAGATGACAACAGCGGCCATGAATGTGATGCTCAAGCACTTAAACAATGGGAGGGTGAAAACTACTGTGGACTCTTAATGAAGAAGCCATTCAGTCTGTGTCATTCTATTATTGACCCTGCTATTTACATGCAGAACTGCTTGTATGATGTCTGTATGGCAGATGGCCACAGAAACTACTTATGTAATGTCTTGGAGGTCTATTCGGGTGCATGTCAACGTTTTGGGATCCAACTAACCAACTGGAGAGAAGCAGCCAATTGTTGTGAGTAATAGTCTGATAAGCATCTTGATTTGACAGAACATCTTGTCTTGATATTGATCAGCAAAATTGTGATGTTTTATTTTCTTCAGCTTACAGATGCCCTGAAAACAGTCATTATGAATTGTGTGGTAGCGCTTGCCCTTTGACCTGCATGGGCCTTGGGGATAATTTGAACTGCACTTTACCCTGTGTCGAAACATGCACTTGTGATCCTGGTTTTGTTCTGAGTGGATCAAAATGTGTGCACTCTGCCCAATGTGGCTGTTCCTTCAATGGATACTACGTTTCCGCTGGGGAGGCTTTCTGGGCAGATGATGCTTGCCAGAGGCTTTGTCGTTGCTCCACAGAGGGTGGACATCTAGAATGCCAAGTTGGAGGCTGTGGGGCTGGACAGCACTGCCAGGTGGTGAATGGCATTAGGGGCTGTTACCCTGTCTCCCAAAGCACCTGCATGGCACTGGGCGACCCCCACTACTACACCTTTGATGGGAAGTACTTTGACTTCCAGGTACTGTTCTATTAACACACAAAAGAACTGTGCATTTTTTTTCTGCCTGAATATTTCCTGCATACTCAAAGTGTCCTGGAAAAACAGCATAAAAAATGGTTTGTTTGTTTGTTTGTGTTTGTAAACAGTTAAAAATAATAGCATTGTTATATTCTCCCTTCAGGGCAACTGCATGTATCAGTTGGTTGGGGTTTGTGTCTCTGATCCTGGACTGGTGACATTTGATGTGCTGGTGCAAAATGACTTTCGGGGAAGCAGAGCAGTGACATTCACTAAGTTACTGGAGATCAAAATATATAATATCAGCATTGTTATTGATAGAGAATACAGCAGTTTTGTTACCGTAAGTTTTATTTACATGCATTAAACCTCTGGCATCTTTCCAAATAGCACGATGTTGTTATTTAATGAGAAATTTAAGAAATATTGGATTTCTTTTTTTAGGTCAATGGTGAGCTGTTGAACCTCCCTCTCAGTCTTATTGAAGGTCAGGTTTCAGTTTTCAGAAGTGGCTGGTCTGCTGTCGTTCAAACCTCTTTTGGTCTCAGAGTCACATTTGATTGGAACAGCTTTGCCACCGTCACCGTCCCCAGTACCTACATGGGTGCCGTCTGTGGCCTCTGTGGGGACTACAACGGAAATCCAAAAGATGATCTGACCGTCAGAGGAACAACATTACCTTCCTCAGGACCGGAGGAGTTTGGTGCCAGCTGGCTTGTAGCTGAGATCCCAGACTGTGTCCATGGCTGCACAGACAGTTGTCTGGATTGTGACCCGGCCAAAAAGAGTTTCTATGAGACATCTGATTTTTGTGGGCTGCTGCGTGACCCACAGGGGCCTTTCAGGGACTGTCAAACCATGCTGAACCCTGAACCATTTTTTGAGGATTGTGTTCACGATGTCTGTCTGTATAACGGAAGGAGAGATATACTGTGCCAGTCCATAACGGCATATGTATCTGCCTGTCAGGCGATGGGAAAGACCATCAGCCCCTGGAGAACTGCTGAATTCTGTGGTGAGACAAACACTGACAATTGTATCTTGACCTGAGAAACTGTATACAGTGTAATATTGTGTCATAAACAAGAGTTTTTGTAGAAGTAGAGATTGACTTTCAAGACATTGCTGTGCCAGTTCCATTCATCTCAACAAAGGCTTTAACAAATATAAAACAGAAAAAAATATGTTATGGGAAAGAAGGGTGTGTTAGCACATTCAGGAGAAGGGTATTGAGTTCAAAATCAAATCTGACATGTAATCTAGTCTAGGGGTTTTCAAAGTGTTTGGTGCCACAGATCTTGGCATGTTTCTAGGTTTCTAGGTTAAAAGACACCCCTTTCCTGGAGTAGCTGTATATATTTTCAGACCCTATATATCTATATTAACCAATCACATGTCTGTCTCTTATCAGGTGTTCAGTGTCCTGTTCACAGCCACTATGAGCTCTGTGGTTCTGGCTGTGAAGTCACATGTCATAGTTTGGCTCCTCCCACTGGCTGTCGTGGCCTCTGTACGGAAGGCTGTGTGTGTGACCAGGGTTACATCAGGAGTGGCGACCGCTGCGTCCCCCTCTCTCAGTGTGGCTGTCTCTATGGCAACCGCTACTACTTGCTTTACCAACAGTTCTATCCTGGCAATAACTGTGAGGAGGTGTGCACATGTTCAGCAGATGGCCAGGTAAGGGGACACACTAAAGTGATGACAGGGAGAATATTTTGACATTGTAATGAGATTGGAATGGATTTGTATAAAATGCCTGTTATCTTAAGGAAGGGTTTAGAGGATACATATAGTGAAATCATATTTTTCCTTGATCTTTAATAGAGTAAGAGTTTAGTCTTCCTCCCTTGTTTATAAAGAGTTTGGAATGAAGATTTATTGAACCTAAGTTGCAACAAAATAAGAGCAACTTCACACAATAACATGCAGTGAAAGGATTAGCTATTGCATATATAGGTGCTCCATGTGTGTGTTTATATATTACCGATCCGGCATAACATTACGACCACCTTCCTAATATTGTGTTGGTCCCCCTTTTGCTGCCAAAACAGCCCTGACCTGTCAAGGCATGAACTCCACTAGACCCCTGAAGGTGTGCTGTGTTATCTGTCACCAAGATGTTAGTAGCAGATCATTTTGTGAGGTGGGGCCTCCATGGATCAGACTTGTTTGTCAGCACATCCCACAGATGCTCGATTGGATTGAGATCTGGGGAATTTGGAGGCAAGTCAACACCTCAAACTCGTTGTGCTCCTCAAACCATTCCTGAGCCATCCACGTGATGTAAAAGAAAATGTAATTCATCAGACCAGGCCACCTTCTTCCATTGCTCTGTGGTCCAGTTCTGATGCTCTCGTGCCCACTGTTGGTGCGTCCGTTGGTGGACTGGGGTCAGCATGGGCACCCTGTCTGGTCTGCGGCTATGCAGCCCCATATGCAACAAACTGCGATGCACTGTGTATTCTGACACCTTTTTATCAGAACCAGAATTAATTTATTGTGCAATTTGAGCTACAGTAGCTCGTCTGTTTGATCAGTCTCTGTTTTGATAGATACTGAGCACTGCAGACCGGGAACACCCCACAAGAGCTGCAGTTTTGGAGATGCTCCGACCCAGTCGTCTAGCCCATCACAATTTGGACCTTGTCAAACTAGCTAAAATCCTCACACTTGCCCAGTTTTCCTGCTTCTAACACATCAACTTTGAGGACAAATTGTTCACTTGCTGCCTAATATATCCCACCCAATAACAGGTGCCATGATGAAGAGATAATCAGTGTTATTCACTTTACCTGTCAGTGGTAATAATGTTATGCCTGTTCCATGTATATCACACACACACACACACACACACACACACACACACACACACATATAGTGTATCCGGAAAGTTTTCACAGCGCTTCACTTTTTCCACATTTTATGTCACAGCCTTATTCCAAAATGGATTAAATTCATTATTGTCCTCAAAATTATTCAAACAATACCCCATAATGACAACGTGAAAGAAGTTTGTTTGAAATCTTTGCAAATTTATAATTATTTTTTTTTTTAATCACACGTAGCCTACATAAGTATTCACAGCCTTTGCCATGACACTCAAAATTGAGCTCAGGTGCATCCTGTTTCCACTGGTCATTCTTGAGATGATTCTACAACTTGATTGGAGTCCACCTGTGGTAAATTCAGTTGGTTGGACATGATTTGGAAAGGCACACACCTGTCTATATAAGGTCACACAGTTTAAGGGAAAGAAAAATGCAGAAACGCACAGAGACTTGATGAAAACCTGCTCCCAGAGCGCTCTGGACCTCAGACTGGGGTGAAGGTTCATCTTCCAACAGGACAATGACCATAAGCACACAGCCAAGATAACAAAGGAGTGGCTATGGGACAACTCTGTGAATATCCTTGAGTGGCCCAGCCAGAGCCCAGTCCTGAACCTGATTGAACATCTCTGGAGAGATCTGAAAATACCTGTGCACCGATGCTCCCCATCCAACCTGGTGGAGCTTGAGAGTTCCTGCAAAGAAGAATTGGAGAAACTGCCTAAAAATAGGTGTGCCAAGCTTGTAGCATCATAATCAAAAAGACTTGAGGCTATTATTGGTGCCAAAGGTGCTTCAACAAAGTATTGAGCAAAGGCTGTGAATACTTGTATTCTGTATTCACATTGTCATTAAGGGGTATTGTTTGTAGAATTTTGAGGAAAATAATGAATTTAATCTATTTGGGAATAAGGCTGTAACATAACAAATTGTGGAAATACTCTGTGAATATGCTGTAAATACTTTCAGGGTGCACTGTATATATATTAAAGGCATAGTTCACCTTAAAAATAAAATTCTGTCATCATTTACTCTCCCTTAACTTGTTCCAAACCTGTATGAGTGTCTTTCTTCTGCAGAACACAAACAAAGATAATTTAAAGAATGTTGGTAATCAGACGGACTGTTTGGTTAATGATGACAGCATTTTCATTTTAGGGTGAAAAGACTTAATGTTTGACAGCTTCATAATTTTGTGTTAGTTGTCGTCTCTTGTCGAGCTACATGACTTGAGCTGTTTCGCTTGAGGCTGAACCTTCTGCTTTTGCATTTATACATTTCAGATCATCTATTTAAAACCATCTCACAAATCTTGCACAACACAAAAGACATGAATGCCCTGTGTTTGTTTCCACAGGTGGTCTGTAATAAGTTATCTTGTGGCCCCTATGAGAAGTGCGAGTTGTTGGACGGCGTTCATAAATGCCAGCCAATCGGGAAGGCCGTTTGTGAAGCAGCTGGAGACCCACACTATAAGTCCTTTGACGGGCAGCACTTTGATTTCCAGGGGACCTGTACCTATGTCCTGTCCCAATCCTGTGGCCTGGAACGGACCAGCCTGACCCCTTTCTCCATCCAGGTGGAGAACGAAAGATGGTGGCCCAATAGCATAGTCGCTGTTACCAAGCAAGTGGCTTTAACTGTCTACGGCAGTACCCTCATCATAAGAAAAAACGATCCCCAGATCTTGGTAAGTGGAGGTTTGTCTACTTTTGTTCCTCAGAAGCTGCTTAATATATAATTCCATAATGCCTGATGATATTCAATTTTAAGGTCCTTTAACAAGTTAATCTGTTGATGAATGGCTGTTGCAATCGACTCTAATATGACACTATTCCTATAGGTCAATGGGGTTTTGACTAACGTACCATACAGTTCAAACAGTTTAAATGGCTCCTTGGTCCAGGCCTATAAGGATGGTAGTAACTACGTCATCGAGACCGGCTTTGGCCTCCGGGTAACCTATGACAGAGCTTACTACGTCACTGTTACTGTCCCTGGCAATTACCGTGGCAAGACCTGCGGACTCTGCGGTAACTTTGACGGAGTCTCATCCAATGACTTCCACCTCCCAGATGGTAATATTACACAGGATGTAAATGCATTTGGGAGAGCCTGGAAAGTTGACGACCCTGGAGCGGTGTGTTGGCAAGGATGTGAAAGCGGCACATGTCTGAACTGTGATCCCCGACTGGAAGCCATTTTTGAGAGACGTCCCTACTGTGGAGTTCTGGTTGACCCCAGCGGACCGTTTGCCGCCTGTCATGCTGTGCTGAACCCTTCACCTTATCTGAAAGACTGTGTCTTTGATACATGCGCATCTGCCGGCAGCAGCAAGGTGGTTTGTGACAGTGTGGCGAGATACGCTTTTAGTTGCCATGCAGCCGGAGTCGTTATCCAAAAGTGGAGGACAGACTCTTTCTGCCGTAAGTTTTTTATGATTCCTTGTTTTATAATTAATCAAATATCACAGCAAGAGAAAAGGGATTGTCTCATATTGCTACACTTTTTTTTTTCTAAAATGTAGTATTACATATTGTAATAAATATGCATAGTTGAAATGCATTACCGTTCAAAATTTGGGGTTGGAGAGCTCAGTAAGAATTACTTTTGTTCAGCAAAGACACTAAATTCACATTCAATAAATTACGTCAAAATTTATGAAGATAGAAGAAGTTATTTTAACCTGTAATAATTCTTCACAACTTTACAGTTTTTACAATATTTTGTGTCAAATAAATAAAGCCTTGGTGAAAAGACTTCCTCCAATAAACAAATTTACAAATATAACAAAAATCTTGGGCTAGACATGCAGTCAAGACAATCTTGTTGATTTATATATATATATATACTATATATAATATATATATATAAAATATGGACAAAATCTTAGATATATAAAGGCATCATATAAAAATGAAATATAAAATTAATTTCACATTTCTATTTACTTATATTATAATTACTTGTCATGTCTGGGTGGGTGCCTCTGTTAATCAGTAGATCTTGGCATATTGTGGACTTAAGTGTAATATTTAGTAGCAACTATCAGCCACTATCTGAAATTTAAATCAGTGTCTTTGTTGTTTTATTATGTTTATCTTCTGTTCTGGTTCAATCAGTAGGCCTATGTTATTTATGTCTTAATCATTGTCTTCCAGCAATGCTGTGTCCAGCTCACAGCCACTATGAGCTGTGTGCAGACGTCTGCTCTACTGCCTGTCCTGGGATCACTACAAAGATCCAGTGTCCTCAAACCTGCACAGAGGGCTGCGCTTGTGACAGTGGTTATCTTTTTGATGGCCAGCAGTGCATTGAACACCAGCAATGCGGCTGCTATGATCAGGGACGCACGTTTAAGGTTGAGTGATTACAATTTTTTTTTTAGTGATACTATTTTTTTAGTTTATTTTGGTGATGTTGGATATGCGCACATATTAGCTGTAAGGATTTCCTTCTCTTTCTTGTCCTGCATGTGACTGGGTTCACTTTTTCAGGCTGGGGAGGTGGTTTTCCTGGACCAGTGTGGGCAGAAGTGTCAATGTGATCCGGGGAAGGGACTTTCCTGTGAGAGAGTCAACTGTCCTAATGACACACAGTGTTTACTGAGAGCGGGAGTGTGGGACTGTTATCATCCAGGTCAAGATAAATGTCCTTTTATTCTTTTTAAGGAATCAGTCAAATATGTTCTTTTTTGGTTTTGAGTGTATTGTGTTCATCACCAATATGCAAGAAAAAAGCATCTGTAGTGTATTATTAAACAGCAGATTTTTTATTTCTGTCTACAGATCCATGTCAAGATGTCCACTGTCGAGAGAAAGAGACATGCCACTTTGAACATGACAATGCCGTGTGTGTGCCCCTATACACCGGCACCTGCTGGGCATGGGGCGATCCGCACTATCACACCTTTGATGGCTATGAATATGACTTCCAGGGCACCTGTAAATACGTCTTGTCTAAGACCTGTGGGAATCTGAGCGGACTGGTGCCCTTCTCTGTGACAGGGAGAAATGAAAATGGTGGCGACGGTGATTGGTCTTATGTGTATGAGGTGGAGGTTATTGTATATGGCAACACTCTTACCATGGTGAACCATCAGAAGGGACTGATCATGGTAATGAGTTACTAGATATTTTTACTAATATTTTAAAGATACAAACTAAATTCATGATGTAAACAGATCTACTCAGACTGTTTGTCTTTACAGCAGTGCCTTTTTTAGATTAAAACAATCTAAATCAATTATTCATTTCATGAAGTGATAAACACAAATAAGCTTTTATCTTAGTATACATTGTTATTGATAATATAATTTTCATATTTTAATATATTCATTTTGATATAATATTAACTGAATAAAAAAATAAAATAGTACCTGGTTTATCACTTATGTGATTCTGTTAAAGGTCCCATTCCGCATGATCCCATTGTTCAAACTTTAGTTAGTGTGTAATGTTGCTGTTAGAGCATAAATAATACCTGTAAAATTATAAAGCTCAAAGTTCAATGCCAAGCGAGATATTTTATTTAACAGAAGTTCCCTTTCAAAGCCTACAGCGAACGGCTGGCTTGGACTACATCCTGGTACTTCCTGCTATAATTACGTCAGTAGAGCAGTAGAACAGACTAACCTCCGCCCACAAAGAAACGCGAAAAAGGGGGCGCGGTCTTGTTGCTGTCCCACGTGGAGAAGCGGACGGTCGCGTGGAGAAAAGGAACTGTTGCGTTGAGTGTGTTTATCGCCATGTCGTCGAGACGCTGTTATTTTCATCCAGGAGTCAAATCACCTTTGTTTGGCTTTCCCAGGGACGCTGTAGAGATTATTGAACGCATTCATCTCTACGTTAAGAGGCGTGATCTTTCCAACATGCGCTAAGCTGCTGTCGAATCACAACACAGGAACTGCTGGCACGTGCGCTAAGCTGCGGTCGAATTACAACACGGTAAGCGCTGGCACAATCAGAACTCGTTACGTATTTCTGAAGGAGGGACTTTATAGAAAGAGGAAATCACCAGCCGTTTTTAGGACAGTGAAAACAGCGGTACACAGATAAGTACATTGTGTGAAAAATACTGTGTTTTTTTACACGCGAAACATGAACACATGTTATATTGCACACTGTAAACACAATCAAAGCTTCAAAAAAACACGAAGAACGGGACCTTTAAACAGACACAATGTTTAAATGTATTAAAATATATTTTAGATATTTGTTTTTCCAAGAATATTTAGCAATCATTTCATATTTTTAAACGAGATTAATCTTTTAAAATATACTCTAAAAGAGAAATATTTGTATCACTTGGAAATATATTTATTTTCAACTATGCTGTTTCTTACTTGTATTTACTGTGTGTTTTAAATATATTGATATTCAACTTTTTGTTTCTGTGTGAAACATAACTGTTTTGTTTTAATATTTAAATATTTACCCACTTTAATAATAATAATCAGGAATCATAAATGTAAATGTATTATTTACATTACATTACATTGCTATAGAATAGAATAGAATATAATAGAATGGAATGGATCTTTATTGTTAACTGGGGTGTAAATTTGTCTTTGGCACACTAAAGCACAGAACAACAACTTAATAAACAGACAGGTAGTCATAACACAATATTAAAGTAATAAAATAATAATTGAAATAAAAATAATAATAATAAATGTCTCTTATTTCTTCTGTCAGGTGGACGGTTTGGTGTTTAATCTTCCACTTGATCTTCATGATGGCCATGTGAGAGTGCGAGAGAGTGGCAATGCTGTGCTTTTGGAAACTGATTTTGGACTGCGCGTCTCTTATGACTGGATTCCCAACTGGAATTCAGAGTTTAACCGGCCTCTGCCCAGTAGTAACTCAAGGGTTTACCTGCATCTGCCCAGTAGTTACTATGGAGTTGTGTGTGGCCTGTGTGGAAATTTCAATGAGAATGCTGAAGATGAGCTGATAGGTCCTGCTGGAAAGCTTCTGCCAAGTGTGTCTCAGTGGGCAAAGAGCTGGATGGTTAAAGACAACGGCACACCTGGATGTCATAATGGCTGCGAGACCGACTGCCCTGTTTGCTCTCCTGACATACATGCTCTGTATGAAACGGACGCCTTTTGTGGTGCCCTGACGTCTACAGCTCTGAGTGTCTTTAATGCATGTCATGCTAAAGTGAACCCACAGGCCTTCCAGCGAAGCTGTGTGTATGACTTGTGCTTCAATAACGGAGACCAAATAATTCTCTGTGAGGCTCTTGAGACCTACGTCGCTTGGTGTCGTCAAGAGGGCGTCGTTATTACAGATTGGAGAGAGAAATTAAATTGCTGTAAGTTTGCTTAAGCACTCATAAGACACACGTTTGAATACTTGGTCACTATGAAATCAAAATGGACAATTCTTATTTTTCTCATATTTATTCATTATAAATGATATAGCTGTGAAAATATTTCTTTTTATTAATTTTTCTCTTGTAACTACTTCTCTGGTGACGTGTTTGCTGGCGCGAGGCTGGAAAACCTGCCATTTTGAATAAACAACAACAATCCATTAATTTCCAGTGGAAAAAATCAAGACCGCCCTAGTTGTACTAGAAGCCATTCTACTCATACATCACAATAGGGAAGAAAAGACTATCATAACTTGGGTTTTATGCTGACTTTAACCCTCTACATTGCAAGTAAATCTCACACTAGACGACTAAATGTCTATCCATTAACCACTGGCTAATACATTTTTGCATTTAACTCTCCAATTAGAAGCTAAGAATAAGTTTAGCACAAATATATTTATACTCGCCTAAACTTGAGTGTTTGAAAGCCAAGCAGCAATCGTATAGGCTAGTGCTCACCTATTACATGAGCCGAGCATCTTATCAAACATGCTATAATAATATGATTATTATTATTATGTATTATTAGTACAATCCGTAGTAGTATTAGTTCATTAATATTGTTATATTTTTATAGACATATTGAATGACCAATAATGTGTCAAGCATCACTAACAGCCCATAAGTTTGTGCAAAAAATGCTTGATTTACTGTTATGCTTTCGAATAAGTCTGGCGAGTAAACAAAAACTGTACATTCCAGTGCTGATTCTGTTGTCAAGGTTTGCATAGAAGGTTGCTTAACTTTAACCATGATCCTCTTCTTCTTCAACAGCTATGAGCTGCCCTCCAAACAGTCATTATGAGGCCTGTGCTTCTCCTTGTCCAGTAACGTGTCCGTACCCAGATCAGCAACATTATTGCACTGACACCTGTGTGGAAGCCTGTGTTTGTGACCGCGGTTTTGTCCTTAGCGCTGGTGCTTGTGTGCCCACCAATCAATGTGGCTGTACTTTCGAAGGTGCCTATTACCAGCAAGGCCAAACATTCTGGGCCGATGATCAATGTCATCGGCTTTGCGAGTGTGACCGTAACTTGAGAGTCGTGGTGTGTCGTGAATCGTCCTGCGCCTCTGGTGAAAGCTGCTCAGTCCTTAATGGAAGACGCAGCTGTCAGCCAATGAGCTCTGCCGTATGTGTAGCGTCAGGAGACCCACATTACCACACGTTCGACGGACTCCGTTTTGACTTCCAGGGCACGTGTGTGTATCAGTTGGCGGCCCTGTGTATTAATAAAGAGGGTCTTGTACCTTTTAATGTGACCGTTCAAAATGAACATCGTTGGAGCAGAGCAGTGAGCTTCACTAAAACTGTCAATGTGTCTGCGAATGGATTCACCATCACGATGACCAGAGAACATCCATATCAAATACTGGTGAGTACACAGTATACACTTACACACCTTATATACACTAGTGGGGTTGAGAACCGTTCTTGTTCAGAATTAGTTTCATTAAAAAAAAATGTTGTTTGGTTCTATCAATGATTCACGCACTTGCATTCAGAGCATTTTAGTAAGAAATACCATGCTTTTATTTTGTTCAACGTGTTTTGCTCTAATTATATCACAAAACAGACTAGTGAAGTCCAGTTGCAAAACAAATAACACTTACATCTTTTAATTAATCAAATATAAACAGAATAACTAGTAAAGTCCAATTCCCAAGTGTAGTATGATTCACACATTCACATACTTCCCTACTATTGTCACGATCACAAATAGTGGAGGACTACAGGACTACATTTCCCACATCACTCTCTACCCGGACTTCCTTCCTGATTACATCCACCTGAACCCCATTACCTTGTTAGCTCACACTTTATTAGCCTGGTCATGTCTGTCATTCATTGCAAAGTCTTGTTTGTTGTAATACTGCATTTCTGAGAGTTTTCCCTGGTTTCTTGTCTCTTGGTTTTGGATTACCCTTTTGCCTATCTGTCTTGTCTGCTTGCATGTGTATGACCTTTTGCCAGTTTCTTGACTAAGATTGTGGATTATCCTTTAATAAAGCTGCGTTTGGATTCTCAGCCTTTGCGTCTCAGAGCAGAAGACTTTGCAATGAATGAATGAGATAACCAGGTTTATATAGGGTGAAGTAAACAGGGTAAAGAGACACAGGTGGATGTAATCAATGAGTGCTGATGAGTCCGGGCAAAGGATTATGGGAGATGTAGTCCTTGATGGAGTGAGTGTCCGGGGTGGAGTGCCCTCAGGTGGTAATCAGGGGTACTCTCACTGGTGATCGTGACAACTGTGGCCCTGTCCCAAATGGCACCCTAAACCCTCACAGTCTTCCTCTGAGTCTGCACTTTCACGACATAATGCCGCTTTGACTGCCGGGAAGAAGTCCACTGCGTAGCTCGCACCAGTGCGGGCTCGGCAGAAGTGCGCATCGAGGGCGCATATCAACCTCAAAGAGGCGATCGCGAGCACCCTTCTGAGACCTAAAATGACATATGGGACACCCTGCGGTCTCGTGGACTTAACGGACACGCGCACGCAGCGGTCATTGTAAGTCCACAAGACCGAAAGTGCACATGAAGTGTGCCATTTGGGACAGGGCCTCTATAGTAGGCAGAAAACAGTATGTGACAAAAGAAGTATGTTGAAATTCACAGTACTCATAAAATAGTAGGCAAAAAGTACCTGGATGTCCTACTTCTTCCAGCGAGATTCTGAAGTGTGCATACAATGGACACTTTACTATCCCATGAGGCAACAGGAGAGGATTTGTGAATGGAGGTGAAGTGACATAACTGACGCTGGTAGATCACATGATAATCACAACATGGCAAATGTAGTACAGTGTATCCGGAAAGTATTCACAGCGCTTCACTTTTTCCACATTTTATGTTACTGCCTTATTTCCAAATTAATTAAATTCATTATTTTCAATATCCCATAATGACAACGTGAAATGTTTTTTTTTTTTTTTTATCTTTGCAAATTTATTAAAAATTTAAAAATTAAAAAGTCCATACATAAGTATTCACAGCCTTTGCCATGACACTCAAAATTGAGCTCAGGTTTGATTGAACATCTCTGGAGAGATCTGAAAATGCTGTGCACCGATGCTCCCCAACCAACCTGATGGAGCTTGAGAGGTCCTGCAAAGAAGAATTGGAGAAACTGCCTAAAATAGGTGTGCCAATTAAGCTTCATACAGCATCATAATCAAAAAGACTTGAGGCTGTAATTGGTGCCAAAGGTTCTTTAACAAAGTATTGAGCAAAGGCTGTGAATACTTATGTACATGTGATGTACATGTTTTGTTTTTGTTTTTTCATTTTGGAATAAGGCTGTAACATAAAATGTGTAAAAAGTGAAGCACTGTGAATACTTTCCAGATGCACTGTACGTCCAGATTACATTCATACTATATAGAGCATACTTTTTAGCAGTCGTGAAGTAATTACTTGATCAAAATAAGTACATACTCACAGGGTATGCGATTTTGGACGCAGCCTCTGATCTGGTTCTTTTTAGTGAATCAAATCCATACAACGCAAACAATGTGGTTCAATTCCTGAAACAGAGGCTCTCATGAGTCGATATGTTTTAGTGAATCAAAAACATTCAGTGAGACCATTAAAAAATATGATTCCCTAAAAAATAACTCTTTGAGCTGGTTCTTTTTAGTTGTATAGCACTGCGTTATTTTGCAGTTCAACCTACAATTAGTCAATGATTTTTGTCAGTAGAATTTTTTTAAAATAATGAAATATGATACCATATTTTTAATTTGTTTTGCATTTTTATAAAATATTAAAGGCCAATTGTTGGTTCCCTTTCGTTCAGTCACTACGACGTACGTTAGTGACTAACGAATGGGGGTTTCGCTTAGAAGCCAATCATCTTCATCGTATTCAACAGCGCCCAATGGCAGTGCCAATGCCATGGGCATGCGGAATTTGCATGCGTAACTCCGCCCCACCTCGTGGGTATATAAGGAAGTACGCTGCGAACATCGCATTATGTTTCTGCTTTGGAGCCAAGAGGATCTCTTCACTCCTACAAGCCTGATCTGAGTCATCGACAGCTTTCGAGACGAGCAGCTTTCCAGAGGCGTTGGTGTTACGGCGCGTTCCAGTGATCATCATACTGCCTGCCTGCTGATCTGCGCAGTGGTCCGCTAGACAGCTGGTGTGTGGTCCCTGGGCGCTTCGGCGTTCTCTGCGAAGCTTCCTCTCATAAAAGAGCTTACACGTGACGCGTCCTTTTCAGGATGTCTCGTCCGTGTACTTCTGGGTGTGGTCGGTTGCTTTCCTCTTCTGATGGGCACGAACACTGTCTGATATGTTTGGGCTTTCAGCATGCTCAGACAGCGTTCGCGGATGAGTCATGTTCTCACTGCGGGAACATGACCATCGCAATGTTGCGGTCAAGACTCCATGACCTTCGTACTGAAGTGAGAGTCCCCTCTACCACACCCCGATCTACTGAGTCCCAGAGGCCCAGTACTTCGGCTGGTGGTCAGGGTGACTTGACGGTTACGGTGTGGAACAAAGCCCCGACGCTCATGCCTCGGGCCACACCCCCGTCTTGCACATTGCAACCCGCGAGTGTTCAGATGCAGATCGCGGGGCCGGCTCCGGCCCCCCCGCGCATCTCATTTGGCGCTCCAGAGGAGGATGCGATGTCGATCACCGCATCACAAGGTGGGCTCGAGTCCTCTGGAGATGACGACTCGGCTGTGCTGCCGCCCTCGGGCGTGCCAGCATTGCCCGAGTCAGATCCAGAGCTGACAGCCATGTTGTCTCGGGCAGCCGCGAGTTTAGGGATCGAGTGGAACCCTCCACCCTGTCCCGAACGCTCAAGGCTCGATGATTGGTTTTTGGGGGCTCGCGCTGACACCCGTCAGTCCTTGCCCTCAATACCTTTCTTTCCCGAGCTGCATGAGGAACTCACGCGGTCCTGGAAGTCCCCGTTGTCTTCCCGTGACCGTTCACTGACTTCCTCCGCCTTCTCCGTCCTCGATGGGGCGGCAGCTAAAGGGTACACTGGGGTCCCTCCAGTTGAACGTTCTGTTGCGATGCAACTGTGTCCTCAGAGCGCTTCAACCTGGCGTGGTGATCCTAAGCACCCCTCCAAAGCCTGTCGATTCACATCAACCTTGGTGGCGAAATCGCACAGAGCCGCGGGGCAGGCTGCCGCTTCGCTGCATGCCATGGCGATCCTCCAGGTCTACCAGGCCAGGATCCTCAAGGACATGCACGAGGGTGGAGTTGATCCGGGGCTCTTAAATGAGCTGCGTGCCGCCACCGACCTCGCTCTCCGGGCGACGAAGGTGACCGCACGCTCCCTGGGTCAAGTGATGTCCACAAATGTGGTCCAGGAGCGTCACCTGTGGCTGAACCTGGCCGATATGCGGGACACCGAGCGAACCCGGTTCCTCGATGCCCCCATATCCCAGGCCGGCCTCTTCGGCGGGGCGGTTGAGGACTTCGCCCAACAGTTCTCAATCGCCCAGAAGCAGACTGAGGCTATTAAGCACGTACTGCCCCGGCGGCCAGCTGCTGCCTCCACCCCGCCGCCGGCGCAGTCAACTCAGTCTGCTCCACGCCGAGGACGCCCTCCTAAGGCTCCCGCCCCTCCCACCCGGTCCAAGCAGCAGCCTTCACCCGGGCCGGGTCGCGGAGGAAGCCGTAGGAAGGCGTCCAAGTCCCCTCAGGCCGCCCCGCGCCCCGCTAAACGCCAGGCCAAGCGGCGCTCCTGAGACGGACGGCTCAGGGATGGGAAATTCTTTCGAGGAGATGGTAGCAGGACCACTCCTTCCCCCGGTGGAGGGCCGGGGGAGAATCCTTTGTTCAGCTGCTGGCCCCCGGGTCAGCAGCACCCTATGTTGGTCAAAGAAAGAATTAACACTCCCATCCCTGAGCCCACAGAGTCCGGTGATGACGGTGCGCGCCACCCACGGGTCCCGCCACTCGCATCCCACTCTGTCGCCAGCCTCCTGGCAGAGCAGACCCCAGTGGAACGCTGGTCCTTCCCTGGTCTCCTCTGTCAGGACGCAGCTGTCAACCGTGCCCCCGCACCGGGACGCCCCACAGCCTCCCATGTCCGGGCCGGTGACGCTGCATCGCTGCAAGCCCACACCGGGTACGTCTGTACACCGTATGACCCCGCTGGTGCAGTTTCTGGATGTCTGGCTTCAGCTTCCAGGGCTGTCCCGCTGGGTCGAGCGGACCGTCAGGCGCGGCTATGCGATTCAGTTCGCACGGGTTCCTCCCTGCTTCCAGGGAGTCCGTTCCACCATGATCGGGGCCAACGCCCCCGTCATGCGAGCGGAGATTGCCACCCTACTGGCGAAGGGTGCGATCGAACCTGTCCCTCCAGCCGAGATGAATTGCGGGTTTTACAGCCCGTACTTCATTGTACCCAAAAAGACCGGTGGGCTACGGCCAATCCTGGACCTGCGCATCCTGAACCGTTACCTTCACCGGTTTCCGTTCAAGATGTTGACAGCGAAACGCCTTTTCGAATGCGTTCGTCCTCACGATTGGTTTGCAGCGATCGACCTGAAGGACGCCTACTTCCATGTCTCCATTTTGCCTCGACACAGACCGTTCCTACGGTTTGCTTTCGAGGGGCGGGCATATCAGTACGCAGTTCTACCATTCGGGCTATCTCTGTCCCCTCGCGTCTTTACGAAGATTGCCGAGGCAGCCCTTGCGCCCCTTCGGCAGCACGGGGTCCGCATCCTGAACTACCTCGACGACTGGCTCATACTGGGTCCCTCTCGAGAGCAGGTTTGCGGACACAGAGATCTGGTGCTCCATCACCTAGCCCGTCTGGGCCTTCGGGTCAACTGGGAGAAGAGCAAACTTTGCCCCGCGCAGAGGATCTCTTTTCTCGGTATGGATATCGACTCGGTCGCCATGTGCGCGCAGCTTTCGAGCGAGCGCGCGCAGTCTCTGCTGACTGCCCTTCGACAAGTCGAGGGCCAGAGTGCGGTTCCACTGAAACATTTTCAGAGGCTCCTGGGGCATATGGCATCTGCAGCCGCGGTAACGCCGCTCGGATTGCTTCATATGAGACCGCTTCAGCACTGGCTACGCGATCGAGTCCCGAGATGGGCATGGCGGTCTGGCACGCTCCGGGTCCCAGTGACTCGGGCCTGCTTACAGACACTCACCCCGTGGTCGAACCTCAAGTTTCTACGGACCGGAGTGTCCTTAGAACGAGCTTCCAGGCATGTTGTTGTGACAACAGATGCATCATCCACGGGCTGGGGTGCCATGTGCAATGGACAAGCAGCCGCGGGCTCCTGGACAGGACCCCAGCGCCTTCTGCATGTCAATTGCCTCGAGTTACTGGCTGTACGGTTCGCCCTGCACCGCTTCCGAGCGTTGCTGAAGGGTCAACATGTGCTAGTCAGGACAGACAACACGGCCGTAGTAGCGTACATCAACCACCAGGGCGGTCTACGCTCCCACCGTATGTCTCAACTCGCCCGCCATCTCGTTTTGTGGAGTCAGAAGCGCCTGAGGTCCCTTCGTGCTGTCCACATCCCTGGAGACCTGAACTGTGCAGCCGACGAGCTGTCACGGTTTCAGCCTCTCCCCGGAGAGTGGAGACTCCACCCCCAGACGATCCAGCTGATATGGGAACGGTTCGGCGACGCACAGGTAGATCTGTTTGCCTCCCAGGACTCTTCCCATTGCTCCCTGTATTATTCCCTGACCGAGGGCACCCTCGGCACGGATGCACTGGCGCACAGCTGGCCGTCCGGGCTACGCAAGTATGCGTTTCCCCCAGTGAGCCTTCTTGCACGGGTACTGTGCAAGATCAGGGAGGACAAGGAGCAGGTCGTCTTGGTCGCCCCGCTTTGGCACGGCCAGACCTGGTTCCCAGAACTCTTACTCCTTGCGACAGCCCCTCCCTGGCCTATCCCTCTGAGACCAGACCTTCTGACTCAGAGACGGGGCACCTTTTGGCACCCGCGTCCAGCGTTCTGGAAGCTCCACGTGTGGCTTCTGGACGGGACACGGCAGGTTTGAGTAGCCTTCCACCTGCGGTGGTCGCTACCATCACTTCCGCTAGAGCTGAGTCTACGCGACGTCTCTACGCGTTGAAGTGGAACCTCTTCGTCACATGGTGCTCTTCCCGCCAAGAAGACCCCTGGAAATGCCCGATCGGGTCCGTGCTATCGTTTCTCCAGGAGGGGGTGGAGCGAAGGCTGTCTCCCTCCACCCTGAAAGTGTACGTGGCCACAATATCTGCCTACCACGATCTCCTGGGAGACAAAAAGGTAAGTCAGCACGACCTGGTCATCAGGTTCCTGAGGGGAGCGAGGAGACTGAATCCTCCTCGCTCTCCTCTCGTTCCCTCTTGGGACCTCTCAGTAGTCTTAAGTGCTCTGCAGAGGCCTCCCTTTGAGCCTTTGCGGTCGGCCGAGATTAAGTTCTTGTCTATGAAGACGGCTCTGCTGACCGCATTGGCCTCGCTTAAGAGGGTCGGGGACCTGCAAGCATTTTCGGTTGACGAAGCGTGCCTGGAGTTCGGGCCGGCTAACTCTCACGTGATCCTGAGACCCCGGCCCGGATATGTGCCCAAGGTTCCTACCACTCCGTTCCGAGATCAGGTGGTGAACCTGCAAGCGCTGCCTTTGGAGGAGGCAGACCCAGCCTTGGCATTGCTCTGTCCAGTACGCGCTCTCCGCGCCTACGTAGACATGACGCAGTGTTTCAGGACCTCAGACCAGCTCTTTGTCTGTTATGGTGGAGAGCGGAAGGGAAGTGCTCTCTCAAAGCAGAGGTTGTCTCACTGGGTGGTGGACACCATTGTTTTGGCTTACCAGCAGCAAGGTCGACCATGTCCCCTTGGTGTGAGGGCACACTCCACCCGGAGTGTGGCCTCCTCTTGGGCTCTAGCGCATGGCGCCTCGCTAACAGACATCTGCAGAGCTGCAGGCTGGGCGACACCCAACACATTCGCCAGATTCTACAATCTCCGAGTGGAGCCAGTGTCCGACTTTGTACTCGCCCCCCCGAGGGGCCGGTAATGGACCACGCTCAGGTGTCTTCGCTTGCTCGCCATTCCACTCCCATGACTGGATACGTGCGATATTTTCCTCAGGTGAGCTCCCCGAGAGCCCTGAGCTCCTCCAGCACTGTCGACGCCGACATCAGTTCAGTCTGCCCTTTCGAGCCCAGACCCTCATGTCCGGCCAGGTGCTCCGTGTGCATGGTTCCCCTCTGGCGACCCCCACACGAGTATTCCCACCGTAAGCCTCCTCAGTGAGCAGGTGTCTTTCCCTTGGCAAGTCCCTGCCACCCCTAGGGTTAAAAATCCACCTTCGGCTGGTACCCTAGAGATCTTCCATATGCAACCCTCAGCGGGTCATATGTGTATTCTCTAAGTCCTCCCTACGGTAGGCATCTTGGCATTTCCTCACTGGGATATGCTTCCCAGTGTACCTTGGTAATCCTGTGATAAGTGGGAGTCCTAGGGCCTTAAGTGGCGGGATCTCACACTTACGCAGGGCACTGGTTGACAGCTGAGTGGCGCTGTTTTACAGGTTCCCCCATTCGTTAGTCACTAACGTACGTCGTAGTGACTGAACGAAAGGGAACGTCCGGTTACGTATGTAACCCTCGTTCCCTGAGGAGGGAACGGAGACGTACGTTTCCTTAGCCACGTCAGCTGTGCTGCCTGGAACGCTAGGAGTTCAGTCTTGGCTCCTGCAGCAGTAACATAATGCGATGTTCGCAGCGTACTTCCTTATATACCCACGAGGTGGGGCGGAGTTACGCATGCAAATTCCGCATGCCCATGGCATTGGCACTGCCATTGGGCGCTGTTGAATACGATGAAGATGATTGGCTTCTAAGCGAAACCCCCATTCGTTAGTCACTAACGTACGTCTCCGTTCCCTCCTCAGGGAACGAGGGTTACATACGTAACCGGACGATTTCTCCAATGTGGAAAGTCATTAAAATGTCAAAGCTGACAGATTTATTAATAATTTATTTAATCCAGTTAATTTTTCTTCAAAAATACGAAAAGAATCATTAATGGAACTGTTGGAATTGGAACTGAAATGGTTTCTCTAGTCTATACACTGTTTAAACACTTTGAACCATTTAAAAATGAACAATATATCACTTTTGTGATGGTAACCAAATGTGTTTTATTCTCTCTTTAGTTTGATGGCCAGCTAGCAGAACTTCCCCTTTTGATGCAAGATGTGTTAATAGTTTTCCGCAGTGGTAACACTGCTGTGTTGAAGACAAACTTTGGTCTCCAGGTGACCTTTGACTGGTCAAGTGTGGCGACGGTCTCTTTGCCTAAAAATTACAGCGGTGCGGTGTGCGGCCTTTGTGGGAACTTCAACGGTATTGTTAAGGATGACTTTGTAATGCGGAATAGTATGATAGCACCCAATGCCAGTAGTCTGGGACAAAGCTGGCAGGTTGCCGCAACACCTGAATGTTCATCAGACGATTGCCTTGGCATTGAATGCTCAACCTGCCCTGCGACCCAGAGGGAGAACGCCCGGCGCTATTGTGAGATCATCACAAACCAGACAGGACCTTTCCGAGAATGTCATGCCCAGATTGATCCCGAATCTTACATAGAGGATTGCATATTCGACACCTGCCAGTTCCAAGGACATCAGGCTCTGTTGTGTTACGCGGTGGCAGCCTATGCTTCTGTATGTCAGAGTCAAAGTGTCACAGTTCACCCGTGGAGAAATGCTACTTTCTGCCGTAAGTAATTAACTTATTTTTTTTGTTGGTCTTTAAGTGCCTCTATTATGCTTTTTAATTTTGTTTTGGAGGATTCCAACAATAGGTTTACATGCAGGCAAGATCATAAAACACTTTAATGTTATCATACTATATACGTTGCACATCACATGTGACTCACACGAGTCTGAAAACAGTTAGTTTGAAGATTCATTCCCTCTAAACCCCTCCTTTCCGGGAGCCGACTCTACTCTGATTGGCCAGACAGCCCAGTCTGTTTTGATTGGTCCACCACTTAGAGCGAGTGTTTTTCCATATAAATTCCATAGTCCCCAGAGTCCTCATCCTTGCGTGCAAAGTGATTCACAGCGTTGAAAAAGCTTCTCTCTCGGCATGTCAACAAAATAAACCAAACTCTTTCAAGCCTCAGCTACAACTACAGTGTTTGAGGGTCAAAGTAGACGTTGTTCGCAGGCAGCCAATGGAGACCATAGACTGGCATTATGCAAATCTGCTACATTGTTAGGTATGTAACAGGAAGGAGCAGTTCCTACCGCAAATTCTAAGTATGTCTTATTATTTGTAATTGCATTTTATTAACAGTTCCAATTATAAGTTTAATGTTGTTCTACGATATGAAATCGTATCTAAAATGTATTAAGATTACAAAAAAACAAACATAGCACTCTGAAACGTCCTTTGAAATCCATGCTTGCTATCCTCTTGTTTGTTAACATTCTCAAGTCTGAATCAGGCTTGAATTGGTTTGAAATTGACGGCATCCTTAATATTTACATCTGAGTATAGCTCGCTGTTATGGTAAGGTGCGTGACTTTTCCCGAACACACGAACAGTGGCGCCAATCACAACGCACTGGGCCAGATAACCAATCACAGCACATTTGAGCCAGACTGGGGAGACGTGCTGTAATAATGTAAAATATTTAAAAAATGTTTTTGAACAATCAAGCATGAAAGCATATTCTAGTACACCCCAAAAACAAAAACAAGACTTAAAAAAAAAAACGTAAAAGGGCATAATAGGACCACTTTAAGAGACAACTTTATTTGTTTTGCACATTGATATTTGAAACTTTGCAGAGCTTTTACATTTACATTTACAACAGCTACACTGCACAGTACATGAAAGGTAATATTCGAAAAAGCATAATAGGGCACTTTAATCTGTGTGTTTGATGAAAGCAGAATGAAACCGTTTAAATAACTGAGAGAACCATTTACTTCATTTCTGAATGAACAAATCGAATGAATGAATGACTCAATGACTTACTCAATTAGACATGTATTGCCAACTACTGGCAGTTTTGTAGTTTCTTATTTGGAGTATAATTTAATAAAAAATAATGTTGTATTTCCATATTAATAAAAAAACAAAAACATTAAAGGTATAGTTTACCCAAAGATATTTCTTTCTGAAGCTACTTTTTGTATGTCTATTTTAGTTTTTACACAATAATGACTTTAAATTATCTTTTGGGGATTAATT
Organism: Gobio gobio; assembly: GCF_949357685.1. Lineage (NCBI taxonomy): Eukaryota > Metazoa > Chordata > Actinopteri > Cypriniformes > Gobionidae > Gobio > Gobio gobio. The sequence goes on from NC_137114.1 coordinate 22,659,593, forward strand.
TGTGATTTAATTAAATTAATTAGACCCACATTGTGTAATTAATTCGATTAAAAATCGCTTGACAGTCCTATTGCTTTATTTTTTTTCCACTTTTAATAATAGTACTTGAACTTATTTCACTTAGTTGCCAAGGACAAAGTTAATTGTAAATTTACAAAAATGTACAATTGTCATTTAATGTCGTCATTTGAATGCTGTTCCAAACATGTATGCCTTTCTTTTTTCTGAGGAACTTAAAACATATTTAAGTATGTCATTGTTTTGTTTGCCCATACAGTGCAAGTCACTTGCTTGGTTACCAAAATTCTTCAACATATCTTTTCATAAACGTTTAATTTTTGGGTGAACTGTCCTTTTTAAGTTTTAAGTGTTTCATCTAATTTTGCCAAAAACTATTTTTCATAGTTTTAGTGAACATGTATGCATTATCCAAAAGTGATTTACATTGTATTTAAGGTACACATTTGATCAGTTCTTGCTTTTCTCTGCGAATCAATTCCCTGACCTTGCTGTTGCCATGCTCTAATGTTAAAAATAACACAGCTCAAAAGACAAAAAATGACTGAAATTAAAATGAACACTGTCTCCATTCTGTCTATCACAGCTCCGTCCTGCCCACCCAACAGCCACTACAACCCCTGTGCACCAGGTTGTCCCGAGACATGTGTTAATCTCTCTGAGCACAACTGCAGCAGACCCTGTGCTGGGGCCTGCCAGTGTGATAATGGATACATCTTGAGCGGCCAAACCTGTGTGCCACAAGCAGAATGTGGCTGCCTCTATCAAGGGCGTTATTACAAGAAACACCAGATGTTTTACGTCCATGAGCAGTGTTTGGAGGTCTGCAGGTGTGGTGAAAACGGAACCGTTTCCTGCCAGACATCAAGTTGTGGCTTAGGGGAAGCTTGCAGGGTGGTGAATGGAGTATTAGGATGCCACCCTGTCGGTTACGGAAGATGTCTCGCCACTGGTGACCCTCATTATTATTCTTTCGATGGCAGGAGGTTTGACTTTCAAGGCACATGCACTTATACACTTGCTAAGGTATGTGATCGGATCAGAGGACAGCTGATGGATTTTTCTGTGGACACCATGAACGAGCAGATCAGAAACACAGGGGTTTCTGTCATCAAGAACTTGACTGTGACTGTCTACAACTTGACAATTAGCATCAGACGAGGTGAACGCCAGAGAGTCATTGTAAGTGTTCATATAGTTTGGCCTCAGTAAGAAATTATTATTAAAGCATTACAGTTTTTACTATATTTTTCATTAAACATTTTAAGCTTAAGAGACAATCTTACCGATCTCAAGCTTTTGAACAGTAGTGTATATACTGCTGTATAAAATAATGCATACATATGTAAAATTAAGATAAAATATTAATAAATGATTAATAAGTAACCAATATGAAAGAAACTAATAATAGAAAATAAAATACATAATATATGCTGATGTTTCACAATCACATAGTGGTTTGCACTTATTTCTACTTCTTAAATTTTAAGGAGAGAAGTGAAGCTGATATCATGTTTGTTGTTGGTTCTCTTTAACAGGTAAACAACGAGTTTGTCAACCTCCCTTTATCACTTGGTCATCAAGTCACCGTTAACCTGGTTGGTTTCAATGTCATAGTGCAAACTGATTTCGGCTTGAGAGTTCTGTATGATGCCAATTACCATGCAGAAGTCCATGTACCCTCAAACTATCAAGGCAGCATGTGTGGCCTGTGTGGCAACTACAATGGCATCCCAGCCGATGACTTCTTGTTGCCCAATGGGACCCAAAGCTCCAGTGTAGATGCGTTCGGACAGGCGTGGGCATTGCCGGCAACTGGTGTTCAATGTGGAGGCAGAGATTCCCTGAAGCAGTGCAATGAGGCCGAAGCCGAGAGATACCGCAGAGATGATGCCTGTGGCCTTATGGCAACTGCTGCTGGTCCCTTCAGTGCTTGCCGTGCTTTGGTGAATCCTCAGCCCCATGTGATTAACTGTGTATTTGACATGTGTATTATGGATGGAGACAGAGCCATGCTATGTCAAAATCTTCAGAATTATGCCATTATCTGCCAACAAGCAGGGATACAAATCATGCCATGGAGAAATAGTTCATTCTGCCGTAAGTTTGTAAAGCTAAACTGCATATAACTCTCTCTCTCTCTCTCTCTCTCTCTCTCTCTCTCTCTCTCTCTCTCTCTCTCTCTCTCTCTCTCTATATATATATATATATATATATATATATATATATATATATAGTAAATAAACTACATTTTAAAAGTTAAAAAATAACTTTCATTCAATAAGGATGCATTGACAGTATAGATATGTATAATCTTACAAAAGATTTTTATCTCAAATAAATGCTGTCCTTTTGAGCTTTCTGTTTATTAAAAAATCCTGAAAAAAAATACATTTCCACAAAAATTGTAACTGTTTTCAACATTGATAATAATAATAAATGTTTCTTGAGCAGCAAATCAACATATTATAGTTATTTCTGAAGAAACGTATTTTCAAAACAGTAAAAATATATATTTCTCGAACTCCAAACTTTAGTGTATATATAGCCTCTGATATGATGCATTGTATTAATATATATTTTTGCATTTTCTTTCTTTAAGCGGCCGATTGCCCAGCTAACAGTCACTATGTACAGTGCTCTAATAACTGTGTCAACACCTGTGCCAGCCTCAGTGGGTCCGTTAACAGCTGCCCAAATATTTGCATGGAAGGCTGTCAGTGTGATGAAGGTTTTCTCTCCAATGGGGATAACTGTGTGTCTGTGGGAGACTGCGGATGTGTCCATAATGGCAAATACCTAAAGGTGGGATTTATTCTGCATTTGTTAAATCCATAATTGATTATTTCTGTCTGATAAGAGCTTCTTAAAAAAAATTGCTACAAACCTTTGTCACAGATTCTATGATTCTCCAAATTAAATAGCAGCCATTTTAATGTATTTTTATAAATTGTTCCATAAATCCATTATTCAGTGTCTTTTTATTACTGACAGGTACAATTTCTGCAGAATAATTATAAATAATATCATCCCTCAAATATATATATATATATATACTGTATATACACTCTAAAAAATGCTGGGTTAAAAATAACCCAAGTTGGGTTGAAAATGGACTAACCCAGCAATTGGGTTGTTTTAACCCAGCGATTGGGTTGTTTTAAGCAAACATTTAACCCAACCGGTTTAACTGGGTTAAAACAACCCAATTGTTGGGTTAGTCCATTTTCAACCCAACTTGGGTTATTTTTAACCCAGCATTTTTTAGAGTATATATATATATATATATATATATATATATATATATAGTGTGTGTGCTCTGGTATCTGGCACCAAGATGTAAGCAGCAGATCCTTTAAATCCTTTAAGTTGCGAGGTGAGACTTGTTTGTTCAGTACATCCCACAGATACTCGATTGGATTGAGATCTGGGGAATTTGGAGGCCAAGTCAACACTTCAAACTTGTTGTGCTCCTCAAACCATTCTTGAACCATTTTTGTTTTTTGTTATCCTGTTGAAAGAGGCCACAGACACCAGGGAATACCATTTCCATGAAAGGGTGTACATGGTCTGCAACAATGCTTAGGTAGGTGGTACGTGTCAAAGTAACATCCACATGGATGGCAGAACCAAAGGTTTCCCAGAAGAACATTGCCCAAAGCACCACTGCCTCCATCGGCTTGCCTTCTCCCATAGTGCATCCTGGTTCCATGTGTTCCCCATGTAAGCAACGCACATGCACCCGGCCATCCACATGATGTAAAAGAAAACATGATTCATCAGACCAGGCCACCTTCTTCCATTGCTCCGTGGTCCAGTTCTGATGCTCACGTGCCCACTGTTGGTGCGTTCGTTGGTGGACTGGGGTCAGCATGAGCACCCTGACTGGTCTGTGGCTATGCAGCCCCATAGGCAACAAACTGCAATGCACTGTGTATTCTGACCCCTTTCTATCAGAACCAGCATTAACTTCTTGAGCAATTTGAGCTACAGTAGCTCGTCTGTTTGATCGAACCACACGGGCCAGCCTTCGCTCTCCACGTGCATCAATGAGCCTTGGCCGCCCATGACCCTGTCGCCGGTTCACCACTGTTCCTTCCTTGGACCACTTTTGATAGACACTGACCACTGCAGACCGGGAACACCCCACAAGAGCTGCAGTTTTGGAGATGATCTGACCCAGTCGTGTAGCCATCATCAATTTGCCCCTTGTCAAACTCGCTCAAATCCTTACGCTTGCCCATTGTTCCTGCTTCTAACACATCAATTTTGAGGACCAAATGTTCACTTGTTGCCTAATATATCCCACCCACTAACAGGTGCCGTGATGAAGAGATAATCAGTGTTATTCACTTCACCTGTCAGTGTGGCCCTCATAATGTTATGCCTGATCAGTGTGTGTGTTTGTGTGTGTGTGTGTGTGTGTGTGTGTGTGTGTGTGTGTGTGTGTGTGTGTGTGTGATGGTGCAGGGAACTATGGGTAAGCTTTGCTCTGCTCTGTCCTCTTAGGTTGGCGAAGTCTCAGTGACTGACACCTGCGACATGAAGTGTGTGTGTCATTCAGCGGGGGTGCTGGAGTGTGTGAAACAAGCCTGTGCCATAGGAGCCATCTGTGATGTTCAGGATGGCAAACGAGATTGTTACCCTGATCAAGGCTACTGTATATTTGATGCAGATGACCAGTTGCAGTCATTTGATGGTGTAAAGGGGACAGTTGGCCGGCCAGGAGCCTTTCAAATGGCTTTCTTGTGTGATCAGGAGTCTCCTGACTGGTTCCGTGTGGTGTTAGATGCACTTGCATGTGCCAGGAATGACCCTGGAAATGTGACAATGGTCCACGTCTTCTTCCAGGACATGATCATTACAGTCAACAATCGCCGGCACACCTGGGTCAGTGGAATATGTTTTTAAAGATTATAAATATTACATTATTTTTGTTGTATATTAACCATAGTCTTAAAATATTTGATTCAAAGAAATAAAAAGTGCTGGTGATAGACAAACTGTTGAGGAAATATTTATCTCATTGAAACAGGTGAATGGAAAGAAGGTCTCATATCCCTTTATGCCTAATGAGGGGGTGTCAGTCTCATACAGAAATGAGGCTGTGGTCATTGAGAAGATGTCTACCATGAGACTGACTTACTCTGTCACTGAAGGGGTCGTGTTATCCGTAAACGGAGACCTGAGAGACAAAGTTTGTGGTGCTTGTGGCAACTTTAATGGAGACACTGCAGATGATATGATAACTTCTGATGGGAGAAACTCCACTATGATGTATCTGGTTGTATCATCCTGGCAGGCTGAAGACTTCTTTACATGGTAAGTACTTTACATATTATTTTTAACAATGACTAAACATGCTAGTTTACTCACCTTAAGCTATTATAATTGTGCTGCCTTCATCAATGGACATTGCAAAACAAACTCATCACATTCTTCAAATGTAATGTCAATAGCTAACCTGTTACTCCTGATATGCTTTTATTACAGCGATGTGTAACAAACCTGGGAGGAAGATTTTGCTACCACAGAGATTTCTAATAGAGGATTTGTAAATTGTATTTAATTGCACATTGGGGTTTAGAATGACGCTTTGGTGTAAACTGAATGATTCCTACATACTCAGTATGGTTTTAGTCTGATCTTATTTCTGCACTTTTTTGATTTGAGATTATGCACATTAAAATACACATCTGAAATCTACTTCCAAAATTGTGATTTTTTTAATTTTTAATTTTATTTATCCATCTTTCCATCTTGATTAAATATATATGTAGCCACAAAGCCCGGTAGATGGCATCAACAAACAATTCCTTACATTAAACAGTGAAGCCCAACAAACAGTTTTGTTAGCTATTTCGCTGTAAAAACACTTTGGACACTGTAGAAACTTAATTTAGAGGACTATCATTGATACTCATTTACATATGGAAGCCCATTTAATTATGCTTTGGAAAATCAATGCAGTTTAAAAAAGCTTTGAATGGCTTTAAAGGGCTCTGCACAAACGAGGAATAATTTATTTTGCGAAACCATCTGTCATTTTCCACAAAAAAAAAAAGAAATGTATATACTTTTTAACCTAAATTGCTCATCTTGCGCTGCTCTGTCATGCTAGACGTAGGCAGAAGTACCGCCCCCCTGTTTACAAAGTGCACGTGCGAAGACTAATACAAACAGACTTTAGCAAAAAAACATTGACAACAATGTCGGATGAAGTTGGAGATGGAGGTTTTTTTTTGGTAAAGGCCGTTTGTATTAGTCTTTTCGCATGTTCGCTTGGGGCGGTACTTCTGCCTACGTCTAGTGTGACCTTTCCAACATGATTATCCCTGGCGCATCGTGGAGCAGTGCAAGATGAGCAATTTAGGTTAAAAAGTATATATATTTAAAATTTTTGGGGAAAATGACAGATGGTTTCGCTAGGTTGCCATTGAAAACCATCAGAAAAATCCTGGAATGTTTTCCTCAAAAAACTTTCGACTGAAGAAGGAAAGACACCAACACCTTGGATGAGATGGGGGTGAGTAAAATATCAGTACATTTTAATTTTTAAGTTAACTAATCCTTTAAGATGACTCAACAAAAAAAAATGTTTGTATCACAGACAACTTATTTTCAGTTAGTACTAGTAACGTCTCAGTTACGTATGTAACCCTCGTTCCCTGAGGAAGGAACGGAGACGTTACGGTCAAATGACTGACAAATGGGAGTTTCGCTTAGAAGCCTATCATCTTCGAGATCTTAGAAAATGCCCAATGGCGATGAAATGCCATGGGCCTGCGGAATTTGCATAGCGTAACTCCGCGCCACCTCGTGGGTATATAAGGAAGAACGCTGGCAATGACGCATTATGTTACCTGCTGAGAAGCTGAGATCTGAACTCCAGGCCATTTCAGCAGGTAGAGCAGAAGTGGCATAGGGACGTAACGTCTCCTCAGGGAACGAGGGTTGCATATGTAACCGAGACGTTCCCTTTTGTTCAGTCACCCTGAGTTACATCAGTGACTGACGAATGGGGGTCTTAGGGACACACATATGACCCGCGGAGGTGCTGCATATGGAAAAACTCTGGGGTAACCAGCCGAAGGTGGAATTTTTACACTCCATGTGTGTCAAGGGGCTTGCCATGGGAAAGACACCTGCTCAAGGAGGCTTACAGTGGAAATACACATGTGGGGGTCCCATGCACACGGCTGCGCCTAGCCGAACACGAGGGCTGACCGAACAGGCATGCACTCTGGTGTCAGCATCAACAGTGCTGTAGGAGCTCAGGGCTTCAGGGAAGCAAGCTGAGAAAAATATTGCACGTATCCAGACCGTGGAGTGGAATGGCAAGCAAGCAAAGACACCTGAGCCTGTCCATTACCGGCCATTACTTGAGGCGAGTACAAGGGAGGACACTGGCTCCACTCGGAGGTTATAAAACCTGGCGAATGTGTTGGGTGTCACCCAGCCTGCAGCTCTGCAGATGTCTGTCAGCGAGACGGAGTGTGCCCTCACCCCTAGGGGACATGGATGACCCTGCGTCTGGTAAGCCAAGACAATGGGGTCCACTATCCAGTGAGATAACCTTTGCTTGGAGAGAGCCTTTCCCTTCAGCCTCCTGGCCTGCCCCGCAGCTTTGTAGGTCTTCGACACCAAGGTTGATGTGAATCTACAGACTTTGGAGGGGTGCTTTGTGTCGTCACGCCATGTTGAAGTGCTCTGCGGACACAGTTGCATCGCAACAGAGCGTTCAACTGGGGTAGCTCCAGTGTACCCTTTGGCCACGGTCCCATCGAGGGCAGAGAAGGCGAAGGAGACCACTGAACGTCACAGGAAGACAACGGGGACTTCCAGGACCGTGTGACCTCCTCATGCACCTCGGGGAAGAAAGGAATTGGGGGCGGGGCCTGACAGGTGTCAGGGTAAAAAAACTATCATCCAGCCACGAGTGTTCAGGACAGGGCGGAGGGTTCCACTTTAGCCCAAGGCTAGCGGCTGCCCGAGAGAGCATGGCTGTCAGCTCTGGGTCTAACACCCAAAGGCGGCAGCACAGCTGAATTATCATCCTCAAAGGGCTCGAGCCCACCTTGAGATGTGGCGATCGACATCTTGTCATCCTCCGGAGCGCCGTACGAAACAGGCGGGGAGGCAGGAGCCGGACCTGCTGTTTCAGTCTGAACGTTCATTGGTATGCATCCACAAACGCTGCCTGAGCGTGCTGTAAGCCCAAGCACGTCAGGCAGTGATTGTGCCCATCGGAAGATGGCAGAGACTGACCGCACCCAGAAGTGCATGGGCGAGACATCTTGAAAAAGACATGCCGCGTGGAAGCTCTTTTATGAGAGGAAACTCCACAGCAGTACTGAAGCGCCCAGGGAAACACACACCAGCTGGATGCAGACCACTGCACCGATCAGCAGGCAGCCAATGTGCGATCGCTGGAATGTGCCGAAACACCAACACCGACTGGAGAGTTGCTTGTCTCGAAGAAGCTGACAAACTTAGTATCAGGCTTGAGGAATGAAAAGATCCTCTTGGCTCCAAAGCAGAAACTTAATGCAACATTGCAAGCGTACTTCCTTATATACCCACGAGGTGGGGTGGGGTGGAGTTACGCTATGCAAATTCCACAGGCCCATGGCATTTCATCGCCATTGGGCATTTTCTAAGATCTCGATGTAACTCAGAGTGACTGAACGAAAGGGAACTAGTATATCTAAGATTTTTTTTTATTTGTATGAGCTTAACATTTTTAAGTGTTCTATTTTAGTGTGTTATTTGTACTGCTACTGTATTAAATATGTAAGACAATTTGGTAACACTTTTTAATAACCGTCATTAATGAATAACTACACAGGAACAAATGAGTAACGCACTATTAACATTCTAGTAACTATTAACTAACAAGAAACTCTGATTAACGAATAATAAGTAATAGCACTCAGGTAAATGTGGTAGTTCACTATTAGCTAATCAGTAACTACTTTTTTTTTCATACCTCTCAGAGAACTACTAAGAACTACTATACAGATTCATAATTAATGAGAGTAATGCATAATATATTAAATGAGTAATATAACAAATCCTTCAGAAGGAATTTAGATCAGTATTCTAAAGTGAAAAGCATGATAACTCTCTAGTAATGACTGAAGTCTTTGTAAGCTTTTGAGATTTTTGTAAGGTTTTGGATAGTAATGACACAAGTGTTAGTACATCATTCAAAATGAAATTACTGAATATTTGGATCATTTTTGTAAAGTGAAGATCATTGTAATCCACTAGTACTAATGACTCAAGTGTTATCAAATCCATCAGAAAGTATTACAATCGAAAACTTTATAAAAACCTCAAAAGTTTACAATGATTTGAGTCATTACTAGGGAGTTATCATGCTTTTCACTTTAGAATACTGATCCAAATAACTAGTAGTTCCTTTAGAAGTAGGCTATGTAGTAACACTTGAGTCATCACTATCCAAAATATACAAAAGACTCAAAAGCGTACAATTATTTCAGTCATTAGAGAGTTATCATGCTTTTCACTTTAGAATACTGATTCAAATAATTAGTAGACTAATTCCTTCTAAAGGATTTGGTAACACTTGAGTCATTACAAGTGGATTACCATTATCATCACTTTAGAATTCATTATACATTATGCATTATTCATATTAATTATGAACCTGTAGTAGTTCTTAGTAGTCCTCCGGGAGATATGAAAAAAATATTGGCTAATAGTGAACTACCACATTCAACTGCTATTACTCACTAATTTGTTAATCAGAATTTATTGTTATTTTATAATAGTTAGTCTAAATAATGCGTTACTCGTTTGTTCCTGTGTTATTCATTATGACGGAACAGTATTCTAAAGTGGTACTCAGAATTCTTCAGTAAAATCCTATGCAGATCGTGAAAATGCATATTAAAATGTTTCTATGGATCTATGTTTTTTAATAGAGTATTGTTTGACATAGGCTCAATAAAACTGAAGTTCAATAGAGAAATGCGTGGTGTCAGTGTGATTGGCAGCTAACCCCAAAAAGGGGTTACTTTCGCTTTTGTTTACTTTCACTTTTATTTTTGAGGCGAGGCGCGTCAGAAACTGGTAGGCTTTTTACTTCACATGTTATAGGCTATTAAAAGAAGCCTATTTTTTTGTTGTTGTTGATAACTTTGATGATAAATTAGGTGACAAACATGTTTTCTCATAAGTACGACCGTGCTGCTAGCTGAGGTTTTAACTTTCGGTTAGGCTACTGCTTGTAAACAAGGAAGGCTACACTGGATGTCTGTGAAAAATACTGTATCACCCTTTTCTAATCCACGTATAATGTTTGTTTTTTTTCCCCCATGATATCAAAGATCTGATTCCATTTACCTGTCAAGAAGGGTTAAAGAGGAGCATTGGAACTGAAGAAAAAATAATAATCATGAGACTACGCAGTTCAAGTAGATCCTCGGGTGAGTAGCCTAGCCTATGACATAAACCCAATTCGGACAGTAGCCTAATGTGGACCTGCCCGTGGCATAGGCGGAATAGGCAAATGCTAGGGGCGCCACGGCAAAATGTATTACTGATACTATTTTATTAATATTAATTCGAAATATAAGCTAACAAATAAAGCGCAAAAAAAAAAAAAAAAAAAAAAAAAAACTAAGTCCCCCGCATCTTCCCGGTCCGCCTCATCAATCTCCCCCCGCAGAGCTACTTGAAGTGCGTCAGAAATAGAACGCGCGATCAGTTTAACGTTGGGAATTTGTTGTGTCGCGTCGCCTCTCGCCGCATCCTACGTAGACAGGATTGCTTTCATTTTTTCTAGGGTGCTTGGCCGCTCGCTCCAGGTGTAGACACAGTGAAAGTTGCCTGGTAATTTATGACGGATGCCCGAATTGTATCAAAAAAGACAGAAGCCCTCTGATGCAGGGAAGGGATACACTGCAAAAAATGCTCTTCTTACTTAGTATTTGTGTCTTGTTTCTAGTCTAAATATAAAAAAATTCTTAAATCAAGATGCAATTATACTAGATTAGTAAAATTACATAAGATATTTTTTCTTGAAAATAAAATCAAAATTAGGTGAGTTGATACTTAAAACAAGCTAAATTATCTGCCAATGGGGTGCCAATTATCTGCCAAAATAATCTTGTTTCTGATTGAAATCTTGTTTCTTGTTTCTGTCCCATACAGAAATAATATAATGTTTCTCACATTTGGCAGATAATTTTGCTTGCTTTAAGCAGAACTTAGATTTTTTCCCCCCAGAAAACAAGAAATAATATCTTGTCATTTTACTAGTAAATATATCTTGATTTAAGAATTTTTAGATATTTGGACTGGAAACAAGAAAAAAAATGCTAAATAAGAAGGGCATTTTTTGCAGTGTAAAGACAGGTAAAGTGATGTAGGCTAATGAATAAACAGTTTTTACTCTACAGTTGTGCAGTTTTAAGGGGACATATTGCAATTTTAAAATGTATTTGCCGAAATTAGTAATTTAAAATAGCAACATTTTATATAAAATTCACATGAAATATCTACATTTCTCAGTTTAATTCATGGTGAAAACATGGTGGTTTTCCCTACTGGGAAAAAAAACACTTTTGCTAGTTCTCAATTAATAGTTTGTGCATGAATGCTAGATGTACTCTTGCTATTTGTGTTTAGGCTGTAATGTGGCATAGGTGCTATTTTTGTATAGTTTAACTATCATCAGCCTTTTTAAAAAATAAAATAATAATAATATCATGAACATAATGACGGGGTAGAATGGACTGGACATCATATAAAACAACAACAATAAAAACATCAATGCATTACAAAAATAAAACAGTAGTAATTCCACAACTTAGACTGATAACATGTAGTGCTAAACCTTGATACAAGGGGCACCAAGTTCAATCTTGCCCAAGGCAGCAAATTAGTCAGGGCCGGCCCTGTGTGGACGCATGTAAAAATAAAATTGCATGGCTTCTCAGTGATAAAACGAATGCATTCAGATGGCGATTTATTCACGGTGCAGGAGCAAGTTTTTTTATCCTGAACCCGGAAACGCGCTGCTTGTGGTCATTCACATGATAAATAAGACTGCTGGTCTAGTGCTGCGTCCTTTTTTTTTTTTAATTGGAAAACATGAAAACAAATTCAAATACCATCAGGAGAATATTAAGAAGCATTCAATAGAAAACATTTGTATGTAAATACAATACAGGACAGAAGTGATGATAATCATATGAAGAGGTACAATTCCTATAATACAATGATAACAAGAGAAGAATAATTAAAATAAAACAAATAAAACAACAAATGAAAGGAGAGAAAAAATCTGTTTGAACTTAATCACAGTCATTAGAGTGGATTTATTTTTTCATATAGTTTCAGAAACCTATCACATTTTTTATTGCTAAACAAAGAGACTTGAGCTGTGAGTCTACCTCAATCAGAAAATGTGAAAAAGTTGGAAGTGCGCCCATCATTTTTTTGTTTATGGATAACATTTTTTACAAACAAATAACATCTTTTAATATGTATTCTTTAGAAATGTTGGCAGAATCAGAGTAAAAACAAAACATATCTTTCTAATTAAAGGTGAACTATGTAGGATTTTTGCAGTCAAATATCCAGAAACCACTAGGCCAGTGTTATATATTTTGTTCAGTTGAGTACTTAGAATATCCCAAATGTTTCCAACTATTTGTAAATCGTGAGAAATTGCTATTTTAACCAAGGAACCGGGACGTGTGAGCTATGCGTGTGAGGCAGTCGCCTGTCGATTGCGTCATATCTGTGTCACCCTCGGTTTCCGGTTTTATTCAGTGAAACACTTTACTCTCACTGCAGTGTGAACAAGTGTCATAGCAGCCGCCGAGCGAACGTCATAACTTCCTTTTCAACACACTCAGATATATCTAATACGATAAACAGAGTTGTGTTACCTCATACTCATGACTGGAAAAGAGGAAGTGGCGCCGGCAACCGTGTCATAATAAAAGTCCCGCCGGCGACTATGCCATAATAACAGTCCCGCTCTTCAATCGCTCCTGCGGCCTTGGTCAGCTCCACAACACTCGGTCCTGCTCTGCTTCACTACAGTAATGTTAATAATCGCATCCATGAACATGATTTCTGCCCGAGTCCTATCCTGACTGTTTTCCACCGGCTGTGAGGTGAAGACCACATGTCCCAAGATTCTGCGCTCAAACATGGCGGCTTCAAACTACGCCTTTGTTTTGAACAGACGACCTCTAGTGGACGGAAAAGTTACATAGTGTAGCTTTAAAATATTGTGCAAAGATGGGAGGTTTGTTTAAATGGGAATATAAATCAGACCAAAACTTCTGAATCACACAAATCACACAATCACACACATAGAATAAATGTATTAATGTTTCATCTTCGTTACCACAAAATGTGCAATCAAGTACTAGGAAAATCAACATATTTGGACACTGTTGAATTGACAGGGTATGTTTTATGCCTTATTTTAAAGCAGCACTGGGTAGGTTTTGCTCTCGGGGTCCCCCTACAGTTGGGAAACAGTATTGACCTCTACTACTGTTGTAAACTCTGTCATCATCCTACATCAGGGGATGCATCGCATGTGCATTTATTGACATGGCAACCATGATAGCCCTGAACACTGCAGGAGTTCACATGCAGGTGTTCTTCTCATAGATGGTTCTGCTTGCGTCGCGTGTGAAATGTCTTCATCGCAGGTAACGTTACAGTGGCATATGTTTCAGCATGTCATATAATATAATTTCATGGGTTTTATTTTTTTTCAAACGCCAAATGATTGCGATGCTCATGTTTACAAGCCAGCGTCATTATAGTAGCCTAGTCTATTGGTTCCCGTTTTACAGAATCTATATGATACTTCAATTCAATGTTTGAGTGGTAGGTAATAACCATATATCGTCAATATTATAATATCAAGCTACCATAGATGAATCTGCAAATTTGAAAATTCGATTTGCATTATAGTTTGAGGCAAGACAAATAAACAAATATCACAGACATGTTAGGTATCCTAAAATATGATTTTGTACGTCTTATGTATTTACTTGCAAGAATGTAGCCCCTCCTCCTTCAGCTCACGCCAACGAGCAAACGCTCTCCCAATGTTGATCCTCGTCCTGCCTTTAATCCGATCACTTTCTCGTTTCCTCTTTTTGCTTTCCTCTGACAAAACCTTTGCTTTCTTATTTTTCTGTGCTGCTTCGGCCATGACTATAACATTCGACAAACAAATGATAGTTGGGCTCGTACGTCCGAATTTAAGGAAGTGGGGGTGGTGGTGGAAATTACATATATGCCGTAAAGCAGTCGAATTTTGTAGTTCTTTTCGTTCTCAGGTTACTACCCGAAACCCGAAGTTTAAAAGTACTATTAAAAATGATACAGACCCCATCAGGCTATGGCAGACGTGTCATTCAACCTATTGTAAGTCGATGTATCATCACAAGAGTCTTGAAAATATATTATAAAGGTTGAAAAGTTACCTAGTGCTGCTTTAAAGTGGTCTTCTTTGGTTTTGTTGGGAATTAAATATTTATGAGGTAACAGCCAAGCTCTTCTCCAGTTTATATTATCAATTAACGCAGCCCAATGAAATCTGCCTAGAGGAAAAATTCTGTCTCTCTGAAAATCTGTGAATTATTACATTTGTTGTCAATAATGCCAATGCCATCCAGTAACAAAATAAAACTTAATGAAGTGATCAAAATAATTTCTGATAAACTCCATGTCTTCTGATATATTGCGCATCTGATGTGTCCTTAATTACACGTGCTGTTCATTTTTACAAACAACATATATTTAATAAAAAAATTACATTAGGCTATAATATTTATACATCAATATGAAACAAGGAGGTTGCAAACAAAATATGTTTTAATGGCTACTGAAAACAAAATGTGCATCTGAGCAGACATTTGCGAATAAAAAATTTATATATGTGACACTAGGCTATTTTACAATAAACGCATCATAATTTGTCCAATACAGGCCAAAGAAATCTTGTCTAAACAGCAGAGGTGGACAAAGTACACAACTCCATTACTCGAGTGAAAGTAAAAGTATTACTGGTCAAATATTACTCTGTTACAAGTGAAAGTTGTTAAAAATAATTTTTACTTAAGTAAAAGTACAGAAGTACTTGCTTTTAAAAGAACTTAAGTATCAAAGGAAAAATATTTTTTTATGTAAATGCATTATTTTATTATTGTTGCATTTTTGTATAAATGCAGGCTATGCCATGGTAGTTTAAGCCAGTTAGTGATGCTCCATACGACTACCTTGAACTAATTTAAATACTTAAAAGTTTTTTACAAAGCTGCTGTCACTTTAAGGCAGAATGCACAAATCCTACACACTGATACACATCCGATATTCCCCCAACTGTTTACGTTCACTTAAGACATAATCAACTTTGTTTACGTGAATACTTTCCGAAATGAAAATGTTTACATTTTGTGTGTATTGGTCTGCTTAAGTGCGAAAAAACACAAAAGAAAGCTCTATTCAGTACTTGTGCTCTGGCATCTCAGAGGCACAAAAAAAAACTCAGACTGAACTGAGCTCTTTCATCATGCTTTTTCAGATTCATCCATATGTCTATGCTTCTCTTTCTCCCAGATATTTACATTTTGCAAAAAAAAAAAAAACTTTTAAAGAAGAAACAAAATCATCCACTGACTTGCAAAGCTGCTACAGAAACGACTTTTGACTTTGAGGACCTTGATAGAAATGTAGTGGAGTAAAAAGTACGATATTTGTCTTTCAAATGTAGTGAAGTTAAAGTAAAAGTTCCCCTAAAAAAAAAATACTTCAGTAAAGTACAGATACTCAAAAAGTGTACTTAAGTACAGTACTCAAGTAAATGTACTTCGTTACTGTCCACCTCTGCTAAACAGTCATACGTCTATGACATTTTATGCTGTAGCAGGATCGCTCTGCTCTCACGGGGCTCGTCAGTATTTGAATCTCAAAAGAATGCGTGCTGCGTGAGACTCGCTAAAGACTGACATCTCTCTCTTTTCAAACAGATTGCATAAACAGAGAATATTTGTTTTTGTTTTGATTTACATTATTTAAAACTTGACATTTCAACGTTTCTTTCTCAGCCAATTTCTGAAGAGAATTAGATTAGACATCATTGAGAGAGAGGCTGCAGATCGCACATCATGTTTGTTTTCATTATTTTGCAGAAAGCACAACATTTTGTTTTTATTGTGACTGTACACAAATAAAAGTAGAAACTTAACAGATTATAATGATGTATAACACTTGCCTAGTTATTTGAGTTTCTTGAGAACTGATAAGAAAAAAAGTGAGTTGATCAAGCCAATGCGACGGTCGACTCGAGGGTGTTAAGAAAGAGTTATTAAGGACCCACTTTATATTAGGTGGCCTTAACTACTATGTACTAACATTTCAATTAATAATTTGATACAATGCACTTATTGTGTACATACATGTTTTTACATTGTACTTACATTTAAAAAAATACCTGCATGTAATTACGTCTGTAATTAATTTCTGTAGTTACCTTTGTAATTACACAGTTGACACTTCCCTTACACCCTAACCCTACCCTTAAACTTACCCATACCACCACACCTGTCCCTAACCCTACCCGTACCCACCTCAATATCAGCAAAAGTGTTTTGCAATACAATTTGAACACAGTAAGTACATTGTACTTATTTTTTTATGTAAGTATATAGTACTTAAGGCCACCAAAAATAAAGTGGGGCCGTTATTAAACTTCCAGAAACCATGTAGACATGGAGTTGTATCACTGTTGCTACACAATATTAAACTTATCTGTTTATGATCTGAGAGGGGAGCAAATGAGTGAGAAGTATCTTTTACAAATTGAAGGGCTGAGGAAGAGGGCAATTCTTGATTGGGAAGACCTATTTCTATTAAACCAAGTGAATTCCTGTGAATCAAAAAAACGTGTGAAAAACGGTGAAAAAAACGGCATGTATCATGTATTCTGTAAGAGAAAAATCCATACATAATGATAAAATGTTACTATTTATACGAAGACCACCGTTGCTTCTGGGGGGAAATCTGTCCAAAGTGCCATCTATACACTCATTCATATCACCAGCCAAATTCACAAAAGAGTCTGGGTATTTGACAAGTACATCTTTCAATTCAGAGGTTATCTGAGAAAACAGGGACTTGTTAGCAGATCGATAATTACAACCATAAACATTACAAACAATAAAAATTGAGTTATCCTGTTTAAGCGATAAAAATAATCCTTCATCAGAAGAAAGGAGGCTCTTTTGCCCTCATCCCTGGCTTTTTTAACAAGGGGCCAAAGTTTTTTACTGGCAACCTTGTCTTCTGGTGAAAGGGCTTCTGGGAGTCACAACTTGAAACAATAACAAGAATCCTCAGCATTTTCCAATGACTTCAAACCCATGGAGGAGACAGTGCTAGCATTCACATCGGTGTTTCGAACAGGCTCCATAGTTGACATAGGTGCTTGTGCCAGAGTCCTGCACGGGTGACCCGCGAATATTGCTGAAACGGGTGAAAACATCCTACTGTGTCGGATACGGGTGCGGGTTGGGTCGGACAAGGGAGAAACACGGGTCTAAACACGGGTTTTAAACAGTAACGTGTAAACGAATATAGGCCTATATTTAAACAATATATGCATGTATATTGTAGATGTGTTCCTAAAAATATGCATATACAAAAATATGCCTTGCCTGTATTCCAAGTTGGTCAAATAATTTCAAATCCATATCAGTTTATCTGTGGCCGCGCGGCGCGCGCGTGCCCTCCCAGGAGAATCACAACCGCGTGTGCGCGCTCTGCCTGCACTGGTCGAGATGGATCATGAGGAATTGAAGAAAAGATAGCCGCAAATGTGGAAGTTCATCGCTGAGGAAGCACGCAGATAACTGTGGTAACAAAACCAAGCACAAGCAGTTCAATCGAACAGTATTTGTGTTATGGTTCCTGAGTTTGGTCTCTTAATAACACTGTTTTGTACATAGCCACGTTAAGTGTTTTTTTATAATGGTTTTCTTTGGTAGGAAAACGTTTAACGTGTAGTTATTCGCGTTGCGTTCATATTTTGGGCTCATCTGATTTTTTGTACATAGTATACGTTATTAGTATTATGTTTCCTGAGTTTGGCCTCCTAATAACAGTACATTAAGCCACGTTAAGCTCCCGGCAGAAGTTGTCCTTGTGTTAATGGTCGTGTAATAACTTCTGTATGCTGGCAATAAACATTTTTGGAAGTGTGTTTATAATGTGATATGCTAAACTGATTTTATTGCGGGTGCGGGTCGGGTGTCTGTTCTATTTTAAGCGGGTCGGGTCGGGTGCGGATTTTATTTAATGCTGTTGTCGGAAAACTGGTCGGATGCGGGTTTAAGCACTGCGGGTACGAGCGGGTGCGGGTTTTCAAAATCGGACCCGTGCAGGACTCTGGCTTGTGCTCTCTCGCTGGAATTTTGCCTATTTTTTCTTCTACACATGGATAAATCGGAGCAAGGTGCTTAATGTAATTAGAGAAAACACTTACACATTCTTAGATAACAAATGTCCAACTTATAACAGTTATTTAATTGTCCTATTTCAAAATTTCCTGATGACACCTCCTAACACGTCCACCTATCACGCCGCCATCTTGGCTTCCGTCCCACAGTTCTGCATCCCAAGTCGCCTACTTATACTAGGCTATGTCATAAAAGTATGTACTCTTTTTGTGAAGAAAAACAAGTACATACTTTTGAGTGTGTAGCAGGAAAGCTTTGAGACATACTACTTCGTCTTCTTTAAAGGGTACATAACACACACAGTTTCTGCCAATCTCATGTAAATTTTGAGTACCTATAGAGTAGTATTGCATCCTTCATATCTCTGAAGAGTATTTAGTTTTATCATATTCATAAAGCAGTTGTTACAATTACGTTTGTCTTGTCTTCACCTGTTCTCGTTTTTCCCTGATTAGTTTATCAACTCCACCTGTGTCTAACTAGTTCCCTTTCAAGGGAACTCGCGCTGCGTCACCGCTCTGGGAACGCCTCTGCGTGATTGCGTCGTGAAGCACGTATGTCATCAGTCCAATAGAGAGACGGAACGTCATAGGCGGGTGACGTCATAGACCCGGAAGCTATAAAGCACACCGGCAAACACACGCCGTTAGCTTCTGTTGCCTTCAACAAGCGCTCTGTGTAAAATCTGTCCAAAGTGTCTTTGTGTTGTGTCTGAGTTCAGACTGTTTTGTTTCGTTTGCACTCTCACCACATTGATAAGAGAAAAAAGTATGACGAGCGAACAACGTTACAGACAGTGTGTTCCTCCCTGCTCACGCTACATCACGAGCGGGGATACACACTTGATGTGCGTTGTTTGTTTGGGAGAGCAGCACGCGCAGTCGGCACTCTAGGGTGCCGGCTGTGAGCATTGTGAGGCTCTGCCTCTTCGCGTGCTGCGATCCCGCCGGGCGCTCTTCGAGGAGGGCGTCCCGGCTAGCGCTCCCCACGGCACGGGTCCCGCTGCTGCTGAAGCTCAGCGGCGACTCATGTCGTGGGGTTCGCAAAAGGATCTGACGGAGGGGATGGAGACGGGCCCCGCCCTATCTCTTCCTTCACCCGCCAGATCCAGCGCTGCCTCTCTGGGATCGGGAGCCCGCTCTGCGGCTTCTCCCGCCCGGGGAGCGGCCGCGATGCTGCAGCTATCTTCCTCCGAGGAGGTTGATGTCTGTAGCATCGATGCAGGGGGTGGAGACTCGTCACTTCATTCCCCTGCAAGTGAGGAGCTCATGGAGGTGCTGAGCAGAGCGGTGGCCAGACTACACATTGACTGGCCACATGAACATCATGAGCGAGCTGCCGTAAAAAGCAGACTCGACGAGCGTTTTCTCCCCGCGCGCTCTGTTCAGCCTCCTCGTAGGAGTCTGCCGTTTTTCCCGGACCTCCACACCGAGGTGTCGAGGTCTTGGAAGCGGCCCGTGTCTGCACGCATTTTCACCCCGCAGACGTCAGTTTATAGTAATATCTCGGGGTGGAAAAGACACGGTTACGGTCAGCTACCTCAGGTTGAACAGACGCTTGCGAGCCATCTGTCACCCGAGTCTGCGTCGACCGTAAAGGCTCCGACTTTGCCCACAAAACCTCTTAAAGTGACATCATCTTTTGTGGGCAAAGCATACTCGGCAGCAGGTCAAGCAGCCGCGTGTCTGCACACGATGTCTATCGTGCAGGCATACCAGGCTGATCTGCTAAGGGACCTGGGGGAAAGCCATGAGATCGGAGTCGATACTATTAATGAACTTCGATCGACTGCCGATCTCGCTCTCCGTGCCACCAAGGAGACGGCCCGATGCGTCGGCCGTTCTATGGCAGCCCTGGTGGCCACGGAGAGGCATTTATGGCTGAACCTTACGGATATCAAGGAAAGGGACAAGAGCTTTTTGCTTGATGCGCCGCTGTCTCCGGAGGGCCTGTTCGGTGACGCCACTCGTACACCCCCGCAGAAAGGGTCGTCGGGTGCGCGGCGCTCACAGGCGCAGCCTTCTAACCCCAGGGCTGATCTGAGGACAGTCATTGTGGCGAGGAAGGCTGCGTCAAAGAAGTCCTGACGCTTCTGGGCCCAGGACAGTGAGGGTGATCCCCTCCGCGGGCGCACGGTGCTTACCGCTGTACACGGTACCCGTGCGTGCGCGGTACCCTCACGGGGTCAGTCCGCCAACCCCGCCTGAGTGCCGGGGCGCGGAGGGGCCCCGCGGGTCATTCGAGGATGGCCCGCACCCTCTTCGGAGGGAAATTATGCCGTCGAGTCAGTCGTTCCCTGCCGGTTCGCCGCTTCAGGGCGCTGCACTCGCGGTGCAGAGTACATCAGAGACCAGCCTCGAGAGACTGGTTCCCTTAGTAGATTTTGTGTCAGAGTGGGAAAATCTGCCTCACATATCTCGTTGGGTCCTGCGATGTGTAAAGTTGGGGTACGCGATTCAGTTCAGATGCCGTCCCCCCAGCTTCAACGGGGTCCTCTCCACTGTGGTGGACCCGGTGCGGGCTCTGGTGATGACTCAAGAAGTACAGACTCTGCTGCAAAAGGGGGCTATAGAGAGGGTCCCCCCCCCCGGACAGGGAGTCAGGCTTTTACAGCCGGTACTTCATAGTGCCAAAGAAGGATGGTGGGCTGCGCCCCCATCTTGGATCTTCGCGTCCTGAACCGAGCCGTGGCAAAGCTCAAGTTCAGGATGCTGACACTCAAACAGATTGTGTCTCAGATCAGGTCCGAGGACTGGTTTGTCACGATAGATCTCAAAGATGCATATTTCCATGTCTCCATCCTTCCGCAGCACAGGAAGTTCCTGAGGTTCGCTTTCAGGGGAGAAGCGTACCAATATCGAGTGCTTCCTTTCGGTTTAGCCCTTTCACCCCGCACGTTCACAAAGTGTGTGGACGCTGCTCTGGTCCCCTTGCGTTTGCAGGGGATCCGCATTCTCAATTACATCGACGACTGGCTGATACTAGCACAGTCAGCGCGTCTCGCGGTTCAGCATCGAGATGTTGTTCTCGCGCATATGAGGAGGTTGGGGCTGAGGCTCAACTCCAAGAAGAGTGTTCTCTCTCCTGTGCAGAAGATCACTTATCTCGGGGTGAGTTGGGATTCGGTCGCTATGCAGGCTCGTCTGTCGGAGCCTCGCGTGGGATCGATCCTCTCAGCCATGAAAGGGGTGAAGCTAGACCAGCCGCTCACTGTAAAGCAGTTTCAGAGACTGTTGGGTCTGATGGCAGCCGCGTCCAACGTTATTCCTTCGGGCCTGCTGTTCATGAGGCCGCTACAGTGGTGGCTCAAGACCAGCGGTTTTTCCCCGAGGGGGAACCCCTTTTGCGTAATCAAGGCAACGCGGCGGTGTCTCCGCACCTTGGTTATGTGGAAGGACCCCAGGTTCCTGACCCAGGGCCCATCGCTGGGGGCACCGTGTCAGCGTACTTCTCTGACCACGGATGCCTCCCTGACGGGCTGGGGGGCGACCATGAGTGGTCGCTCGGCCCAGGGTCTGTGGCAGGAGCACCAGCGTTCGTGGCATATAAATTGCCTGGAAATGTTGGCGGTGTTTCAGGCTCTGAAGCACTTCCTGCCGCATCTCAGGGGCCATCATGTGCTTGTGCGCACAGACAGCACATCGGTGGTCTCCTACATCAACCATCAGGGGGGTTTGAGGTCCCGTCGCTTATACAAGCTGGCGCGCCTTATCCTCCTCTGGGCTCAGGGAAAATTGCTGTCAGTCAGGGCTATGTACATTCCTGGGCGGTTGAACGTGGAAGCAGATATCCTGTCGAGGCAGGGGCCAAGGCCCGGGGAGTGGAGACTCCACACCGATGTGGTGGAGCTCCTTTGGGAGAAGTTCGGCAGGGCCCAAGTGGACCTGTTCGCCACTCACGAGAACTCTCATTGTCGTCTGTGGTTCTCCCTGTCGCCTCCAGCTCCTCTCGGACTGGATGCGATGGTACAGGAGTGGCCGAGGCTGCCCCTGTACGCTTTCCCCCCGATCGCTCTGCTTCCGGGAGTTCTAGAGAGAGTGCGCCGGGACGGAGCCCGTCTCCTGCTAGTAGCCCCGTTCTGGCCGGGCCGGGTATGGTTCTCGGATTTGGTGTCTCTTCTCGACGGCTCTCCCCTGGAGATCCCGTTCAGGAGGGACCTTCTCTCTCAGGCGGGCGGAGTTTTTGTTCACCCCCGCCCGGGCTTGTGGAAACTGTGGGCTTGGCCTCTGAGGGGGCCCAACTCATAAGTTCCGGTCTCTCAACTGAGGTTGTTGAGACCATTCTACACTCCAGAGCTCCTTCTACGAGGAAACTTTACTACCTAAAGTGGAGACTCTTCACCTTATGGTGTCGAGATCACCTGCGGTATCCAGTTAACTGCCCTGCAAGCGTGGTGCTGGAGTTCCTGCAGGAGAGATTCTATGCTGGGTTAGCCCCCTCCACACTAAAGGTGTACGTGGCGGCCATAGCTGCTTACCACACTCCTTTGAGTGGAGTTTCATTAGGGCGACACCCTCTAGTAACTCGTTTCCTCCGTGGAACCTTGAGGCTGAGACCTGTGACACGCACCAGGGTGCCGGCCTGGGACTTATCCATCGTCCTTCAAGGCCTTTCCGAGGCTCCCTTCGAGCCGCTCGAGGAAGTTTCTGAAAAATTTCTCACTTTCAAAACTATTTTTCTTCTTGCTATTTCTTCTCTTAAAAGAATTGGGGACTTGCAAGCCCTCTCTGTCGCACCCTCGTGCTTGGAGTTTGCCCCGGTTATGGCTAAGGCCTTTCTCTCTCCGAGGCCCGGGTATATTCCTAAGGTCCTCACTAATCCTGTGAGACCTATTGTGCTCCAGGCCTTCTGTCCTCCTCCCTTTGTGACGTCAGACCAGGAAAAGTTAAATCTGCTTTGTCCAGTTCGCGCTTTAGAAAACTGGAGGAAAACTGATCAGTTATTTGTTTGCTACGGACCTCCATCCCGTGGGGGTCCGGTGTCAAAGCAGAGGATGAGCAAGTGGGTAGTCGAGGCTATCTCACTGGCTTATGTGGCGGCCGGACAGCCCTCTCCTTTGGCTGTTCGGTCCCACTCCACTAGGAGTATGGCTGCTTCTCAAGCTCTCTTGGCAGGGGTCTCCCTGCAGGAAGTGTGTGATGCGGCGGGGTGGTCCTCGCCGCATACTTTTGTCAGGTTCTATGAACTAGATGTTTCTGCTACTCCGGGGTCTCGGGTGCTCGCCTCGTAGCTGTCTCAGGCGGGCATCCAGACTTGCATGGGGACGTGGGTATTCTCGTTCCCAGAGCGGTGACGCAGCGCGAGTTCCCTTGAAAGGGAACGTCTCGGTTACGACTGTAACCTTAGTTCCCTGATAGGGAACGAGACGCTGCGTCACCCGGCCATACTCCTCGCATGCCCGCAAGCGCCTTGTTTCAGGCCTTCTTCAGAAGCTAACGGCGTGTGTTTGCCGGTGTGCTTTATAGCTTCCGGGTCTATGACGTCACCCGCCTATGACGTTCCGTCTCTCTATTGGACTGATGACATACGTGCTTCACGACGCAATCACGCAGAGGCGTTCCCAGAGCGGTCACGCAGCGTCTCGTTCCCTATCAGGGAACTAAGGTTACAGTCGTAACCGAGACGTTCTCTCCATTACCTTGTGTATTTATACTCCCTGTTCTCTTCAGTCCTTTGTCGGTTATTGTTTGTCTACACATGTCTGTGTGAGCGTGTACTATGCCTTCTAAGTCTGTGTTTGGATTAAAACCTTTGTTATTCCTCACCTCCTTCGTCGTGTCCTTACTAAGCCACCCAGAACCGTAACAGAATAACCGACCCTCAAAGTGAGTATTAAAGAAGATGGACTCACCCATGCTGCAACTTCTTCTCCGTCCAGAGAGCCGGCCGTACCTGGGATACCTGGCCTGGATGATCCGGAGTGGCGGTCTCCTTCCTACAGCCGGCGAGCCCGAGGCACCCACCGAGGTGATTCGAGTGTTGGAAGACGCAAAGGCCCCGGAGTTGTCGCAGGTTGGTCAGTCCATCTTAGAGCCAGGAGCAGACTGTAACCTGATCAATCTGTGGTCCGCGGATCCTTTTCCCACCCTAGTCCCCACCCTCTCTTCGTCACCTTCTTCGCCAGTCCCGTCTGGAAATCTTCTGCACGTATCCATGCCTCTCCTGAACCCGTCTCCATTGCTGGTCACGGCCAGTCCCCTGGATCCGTCAGCACCACTGGTGTTGTCCAGCTCCTTGGCTCTACCCCCGCCGCTCACTCCGTGCGGCCCATCATCTGCGCCTCGGGCTTCCCTGCCACCAGCTCAGCTAGAGGCCAAGTCTCCGGCTACACCTCAGGCCTCCAGGCCCATATCTCCACCTCGGCCTGTCAGTCCGTCACCATCGCCTCGGCTCTCTGCTCCTTCAACGCCTCCGTGGCCCGTCTGCCCAGAAACTCCGCTGGGCTCCCTCGTCTCTCCAGGTCAGCCTCCGGCGGTCGACGCACAGCCTATGCCACGGACTTCCGGGATTCGGGCTACGCCCTCACCATGCACCCCTACGGCGTCGGCGTGCTCCTCCCTTCCTCCAGCCTCCCCGTCGGCCTCACTCGCCACATCGTCGTTCCGGTCATCCGAGTCCCCGTCACCGCTTCAGTCCCGTGAGCCAGCGACTCAGTGCCAGGCTTCCAGGCCTGCGATGTCGCCCTGGTCCGTCGGCCGCTCGGTTCCGCTGGTTCCTCCCCTCACCATTGTTCCGCCTCCGCCGATCGGTCCCAGGGCTCCATCCGCCCCTGCAGTCTGGACTCCGCCCTGGACCCTCCCTCTGTCAGCGCCACCATGGTACTGGTGCCCGCCTACTCCAGACGCCTGTCTATCATCAGCTCCACGCCCTCCACCGAAGCCTCCGCCCCATTTTCTACTTCATGGACTCTGTTGTCTTCACGGCGCCTTTCCGAGAGGGGGCGTAATGTTACAATTACGTTTGTCTTGTCTTCACCTGTTCTCGTTTATCCCTGATTAGTTTATCAACTCCACCTGTGTCTAACTAGTTCTCTCCATTACCTTGTGTATTTATACTCCCTGTTCTGTTCAGTCCTTTGTCGGTTATTGTTTGTCTACACATGTCTGTGTGAGCGTGTACTATGCCTTCTAAGTCTGTGTTTGGATTAAAACCTTTGTTATTCCTCACCTCCTTCGTCGTGTGCTTACTAAGCCACCCAGAACCGTAACAGCAGTAGTGTACTCTGTACCAATTCTTTCCAAAAACAGCCGAGCTTGTGGAAGTGTGCAGTGGGTGGGAAAGAGTCACGAGCTCACACACACTCTCTCTCACACACACACACACACACACACACACACACACACACACACACACACACACACACACAATACATCATGGCATTATCCCTGGATAACTTTCAATTCACTATACCAGGAGTCGGCAAGTAAGTTTGGCATCAGGCTTTTTGCCACTAGATGGCGGGCCAGAACATAGTCAAAGGATGATTTAAGAAATTAATTGATGAAACATGCAACTAGAATTGCCTGTGACAGACTGTCACAGTGTCTTTTGTAACTGGTGAGCTGTTGCTCAGTTTAAAAAAAAAAAGCCAAATTTTTTTTGCGATGTCTGGGTTTTACACTGGATACATTTATAAAGCGCTAGTGACACTTAACCGGGCAAGTATCTTCATTCACCAACTTGCAACACAGTACAAATAAAGACCGCCTTGCTAAAACACACATATGTGGGAGATGCGGAATGGATAGAAATAACTCAAAAAATAAAAGAGGACTTGAAAAAGCCCATTAAAGGTTGTGAATTGCAATCACCTAACGCTCACCCCTCCCTTTTGAAGCACATAGAGAAGCTACGGGGGGCGACACAGGACAAAAATGTCGTCGTCAGAGAGAGCAGAGAGTGACCAGCGCTCAAATTATTTGCAGTCTAATTAAATCAAAATAAATATAATGACAAACCAAAATAAAAATAATGTGCACGCATTACATCTCCTCTGCGTGCAAATCAAGCCCTTGCAAGCTTGGACACGACTCGCAGCACGCGCGTGCATCGCAGCATCATTCCCCACACTTGCACTTGATCTTCTATTTTGCTCATGCGAAAACTTTTTGTTTTTGGAAGTCGTGGGGCGGGACTTTACTTATTTCATTGTAACCTGAAATGTCATTGGTTAATTCCGTTTTTCCGGAAGTCAGTTGTGAATGGACGCCTGTTGTAAAACGATTAGACATGGCTTCATCAACGAACCAAATGCAAGAGAGTTAAACTTTATTTACTGACTGGATTGCATTATTAATATATATTTATCATTACCAGATACTATATTAACTTTATTTATTATTTTTATGGAGCTGTAGCTACTGGGGGAAAATGAGAACACAGTTATTTTTGCTGTAGTTCACCACTACATTACCACAATACTTAAACAGGATCTATGTTTACCTGGAGCCACAATTATATTAGTTCTGTGAACGTCAGAAATGGGAAAAGTCTCCATTAAATAAATAGTTGTAACTATGATTCTAAATTCAAAATTGCATCATGTAGCTTTGGATGAAAGATAAATCACTTGCTCATATTAGTAAGCAAGAGTTGTTGTGTAAGTTATCATTCTTTGTGAGTTTTGAGTTTTATATTTTCCAGTATAAAAGGGTTTCAGCACTTTACCCCGTTGAAAGGTTGCAGTGACAGTTACAGTACACAGTATGAATGATCATTCCCCTCTGAAACCCAATTTGTGGTCAGGTTTACTCATAGGCTACTGTGCACAGTGCACAGTATGAGTACACCTGACCACATCTGAACATATTAACATATGATGCAAGATGGCGCCGCCGTGCTCGGTCGCCGTTCAGGTCGCTCCGCTAAGACTTTGCTTTTATTTATTATTCTACTCTCTTTTACTCTCTATTTTTTCCAACGGATCATCTGCTTTGATCTGTTACGACAGCAAAACACTTCTGGAAATTGGTTACCGCTACACTGACCTGTTTCAGGACACTTTCTCCAATCTTCCATCTGAGATTCGCCGGGACGCCGAGTTGAACAATGGCCACTCGAGTCGACGGCGAAGATTCAAAAAACACCGCGGGAAACGCGCTGGGATCCGCAACAGACTGAGAAAAAGAGCATTCAGTCCTCCTCTCCCGAGCATT
Source organism: Gobio gobio (assembly GCF_949357685.1). Taxonomy (NCBI): domain Eukaryota; kingdom Metazoa; phylum Chordata; class Actinopteri; order Cypriniformes; family Gobionidae; genus Gobio; species Gobio gobio. Next base: position 22,687,290 of record NC_137114.1, read on the forward strand.
TTGCTCGCAAATGTCCAATCCTTGGAGAATAAGATGGACGATCTTAGAGCCAGGATAAGTTTTCAACGGGACATGAGAGACTGCAACATCTATTGTCTGTCCGAAACATGGCTCACGCCAGCGGTCCCGGATACAGCCGTGACGCCGTCCGAGAACTTCTCTGTTTTTCGGATGGACAGAACAGCCGAGGCCGGGAAATCTAAAGGCGGTGGAGTGTGTTTCATGATAAACAAGAAATGGTGCGATCCTAGGAACATCTCCATTCTTTCGCGATCCTGCTCGCCTCACTTGGAACATTTAACTCTCATGTGCCGGCCTTTCTACCTGCCGAGGGAGTTTTCCTCGGTCATCGCTACTGCCGTTTATATTCCACCACAAGCAGACACGGGGCTGGCTTTATCTGCCCTCCATGATGTGACCAGCGGCTTCATAAACAAACACCCCGACGCTGCTTTCATCGTCGCGGGTGATTTTAACAAAGCAAACCTAAAGAAAGTATTGCCAAACTTTCACCAGCATGTCTCCTGTCCCACACGAGGAGCAAACACACTGGATCATTGCTACTCTCCGTTTAAGAACGCCTACAAAGCTCGTTCACAGCCAGCTTTTGGCAAATCGGACCATGCCGCCATTTTCCTCACACCGGAATATAAACAAAGGCTCGTTCAAGAGCCCCCGGTGAGGAGGGAAGTCAAACGCTGGTCATCCCATTCAGAGATCACGCTACAGGCAGCTCTTGATGACGTCGACTGGGACATGTTCCGCGCGAGTTCTGAAGACGTCAGCGAGTTCACAGAAGTGGCGCTCTGCTTTATTAACACACTGACAGAGCAAGCCACACAAACAATAACTATAACGTCCTTCCCTAATCAGAAACCGTGGGTGGACAGTTCAATTCGCACTGCAGTAAACTCGCGCACCACCGCTTACAATGCCGGTCTCCTAACGGGGGATATGAGGGAGTACAAAGCTTCATGTTACGACCTCCGGCGCGCCGTTAAAGCCGCAAAACTCCGCTATAAAGACCGAGTGGAATCTCATTTCCAACTCAACGACTCCCGGCGGATGTGGCAGGGACTGAGAACCATCTGTGCTTTTGGAACTAAATCCTCTGCAGAGGTGAGAGCTGATCCGTTGCTGGTGAACGAGTTAAACTCTTTCTACGCTCGCTTTGATGGTAATCGCGGCAGCGCGACTCCGGCGAGTGACGCGTCAGAGAGAGTCCCTCAGAGCAGCAACGGTCACGTGATCTCTGTCTCGGAGGACGAGGTTCGGAGGGCACTCAAACGTGTGGATGTCAGGAAAGCTGCTGGGCCGGATGGTATTTCAGGTCGTGTTCTGCGGTCCTGTGCTGATCAGCTCGCAGGGCTCTTTACATCCATATTCAACGAGTCCCTTGCTACATCTGTTGTCCCCACCTCCTTCAAACGATCCTCCATCATCCCTGTACCTAAGATCAGTAAACCCTCTTGCCTAAATGACTATCGTCCAGTGGCTCTCACATCTTTAGTCATGAAGGTCTTTGAGAGACTCATTAAAAACAACATTTGCTCCTCCATTCCTGACACTTTGGACCCTCTTCAGTTTGCCTATCGTCCCAATAGATCGACTGAAGATGCCATTTCTCACGTCCTTCACTCCTGCCTCACTCACATCGACAGCAAAAGTGGGAACTATGTCAGGCTGCTATTTATTGACTATAGCTCAGCCTTTAACACCATAGTTCCCATTAAGCTAACACACAAACTCCTGGATCTAGGCCTGAATTCTTCTCTCTGCCTCTGGATTGAAGATTTCCTCACTGGCAGACCCCAGGCGGTGAGAGTAGGCCAGTTCACCTCCACCTCCATCACCCTGAGTGTTGGAGCTCCACAGGGCTGTGTGCTGAGTCCCCTGCTCTACTCTCTCTACACCCATGACTGTTTGTCCACACACAGCTCCACCTCGATCATCAAGTTTGCTGATGATACTGTTGTCCTGGGTCTCATCTCCAACAACAATGAGACGGCATACTTGGACGAAGTGGAGCAACTGACATCATGGTGCCAGGACAACTGTCTCTCTCTGAATGTTAACAAGACCAAAGAACTGATTGTGGACTTCAGGAAGAGACAGCATCGGTCATACTCCCCTCTCATGATCAGCGGGACACCGGTAGAGAGAGTGAGCAGCTTCAAATACCTGGGAGTGAACATCTCCGAGGATCTGACCTGGACTACACACATCCAGACACAGGTGAAAAAAGCCAGGCAAAGACTGTACCACCTGCGCCAGCTGAGGAAATTCAGGGTTTCACCAGCCATCCTGAAAACTTTCTATCGAGGGGCGATAGAAAGTGTCCTGACTCAGTGCATCACAGCGTGGTACGGGAACAGCACCAGTCACGACTGCAAAGCCCTGCAAAGAGTGGTGCGCTTATCCGAGCGCATCTCAGGCTCAGCTCTCCCGTCTCTGCAGGACATCTACACCAAACGCTGCAGAGGTAGAGCTACTAAAATCATCAGAGACATTAATCACCCTGCAAACTCTCACTTCACCCTGCTGCCATCTGGTAAGCGCTTCCGTAGCCTGATGGCAAAGACTGAAAGACTCAGGAGGAGTTTCTTCCCCCAGGCCATCAGACTCCTGAACTCAGTCACGTGACTCACTTCACCCCCGCACACACATAAACATACAGTCTTTTAACATTAACATCCACATACTGCAATTGCACTGCACTTTACGTCCCTATTGTTACTGCGTAACAACCTGTAATAAACCTTGCACATTATACTTCTTTATATATACATATTATATATTTTATGTTAACCACTTATTTTTAAGTCTACAGTTTATCTCACTTATCATATCCACATATTTTTTTATATTTTTATTTTTATCTTATTTCCTATTTTTATCTTTTACTTGATTTATTTATAATTCTACTTATGTTAATACTTTTTATTCTAATTTTATTCTATTTCTATTTAATTTCTTGTAACTGTTATTTGCACTGTCCATGGAGCGGACCTGTTTACATTTCACTGCCAGTTGTATATTGTGTATATAACTGTGTATGTGACAAATAAAACTCTTGAATCTTGAATCTTGAATCTTGAATATTATTATTAAAATAAAATAAAATAAAAATCATCATTACAACTATTTAATGGAGACTTTTCACATTTCTGAAGTTCTCAGAAGTTCTCAGTGCATACTTACGTCGTACTTACGCGTCATACTTACAATGTGTTTTCCCCACTAATCCGTGCTCACATACTGTAATAAATATATATATATGACAAAATTTTTGACAAAATGTGTGAAATAATCTGAATTGAGAGAGGTCAGAAACTGGATGAATTAAAGCTCTGTTATAGTGAGTAGGCTAGTATAAGTGATAAGCACAAGAGAAAAGAGGGAATCAAAATGGTCGAACTAAATTCTTTAAATGTAAAACAAAGGAAGCAGATAAGTGATAAATCCTTGGCAACACTGTGTGCTCGTGTGCAGCTCGATCCTTCATGTCTGTCAGCTGCTGTGTGTGTTCAATGGCATGCGCTGCTGCTCCTCTCAGCCATTCACTGAACAGGGTAGACGCAGAGAGAGGTGTGAAGGCAGGGGGAAAACAAGACCTTATGCTCGCAGGACAGTCCTTTTTTAAGTACAGTAGTTTTTTTAATCCGCGTTTGTAGTTCTAATTGAATCCTCCAATCGCTCTCGTGGTACTTAGATGTCATACGCCGATCGGTCTGCGCAGCGCCGATGCATCTTGAACAGGCTTATAACATCCAGTGGCCTTTATCAGCATTTTAAATGAGGAGTAATAGCCTAATATTTTATTATCCTCACAGCACGCACAAATGTAATTGTAATATTAATTTAACAATAAAAGTAACCTAATAATAATAATAGGTCTAACAATAAGAAGAATGTAGCAGGCCTACATTAATTGGAATTTGAAATGCCTAATTTAATATCACCAATATGTGATGATTTTGACAATATCTCTGGCTATCGTCGATACATGATCATCGATGCAACCCAACACAGAGGGTTATCTCTTGATGTTTGATTTTTTACTGTACTTTTGAAAGCACATTCACATATACTTCTGCTCTGATTCTCTCTTAACAGATCTGAGGATTGTACTTTTGGGTCCGAAAAATGCTGGGAAAAGTTCAGCAGGAAACACTATCCTGGGTAAAAAGGAGTTTGAATTGAAAAAGACTTTGCAATGTGTGGAAATACACAGTGAAATATGTGGCAGGAAGATCACTGTGGTTGATACTCCAGGCTGGTGGGGAAATTTACCCTTTGAAGAAAATCCTGAACTGTACAAACAGGAAATTGTCTTGAGTGTGACTAAATGTCCTCCAGGACCTCATGTCCTGCTCCTGGTCTTAAATGTGGACACACCCTTTAAACAAAATAAGGAAGACATTCTGTGTGACAATATGAAACATTTAGGTGATGATGTATGGAGCCACACAATAGTGTTGTTCACCTCTACAATTCATCCAGAAGATATAATAACACGGGTGTTTGAGAATGAAACCCTCCAGGGGCTCACTGAGAAATGTGGGAACAGATATCATGTTCTCAACACTAAAAACTGGGGTGATGGATCTCAAGTCACAGAACTGCTTAAGAAAATGCAGAAGATGGTGGAAGTAAACAGAGGTGGCTATTTTGAAATAAACAGAGAGACTTTACAGTGTGTGGAAGAGAAGAGGAGAGAACAGGAAAAGAGAGCAGAGGAGAGAAGGATGAAGTATCAGCGAATGAAAGACAAGACAAGAACAACGGGTGAGCTTTTTTTTCAAAAAGTGCTTTGAGGTAAACAATTGCTAAATGTTGTTTATTGCTCATTTGAAATATGCTATTGATATGGAATCTTGACAAACAGTTTTAGAGATTTATGTATTTCCTCTATCCTTTTTCTCGTTCTATCAGATATGATCTTTACTTGCCTTTTACCTTCATATAGATCACCAAGATGGGTGCCTTAAAATGAACATTTATATTAGCCTACATTAATCCCTCTTTTTAATTATAGACCTTTCTTGTCATCAAAATGATGTTTGATTAAAATGTCTTTATTTTACTCGAAGTCAACGTTGTAAGACTGTTGATATGCCATAATAAAACATCATCGTCTGCTTGTGACCAGCAGGAGATCCCCTCTCGGAGCTGAGGATGGTGCTGTTGGGTTATAATGGATCTGGAAAGAGTTCAGCGGGAAACACCATCCTGGGCAAATCTGCATTTGATTGCAAAAGATCACTTACATCTGCAGTACGAGGAGGAGATGTTGGAGGAAGACACATCACTGTGGTTGATACTCCAGGCCGAAGAAGAAATTACAGTTCAAAATACACCCCCAGAATCTATAAAGATGAGGTTGTGTTGAGTTCATCTCACTGTCCTCCAGGACCGCACGTCTTTCTCCTGGTCATACGAGTGGATGTTTCTTTCACTGAAGTGTACAGAAAGGCAGTGGAGGAACATGCTGCCTGTAATGGTTCCAAAATCTGGGATCACATGATTGTTCTCTTCACCTTTGGCGACTGGTTGAGAGACACAAGCATTGAGCTGTTCATTGAGAGTGAAGAAGCTCTTCAGTGGATAATAGACAAGTGTGGGAACCGGTATCATGTCTTCAACAACAGGAACAAAGATGATGGCAATCAAGTCACACAGCTTTTTGAAAAGATAGAAGAGATGGTCACAGGAAACAAAGGATGCTGCTTTAAGATTGATCAACAGCATTTACAGGAGGTGAAAAAAAGGAGGATGAAAGTTGAGGAAAGAGCAAAACAAATGAAGGTTGAAGTGCAAAAAAGAAATGAATCGAGACATTCAACATCAGGTGAGTAAACAGTGAAAACATTTGGGGTTACTTGACTGTAACCCTGTTCCCTGATAAAGCGGAACGAGATGCTGCATGATGTTTATGCATATGGGAAGTGTCTAATCACGACCCGCTGTGAAAAGTGTGTTTAAATACGTCAATGAAGTTGACCTGGAGGTATTATTGCTGAGATTGCTCATTATATTGATGATTATAGCTCATCAATAGATGAGCCCCAGCTGTAGCCATCAGGTCTCTTTTGTTTGAAGACCAGTCCTGAGGCATCATCAGCACCGAACTGCAGTGCAGCATCTCGTTCCGCTTTATCAGGGAACAGGGTTACAGTCAATTAACCCCAAGTATTCCCTTTAAAAAGCTACACTAAATGCTGCATGAAGTTTATGCATATGGGAACGAGAATACCCATGCCCCCGCGCTTGATGGTGTCTGGACCCCCTACGGTTGTGTAGGTGTGCACAAGGATGCAAGAGGCCTCAGACATTAGCTTGCGATGCCGACTTAAGGACGTGAGAGCCCAGGGTGGCATGAACATCCAAGCTATAAAATCTTATGAATGTGTGCGGAGAGGACCAATCTGGCGCATCACAAACATTTTGTAAGGGGGCACCCCTTGTTAACGCAGTAGAAGAGGCAACCCCTCTGGTGGAGTGAGCCCTTAATCCTATAGGCGAAGCTTGACACGCGCCTCATAGGCAAGATCAATAGCATCCCTGATTTGTTTGTTTGTGACATGGTTTGTTTGGTGGTGTCAGAACCTCTGTTACGGCCCCCATGGCAAACAAACAATTGCTCTGACTTACGCCACTGGCTAGTGCGGTGGACGTAGGCCTGAAGAGCACGGACTGGACACAGTCTATGAAGTTACTCCTGATCCGGCGTTGTGAACAGCGGAGGGCAGACGGTTTCAAGAGTGACAGGATGTACAGTTGAGAAAGGAACCTTAGGCAGGTAGTCAGGATGAGGATGCAATATTGCTTTCACCAAGCCTGGGGCAAAGTCTAAGCAGGTTGGCGATATTGACAGAGCCTGTATATCACCAATTATTTTTAAAGAAGTTATAGCCATAAGAAAAAACATCTTTTGGGTCAGAAGTCTATCAGACGCTGACTCTTAACGGTTCCAAGGGGGTCTTAACCAGACCCTCGAGGACTATAGCTAAGTTGCATGAAGGGATCTTGGTTCTTACCTGAGGCCCCAACCGCCTGGCCCCGCAAATAAAGCGAACGAGCAAGCAGAGGATGCCTCCTAAGCGGCACCCCATCCACCAGGGCGTGGCAAGCCGATAGAGCGGCCACATAAACCCTGAGAGTGGAGGGGCAAGTGCCTGTTGACAATTTATCTTGCAGAAAGTCCAGAACTGCAGCAACCTGGCAGTTAACTGGATCTGCATTATGTGTCGCACCCCACCTTTCAAAGACACCCCATTTATTGGCAAACACTTTCAGAGTGGAGGGAGCCCTAGCACTTAGAATATTCTCAATAACTGCAGGCGAAAGCCCAGTGTCCCTCAGTTGGTGCCCATCAGGGGCCAAACATGAAGGTTCCACAGGTCGGGCCTGAGATTAAAGTGTACCCCCCGCCTGAGAAATAAGGTCCCGCCTCGCCGGAATCGCCCACGGCAAGCCGCTGAGGAGAGACACTATCTCAGAGAACCAAACTCTGTTCGACCAATGCAGCGCTATCGATAAGAGGCAAGACCCTTGTTGGCGAACCCTGGCTAGAACTCCTAGGAGCAGAGCAACTGGAGGGAAGGCATACAGGTGCATTTTAGGCCATGTAGTATGAGCCATCACATCCAGATCCAGCGGGGCTAGGTGACTGAGAGAGAATTTTAGGGGACATTGCGCTGTCTGAAAAGAGGCGAAGAGGTCCACTCTGTAAAATCTGGTCCAGATCTGCTTGACTTCTGGGTGTAGTTTCCATTCCCCCATCTGTATTTTCTGTCTGGACAGTAAGTCTGCTCCCACATTCAATCGCCCCTGAATGTACACTACTCTGAGTGACAGGAGCTTATCCTGGGCCCAGAGTAAAATCTGTCACGCTATTCTGTTCAGATAGCGTGAGCGCAGACCTCACTGGTGATTTATATTTGAGACTGTAGCTGTATTGTCCACCCGCACTAGGACATGACAGCCCCTCAATTGGGGGAGAAAATATTTCAAGGCCAGAAATACAGCCATCAACTCAAAGCAGTTGATGTACCAATCGAGCTGATGACCCTCCCATTCCCCTTGGGCTGGACGACCACTTAAGGCCGCACCCCAGCCCGTCAAGGAAGCGTCCGTCATTAGCAATTTGCGATGACAAGGTACGCCTAGAGTGGGACCCAAGGCAAGAAACCGGGATCTGAACCACATAGTTAGTGTACGAAGCCACATGGCGCGCCACTTTTATTTGCCTTGAGGATTGGCCCTAAAATCCTTTGTCTTTGAGCCACAACTGAAATGGTCTTATGTGCAACAACCCCAAAGGGAAACCCGTGGATGCCATGAGACCTAACACTCTTTGGTGGTGACGATAAGGGAGATCTTGGCCTAGTCTGACTTTACTCAGGGTATGCTGAATGGTCTCAGTTCGAGCGGGAAACAGTTGTGCCCACCTTGTGACCGAAAACCAAACAAACCCTAGATAAGTCGTTCTCTGGGCAGGAGAAAGAACCCTTTTCTTGGTGTTGAGTCTCAACCCTAGATGAGCTAACACACTGTCTCTGTGTTGAAGCGCCATCTCTCACGATTGTACTAATATTAGCAATCACCTATGTAATTCAAAATGTGAATGCCCAGGAATCCTAATGGAGCCAGTACTGCATCCATGCTTTTTGTATACGTGCGGTTACAAGGCTAGCCGAAGACCCCGAAATTGGTAAGCTTTTGCCCCCAAGAGCAAACCTCAGGAAATTCCTGTTGTGGCAGTATTTATATGTGAACACATGCGTCCTTCATATCAATCGTGCCGAGCCAATTGCAAAGTTGAATTTGCAACACGACCGACTTTACGGTTAATGTCTTGAACTTGAGTGCTTTAACTGTACAGTTTAAGCCTCGAAGATCTAAGATTGGACACAACCCCCCACCCTTCTTGGAAATCAGGAATTAACTGCTGTAATAGCCCAACTCACGGTCCAGAAGAGGAACGCGTTCTATGGCCTCTTCGTTGAGTAAAGTTTGTAGCTCTTGTGACAGTACGAGCGCCAATCCGGGCTACACGGAAGTGGAGACCACGCCGTTAAAAACCGGAGGACGACAAATAAATTAGTTTACTAATTTTACTGTGCTTAACACCCATGCAGAAACGCCTGGCAAAAGTTTCCACGCTGCCAGACTCTGAGAGTGATAACAATTTTTTAGATGTTCTATGTCCTGGTTGATAGCAGGATTTAAACACAGAACCTCGATAAATTCCTCGTCATGGATTTACTCTCATGTGAGGAACGATCGCAGGCCGGCTGCTCGAAGTCCGCAGACCCAGAGATTCATCATCATTCCCGATGCGAGCCGAAGAAATGCCAGAGCACGCTTCGGGATCACGTGAGGAGACATAGATTTGGTGAGCGAGCAAGCGAAAGGGACAGACCCTTCTCTTGCTCGTCAGCCAAACCCATTCGGGAGCCCCGCAATGCGGGTGCGGACTGAAAGTAGCCAAGACGAGTACAAAGCATTTTAACTGTGAAGGTTTGTAATGCTCGCACTCGTCTGACTCAATGCAGCGACCACATGCTCCTCCCCAAACACACACACAGCAGTAATGGTGTGTATCCAGTTCTTTCATTTGGAAGAGAACATGGAGAGACACAGCATTTACTCTGCTGATTCATTTTCAACTGATTAGATTTCTTTCAGCTCTTTTCACTGATGTTTATTTGTAACAGAGATGGAAAGAGAGAAATCTGCGTACTGCCAGTTGAAAACAAACTCCTAACAAAGATCTCAAGTCGAGATCTAAAATTTTGATCTCAAATTTTGAAAGGTAGAGAGAGATTTTTCAGAGAGAGATTGTTTGCACACCATCACAGTAGCGGTCTGAAAACAAAAAGACCTGATGGCTACAGCTGGGGCTCATCTATTTATAGCCTCATGCAGCAGGTGCGCTGAAGACGTCACAGACCGAGGCTATAATACCTCCAGGTCAATTTAATTGACGTGTTTAAACACACTTTCCACAGCGGGTCGTGATAAGACACTTCCCATATACATAAACTTCCTGCAGTATTGAGTGTAGCTTTTGAAAGGGAACATGGTTTAATTGCACTTTACATACAGTACATACATTAAAATTTCACTAAGTAATGGTTTACTCTTTTATTTTTTTAAGGAGAACTTTCTGAAATGAGGTTGGTGTTGTTTGGGCCATACTGTTCCAACAAGAGTTCAACTGGGAACACAATATTGGGTAGGAAGGCATTTGTAACAAGGAGATTAGAAGACGGGGATGTTGCAGGAAGGAAGCTCACTGTGGTTTTCACCCCAGGTTTTGAGAAAGATTACCTTATTGGAAAAAGACTTGAGGATGCTAAACTCAACATCTTGAGAAGTGTAACAGAATGCTCCTCAGGAATACATGCTTTCATTTTAGTCCTATGTGTTGACTGTTCCTTTGCGGAGGAAGAGAAGAGCGCATTAGAGAAAATGATGGAGTCTCTTGGTGAAAGAGTCTGGAATCAAACGTTGGTTGTGTTCGCTGTAGAAGATGAACTAGGAAACACTCCTATAGAGTTATTCATTGCAAGTGAAGGTGACGCTCTCCAGTGGCTCATTGAGAAATGTGGGAACAGGTATCATGTTCTCAACAATAAGGACTGGGGTGATGGATCTCAAGTCACAGAACTGTTGGAGAAGATTGAGGAGATGGTGGCAGGAAACAGTGGACGTTCTTATGAATTAGATGAAGAGACTTTGCAAGTTGTGGAAGAGAAGAGGAGAGAACAGGAAAAGAGAGCAGAGGAAAGAAGGATGAAATATCAGCAACTGATATATGAAATAGACAAAGAGAGGGTTGAGAGAACAGTTCCTGTTCCCATGAAAAAACTACGAAGTATGGATATCCCTTTAAATAGTAAGTTTCTTCTTTTTTATCTGCACACAGTAGAATATCAAAAGTTTTGTCTGATATATGAATTTATTTCTTTGCAGTTTCTGGAGGATGCAGGCCTTCCTCAGGAAGTTCAGCATATCTATCTGCGAGCATCTTAGAAACATCACTCTTAGAAAAGTCACTCTGTTCAGAAAAGACCTCTGGATTGGAGTCTCTTGATTATATTCCAGATACTGATGGAGAATCTTGTTCAGAATGATACACGTCGAGTCTATTTTGTATTATATGGCTTGGCAATGCCATATAAATCATAAGAAAAGACTAAATGATTACGTAATAGATTTATTTAACAATCTTATGCTGATTTTACATTGGTAGTGAGCTACATGGATCTCTCTCATTGTAATTAATAAAGCTGTGTATAATGCAAGTGTAGCTTCCAGTATAAACACATCTTCCAGTATATACACTTGATTGTTAAATAGAATCCGTCCAAGACTCTGTTAGATTGTATTTTGTACGCTATCCACTCATCTTACTAGCTTTAGTTTGCACTACTTGATTTGAGTATAAAAAAAACTGAGAAGTGTGAACATAAACCACTCATTTAAACTGTATTTACATTCAACCATTAAAGGCACAATATGTAGTTATTCACTGCTAGAGCTCGCCTATTCAAAACAAAGGCATAGCTTGATGATGCTGAGATTGAGCGCGAATTCATGGGAGATATCGTCTTCACTTCACAGCCGGTGGAAATTAATCGGGATGAGAGACGAGTGTGACACACTGCTGAGAGCAGTGGAACTTTTATTATGCCACAGTCGTCGCTTCCAGTCAAGCGTATGTGGGGTAATGCAGCATTGGTTTTAGCATCATATTAGATACATTTGAGCGTGTGGAAAATGATGTACTAACCTTACTCTGTGTTCGCTCTGCGGCTACTATGAGACACTTGTTGCACACTGCAGTAAGCTAGATCGATATTAGTCATGGTAAAACAGGGTACTCGCGGTAAATGAGAATGACGTGAATAATTTGTGCGAAGTTGGTCGCTTGAACATTTTGAGTTTACACATTCGCGCATGAAATTCGCTTAATTCGCGCGTGACATTCACTTCGCAACAGACGTGAATTTGCGTCATGGGAGGGGCTTCTGCCAGGCGGTTCATCTCGTTGTGTTTACACTTCTTTTTTGTAAAAAATACTACTGTTAATGTGTGACAAAACGTAGTTTTAAGACTTTTTCAGGCGATAATGTAGTTGTTTAAAGCTCAAATCTGTGGTTAAATTATAAAAAGAGAGCCTATTTGAACATTTTATCTGGCATTTTCGGAGTTGTGAGATCCAGGCGATCAGGGGCGCTCCGCGCTCGTTAACACCGGCGAGAGCAGCCTTTCCTCGGCTAGTCCTTCAGACATTTACAAGACTATTTTCATTAGTTGTTGTTTTTTTACAATATTTGAAAGATCGCAAAAACTGGAAGATGATCAGTCATATCATTTATAAATAATCCTCCTACAATTTCTCGTCAAATTTCTTTTCTATATATATATAAATATATATATATATATATATATATATATATATATATATATATATGTGTGTGTGTGTGTGTGTGTGTGTGTGTGTGTGTGTGTGTGTGTGTGTGTGTGTGTGTGTGTGTGTGTGTGTGTGTGTGTGTGTGTGTGTATAAATATATATATATTATCTATTAGTGTAGCCTGGTCAGTTGTTACTTGGTTTTGTAATCACAGGAAATAGACCTTTACTATACTCTACATTTATATTTCATTTTGATGTAACAAATCAATGTTAAAATCTCTGCATATAATTTGTACCGTATTCACATTCCATTATCTAATACACCAATTAATTAATTCATAAATATATCAATACATGTTTCTGGTGTTCTATACACACAAATAATAATTATATTGTTAGATCTTTTAATGTCAATTTCTATAGTTAAGCATTCCAAAATATTTTCTATCGTCATTGACATACTTTTAATAGTGATTCGTTTTCTGTCTATAAACGTATCCAAACAGTTGTTCCCTTGTCTAATAAAATATAAGCATAATGTATTAAAATGTCTCTGGTATTTCCTTGGTTTCAAACCGAAAATCTAGGGTAACTCAGATATGATGTAACTAATAAGCGAGACACAGACCGTGTGTTTTTAACATGTCCTGGCTTATTTCTCTTGATTAAAATACTCTTGGAAACATCTGGGGTAAGTACACAGGTCAACAAAATATATAACACTGCTCTAGCGGTTTTTGGATATTTTAATCATATTGATATTTTAAAAAAAAGATGATTTTAGTAAGATTTGTATTTCTGAAATGTGAAATTGGAATTTCAACTAGTAAGAAATTAATTATTGATATCAACAATTGAATTTGAATGGCAGCCTATGGTGACATTTCATTTATGGGGCGGCAGTGGCTCAGTGGTTCATGTAGGTTGTCTACAAACCGGAAGGTTGGTGGTTCGATCCCCGGTTCCATATGACCAAGTGCCGAGGTGTCCATGAGCAAGACACCTAACCCCAGCTGCTCCCGACGAGCTGGATGGCGCCTTGCATGGCTGACACCGCCGTCGGTGTGTGAATGGGTGAATGTGAGGCAAAAATGTAAAGCGCTTTGGATGGCCGTAGGTCTGTTAAAAGCGCTATATAAATGCAGTCCATTTACCATTTACCATTTCACCAGTGAAAATACAATATATAAAAAAAAACTGATATCAAGAATTGTAGTTTTTACTAGTCTATCAAGAATTTGGTTGTTGTATGTGATGACATCATTGTTGATATCAATGATTAACATTTTTAGTGGAAATTTAATTCCTGATATAAAAAATTTCCATTGTTACTTGTGGAAATCTAATTCCTGATATCAAAAATAAGCATTAACTAGTTAACATTAACTAGTGAAAATGTAATTGTTGATTTCAAGAATTCATATCCTGTGAATGATTAAAAGTCAAAACGGCTTGCCATAGATTTTACTTTACCTAACCTGAAAATAATGAATAATAAGGTTAAAGGTGTTAAGGTTAAAATACACACCACAAAAAACAATGACTTTCTTTATTTTGTTCCAATGAATAAACATTGCCTCAAATCTACTTTCAGCATACATCAATATACTGTCCATAATCCACCTTGTTGTGCACTACTCTTTAGCACGTTCAAAAAAAGAGTAGGATGGCTCATTGCTCAGCATTCTAAACTTCCACCAGGCAGTGAAGCCACCGGAAGTGTTCGAGTGGCCATCTTACGATTCCCTATACCAATAGGAGGGCATCATTGACTTGCAGCCAAAACATTGACCTAAAATCACCCGATTTGCAGTGTATCTGCCGCACAAGAATATTTTTTTTTAAAGATATGTTAATTGATTAGAACGTTATCATATGGAACGTATGTTTATGCTCTTTTCAGGCAGGATAAGCAATATATAGCAATCATTAAGATGGGTGTGAATCTCACTGTGGTTTATACACCAGGTTTTGAGAAAGATTACCTTATTGGAAAAAGACTTGAGGATGCGGAACTCAACATCTTGAGAAGTGTAACAGAATGCTCCTCAGGAATACATGCTTTCATTTCAGAGTTAGCAAAGACCTGTTTGGAGATACACTAACACCAAGGAAAATCTCTCAGCTTTCAAGTTAGTATCACAAATAATGTTTTACGCTCTTTACTGTGATGTGACAAACTGTAGCTTCAGTTAATTACAAGGAAATCAGTCTTTTCAAAAAGTGACTAAAAGTAGACTAGATATGATGGCTTTTAATTGTTCTTCTGTTGTCTTTCATCAACTTTCGACATTATCGTGATTGAACTGTGATGTTGGCCTGCACTTAAAATATAATGGATGTCGTTGTTGTTCTCTCTTTAGCCTGTATGATTGTGGCATCACAAATAAAGGTTATGCTGCTCTGAAATCAGCTTTGAGATCCAAACATTTTCTCTTATTGTATTTTAAAATTAACTGAAAGATTTTCAAAATAAAATAAAATCTTTGGGACTTTTGTGATTTAATACATTTAATAAAATAATATGTGTTAATTATAGTGTAAAAGATTCTAGAAACAGAGGATGCTTTTAAACTGGAACAATTTTGTAACCCATTACTTTTCTATGTTCAGTACTTGAATGTAGAATGAAGAAAACGTTTTTTTTTTTTTTTTTTCATAGTTCACAGTATAAAACTTTTTGACATTTATATTTCATCTCTTTTGGTGTAACATGCGTCACCTCCATTTATGAGGGCGTCTCCAAATTTAAAGCTGCATTTCTAGTAAGGCAGGATCTCAGCCACTGGAAAGTCATTTACCTTTAAGGATGTTAAAGATCTGTTCGTCCGGGCAATGCTGTTTGAAATGTAAGTTTGTTCATTTTATTACATTTAGTATTATAAAGTATTATTTAGAGAATAAGAGTTGTGGGAAAAAAAGTGAAATGTTTGTTAAAATGCTTTTAGAAGTTGATTTTGCTTAGAATAAGCATCCAACAAATATGAGGGAACTTAAAATGTCTGTATCACTACAATATTCTCTGATTCTTAATAGTCTATTTTATAAAAGCTATTTGGGCTTATAAAATAAAACTGAAAACATCAACATACAAAAATAGCATGTCAAAATGCGATGTATGGATAAATGGATACACAATTGTATCAAGGGTGTTGTTTGTAAAGGTTGGAGTTTTTATATTAAACCTGTTCAACAGGTAGTGAGGCAGGCTATTTAAGGCTATTGGTATTAATCCAGAACGAGTAAAAGCATGAATACTGCAGCAGTCTTTAAATGTGTTTTTTAGGTAGATGTATGATAATAATAAATGTATTTATGTGTGTGCATATACATCGATCAGGCATAACATTATGACCCCTGACAGGTGAAGTGAATAATACTGATTATCTCTTCATCACGGCTCCCATAGTGGGTGGGATATATTAGGCAGCAAGTGAACATTTTGTCCTTAAAGTTGATGTGTTAGAAGCAGGAACAATAGGCAAGTGTAAGGATTTGAGCGAGTTTGACAAGGGCCAAATTGTGATGGCTAGACGACTGGGTCAGAGCATCTCCAAAACTGCAGCTCTTGTGGGGTGTTCCCGGTCTGCAGTGGTCAGTATCTATCAAAAGTGGTCCAAGGAAGGAACAGTGGTGAACTGGCGACAGGGTCATGGGCGGCCAAGGCTCATTGATGCTCATGGAGAGCGAAGGCTGGACTGTGTGGTCTGATCAACCAGACGAGCCACTGTAGCTCAAATTGCTCAAGAAGTTAATGCTGGTTCTGATAGAAAGGGGTCAGAATACACAGTACATCGTAATATGTTGCGTATAGGGCTGCATAGCCGCAGACCAGTCAGGGTGCCCATGTGGCCCATGTTTTCCCTGGTGGCTGTGGCCTCTTTCAGCAGGATCATGCGCCCTGCCACAAAGCAAAAATGGTTCAAGAATGGTTTGAGGAGCACAACAACAAGTTTGTTCCAATCCAATCGAGCATCTGTGGGATGTGCTGAACAAACAAGTAAGATCCATGGAGGCCCCACCTCGCAACTTACAGGATTTGATGCTAACATCTTGGTGCCAGATACCACAGCACACCTTCAGGGGTCTAGTGGAGTCCATGCCTCAATGGATCAGGGCTGTGTTTTGGCAGCAAAAGGGGGACCAACACAATATTAGGAAGTCAATATTAGGTCATAATGTTCTGCCTGATCGGTATATATATGAAGACTTCAGATGCAAAAGCCTCAAAGTCCGTCTGACGTTTTTCTTTAAAATTAGTATTTTTGAGGCCTTTGCATTGGAAGTCTTCATATATACATATGTGTGTGTGTGTGTGTGTGTGTGTGTGTGTGTGTGTGTGTGTGTGTGTGTGTGTGTGTGTGTGTGTGTTTGTGTGTGTGTGTGTGTGTGTGTGTGTGTGTGTGTGTGTGTGTGTGTGTGTGTGTGTGTGTGTGTGTGTGTGTGTGTGTGTGTGTGTGTGTGTGTGTGTGTGTGTGTGTGTGTGTTTTCTTTAATTGCACTGCATGGTCCTTGTTTTTCTCATAATTTTTCTCATAATTCATCTATATTTAGACACATTTTTCTATATTACATTATTTTAATATTGATTTAAATTGAGATATTGTATCAATGTATTTTGAATTACTGTGTATAAAATATGCTTTTCTAATTGAAACACTATTGGAACACTAGATTTACAGAACTAAGGAGTAAACAGCAATGGATTCTCCACTGGAAAATGAATCTCCTGCACTCAAGTAAGCAAAAAAGAAAAAAGTGAAACAATAGATCTGAGCAGTCAATTAGGCCCAACAAAAAGTTTTAAATGTATTAATCACCTTTAATTAATCAACTTTATTCTGAACAGATTATTGTTGTTATTTTAATTGTTGTAAATTAAGTCAAATTTGCACTGTTACAGGCAGACAACATCAGACTCTCAAGTGTCCATTAAGAGTGATGCATCGATGCAAAAGGATGATAATTTCAACCGCACTTCTGAAAACAGGTAAATGTATAGATAGGGACGATCATTTTGTGTCTCTGATTAAGAGACAGTTGCACATAAATAAAGTTGCACATAAATAAAAAATAATAAAAAAAACATTGTTGTAATATTTCTCTCAGAAAATCGAATGACCTCTGTTTTCCCAAATGCTCTCTAGTTTCCTATCACTACCATCTTTCCTTAAACTGTTCTGTCAAATTAATATGAAGTTATTTAACAAAAGTTTTGTGGAGACAAACATCCAAAAATATAACTAAAGAATATAAATAAAAATAATTAGGACTATGAATCAATAATTTTCTGTGATTAATTGCAATTAACTGTGTTAAACGCAATTGATCACACATACTAAAATGTGTAATAACAAATATAATAATGGTGATGTTTTATGCCGTTTAATCTTTTTTTCAGGTATTAAATTACTTTGCAAATCTTTCAAAGATTTGAATTGATGTGGTCTGACACGTGTAAATCATCTGAATCTGGATTAAGTTTACAATTGTAACAGTTATGTTCAGCTAGATTCATTTTAATGGACGTTCCAGTGTTTTCCTTTGTTCCAGTGTCCCACCATTATCCGTTGTCATGGAGATTAATGTAACGAGCACAGCTGTCTTCATTTACTTCATTATATCTATGTATTTAAGTCCCTCCGTTTAAGTCATTGTCCAGTATTGTTCGTGTTATGTTTGATACACATCAGGAGGGCTTCCTCGTCCCTCCGGCTTCAACTTGGTCAGCTGCTACCCTGCCTGCACCACAGACTTAGGGTTAGGGTTAGGGTTAGGGTTAGGTTCTGTAACAGTTTCATTTTCAAGGACTTTTAGTTTGTATTCCTCAGTTACCTGTTTCCGGTGTTTTGCTTTGTTAGTGTCCCCCAATATCTGTTGTCATGGAGAACGTTGTCCAGTATTGTTCGTGTTATGTTTGGAAGCTACCTGACTTTAATATCTACTGTATTTTGTAAATCTCACTGTCTTCATCTTCATTGGACATAAGCGTGACAACAATGCAAGTGATGTATAATTGTTACTTTTGTTACTGTTATTCTGAACAGATTATATATTATTATTGTATTATTTACTGTATATTCTGCTCTATTACAGACAGAAGAGATTAGACTCACCGGAGCCCTCATGTCTATCCATGAGTTGTGACACGTCAAAGGATCTGCCATTTACACAATATTTTAAAAGTGACAGCAATTCCAAAGACAGGTACATTTATAGATAGGACAATCATGTGTCAATGATCAAAATTACACATGACAACATTTACAATTATTTATTATTATTATAAAAATTTTTCTTAATCGTTGTTGTTGTTTCATTGCATAACAAGTAAAATGTGCACTGTTACAGGCAGAAAATATTAGACTCACCAGAGCTCAGTGTTGGGTCTGTGAGGAGTGACATTTCAAAGCATGATGGATTCGAAGGTGACAGCACTTCTGAAGACAGGTACATTTATGGATTGGACAGTCATTTTGTTTCACTGTTCAAAAGAGAACCTTTTATCAATATTATGTCCTCTCATTGACCTATCCTGTCAAAATAAAGGTAGAAATACCCTAAAACACAATTAAAACACAAATACACAATACCCTAAAACCTATATATATATTAGGGATGCCACAATTCTCAATATAATATTGAACCGTTCGGTAGGGCATTCACGGTTCAATACGCGCTTGTGAATTGCGTTTTTTTCGGTTTCGCATTTAATTAATTATTTTTCTACAAATTCTATAATTTGCCTCCATCCCAATAGCTACTGAACAGCGCGACATACATTCACATCACACGTTAGTGGTAGAGTTATACTCACGGAACACTAGATTTATTCACAATCACGAAAGTTTATTATTTGCATGCGTTTTAAAGCCTTGCCGGCTCATTCGCGTGCACGGTTTTAACATGCGCTTTTCAGAGCGCGCGCACTAAAAGCCTTTCAAACGTGAATACTGAACTAAGTAGTCGTCTTACTGCGTTAATACTGTCAAATACACACAAGGTTAACATAAACACAGTCGGTTATGTCTAAAGTGAAAGTAAAATCGCAATCGTGTCTGTATATTAGATGTGTAGACAGAGGTCTTAAACTGACAGCAGCGCAGCCTATAGTGAACACGCGGTCCTTAAAGGGACAGTTCACCTATACAATTATGTCATTATTTACTCACTCTAATATTGTTTCAAACCTGTATTCATTTCTCGATGACATAATTTTCAGTTTTGAGTGAAATATCCCTTTAATGTTAATACAACAACAAAAGACAGAGAAAATCACTCTCTGCTCTTGACTGAAACACTAATACAGTAGCTTTAATAAGAATCAGTGTATTTATAGTGAAGTCTATGTAGTGTTTTATTTTTACATGTATTCATTCAATTTCATACTTAAATGCTGCTGTACAGCTCTGAGCTGCCAGTGTAAATCTTTATATATATTTATTTTATATTATCCAATAGATACACTAGGAATGTACACAAGGGTTTTTTTTTAAGTAAAGTTTTAAGTTTAAGTAAGGTTTTTCAATTCTTTTAAGTAAAATAAAGAAAGAGTATTGCAATAAAAAAATAGTCTTTTTTTCTCTTTAACCTCTTGCGGTTCCTTTCGCCTAAGAATAGAATAACAAAAAATGTATGTGACAAGCCATCAGAACCGAACCGAAAACCGTGGTTAAAAACCGAGGTATGTATTGAACCGTGGACTAACTGTATTGTTGCATCCCTAATATATATATATGCAAGCAAGTTTTGTGGCGACACGTCCAAATAGATAAAGTAATTTGGGCTGTGAGAATCAATTAAAAATTGATTAACAAATTAATTGTTTTCTGTAATGAATCATATTTAGTGTTAGTCACACCTTATATTACAATTTGTAATAATATAAATGTTTTTATGGTGATCATTTTTTTATGACTATTTTTAGACATTAAATTACTTAAAACATTTTTTTAAATTAAGTCAAATTTGCACTGTTACAGGCTGACAACATCAGACTCACAAGTGCCCATTAAGAGGGTTGCATCGATACAAAATTTTGAAGATTTCAATGTTGACTGCACTTCTGAAGACAGGTAAATATATAGATAGGGACGATCATTGTGTGTCTCTGAGTTGCAAAAAAAAAAAAAAAAAACAAACATTGTTGTAATATTTCTCTCAGAAAATCGAATGACCTCTGTTTTCTCAAATGCTCTCTCGTTTCCTATCACTACCGTCTTTCCTAAAACTGTTCTGTCAAATTAATATGAAGTTATTTAAAAAACGTTTTGTGGAGACAAACATCCAAAAATATACCTAAAGAATATAAATAAAAATAATTAGGACTATGAATCAATAATTTTCTGTGATTAATTGCAATTAACTGTGTTAAACGCAATTGATCACACATACTAAAATGTGTAATAACAAATATAATAATGGTGATGTTTTATACCGTTTAATTTTTTCAGGTATTAAATTACTTTGCAAATCTTTCAAAGATTTGAATTGATGTGGTCTGACACGTGTAAATCATCTGAATCTGGATTAAGTTTACAATTGTAACAGTTATGTTCAGTTAGATTCATTTTAATGGACGTTCCAGTGTTTTCCTTTGTTCCAGTGTCCCACCATTATCCGTTGTCATGGAGATTAATGTAACGAGCACAGCTGTCTTCATTTAGTTCATTATATGTATTTAAGTCCCTCCGTTTAAGTCATTGTCCAGTATTGTTCGTGTTATGTTTGATACACATCAGGAGGGCTTCCTCGTCCCTCCGGCTTCAACTTGGTCAGCTGCTACCCTGCCTGCACCACAGACTTAGGGTTAGGGTTAGGTTCTTTTAACAGTTTCATTTTCAAGGACTTTTAGTTTGTATTCCTCAGTTACCTGTTTCCGGTGTTTTGCTTTGTTACTGTCCCCCAATATCTGTTGTCATGGAGAACGTTGTCCAGTATTGTTCGTGTTATGTTTGGAAGCTACCTGACTTTATTATCTACTGTATTTTGTAAATCTACTGTATTGGACAGTCATTTTGTTTCACTGTTCAAAAGAAAACCTTTTTTTATCATAATCAATTATGATCTCTCATTGACCTATCCTGTCAAAATAAAGGTAGAAATACCCTAAAACACAATTTTATATATATATATGCAAGCAAGTTTTGTGGCGACACGTCCAAATAGATAAAGTAATTTGGGCTGTGTGAATCAATTAAAAATTGATTAACAAATTAATTGTTTTCTGTAATGAATCATATTTAGTGTTAGTCACACCGAATATTACAATTTGTAATAATACAAATTTTTTTATGGTGATCATTTATTTATTACTGTTTTTAGACATTAAATTACTTTATGTAAAATCACATCTGAATCTGTATAAAATGGTTCGTTTACCCAAAAAATGTAAACTTGTGTCATCATTTATTCACCTTTATGTTTGTGGAAAACAAGATATTTGAAGAAAGTTTTAACTATTTGTATCCATATAATTATCATAAAATTATCAAAATTACACGAACGTTGCCCAATCTATTTTGTATTTGAAAATCAAATCTCTGCTAAGGACTGCAAATGTACCCCTCAATATCCAAAATAGCAAGTACAACCTATTAATGATGACTGATCAAAACTACACTCTTGGCTGCAACTAATCACACCTTAGAATACAATTTATTGGTGATCCTTTAATTGTACTGCTTTATTTCTTACTTTAAGTCTTAAGTTGCATCAAAATTATATCTGAATCTGTATTAAGCTATGTGAACATTTACCAGTAATATGTGTGACTTTTTCTTAATTTTACAGCAAAACAATTTTACTCAAAACAAGGCTGCGGAAGAAGTTTCAACATCTGCATGAGGGAATTCTAACAAAGCAGGGAAACCCAACACTATTGAATGAGATCTACACTGAGCTATACATCACAGAAGGAAGAGAGTTTAATGATGAATATGAGATCAGACAGATTGAAACGGCAGCTAACAGAGCAGCGACAGTGGACAGACCAATCAACTGCAGTGACATCTTCAAACCCTTACCAGGACAAAACCAGCTCATCAGATCTGTGCTGACTAAAGGATTTGCTGGCATTGGAAAAACTGTCTCTGCGCAGAAGTTCAGTCTGGACTGGGCTGAAGGGAAAGCAAATCAGGACGTTCACCTTATATTTCCACTTCCTTTCAGAGAGCTCAATTTGATAAAAGACAAACTCAGTCTTTCAGATCTTCTCCATGTTTTTTTCCCTGAAACTGTAGAAATGGACATTTCCCGTAATAAAGTTTTGTTCATCTTTGATGGTCTGGACGAGTGCCGTTTCCACTTAAATTTTCACAGCAATGAGACTCTAAACGATGTAACCAAAGAGGCATCAGTGGACGTGCTGCTGACGAACCTCATTTTGGGGAATCTGCTTCCCTCTGCTCTCATCTGGATTACCTCCAGACCAGCAGCAGCTGATCTCATCCCCTCTGAGCGTGTTGATCGAATGACAGAGGTACGAGGCTTCAATGACCCACAGAAGGAGGAATACTTCAGGAAGAGAATCACTGATCAGAGTCTGGCCAATAAAATCATCTCACACCTGAAGTCATCGAGGAGCCTCTACATCATGTGCCACATCCCAGTGTTCTGCTGGATCTCAGCCACTGTTCTAGAGAAGATGCTGAGTGGAGCAGAGAGTGCAGAGATTCCCAAGACTCTCACTCAAATGTACACACACTTCCTGATCCTTCAGACCAACATCAAACATGAGAAGGACTATGAGAAGAAATTGACAGATGAAGACATGATCCTCAAACTAGGGAAACTGGCTTTTCAAGAGCTTCTGAAACACAATGTGATCTTCTATGAAGAAGATCTGAGAGAGTGTGGCATTGACGTGACAGAAGCATCAGTGTACTCTGGATTGTGCACTCAGATCTTCAAAGAGGAGTTTGGTCTGTGTCAGAGGAAAGTCTACTGCTTTGTTCACCTCAGCATTCAGGAACATCTGGCTGCTCTGTTTGTGCATCATTCCTTCATAATCCAGAACATCAATGTGTTTGTCCAAATGACTGAATCAACACATACACAGGTTCCAATATTTGACCTGCATCAGAGAGCTGTCGATGAGACCTTGGAAAGTAAAAATAGACACCTGGGTCTTTTCCTTCGCTTCCTTCTGGGTTTCTCACTTGAGTCCAATCAGGCTCTTTTAAAAGTTCTTCTGACACAAACAGAAAGCAGGAACCACAATTTAGAGGAAACAGTCAATTACATCAAGAAGAAGATAGAGGAGGATCCAACACCGGAGAAATTCATCAATCTGTTCCACTGCCTTAATGATCTGGGTGACAGTGCACTAGTGGAACAAATTCACCGTTATCTCAAGTGTAGAGCTCTTACCACAGTCAAAATGAGCCCCTTACACTGGTCAGCTGTGGTGTTTGTTCTTCTGACTTCAGAGAACTTGGATGTGTTTGAATTGAAGAAATTTACCTGGAAAACCAGCTGTCCACAAATGGCGCAAGTTCTTCAGCATCTTGTACCTGTCCTTAAAGCATCCAAATCAGTTTTGTATGTCATGTTTCAAATTGCCTTTTTCATAGTTTATATCAATAATGGGTTAGGGTTCTTCTAATTAATCTTCTGTCAACTGTATTATTTTTCATAGGTTTACTCATTGTGAACTGAATACAAAGTGCTGCGCTCCTCTGGCCATGGCTCTCGCCTCTGAGTATTCATGTATAAAGGAAATGAATCTGAATGGAAATGAACTACAGGATTCAGGAGTGGAATTGCTCTCTAAAGGACTTGGAAGTTCTCATTGCACACTAGAGATACTGAGGTAATGGTTTGTGTTATTACATGATGCTTAAATATTTATATAATACTATTTATATAATATATATGCAGGGGTCTCCAACCATGCTCCTGGATAGCTACAATCCTGCAGTTCAACTCCAACCCCAATCAAACACACCTGAACCAGATAATCTATTGGAGCAGGGTTAGAATTGAAGTCTGCAATAAGGTATAGCTCCTGGGAGCAGGGTTGGAGACCCCTGCCTGTTTTTAGGGTAGGGTGAGGTTAAGGGCTCAAACTATCTATATAATTGTAATTCTAACTGTACAAAAATATTTGCAATATATAAACCATTTGTAAATAGTCATGTCATGACTGAAATTCATCTTTAAGACCGAAATCATCATCTAAGGATCAGCCCCAACCTAAGCAGAGACCGACCTTCATGTGTCACTCACATTAAATATTGTAATATCAAAGCAAATATTTAAATGGGTTACCTTGTTATGAAGAAGCTTTTGCTGTGGTGTGTTAACTGAGTCAGACTTTTTTATTGTTCTTTCTGCAGGCTGAATGGCTGTGGTGTCACAAATAAAGGTTGTCCTTCTCTGGCTTCGGCTCTGAGATCAAACCCCTCATACCTGAAACATCTGGATTTGTCATTTAATAAGCTAGGAGATCGAGGACTGAAGTGTCTGTCTGATTCTCTCTGTACAATACAGAAACTGAAGTATGATTTGGTTGTGCTAATATATTTAATACTTTAGTCTATCCTCCCCACACATACAAATAAGTGTCATTGTTCTGTCTGCAGGCTGAGAGATTGCAATATCACAGATGACGGTTGTGCTGCTTTGGCTTCAGCTCTGACATCAAACCCTTCACACCTGAGAGAACTGGATCTGACTAGAAATAATGTACGAGATTTGGGAACGAAACTGCTGTCTGCCACCCTAAAGATTCCTGAGTGTCAGCTGAAGGTTCTGAAGTAAGATCTTATCTTGTCTGCTAAGGTTGTCACTGCAGAACCGATCTGTTTTTCGTGAATGAAACGAGTGAAGGATGTGTTATTGTTCTCTCTTTAGGCTGAAGGAGTGTGGTCTCACAGATGAAGGTTGTGCAGCTCTGGCTTCAGCTCTGAGATCAAACCCCTCACACTTGAAAGAGCTGGATCTGTCAGAGAATAAACTGAGAGATTCCGGAATTAAGTTTCTTGCTAATGGACCAAAGTTTCCTCCTTTCGGACTTGAAGAACTGTGGTAAGAAAACATTCCTGGGTCATACATTGAATATCTAATATTTTATTTAACCCTATTATCTTTGGGGTCATTTTGACCCCATTCAATGTTTAACGTCTGTAAATACACGATTGACTTTTTTTTTTTTTTTGCTTCAGATTGAATGACTTTTCTTAATTTAATGGGGATAACTCTGTAAACATAACATTAACCTGATGATTAACAAATATTTTCAATGTCCTGTACACTTGTAGCATCTGTGTTCTTAAGCTGTACAAAACAAAAGAAATATCAAAATGTTACACACATTTGTTTTGGTTGTTTTATTGAGGTCACTATAACATGCTATAATTTTATTATGTTCACTATAATATTATATATTCAATATAATATTCCAACAACTTCCCTCTGTTTTACCGCTCTAACCTAACATAACCATACCTGTAGTATTGAGAGAACCACTAGTAGTTAACGTTATTATGGTCCTGCTCCCCACTTGAACGACAGGTGCTACTAATGTCATCAAAACGGTTCCAGGGCCCACCTGATATGCTGTCAGCCATATATGACCTGAGACATAAACATTTGTTAAAAAAAAAAAAAAAAATTATTCTGGAGGTTTAAATTACTGGGGTCAAATTGATCCCAGTGGGTGGAAAATGTTACCAGATTTGAGGGTAACGGGAATGTTAATATTGTATTTAATTGTTATTACATTATCATTAAATGGGGAACACAAACAAAAATTAAGTTACATTTTATTTTAAGGTGTATATAGTTATTACACTAGTAACTACATGTAATGTGTAACAAGGACACTGTAAAATGGTGTTACCAAAACATAATATATTAGATTGGGATTTTAAACCAGGTTTAATCATACCACTAAAATTACACTGTCACTGGTGCCCCTCAACAATTATATGTGCATGTTTTAATACACTGATGAATAGTGCTGTTTTTCTCTGTGCAGGCTGACTGGTTGTGGAATCACTCATGAAGGTTGTGCTGATTTGGCTTCGGCTCTGACATCAAACCTCTCACAGCTGAAAGAGCTGAATCTATCTAGCAACATCATAGGAGACTCAGGGCTTAAGCGGTTGTGTGCTGCACTGGAAAGTGCTGACTGTAAACTAGAGACACTAGGGTAGAGTCACAGTGATCAAATTACTCTACAAGTCAAACTCAGACAATTTAAATGTGTCTAGGAGTTGTGTATCCTGAAGATGTGTCTTTTTTGCCTCTGCAGGTTGAACGATTGTGGTGTCAGAGATGATGGTTGTGCTGCTCTGATTTCTTCTCTGACATCAAACCCCTCACACTTGAGTAAGCTGCATCTGTCTGGGAATGAAATAGGAAAGTCAACAATGGAGCGGCTCTCAGCTCTTCAGGCTCATCCAGATAACAAGCTGAAAAAAGTCAAGTGAGTTTCAATGGGATTCACCCAAAATTAACTTTTCTCATTTACTCAACCTCATGTAATTAAAAAAAATGCTGTCCCCCCATGCATCACAAAATTTGTTATTTTAAAGAATGTCCAAGTTGCTAATTTCTGTACAATTACAAGTGGATGGTGAGTCAAGCTCAAAAACATCAAAAATGACAAGTAGTCAACCAATGAGCTTTAGTCTGAATCGTCTTAAGCCAACTTGAAATGTGCTGAAGTTATTTGCAAAAAGTATTATATATTGTAGAGATGTAATTTATTTGTCACTTGCCTTTCAGTTTATCCATTTCGAGATCTGAATCTCTCTCAGAAAACAACAATGATCCTAACAATTCTCAGCAGCAACAATGATCCTGCTGCACATTTGAACATTTTAACTTATATATCTGACACAAGTTGAGCAAGATTCACACAATATTCAGATTCACAGATTGCCCACAAGAATCAGCACTGAACTTTTCAGCACTCATTATTTTACTTTAAAACAATCCATTGTGGAGTTGCCTTTTTTAACAAATATTTACATTCATAAAGAGAGACAAAAGTGACATGATAGAATTGAGATCCTCCAGCAATTCAAAATAAATTAAATGGGTTTCTGTTAGCGCAATTTACATATGCATATGTTATAAATGAATACTGAAGATACATGAAGATTAATGTATTAAGGGCAATGTTTTTGAGTTATAAAATTAGTTTTTTTATGTGTTTTTTGTTTTCTGTGTTTTAGTTTTCATTTTATGAATTCTGTACTAAACTGTCATATTTTGCTATATGTTACTTAAACGTGAACTAAATTCAAATATTTATTCAATCAACTAATTAACAAAGACTAGTTTCACTGAAAGTTGGAATGGTGTGCTCAAGGAAACTTTTTTAAATATAAATGTCAGATTGAGGCAAATTGTATATGTTGTCATTTATATAATTCATTTATTATACGTTTTAATGGACAATGTTTTCTTTTTGTGTATGTTAATGTTTACATATTTGCTGTTTAAGTTTTGTGTTTTATATGTAACATTATAAACAGAAGGTTCTCTAAATGGTGTTTTAGTAGGCCTATAGTTAAGGATTTTTTTTAAATTGTGACTATGTATGACTAATTAATTACTAATAACTAATTGACTATTGAATTATTATTGAGAATTCACACCTGAGGTGGTGATGCGACTATAAGCAGTCTTAACCTAAAGGTGCGCCATGCCCTCAACACAATAAGGGTCAGAATCAAATATAATTAATAAAAGTCAACATGTTTTTTACAAGGTGTGTGACTGTAGCACTATAACTTATTTGTGCCAATTTAAATATATTTACAGGAAGGATACATTTTCTGTTTTCAGGTATAAATCTTGGATCAATTTATAGCAATTTTAAAATTTGTGTTTAGAAAAAAAGAGAAAAAGGTATATATTCATTGAACATATTTGGGTCAATAAGGTAATTGTAAGTATCTCTCTACAAGTCTCTTGTTGTTTACATAATTTGTATGACCTCCATTATGAAATTGTGACAGACTAGAAATGAATCGCCGTTTTTTTTGTGTTCATATATATTTAAAAAAAGTTCTCAGCAATTATTACGTGTATTTTTTAGGGCTGCAACTAACGATTATTTTGATAATCGATTAGTTGCGGCCATTTATTTTTTCCTTAAATCGGATAAAAAGTAAAAAAATAATAATAATTTATTGACAACACTATTCCACATCCTGCCCAATGCTGTCATTCAAACAAACTTGTCAGCTGAGTGCTATAAAAACATACATAGTGAATATATTGACCCTTACAAAACGTAACCATGGTTTTACAATGAACAAAACAAACACAAATAATGAAAATAATAAATAAATTACAGTGTTATTGTGGTTACTCAATGTATGGTAACCACAAATTAACCATGGTTTTGCTTCAATCCATAGTTTAACTATGGTATTTGTGTGGTTATTCAAATGATAATCAATACGCCAAAAAACAAGGTTTTACTATAATTTTCTGTTAATTTCCGTATGGTTATGTTTGTGCCATACATTATGTGCAAAAAGTTACTAAGCAAACGGACAGTTTAAATCCCAACATTAAAATTATATTAAAAAGAAACAAAAAAACACAAAGTGTTACCAAATTAGGAATGTTCAGCAGGAACACACACAAACACATTCACCATGGACAAAGTAACCTGTTACTGTCCTTTCTTTATCCTGTAGAAATGTCTTACATTTATATTCAATTACACGTTGTCATCCCTTTACAGTTACTACTCTCATAAAATACTTGAATTACATGTTGACTTTTAAACCTAAATTTAGCATCCCACAGCAGATATTTCAGCTAAATTAATGTTTTTGCGCTGAATGTTGTCTCCCTCGATACTATTCTGTCTGTTTGATGCGCATATGCGTGCCCGCCACAAGTTCAGTGAAATTTGAAGCTTTAATGCAGATTGTCAGCACATGCTTTAATGCAAAATGGAAGTAGGCCTACTCACGTGAATTAGTAGCATTTACAGATGCTTCTCCCACTTAGAAATCATGGAGGGGTCTGAAATTGTCATCGTAGGTGCATGTCCACTGTGAGAGACATAATCTAAAAAAAAAATCCAGAAATCACTATGTATGATTTTTTAACTATTTGTATGTATGTGTCACAATCATCAGTGAGAGTGCCCCTAATTACCACCTGAGGGCACTCCTCCCCGGACTTGTCACTCCATCATTAACTACATTACCCATAATCCTTTGCCCGGACTCATCATCATTCATTGTTTGCACCTGTGTCTTATCACCTCATTACCCCATTACCCCAGCCTATATAAACCATGTTCAGTCTATCATCAACTGCGAAGTCTTGTACGTTGTATCACTGCATTTCTGAGCGTTTCCCTGGTTTCATGTCTCTGGTTTTGGATTTCTTGCCTGTTCCGTGGATTACCCGTTTGCCTGTCTCTCCTGCCTTGTTTGCCTGTTTGGACTGCTTGCCTGTGTATGACCTTTTGCTTGTTTTTGACTACGATTGTGGATTACCCCTTACTAAAAAAAAAAGCTGCAGTTGGATCTTCTACCTTCTGTCTCGGAGCAGTACGTTACAGTATGATACAGCTGCAAATAAGTATTTGAACACCTGAGAAAATCAATGTTAATATTTGGTACAGTAGCCTTTGTTTTCAATTACAGAGGTCAAACGTTTCCTGTAGTTTTTCACCAGGTTTGCACACACTGCAGGAGGGATTTTGGCCCACTCCTCCACACAGATCTTCTCTAGATCAGTCAGGTTTCTGGCCTGTCGCTGAGAAACACGGAGTTTGAGCTCCCTCCAAAGATTCTCTATTGGGTTTAGGTCTGGAGACTGGCTAGGCCACGCCAGAACCTTGATATGCTTCTTACAGAGCCACTCCTTGGTTATCCTGGCTGTGTGCTTCAGGTCATTGTCATGTTGGAAGACCCAGCTTCGACCCATCTTCAATGCTCTAACTGAGGGAAGGAGGTTGTTCCCCAAAATCTCGCAATACATGGCCCCGGTCATCCTTTCCTTAACACAGTGCAGTCGCCCTGTCCCATGTGCAGAAAAACACCCCCAAAGCATGATGCTACCCCCCCCCCCCCCCATGCTTCACCGTAGGGATGGTACTCATCATTCTTCTTCCTCCAAACACGTTTAGTGGAATTATGACCAAAAAGTTCTATTTTGGTCTCATCTGACCACATGACTTTCTCCCATGACTCCTCTGGATCATCCAAATGGTCATTTGGCAAACTTAAGACGGGCCTGGACATGTGCTGGTTTAAGCAGGGGAACCTTCCGTGCCATGCATGATTTCAAACCATGACGTCTTAGTGTATTACAAACAGTAACCTTGGAAATGGTGGTCCCAGCTCTTTTCAGGTCATTGACCAGCTCCTCCCGTAGTTCTGGGCTGATTTCTCACCTTTCTTTTGATCGTTGAGACCCCACAAGGTGAGATCTTGCATGGAGCCCCTGTCCGAGGGAGATTGACAGTCATGTTTAGCTTCTTCCATTTTCTAATGATTGCTCCAACAGTGGACCTTTTTTCACCAAGCTATTCTGCAAATTCCCCGTAGCCCTTTCCAGCCTTGTGGAGGTGTACAATTTTGTCTCTAGTGTCTTTGGACAGCTCTTTGGTCTTGGCCATGTTAGTAGTTGGATTCTTACTGATTGTATGGGGTGGACAGGTGTCTTTATGCAGCTAATGACCTCAAACAGGTGCATCTAATTTAGGATAATAAATGGAGAGATGAATCATGTTTTCTTTTACATAACGTGGATGGTCGGTGCGTTTGCATCACTTACCTGGGGACACGTGGCACAAGGATGCACTATAGGAAGCTGGCAAGCCGGAGGTGGCAGTGTTTTGATTTGGGCAATGTTCTGCTGGGAAATCCATGTGGATGTTAATTTGACACGTACCACCTATTGTTGCAGACCATGTACACCCTTTCATGGAAACGGTATTCCCTGGTGGCTGTGGCCTCTTTCAGCAGGATAATGTGCCCAGCCACAAGGCAAAAATGTTTCAGGAATGGTTTGAGGAGCACAACAATGAGTTTGAGGTGTTGACTTGGCCTCCAAATTCCCCAGATCTCAACCCAATCGAGCATCTGTGGGATGTGCTGAACAAACAAGTCTGATCCATGGAGGCCCCACCTCGCCACTTACTGGACTTAAAGGATCTTCTGCTAACATCTTTGAGCCAGATACCACAGCACACCTTCAGGGGTCTAGTGGAGTGCCTTGATGGGTCAGGGCTGTTTTGGCAGGGGGACCAACACAATATTAGGAAGGTAGTCATAATGTTATGCCTGATCGGTGTATGTCACTACCTTACACTGTACTAAGTGTATGTCAACTATTACTTGATTTTAAAATAACATCCAAAGAGATCATCCTTCCAATTTTCTAGTTTACAATGAGGACACTGTAGTGCAGTGCACCAAATCAGCCTCAATCCTAAATCCCCTAGATTATTCCCTAAAAGAAAAGGCCTAATAGGTCCCTTTTTATATACAGACATGTTTTTAGAAGCATATTAGTGTTTTTACAGAAAGAAAATCCGGTAACATTTTACAATAAGGTTGTAGTTAACATTAGTTAATGCATTAGTTAACATGAACTAACCATGAACAACACCTCTGTTCAGCATTAGTTAATCTTTGTTAACGTTAGTTAATATAAATACAGCTGTTCATGGTTTGTTCATGTTAGTTCTCAATGCATTAACTAATGGTAACAAGATTTTAATAATGCTTTAGTAAATGTCGAAAATAACATTAACAAACATAAATAAATGCTTTATAAGTGCAGTTCATTATTAGTTCATTATAACTAATGTAGTTAACTCATGTTAATTAATGTGTCACGGAACACTCAACAACGCCTCCTCCTGGTTTCACCAGATCCCTCTCTCCTGCGTATTAGGACTGCATTTCCCCTTCTTCCTCCTCTGCTCATTATCTCCTCATTAACCTCATTATCATTGCATCATTATCACCTGTGGACCCTCAGCTCACCTTTTATCTGGATTGCTCTGTTCATTGTTCATTTGTGAAGTCTTGACACCTTACTGTAATGTGTTACCGAATATCCATAACATTGACTTCTGTTGTGGCCTATTTGCACGTTGCATACCTGCTTGAAATAGACTGCTGTCTGATCGGTTAAGACACATGAAGTGACTCAAGTATAACTTTGTGCTAAAATAATCACTGGCAAGTGATTGCGGTCTCAAATAAAAGTTATTTCACTGTATTATTTATAAGCAGAAATAGATCCCAAAAGCCATCTACAGTATATGTGCTTTGATAACTTTGATAAGAAAGAGCTGAATGTGTCGAGTGAACAGTGTCATTGTTCTCTGCAGGCTTCATGATTTGACAAATGAAGGATTAGCTGCTCTGTCTTCAGTCTTCAAAGAGAAGCTGCCCTTCGAGCCATGTGTTAACATGGATAATAAAGTGAATCACTTCACTGTAACCCTATACTGTAAATTTACAGGGAATTTCTCACAGTATTGTACTGTATTTCCATAAAGCAGTAATATACTGTATCTTTTACAGCACATCTGTAAATATACAGCACATTTCTGTTTTCAGCCTGCTAAATTCGTAATACAGTATCACACTGTAAAAACATTGAATTGTGGGATTGATTTCGTTGGCGCTCATTTCAGATCAGATGCAAACAGAACAAACAGCAAACTCGACTTGTCAGCGGCACTCAATATAACAGAATCATTATTCATATCTTGTTAAAACAGTGTAACTTATGTGCATTTGTGAGCAGTGTTTAAGCTTTCTGTGCTTCGGTTGATTCAGTTTGCGTTTCAAAACGTTAACGTTACGTTAGTTGCCTGTGACGCATCAGAAATGGAGGACGTTACACGAAGATGGAGGAAGAATTTGTCACCTGTAGAAGACGATGAGGAGTTTAAGATGGAAAATTGTTCGACTCAGTATTGATACGGTAAGGCAATCTATGTTTTGCGTTCGCATTTCGACATTGTTTACATGAATAGTTTGATTTTGTGAACGCAGTTTGCTACCGCGAAAACAATCTGTTCTCACCTCTTTACCAAGATTATGCGATATTTCACAGGCTAATATTAAACATTTACCATGTATTTTGTATGACCTGCTTTTGATCTAACAGTTATATATATATTTTTTCGTTTCAGGCTTGTATTATAAACCGAAGACGGCCAGTACATGTAAACAAACAACGTAAGTGATTTACTAGTTAACATTTGTGTTAGTTTTAGTCCATTTGTTAACAAAAATGCTATGGTGTAAGTTCTGTGATCGTGCTTTTGAATCTTTGTCAGCATTTTGCCAGCACATGAAAATCCATAGTCATGTTCCTAATACTTTTTTCAAATGTGGTATTCCTGATTGCTACAGAACATTTAAAAAGTTCACTGCTTTCAAGGCTCATGTATTCAGGGATCACAAAGAGAGGCCGTCAAAGACATCTGTTGAGCAGTTAGGAATTGATGCTTTAGTCTGTGACATTGGTGTCTGTCAAGAAAAGTGCAGTGATTTGAAAAACTTTGTTTTACACTTGAAATCTCATATCAAAGAAGGTACCAGAGTGCCATGTCCATTTACATGTAATAAAAGCTTTTCTGTAGCATCTACATTGACCTCACATATATCCAGGAATCATCGAAACTCTTCAGCAGAAAGGTTGCGTCATAATTTACTGCAGTCAAATGTTTCAGTGCAGAGGCTGCATGGTGAGGTATCCAACATAGTTGAACACTCAAATCCACAGTCTGAATCATTTGATTGTTGTGATGGAGGAGAACAATTGAATATTGCACTATTGCCAGATAATGCAGATGAATCTCTTTTTTTAAAGAACATGGCTCTGTTTTATCTCAAATTACAGGCAAAGCATATTCTCCCATCATCTGTGATTCAGTCGGTAATTGATGGGGTGCAGGACATCCATGATATTAGCCAGTGTCATTTGCTGCACAAGCTAACTGAAAAATTGACTGCGCTTGGTATTTCTGAAAATGATATAAAGAGCATTATTGATGTCTTGCAAACTGATGATCTTTTTCGGAAGTCAAATATCAATGCACTTAGCACTGATAAGAGGAGAAAATCCTTTTATAAAGACAATTTTAAGTTTGTGGATCCGGTCCCAATCTGTCTTGGTCAAAATGAATCTGGCAAGGAAAGTTTTGCTCAATATATTCCTATTAAGCAAAGCTTAGAAGCACTGTTCTGCTGTAAATCAGTGATAGAACAACATAAGAATTCAAGAACTGAAGTCAGAGCAAAAGATATCCTATCTGATGTATGGGATGGCAAAAATATTGATGAAAATGTGCTGTTTAAAGCTGATACAGATTCATTAGCTGTAATCTTGTATGAAGATGCTTTTGAAGTTGCCAATCCACTTGGGTCTGGTAAGAAAAAACACAAAATTCTTGCCGTTTATATGACACTTGCAAACCTGTTGCCTCACTGTCGGTCAGGCATTGACCCTATGCAGCTAGTTCTGCTGTGTAGGGAACAAGATTTTAGATTTTTTGGACAAGATTTGGTCTTTGCCACTCTGATAAAAGACCTTAAAGACATTGAGGAAAATGGTGTTGAATTAGCTGATG
Source organism: Gobio gobio (assembly GCF_949357685.1). NCBI lineage: Eukaryota > Metazoa > Chordata > Actinopteri > Cypriniformes > Gobionidae > Gobio > Gobio gobio. Next base: position 22,722,308 of record NC_137114.1, read on the forward strand.
GAAAGGTGCACAAAGGTACATTGTGTGCTATAGCTGGAGACAACCTTGGATCGCATTACATTGGTGGCTTTCTTGAAAATTTCAGTAAAAGTACATACTTTTGCAGATTTTGTGAAATTGACCGCCAGACATTTCACTCCGCTCCCCTAACAAAGGCAGTAACAAGAACTATGGAGTCGTATGAGCAAAATCTTAAGGATTTGGATGCTGGTCGAGCTGAAAGTGTAACTGGTGTCAAACGTAATTCTCCCTTTAATGACCTGAACTATTTTCACGTTTGCCAGCCAGGATTACCTCCCTGTCTTGGACACGACCTTTTTGAAGGTGTTGTGTCATTTGACCTTGCTTTGTATATTGATCATCTTGTGAATCAGGAGAAACAGTTCACATACATTGAACTAAATCGTCGCATTGACCAGTTTAAGTATCTTGGGAATGATGCACGTGATAAACCAGTTGAGGTGACTCCTGGTACTGGAAAATTAAGTGGACATGCAGTTCAGAATTGGTGCCTGCTCCGGCTTTTACCTCTTTTGGTAGGGGAAAAGATTGTCAGTCCAACTGAAAATGAGGTATGGCAGTTAATACTTCAACTCAGACAGGTAACAGAGCTCATCTGTGCTCCTTCCATTAATATTGGTCAGATTGCTTATTTATCAGTTTTAATAGAGGAGTATATTGAGACTCGAAAGGTGGCTTTTCCAAATCATCCACTTAAGCCAAAGCACCACTACCTGTGTCATTATCCTGAGCTCATTGATCGTTTTGGTCCACTTATTCGCCTATGGACGCTACGCTTTGAAAGTAAGCACTCATATTTTAAACAGTGTGCAAGAAAATTGCACAATTTCAAGAACCTGAGTGCTACATTGGCAGAAAGGCATCAACTTCTGCAGGCTTACCTACATGCTGGAAGCCCTTTCCCTGAAAATGTTGTGGCAGAGAGGGGAATGGAGTTTCATGTTAATGACTACAATGATGACATTCAAGGATCTGTTGCCTGTCTTAATTTTCAACCAGTGAATACAGTGGCATCCAATGAAGTGACTGTAAAGGGAACACTTTACAAAAAAAACATGCTCATTGTTTTGCAGAAAAATGATGACGGAATAGTATTTGGGAAAATTCAGTTAATTCTTGTACATGACAATTGCAATGTGTATTTTGTCACAAAGAAATGTCAGTCTTTTTGTCTTATTGACCAGGGAGTTCATTGCTTGACATCACAAGATCAAGGCTACTTGTGTATAAATCAAGACAGGCTACTGGATTACTATCCTCTGCCTGAATACTCATTGTGCGGCTTGTCAGTAATTGTTCTCCATCATTCCTTCCCAATTCTAGAATAATGTCTGGAATGAAAGAAGTCCTGAAAGATGCTGTATTGTCGGTGTTGCCAAGCCTCTCTGCAGATGTAATCAACCAGCTGGTTGAGAAGCTCATGGACCAAGGTGTCGAGGGTTTGGATGATTTGGTTTATGTAAAAGAAGACGACATTTTGGAGTTTATACGACCTATCCAATGCCGAAAACTTCTTAGTGCCTGGAAAAATCAAGGTAAAGATAAGGTTGATTAAATAAAACTAAGATAGGATGTGATAATTCAATGGTTAGTTTACCCAAAAATAAAAAATTGTCATTAATTACGCACCCTCATGTCATTCCGCATACTGCATATACTGTCTATAGACGGACAGAAATCTCTAGTTCATAAAAATAATAATAATAATATGTTTACCAAAGTTGAACAAAAATCGAATGGGTTTGGAATGACGTGAGGATGAATAATTAATAACAGAATGTACATTTTTGGGCGAATTAACCCTTTTAAACTGCATTACAATGCATTTCAGTACTGTTTATGGTGTAATCCTTGAGACTAACTGATTATATATATATATATAATCCACAGAACATCAAAACTACACAGTGGTACTGCAGCCTGCCGAGGTTCTCCCCTTGGTTCCCCCTGAAACAAACGCTACTCTTGGTTCACCTCCATCAAGCTCCTCAACGCCAACATCAAGCATTGTTGCATCAACCAGTGCATCACATTCATGGCCTGAAAATTTCAAAGTTCCGTGGAACTTAATGCCAGCCGGTATAAAGAGTGCTACTGAGAATGGCCTGAGACCTTCTCCTTCTGACCGACGACAAATGATAAGAATTCTTGCCGATGAAATTAGAAAAATCGAAACAAACCCCAGCAGATCACAGTGCCTTACTATTGCTCGTCAAATTGTGAGCAAATATCCCAAGTCTTTTGCAGACATGATTTGTGACAAGCAGGTTGGGGGTGGATACGAATCTTTTCTTTCACAGCTGAAAGTGCGGATAGAGCATCTTAATCGAACAAGTACACTAAGTCAGCATAGGACCCTTAGAAGTGACATTGGAACTACTAGAAAACGAAATTCAACTGACTCGTATGGTTGCACAAGATGGCAGCCTGCTCTTCCACCTGGTGAGAGTCACGACAGTCTTGAAATTAAACGTCAGAAGATGGAGGAGATCCACCTTCATGAAGGAATTTCTGGAGTTGAGAGAGGAGACGTTTACAAGCTCATGGAGGAGACCTATTGGCTTCAGCGTTACATGATAAATGCAACCCCGTCCCCTACAATTTCAGATCTAAAATCCAAATGGCCATATCTCTTCACACAGAGGCATGTATATGGACATTTTGAACAGCTTACGGACAAAAAAGTGCTCAGACTTTTGGAATTGTCTATCCAGGAGTGTGGAAAAATCATAATTGAGTTTTTCAAAAGCAAACCAACCAACGATGACATTCGGAGCATACTCTCCAGTGGTGAAAATGATGTGGGTGCCATGGTACTACAACTACTTCTTGCACACTTCAAAGAGAAGTTAGATGGTGTTATCCTTCAAGCAGATGTAAGTAGAGATTATTAAACAAATCTCATTCATCTATAATGTTTTGTTTTGGTTCTTTTTATCATAGTTGTGCTGTCCTTCTTAAAAATTGTTTCAGGAATTTGAAACTCCATCTGATGTCCAGGAATCGGTACATTTGCCAGAGAGTCCACGCCTTATATTTCTTGGTATGTAAACATTACAGTGGTAGTTTCACCCTAAATTGAAAAGCAAGTTATCATTTACTCACCCCTCTGCAAAAAATTTTGTTATAAAATATTATTTTTGTCTTGTTTCCAGTCCAGATATCTAAAAATTCAAGTAAAGTATTGTCTTTTTTTCTTTTTGTAAGATTTTTTTTTAGATTTCAGCTGGGAAATAAAATACTTAGTAAGAAAAGCATTTTTTTGCAGTTCTTTTTTTCTCTTCTGACCACCAAAGGAGAATACAAAAAATGTTTCCTGCTTGTGCTCCTCCATATAATATCAGTGAATAGTGAGCAGCATCAAGATTTAAAAAAAAGATGCAAGAGTATCATAGAATGATCCCATGCAACGTGCCATAAGTGTGGGTATACAATAGGGTTTAATAAAAAAAAGAAACTGTAATGTAATGTATTTTTTTTTTATGAAAATCCTGACATTGACTGTTAGTCTTCGGTGCTTGGATGCATGTTCATGAGACTAATAGTACTGCAGTTGTGAGAAATTTAAATTCACAAAAAAATAAATACAATCCATGTACATTCTTCTATTAGATTAAAATATACATTGTGTTTGTTGTAACAATAATTTTTCACATTCACATCTGTCAAATACAGAAGACCAAAAGCCAAGGTCAGTATTTTCATTAAATATATAACGTTACATTTTGTTTTTATATTTTCCAAACCCTATTGTATACTCCCCAGAACATTTGAAATATATGGCATGTGTTACATACCATCCATTCTGAGATAATTTTGCAAATTCTTTTAGAAGCTTGATGCTGGTTCCTATTCACTGCCTTTTATATGGATGAGCGCAAGCTTTTTTGTGGTCCAAAAAAAGGAAAAAGAGCGATATACTGCATTAGAACAACAGCAGATGAGTAAACTAATATGTAATAAAAAAAAATTGTGAACTTACTATGGGTGACCTGCTTTAAAGGGATAGTTCACCCAAATATAAAAAATAATGTAATTAATTCCTCACCCTCATGCCGTTCCACACCCGTAAGACCTCCGTTCATCTTCGGAACACAAATGAAGATATTTTTGTTGAAATCTGAAGGCTCAGTGAGGCTTCAATAGGGGGCAATACAATTTACACTCGCAAGATCCACTTAAAACATATTTAAATCAGTTTATGTGAGTACAGTGGGTCAATATTAATATTATTAAGCAAGAATCATATTTTTGGTGCGCCAAAAAAACTAAATAAAGACTTATTTTGAAAATAAAGATTTTCAAAACACTGCTTCATTAATCTTCGGAGAATATTGAATCAGCAAGTCGAATCATGATTTGGATCATGTGTCAAACCGCCAAACTGCTGAAATCACGTGACTTTAGCGCTCCGAACCACTGAGTCGACTCGCTGATTCGATGTGCTCCAAAGCTTCATGAAGCAGTGTTTTGAAATCAGTTTCATCACTTTATAAGTTGTTATTTAGGGTTTTTTTGGCGCACCAAAAGGATTCTCGTCGCTTTATAATATTATTATTGAACCACTGTCCTCACATGAACTGATTTAAATATGTTTTTAGTGCATTAATGGATCTTGAGAAAGGAAATGTCATTCCTGGCTATGCAGGCCTCACTGAGCCTTCAGATTTCAACAAAAATATCTTCATTTGTGTTCCGGAGGTGTTAGGGGTGTGGAACGGCATGAGGGTGAGTCATTAATAACAGAATTTACATTTTTGGGTGAACTAACCTTTTAAGGGTGTTCATCTGTCTCAGCCCAATGCATGTATGCAGTCGTTTAAAGTAGTTACAAAGAGTTCTTTTTTTTTTAACGAATGATCATTCGTGATGAATGTCACAATCATCCAGGAGTGCATTCTCATGCTGTACAAGCCTGTCCTGGTTTATAAAAATGTGCAGTTTACTACACACATTCATGAAATGCCATAGAATTCTTAATCATAAATTTAAGTGGTTTACAAGCAGAAAGTTCCGTGGTCTGCATTGTCTGAAATTTAAATTGTTTGCAAATATTTACAGCACATTACTGCACTCCTGGGTTATTGTGTGTGATTAGACAGGTGCTTAGTCACAAACAGACAGGCAGGCAGAAATTGGTTATGGTTCAAGAAATATAAAATAGACTACACTACTAGACTACACTACTTTCATTTCACAAGGTAGAGTATTCCTTTAATTAGGAAATTGCTCATTGCAATAAATGAAAAATAAAGTATTCCTGTATTGATGAACGCTACCCAAAAATATTACTAAAACAGAACTAAATGGTGAACCCTGTGAAGGGTGTTTCAGAGTTCTTTTAATAGTTATGTTGAACTGTGAAGAGACAACTACATAGAAAAACTGTGCAACCCACAATAGTTAATTTTAATTATTATTATTATTTATTTTATTTTTCATTTACAGGTCAATCTCTAAGCAACCAGCGCTGGATGTTAAGCTTGGAAGGTCAAGTTGTGTGTGAAGGAGCACAGCCTAACTTCATCACTGGCCTGGCAGCGCTGTTTGCCTCCTTCTATAACTTCAACTTGCAGTACCAGGAAGAAGCAGCATGCACCCTTGAGTTTGTTCAGAGGTTAGTCATTAGCATATTTGCCATTAATATATTTTAGACTGAATTGTCACTAACCTTGTCTTGATAGCATTTTTTAAGGACTTCATTTTTTTTTCACAAACGTTTTGTACAGCTGACTACAGGGATGAACAACATGGCCCTGGTTTCACAGACAGGTCTTAGTTTAAAGGGATAGTTCAACCAAAAGTTTTAATCCACCCATGATTTACTCACACTTATGCCATAGTGTATATGACTTTCTACTTGCAGACAAAAACAATCATAGTTAAATTAAATAATGTCCTGGCAAATCCAAGCTTTATAATGGCAGCGAATGGCTGGTTCAAAGTTGACACTGCCATTGTGCTTGTAAGAATATTATTTAAATTTAACTCTGATTGTCTTAATCTAAAAGAAGTCATATACACATAGGATGTCTTGAGGGTGAGTAAATCATGGTCTCATTTTCAGTTTTGACTGACCTATTATTTTATGCCAGGTGTAGGCTTCAGTAAAATTAGGGTATTTAAGCAGCTTTCATAAAAATGTCTTGTGTAAAAAAAAAAAAAAGGCTAAACAATGGCACTGACATATTTGGAGATATGTTTTCAGTTAAGACAGCTCAAACACATTTTAAATTATATTTAACATTATCATGCAGTCATAATCACATTGCAAGGCTTGCAATTGACTTAAAGTATTGAAGTCATAAGGGTTTGGACTGGATTCTGGCAATGTGCTGCATTTTTTATGTACTGCATTTCCACTGATACGCAGATTGGACCTGATGAGGGGATGATATTGTTAAGCTGTACAGTGTAACCGATGCAGAAAAAATGTTAATCACAACAGCCAACATTTTTCTGTAACATTTAATTGTTTTTTTTCTTTTCTTCTTCTGTTTTTTTTAGACGCTTTCTTGACATCAATCCAGAACGTGGATCAAAAACAAAGAAAGGAAAAGTGACATCAAAGAAAACTGGCCAAGTTGTGCAAAAAAAGAACACCACTGTAAACCCACAGGTTTCCTCACTTCTGCGAAAACTTGCAGACTTTGAATGGGATTTTGTTTAGATCCCATTTTTCAGACTCTTTGTGGGTAACTTGGAAGAAGCTTTCCATTTGTTGTACGTAAGTACATTAAAAGTAAATACGATTACAGCATTGTTAATGTTCTGTTAATTGATAATAGCATTTATAAAAATACAACTGGCATTTCAGCCAACATGTTTATAGGGCATTTTTGTGTTTTCATTTTTTTTTTTATTACTCTTTCTGGGTCACTTTACATTTCTGAAAAAAACTTGACATTTTTTTTCAAATTATACAAGATTACTGCACTGTTAAGTGCTAATTGTCAACTGTTTGTAAACTTGCATTTTACATGTTTTAAAAAAATACAGCTGCCATTTCAGGCAATTTTCTAGTGTTTTCTTTTAACTAAAATAAATGTTTTAAAACCTAGAGAATGTTGGTTTCTTTTTCCTATTGTGACTACTATGCAACTTAAAGTATAACATTTCTAATTATGTAATATTTTTGTATTGCTGTAGAGAACAGTTTAATACTGTTAAATTGCATGATATAACAGTAGGATACTGTATTTGATAATTACAGCACAGTACTGTAAACGCTGTTTACAGTAGTTGTCCTGTAAAAATACAGTAAGTGGCTGGCAACCCAGCTGCCAGTATTTTACTGTAAATTTACAGCCCAACATTTTACAGTACAGTACTGTAAATAATGTTTACAGAATTAGTTCTGTAAAAATACAGTAAGTGGCTGGCAACCCAGCTGCCAGTATTTTACTGTAAATTTACAGCGAAAAGTTTTACAGTGTTGATGTAAGTTACAGTTCATTTCACTTTGCTCAAACAACTACATAAATATTTATTTACTGGATCATTAAATCACATTATTATAGGCAGTTGCACTAAAGATGTTTTCATCTAATCATGAAATGTAATTGTGTTTTCTCTGTTTCTTTCAGTTTACACAAATTCAAAGAGAACCCAGATCATGAACAGGACACATAGTACTCCTCCTTAAATTCAGACAAATACATTTTGAGATTTCCCAGTTTTAACAAGCACTTAATTAATTACTTACTTTAGTTATATAAATGGACACATAAAAATAAATCAATAATTCCACACATCTGCCAGTTAATTCAGACCATTTTATTGCACAAAAGTAGTGGATTTAGTTTATGGTGAACAAAAGGTTGGTAGCTCAAGTTTAAATGGCTGTTTATTATTTATTAAATGTTTTATGATTATACAGTTTATTTCAAATTATTATTATTTAAAAAAAAAAAATTTGTTTGAACAAATCTTAACAAGTCTATTTTAGGAGTTAAACAGAGCCGTTCAATCATGACGTCAGCATAGGCCTGCCCGAAAGTTAAAATCACAGTGGATTACATCAGGAATCTCCTATGTGCTTTTAGTAGTTATAGTTGTAGTAATTGTTGTGGTAACAGGTTGATTATAGACTACCACAAGGAAGGGAATTTATTTGACGAATCAGGCAACCATAGTCAGTATAGTCACATTTTTAATTCATGTCTGCCAAATTTAAAACATCTCTTCGACACAAGTGTCACCAAAGACGACTATGGATTGCATTAGCTGTTTTTAAATTAATGAAACAACAGAAAAGGGGAAAATAAAAAAGTGCAAGTGATGAACAGAATGATTGCAGGATATTTTGCTGCTCTAATTTCAAATAACTGACCAAAAACATACTGGGCCAAATATAAAACAAGTATTATATTTATACACACCTGTGAGAAATCACAACAATTTTGTAAAAAAAATAAATAAAAAAAAATATTACAATTAATGAATTAAAAAACACAAGAAAACAAGATCTATAGTAGTCCATCGCATTGAACACAACTAGAAAACAAATGTATAGAAAACTTCCCTTTTTTTCACAGTCAAAGCGAATACTCTCTTTACTCATCTTGTTCTTTATCAGTGACAGAATCCTTGTGAACAACGCCTACACAGACACGTTTTTATTTAGTTATTTAGATAATGTAATCAGTCCTGCTTGGCATTTAAATAAATCAAGACAATGATGAATTAATTGATTTATTGACAGTGTATTTATAACACTCAAAATCCTCTATAGTAAGCAATAGTTGTAAAATGTGATAGAAAGTTTGGAAGTCCTTGTCTCTTGCACTCAAGAAAACAATGCCACCTTCAGGAATCATTGTGAACAGCACAATGCTGTAGGTTTCGTTAACTCGTTATATTGGCTAGCTGGACCTGCAATTGTGTACACAAAGTCCTCTTCAGGGATATAGTCTTTGGTGTTACAGACACTTATCTTCTGGAACTGCCTCTAAACGTATGTATTGCTGGACGCATCATCTTTATTCTCATCAAACGGAGATATGTGGAGAAAGGGGAAAATGTCATGCTCTTGTGAACGAACAATTAACATGAATCGAAAACGAAACTTAGTTCTGAGAATCGATTAAATAGGCTACGTCTGTTTTTGGTATGTAGTAGTTTAAACGTTACTTTTCATACATTTACGTTTATTTAAATAACTGAAACGTATAGTTTAGTTTTAATATTGAGTATTTTAAGACATTGTTATTAAGCATCATGCTATATCTACAGCAATACGTGAGGAGAGGGGCTATTTGCTGAGTGAAATATCTTTATGCTTTCCACAGTTTACTGAGTTGTGACGTTGAAGGTTGTGGTGCTCCGACTAATCAAACCTTTCAAATCGGATCTGGAAAGAAATGGATCTGACGCATTATCTCGGATTTGGAGGAGTAAATCTGCTCTCTTCTGCCAGGGCGAATCTTCATTGTAATCTGGAAACATTGAGGTAAATCATCAGGTTAAAAACGACCTGATTCTCAATAGTTTTAATACGTTTTTTGAACTTGGCCTATTTGTTTGTTTAGACAAACTACCATGTAATGTCAACTTCTTTTTATCAGTTCTAGATTTCATTCTGTGCTTTGAGATTCAGTAGTGTGTCACTTTTCTCTCTGCAGGTTGAATGATTGTGGTCTCACAGATGAAGGTTGTGGTGCTCTGGCTTCAGCTCTAACATCAAAACTCTCACACCTGAGAGAGCTGGATCTGTCTGGGAATAAACTAGGAGACTTAGGAATGATGATGCTGCGGGCTGGGCTGGAAAATAATTTTTCTAAACTTGGAATGCTTATGTAAGATTACTAAAACACATTCAAAACCGCTAAACATTGAATTAATTTTACAAATGAGCTGGCTCTCAAAAATAATGCTATTTTGTTTGTGTGGCCACACTATAACATTACAAACTACAAATTAATTTTTATTCTACCATTTACTTAAATAATTTGGAATTAAAAAAAATAATCAAAAAAAATATTTGAATAAAAATAAATCTTTACATTAACAGATTTGCGTAATCCTATTATTGTGAAAACGACTATGGGAAGAGTTGTTGGGTCTGTTTTTCTTTTTTTTTTAAAGAATCTTGTAACATCTATATGAAGAGTTGTGTAGGGTTGTAGTTTTTATTTGTAAAGGAAGTCCCTGACAGAGTGAATAATGTGTAATTTTACTCTCTGCAGACTGAATGACTGTGGTATAACATATGAGGGTTGTGGTAGTCTGGCCTCAGCTCTGGCATCAAACTCCTCACATCTGAGAGAACTGGACCTGTCAATGAATACCCTAAATCATTTAGAAATGTTACTGCTCTCTGCTGGACTGGGGAATCCTTACTGCAAACTGGAGAAACTGAAGTAAGTATCAAATATGAGGTAGTCCTCATTATTGTCTGATGCCCACTGTATACTATGGAGGATCAAAAAAACTTTAATCAAAAACAGCAATATGTGTCAATAATATATCATTCAATAAGTAATGAAATTTGTCAACAAGTAGCCTAACATGCTAATTACATTATCTATTGGACAGTTATGATTTATTTAATGACTATTTATCTATATGAAATATTTATTTATTTATATATGGCACTGCTATTGGTTTGCCAAGTGTTTTTACGATTTGTTCATAAGTTAGCAAGTTATAAAAAATATGTTTCTAAGAAAAATAAACATTGTTGGATTTGACAAAGCTTGTATTGTTTGTGGCAGAATTGCAACTCTTTGTTACAAAAATGAATAGGTATGTAAAGTTGTAAAGACCAATAAAATAAAATAAATACAACTTTGTGACCACATAGTTAAGATTTGGCAGACCAAATAATTTTATCAACCATTTAGAAACCCATATCAGATAATGAGCCTGTAGCATCATGTTTTGTTTTTTTGTTTTCCTACAGGTTGGTGAGTTGTGGTTTAACAGATGGTTGTGCTGATCTTGCTTCAGCTCTGAGATCAAACCCCTCCCACCTGAGAGAGCTGGATCTGTCTGAGAATAGCCTAAGTTATTTAGACACGATGCTGCTCTCTGCTGTAATGGAGAATCCTTTCTGGAAGCTGAAAACATTGAAGTAAGATCATGAATTGGAGTGTCAAACTTGAGATAGACCTCATTAAGACATATCTATTGCAGATATAAAAAAGCTGAGGCTGAGGCTGGGATTTAGTGGGTTTGAAGTGAAAGTATGTTATGAACGTATACTATATGCGGGTATCGTTATCTCATTTTTGACCGAAGTGGCTTAGAGGCTTTAGCATCTGAACTTTTGAAGCCAAACTTTTTGGCTATAATTTTAAAAGGTATGTTTGGGTCAAAATCATGACAGCTCAGATCCCAAAGAGCACCATACCAACAATGAAGCATGGAGGTGTAATCATTGTGTTATAGGGCTGCTTGTTTTCAGTTGGGACTGGTGTAATAGGCTACGTTCACACTATCAGTCCAAATCCGTTTTTTTTTTTGGTTGTCAGATTGGAATCTGATCTAAAACTTAAAGTATCACTGCATGAAAAAAGGTGTATCCGGACCAGGATACTCCTGTATACACTGCTGAAATTCGGAAGAATCCAGGAGTATACTGGCCGGATAGGTCAAATTCCATGGATCCGTATATGTCCGTATTCATCCGAAATGGTACCAAATCGGATGTATGTTGTGGCCGTATACTCCCATGCTACAGCCATTTGTTGCCATGGCAAATAATCCCATCAAGTTTTTCCCAGGAGACATTTTCACACCTCTAAACAGCTTTGCCTTCCATCCCCTATTGGTCCTTCATCTCAAACTGGATTGGTTGTTTTTTTTAAAACCACTCCCAAAACCCAGACTGCTATTGGAGGACAGGGCGCATTGAAAACCCAGTCAAGTGACTTTAATGGTTACTTCTAAGGCTAAGGGTGGGCTAGGTTTTGTAGCATAGGGACTTGATTGGTTATAGGCCAGCTATGCAGATTTTGCTCATTAATATATAATATATATATATATATAATATATATATATATATATATAAAATAATCCCCTCTCCCTCCCAAAAGAAAAATACACACAAAACAATTTGAGAAAGTCTGAAATATTTATTAAAAAGGTATAAAAAAAAAAAACATTCTTAACAGCATTATAAATGAACATTAAAACAATGGTGAAACAAAAACAAGTGAACTAAATGTATTTAAAAGGGATGAAAATGTAAAGGAACAAATGTAAAAATATAAACAGTCCAAAGAACATAAATATACGTTAAAATGAATTGGTAAAGAAACAAAAAGGAAAAAAAAATGAACAAATGCATTTAAAAGACAGAGATGTAAAGGAATAAAATACACAGTGAACATAAAAAGGAAAAGAATAAATATACAAATTAAACAATATAAAATGAGAACAATAAATTTATAAGACAAAAAAAGTGTATATAAAATATATTAAAATACATATAAATATTCCAAGTAAACAATATAACCAAATAAAAAGAACAAAGAGCATTATAAACATACATTAAAATGAATGGGGGAAAAGATAAGTGAACAAAATGTTTCTAAAGGAAGGCGACGTAAGAAGAACAACAATACAAAACGTGGAGATCAAAAGCAACATGGACATCTAAAAAGGAACAAACATACAAAGTATACAATATAAAACGAGACAAAGAAATCTATAAATTAAAAAGTGTATATAAAATATATGTAAATACTCTATATATGGGAACCAATAAAAGTATAAGTATATAAACATAGGAATAAAGAAAATATAAAATGGAACAATTGAATATTAAAATTATAATTATAAAATAATTGTGACCAACTCTAACACAATGTTGTTTGAGTTTTGAACATTTTTTCAAACTGCCGTGATGGGCTGGTGATGTGATGCATAGCGTGGGTCAATCTAGTCTGGTTTGTAGTAGCTAGCCTAACCATCCACACTGGCCTTCCATCAACAACAGCAGCATCTTCATCAGACATCTTGTCTATAGTTGTGGTCTTCCACAGGTTCTGTGTTGGTTTGTGCAACCCTGGACCTGGTCTCCAGCAACTGCAAAACATGACAGTAAATTAACCACTAAAACTCAGAGAGGAGTATAGTAACATTCTGGAGGGAAAAAGCTTAACCGGTTTCTTAACTTACCCGTCTCTTTCTCTGACGGTTCTGTGTGATGTTCTTCATAGTGTTTCTTTTCTGGGCCTTTTCAGACTGAGCCAAAGAATACTTCCTTAGCAAAGTCTCACAAAATAAAATACATCTTGCGACCTGCCAAATAATACATTAATAATATATAGTTAATGCCAATAAAAGTAAGTAAAACAATTCAATTAAAATGTATTTGTATAGCGCTTTTCACAATACATATTCAGGGTTTTTCCTGGGTCAAAAATGGTCTTCGGTGGTGGCTGACAGACATGGTCATCCATACACACACATACGCACGGTAAAAAAAAAAATACCCTACCCACTTGATCTGCAAGCGCAATACTGACAATAAATTTGAAATAAATTCAAAAAAAGTTTGTAACTTTTGCTTATCTTATTTTGATACCTTGATGTTTGTTTTTGTTCCTCATTTTTACACTATTTACTGATAACTGTTTTGGTAATCATATCAATATTAAAAAAATAGTATTAAAAAAATGAACAAATAGCCTAATTTTCTGCCATATACAATTTTCTGCCATATACAATCAGCTAGCTAACAACAAATTTGTTCTGGGTTCACCTCACTCCAGTCTAAACTAAATGATTTTAGGCTATTTATTTTACTACATATTGTCCACATAAATAAGCTGAAAGACTGTTGATAATTAATAATAATTCTTACTATCCACTCTTGCTAAAGTGGGTAAGCACACTTGTGTTCTCATTTCAGGTGTTGTTCTGAGTAAATGATTAAACTAATTCGTGAGTTCAGTGTTGGACAGATCAGTTCTAACCAGTCTTTAAAATGATTCGGTTCAGAGGAGTCATTAGGTCACGAATCGGACATTAGCAGACGCGTGTGTGAATCCATCTTTAGAACATCGCGAAAGATTTGTCAAGACACAGAAAACACTTCATAACCGGATAGGATTTGTTTCCTGTTTATTTAAAGTATGCTTTATGTCAGCTGGTCAGAGAATCAGTCAATGTTTTTTGAGCGCATTTCACACCCAGCGGTAATTAAAGGAAGACGTCTGATAGCGCCACATGCAACATGGATTCGGTCTTCCGACCTTTTGATTTTGATTAACGTAAAATGTGAAACATTAGAAAGCTAAGAATGCTTATTTTGAAGACAGAGAGAGAGTGCGAGCGGGGTAGGAGCTCTGATCGTTCTCTCTGTCACTCAGTTAACGCAAGCGCAGCAGTCATCTGTTCTACATCAATCATAAATCACAATAACTCATCAAATAAGGCTTTGGCGGGACAAAAATTTGTTTTGGCGGCCGGCAAAAAAATTTCAATGTAGGAAAAACCCTGATATTGTTTCAAAGCAACTTCACAGAAAACGCATGCGTCTACATTACAGAAAAAAACAGAGAATATTAAAATAATGACAACATTTTTAAGATTACCTTTTACACATTCAGGGTCAACATCTGTAAAAGTTCTTCAGGATCATGGATCCAAAACTTCTGGATCATGAGGGGGGAAGAAACATGCACACACACAAATTAATATTAATTTGTTTGATAAAACATTAATATTAATTATCAACTTACGGACATGGACTTGCAAAACATACTCACCAGGCCCATACAAAAACTTTACAGTAGATCCAAAATCCTGGTTTGCTTATAATTCTTCAGAGTCCAAGTATGGTGTTTTCCTGTCCTCTCTGTTGAACAAGTGTACATGACAGTGTTCTCAGATTACTCATTCCAAAGCTCTGTTACATTTTATGACAAGCTTGATCTTAAAACTAGCTGACAGTAGGGATGGGCATCATGACCATATAATTATACATACATGAGAAATTTTATTTTACAATAACGATATCACAATATATATATTTTATTAAAATGCTACAGAATAATACTGCTTTAAAAGTCTTCACTGTATGATATTCAATTAATTAATATCACTTGATTCTAAAAGAAGCAGAAGGTCTTCTCTATTCTTTTGTTTTATTAAAATTATGACAAAGCTGCAGCCGCTTTAAGAACGGATGCACAGAATGACACACATCCGGGATTCCCCACGTTAACTTGAACTGTTTAACTTACTTAAGACATAACTGACTGTTTAAATCAAGTGAATACTTAACATGACAAGGTTTCTGAGATAATTGTGTGCATTTTACAGAAAGATAATTGATTTCGGGATCGCCTGCTGTCTGAGAGAGGCTTATTTTAACACATGCATGTCCCGTTCATTATTCTACATTCATGCATGTTTCCTTGTCAAAATGTCAAAAAGTTTTAGTACAGTCAGTGCTGCGTTATATACGCTATATTCCCATTCCGCAATATAAAACGGTAATGTTAACGTTTACAGCAAAATCACTAACAATAGTCAGTATCATCAGATCGCCATAACACCCAGCCCTATCTTAACAATATTACAACAAAACACAGAAACAGAATATGTAAGTTAATCACGATTAGCATATGACTTTAATGCACAAACGTTATATCTTGATAAGCAGTAGAAAAAATATAAAGGGGTTTACGTTACCTTCTGCCGTCTGCTGTCCGCCATTGGAAACTTAGTCTGTTCGTATTCATGTTTTTTCGTTCTCAGTCGACATCCCACAATCAAAATTCGTCCAAAATAAGATTTTAACAGGTTTAAAATGATCCATGCAATGCCATTAATGGACAGAAGAAGCCGTCCTGTTGAAGATTAGAAGCCGCGATCGCGTTGGGTCCCCGCGAGCCACGAGCAACTCCAACGACAACGGGTGTATAATTCAAACTGAAGGCGCGCACTGTCATTGGTCAGATTTCTGGATGACGTTCAGATTGACCAATCACGCTCAAAAGAACACGGAAAGACAGCAAGTAGCCTTGCAAATATAGAAAAAAACTTGTTGAAAACAACAGTTAGAAAATGTGTATATTTATTTTTATTTGCTGTTATATTTAATTAATTGGTCAAATGGTGTTTTGTGGTGTGGGCAGAGGCCTGGAAGTTTCAACCTGTGCAGATTTGCAGTGCAGATTTGTACTCTTTAAAAACAATTATTGTTTGATATTTAGTTTGCTATATATTTTGTTATATTTGTATCCAGAATTGAATGTAAAACCAGTTTGAATGTAAAAATACACCTTCACTGTAAAACAGAAAATTAAAGTAAAATATCTTAATTTAAATAAGGAAAAATCTGTAAACTAATAGTGTTTTCTCTAAAACGTTTAATGTAAATTTCTGTGAAGTTTTTTAACTTTATTTGACTTAAGATATTTGACTTATTTTACGGTTTTTGTTTTGCAGCTGTAGCTGCTGGTTTTTTTAGGTTTTTATTCTTACAGTGTAAATATAAAACTAATTTTTTTAGTTTTTAATTTTTTAAAAACTAAAGATTTACTTTAAAATGACAAAGAATAATGTAAAATTTTTAGTATGGACATAAACATAAACCTTTAATATAATGAGCTAAATATTGTATTACAGTTGTTAATTTACAGATATTGTTTGTAATTTTGCATGAATTTGTTATTTATGAAAACAGAAAAATAATACAGTGATGTTCCTGTATAAAAAAATGAGAATTACTGTAATTTGTCATTAATGATATAATCCTTAAAATAACAGTCAAGTTGTTTATTTAGATATTGTTTGTAATTTTACATTGTTTTAAACATAATTCAAAATTACAAGAAAATACTGTAAAAAACTGATGTTTTTTTCTGTAAAATTAGGATTATTTTTATTGGTTGCCTTATTTTTATTGGTAACCTTATTGGTTGCACCTACATCTATTGTGAGTGGTGGATTTCAAACCTCAAAACGCCCCTCTTTTGCAGCGTGTTAAAGTTAAGAATCTTGGAGTGACACTTTTTGTTAACAGTTGCAGAGCTGAAAGATCTGCTTGTGTTTCTGTGTTTCTTGAGCAAGTGAATCCCTGCTCTTTTTTATTCCATATTTTTATTTTGAGCATATTAGTTTTTGGTGTTTTTAAAACAAACTTTTTCATTTTCCACATTTCATCTCCTTTTTATTTAATTCTATTATTGCCTACAATTTGTAAAACTTTGCAAAAATTGTTTGGGGATAGTCTAAAATGTTTGGTTAATTATCCTTTGTTAATTCCATTACATTTCTTTGTTTATTTCATTACATATTCAGATTTTTTTGTGAACGTATATGTTCAGACAGGGTTTTTATTTTGTACTGTTTTTATAAAAAATATTTGATTAAGAGACTCTTTTCATGCAGTGGTTTTAAGGCCCTGACACACCATTCTGATGGTTTGGCCCAGACCCAGGCAACATGAACCAACCCCACAGTCGGCTTTAGTCATTGCTAGTTCGGTTTAGTGTTTCAGGGCCTTAAGAATTATTTTTTCTGTGTAAAAAGCTTGTTTGCTGTAGCCTACAGTAGATCAGAGATAATTCTCAATCCTGAAGTCCTCCCCTGCCACCCCTCCTTCTGAGAACAGCCAGCAACTAGTGTCAGTCATTAACATATGAAAGGTCTTCTTCACACCTAACAGTCCTCAGTCCTAGCACACCCAGCAGTGTTTCAGCTGTATATGTCCGTGAAATTGCACAGATTCCTGTATACGTCCGCATACGTGAGGTTTCCGGGTTTTTCTGGAAATATACTGTTCCGTGTTACTCTGATCCGCTTTTTCCCACATACATCCGGTAAACATCAAATTACACAGGAGTATACCTTGCCCGGATAGTGCCGGATTTCAGTGTTTTCATGCAGTGTATTGACTGTCCACACTGTGTATCTCAACTGTTCAAATCCGATTTGTGTGACCATGCCCCTCTTTCGTTTTCTGGAATATCTGCGAATGTTTCTATGGCAATGCCGTTGCGTTAGGGATACACCAAAAAACAACAGCAACCGCAACACGGAGGGGTTTGCTATAGGGATGTTGTCTTATTTACAACATAACAATGTTTAGCCACTTTGCTTCCCTGGACTACTGCATCTTATAAGGCAGCAAAATGCAATCAGGGGTTAGACTGAAACAGATTTCCAGAAAGGCGAATAGAATTTCAAAACCACATATGAATGTAGCTTGAAACGGATTTGTAAAAAAAATTCATTCGAATATGCACAAAAATTGGATTTGGACTGACAGTCTGAACATTAAGATGGATAGTGACAAATACCAGCCAATTTTGGGACAAGGGTGGAAGAAAAAGGATGAGGAGGAATTTCATCTTTCAGCATGAAAATGACCCTGAGCACAACTATTTAGACTTGTATTTTTTCTGTTTCTATTTGTTTATTACTTGGATTCTTGGTTTCAATACCACTTTAAAGGTGGAAGAAATCTGACAATTTTTAGATCTCAAAAACCTGCAATTTTAACATGGGTGTGTAGACTTTGTATACCCATTAAAGCATTGATGATTAGACTTTTAATTGTAATTGTGGGTAATGATGTAGCCACTGGAGTTCACAGGTTCACAGATCAATGTGTCTTTAACTAAAACAAAGATTTTTTTTTTTTTTTTTTTTTGCAGACTGGTGAATTGCGGTTTCACAGATGGAAGTTGTGTTGCCCTGATGTCAGCTTTGAGATCAAACCCCTCACACCTGAGAAAGCTGGATCTTTCAAAGAATACCATTGATTACTTAGAAATGATGGTACTCTCTTCTGCAATGGAGAATCCTTACTGGACACTAGAAACGCTGAAGTAAGATTAGATTAGATTAGATTAGATTCAACTTTATTGTCATTACACAAGTACAAGTACAAGGCAACGAAATGCAGTTTAGGTCTAACCAGAAGTGCAATAGCAGCAAGTGCAGGATATATACAATGGTTGCGTAAGTGCAGGACATAAAAATGTTCTGAATATATATAAATATGTATAAGTAGAGAGATGGTTATTACTATAAGTAGAACTGAATTTACAGATGAATATATACAGTGAATAAATATACAGATGGCTATTACTATAAACAGAATTTACAGGTGAATATGTACTATGAATAAATATACAGATGGCTATTACTATAAACAGAATTTACAGGTGACTATGTACTATGAATAAATATACAGACGGTTATTACTTGAACAGAATTTACAGTTAGAGGTATACAATAATATGTTAGGCTAATATGAGGAATATAGCAGTGGATTAAGTTAGTACAATAAATTATGGACAGAGCTATCCGAAAGAAAGTGTAAAAGTGCAGTGGAAAGTGGTTGCATATTCCAGTTAGAAGTACGGTGCAAAATGCAAATGTAAACATTGTTACTGTAAATACAGTCGGCAGTGCAGATGAGCATTATCCAGTTACGGTATGGTGGTGCAGAATGCATAAGTAAACAGTTGTTACTGTAATAAACAGTCAGTAGTGCAAATAACAAAGTGAAGGCAGATGTGAGGTAGGAGAGTTATCAGTTTATGAGGGAAGTGGATCAACGGGGGTTTGAGTTCAATAAAGAGACAGCTCTGGGGAAAAAACTGTTCTTTAGTCTGCTGGTCCTGGTCCGGAGGATCCTGAAACGCCTGCCGGAGGGCAGGAGAGAAAACAGTCTGTGGGCTGGGTGAGAGGAGTCCTTGAGGATGCTGCGAGCTCGATGCAGGCAGCGTTTCCTCTGGATGTGTTCGATGGCAGGCAGTGGAGTCCCTGTGATGCGCTGGGCAGTTTTCACCACCCGCTGCAGTGCCTTGCGCTCCGCAACAGAGCAGCTCCCATACCACACTGCCACACAGTTGGTCAGGATGCTTTCTATTGCGCAGCGGTAGAAGTTCACCAGGATGGCCGAGGAGAGCTGATTCTTCCTCAGTGTCCTCAGGAAGAAGAGGCGCTGGTGAGCCTTCTTGACCAGGCTGGAGGTGTTGGTCGTCCACGACATGTCCGCCGAGATGTGGATCCCCAGGAACTTGAAACTGGAGACACGCTCAACAGCCATTCCATTGATGTGGATGGTGTCGTGTGTGCCTCTTGACTCCTTCCTGAAGTCCACGATGAGCTCCTTCGTTTTGGTGGTGTTGAGGAGCAGGTTATTATCAGCGCACCATGTGGCCAGGTGCTGGATCTCTTCCCTGTAGGCAGTCTCATCGTTGTTGCTGATGAGACCAATCACCGTAGTGTCGTCCGCAAACTTGACGATGGAATTAGTTCCATACACAGGCTTGCAGTCGGAGGTGAAGAGGGAGTAGAGAAACGGACTTAGCACACAGCCCTGTGGTACACCAGTGTTGAGTGTGATGGATGTGGAGCAGGTGGATCCTGATCGAACATTCTGGGGTCTGTCAGTTAGGAAGTCCAAAATCCAGTTACACATTGAAGTGTTGATGCCCAGGTCTCCAAGTTTGGCAATTAACTTGGATGGGATGACAGTGTTGAATGCTGAGCTGAAGTCAACAAACAGCATGCGTGCATAAGTGTTTTTACTGTCCAGATGGGTGAGCACAGAGTGCAGTGCCATGGAAACGGCATCCTCTGTGCTCCTATTGCTGCGGTAGGCAAACTGGTGTGAGTCCAATGTGGATGGTATAGAGTCTTTTAGGTGTTCCAGGACCAGCCGCTCAAAGCACTTCATAATGATGGGTGTGAGTGCTACAGGGCGGTAGTCATTAGGGCACCTCGGGCTGGAGTGTTTCGGCACTGGCACAATGGAAGTGCGTTTAAAGCATGATGGTACAGCTGCTTGGGCGAGAGACAGGTTGAAAATGTCTGTAAAAACCCCAGCGAGCTGCTCCGCACATGCCCTGAGCACACGTCCAGGGATGTTGTCTGGTCCAGCAGCCTTGTGCGCGCTGATCCGGCTCAGTGCCTTGCAGACATCTGTGGTGGAGAGTGTGATTGGTGGGTGGTCAGCTGAGGGTTTGAGCTTGGTGGCAGTTTCTCTGTTGTCTCTTTCAAAACGAGCATAAAAGTAATTTAGCTCATTCAGGAAGTTGACATCAGTGGCTGCGGGGGTGGAGTGGGGGGGTTTGTAGTCACTGATGGCCTGGATGCCCTGCCACATGCGTCGAGGGTCAGAGTTCGAAAAGTGACCCTCAATCTTAAGCTTGTAGCAGTGCTTGGCCTTTTTGATGCCCCTCTTCAGGTTTGCCCTGGATGCGCTGTAGGCTTGTGCATCTCCTGATCTGAAGGCAGTATTGCGTGACTTCAGCAGGAGTCGTACTTCCCTGTTCATCCAAGGCTTCTGATTTGGGTATGTGGTGATCTGTTTCTGGGTTGTAACACTGTCGATGGTGGTATTGATATGATCCAATACTGAGGAGGTGTAGGAGTCAATGTCCGTGTGAGCGCCACTGGTGGCTTGAGAAGCAAACATACTCCAGTCTGTGTTTAGAAACCTTTCCTGGAGTGTGGAGTCTGCCCCCGCAGGCCACACCTTGATGGTTTTCATTGATGGCTTCACGCGGTTGATGAGGGGTGAATATTTGGGTCTGAGAAACAAAGAGAGGTGGTCTGACTGTCCCAGGTGGGGGAGGGGTGTCGCAACGTAAGCTCCGGCCATGTTTGTGTAGACATGGTCTAAGGTTTTGTTTCCTCTGGTGTGGCAGGAAACATGCTGGTGAAACTTGGGTAGCACTGACTTTAAGTTTGAGTGATTAAAGTCACCTGCAACAATAAACGCAGCTTCCGGGTGATCAGTCTGTTGTTTACTGATGGCTGCGTGAAGTTCTTTCATAGCAAGCTTGGCATCAGCATCGGGTGGAATATAAGCTGCTGTGATAATAGTGGAGGTGAACTCCCGCGGTAGATAAAACGGTCTACATTTAACCATGAGAAACTCCAGGTTAGCTGAACAATGACTCCCAACAATAGCAGAGTTTGTGCACCAAGCTTTGTTAATATAAATGCACAATCCACCCCCTCTGCTCTTCCCAGAGCCATCTAATGTTCTATCCGCCCGGAGTGTGTGGCGTCCCGCTAGCTCGATAGCGGTGTCCGGTATTCCGCTGTTTAACCAGGTTTCCGTGAATATTAGGACGTTACAGTTCAAAAGTTTCTTACTGTGTGTGATGCTGAGTCGAATCTCCTCCATTTTGTTCACTAGCGACCGTACATTGGCAAGGAAAATGCTGGGTAAAGAGAGCCGATGAGGAGTAAGCGTTAGCTTAGCACGCGTTCCTCCACGTCTCCCTCGCCTTTGTTTACGATCACGCCGCCGTCTGCGTGCACTTCCGCCCGGCCGGGTAGAGTGCAGAGTCACCGGTGTCTTAGCGATCTCAGGAAGGAGTTGTAGATTGTCCATAAAACTGTCGGAAATTCGCAAACCAATATCCAAAAGCTCAGCGCGGGTGTACGATGTAAAGGCACAACTGTTCTGTGCGAACAGAACTGTTCTGTGCGAACAGACCCGAGAAGAACAGGAAAGAAGAAAGAAGATCATGTCTTTGTAGTCTTTTGCAATAAATCTTGGGTCTCACAGAATTATAGTTATAGTTTTAAACCATAGTGACACTCAAAGGTGCATACCAAGACTGTAAACACATACTACTGGTTTGTGTATACAGCATGGGCGTCACTAGGCCCTTCACTTCTGCCCAGCCCCCCTAAAAAACTGTGATTAACTGCGTAATCTGTACATTCATTTGTGATCGTTTTAAACATATGAAACCGGTGGCTTCGGCTTTGTCCCGTATTTTAGTCTGCGTTAATCAGCGCGTTCTTCCATCCTCAGCGGCACCGAGCAGAGCGCACGTCAGAAGCAGAGGACAAGGTGTATGTGTTTATCTGAGCCTCATTGGTCCATCACCGCTCGTCAATGTCAAAATATTTGAGAAAACCTGTCAAATCAGAGTAGACAGGTTTTATGTTCACAGAAGCTGATGAGCGTGAATTTGAGCATTTTTGCTTCAGTTAAATGTAAGTAGCTAAACTCAACATTTCATATTTGACAGCTACTTTAGGTTAGAAATGTTAAAGGAACACGCCGACTTTTTGGGACTTTAGCTTATTCACCATATCCTCCAGAGTTAGGTAAGTCCATACATACCATTCTCATCTCCGTGCGTGCCATAACTCTGTCTGACGCACCCACCGCTAGCCTAGCTTAGCACAAAGACTGGAGGTAAACAGCTCCAGCTAGCCTACTGCTCAATAAGTGACAATATAACGCCAACATTTTCTAGTGCTGTTCCTAGCCATATCGGCCTAGAAAATCGCAACTTTTCATTTTCTGTCGGTCTCAGTACACAATGTAACTATACACATCACAATATTTAAATAGGAAAATGTTGGCGTTATTTTGTCTCTTAAGCAGTAGGCTAGCTGGAGCCATTTACGTCCAGTTTTTGTGCTAAGCTAGGCTAACGGTGGGTGCGTCAGACAGAGTTATGGCACGCATGGAGATGAGAATGGTATGTATGGACTTCTCTAACTCTGGGGGATACGGTGAATAAGCTTAAGTCCCAAAAAGTCA
Organism: Gobio gobio; assembly: GCF_949357685.1. Lineage (NCBI taxonomy): Eukaryota > Metazoa > Chordata > Actinopteri > Cypriniformes > Gobionidae > Gobio > Gobio gobio. The sequence goes on from NC_137114.1 coordinate 22,745,823, forward strand.
GCGTGTTCTTTTAAATGACAAAAATAATCAGGCAAACTAATAAACATTTGTCTAATTTTGCCATTTTGAATTGAAAATAGGCCTATGTATTGTGATTCATAATGTAGGCATACGATTAATGATGAATGTGTACATGTTGTAAATTAATATAATTCCATTTGTAGCCTTCAGTAAACTAAAAAAAGTTCAGCTTTAGTTGTGAATTTAGTTATGAATGTGTGCATATTGTGAATTAATTTAATAAACTAGTTACCTGGCTTTCCTGATAGCCTTCAGTAAATTAACATGTCTACGAAAATTATTCATAAAACATAAATATATCAGTTGACCATATGTTTACTTTCTTCACTGACATAGACGAAAATGGAAAGACTATATCAGTCAAAGTTCAGCTTTAGGAGGGGAAGAGACAGGGCAAGATAAAAACCGAGAGATGTGGAGATGAGGAGAGACAAATAATTTACTGCCCACTGACATTGTTTTTAAGCTATTGTTATCTCATTTTTTTGGCCTTCAGAACATCTTAAAATGCACATATGTAGATCAGAGAAATCAAAATTTCCTCGGGGGAGCATGCCCCCGAAACCCCCTTACTCCCATTTGGGACCTCAGTTGGGAAATCCTGCTAACTATATTTCTGGGTACAATTAAGAGATGTAGAATATGGTCATGCAGAATAAGGCATTAATATGTGCCTTTATAAGTACTAATAAACAACCAATATTCCAGTAATATGCATGCTAATAAACAAGTTAATAGGGAGAATTGGACACTAAACAAAATTTACTTTTTATATATATATATATATCTCTCATTGGGGGCTGAGCCCCCCTAAAATTAAGATCCTAGAATCGCCCCTAGTTTAAAGTCAGTTTTAAGTACTTCAAAATCCTCTGAAATGAGCTGTGTCCTAAAGGGATAGTATGTTGGTGTTCTCTCTGCAGGTTGAAACAATGTGATCTCACAGATGAAGTTTGTGCTGCTCTGGCTACTGCTCTGAGATCAAACCCCTCACACCTGAGAGAGCTGGATCTGTCCGAGAATAAACTGGGAGACTTCGGGGTACAGATGCTCTGTATTGTGCTGGAGATGCCTTACTGTAAACTTGAAACACTTAAGTAAGATATTAGTCACATTCGGTGTTGTAGTTAAGGCAAAGCAATTTAATTTTAATATTTTATTAAATGTATTTGGAGATTCCAGCTTCACTGACCTGAGAAAGACAACAGAGATAAAGTGTTATTGTGTTTATTGTTCTTTCTGCAGGTTGGTCAGTTGTGATATCACAGATAACTGTTGTGTTACTCTGGTATCAGCTCTGAGTTCAAACCCATCACACTTAAGAAACCTGGATCTGTCTGGGAATAAACTTGGATACTTAGGAATAAAGCTGCTCTCTGATGCATTGGAGAATCCTTACTGTAAACTGGAGACATTGAAGTAAGATCATCGCTCTGAGACTTGCAATTGAACAGGTTCTTAAAATAAATAATATTTGAGTTTTATAGTAGGCCCTACACTTTTTAATCATTGTGATATATATATATATATATATATATATATATATATATATATATATATATATATATATACATATATACATACATACATACATACATACATACATACATACATACATACATACATACATACATACATACATACATACATACATACATACTTCACCTGTCAGGGGTCATAATGTTATGCCTGATCGGTATATATATACTTCATATATATATATATGTACCGATCAGGCATAACATTATGACCCCTGACAGGTGAAGTGAATAACACTTATTATCTCTTCATCATAGCACCTGTTAGTGGGTAGGATATATTAGGCAGCAAGCAAACATTTTGTCCTCAAAGTTGATGTGTTAGAAGTAGGGGTGTGCAATATTGACAAAAAAGGATATCTCAATATTTTTAGGGATTTTCTCTATAGCGATAATTAGATATTTTATGTTTTATTGTGCTGGTATCGTGGCAGGTTTAGGACTGCCATGGTCAGCTGACTCCTAAAGTTTATGATATTCCTCATATTCTTTGTCGTGGTCAGTTCACAGCAGTGGCAGAAGTCATCTTTACCTTTATAAATGTATTTTTTTCCTTTAAATGTATGCATGCATCATCTTTTGTCAATTTCATAAATTTAATAAAAAGTATTTATAATAATAAGACAAAATAGGGCTGTTACCAATCAAATTAAATAAGTATAAACAAAATACATCTTTGCAGTGCAAAGGAAACACAGAAGCTGCACCTGAAGTGGCATTTAAATCATTTACAAAGAATGTTTAATTCAGCTCAGAGGTGACAAATTAATAACCTGCAGTTATGCATAAATAATGTTTTGATGTTTGAAATGATTTTAAATATGAAAAGATACTTTAACTGTGAAATTAAAACCGCCAGTAGGTGGCAGCAAGTCACTGTTAATGAATGAGTCATTGAGATTCAACCGATTCATTCAAACGTCTGATTTATTCAAGGAACAAAGCATTTGAGTGTCTTAATCTATCTTAGTCATTGAATAATTGATTCAACTGATTCATTCAGCAAGAAAACACAGCCGTGTTTTGCTCAGACGCAATTACAGTGCTGTAGGAATGTCACAAGTACCGGTACTTCGGTACTAAGTCGGTAATGAAATTATAAAAATGTGATACAGCATTTCTGTAGTACCGGTAGTACCGACTCCTGAGTATATTCGGTACCCGCAGCTGCGTTCAGTCACTTCTGTGTTTATCTAGGCGCAGGGCTCCAGACTGTAGCCGAATATATATACTAGTGTCTATAAACAGGGACGTAGCACAAGATCCCGGGCTCTATGCATAGGCAGTCCTGATGGGCCCCCATGTTCCATGTTAAAATATATTCCAGACTTTTCAAGGGCCCTCTCTCCCCTTGGGGCTCTGGTAATCAGTACTGGTTTTACCCCCAGTCTGACACCCCTGTCTGAAAATATTAAACTGCAAAATACTATTTAAATATTACTCCTGCATGTTTTGCGTCTCTGTGTGAATGACGGGCGGTCGGGTGCAGATGTGTGGGCAGGCGGGCGCGCACACACACACACACACATACACACTCACACAGCTCGTGACACTCATCAGCTCTCTGACACAAAGGTCTGGTCACAGTGAGTAATAGCTCCCTAGACGGGAAGGTTATTACCGAATAACAACAGTAAATTCACACAGTTATTGTATGCTGGTCATATAATTAGAATATCATCAAAAAGTTGATTTACCTCACTAATTCCATTCAAAAAGTGAAACTTTATATTATATTCATTCATTACGCACAGACTGATACATTTCAAATGTTTTTTTTCTTTTAATTTTGATGATTATAACAGACAACTAAGGAATATCCCAAATTTAGTATCTATAAATGATAAGACCAATACAAAGAAAGGGTTTTTTAGAAATCTTGGCCAACTGAAAAGTATGAACATGAAAAGTATGAGCATGTACAGCACTCAATACTTAGTTGGGGCTTCTTTTGCCTGAATTACTGCAGCAATGTGGCGTGGCATGGAGTCGATCAGTCTGTGGCACTGCTCAAGTGTTATGAGAGCCCAGGTTGCTCTGATAGTGGCCTTCAGCTCTTCTGCATTCTTGGGTCTGGCATATCGCATCTTCCTCTTCACAATACCCCATAGATTTTCTATGGGGTTAAGGTCAGGCAAGTTTGCTGGCCAATTAAGAACAGGGATACCATGGTCCTTAAACCAGGTACTGGTTGCTTTGGCACTGTGTGCAGGTGCCAAGTCCTGTTGGAAAATGAAATCTGCATCTCCATAAAGTTGGTCAGCAGCAGGAAGCATGAAGTGCTCTAAAACTTCTTGGTATATGGCTGCGTTGACCTTGGACCTCAGAAAACAGTGGACCAACACCAGCAGATGACATGGCACCCCAAACCATCACTGACTGTGGAAACTTTACACTGGACCTCAAGCAACGTGGATTGTGTGCCTCTCCTCTCTTCCTCCAGACTCTTGCACCCTGATTTCCAAAGGAAATGCAAAATTTATTTTCATCAGAGAACATCACTTTAGACCACTCAGCAGCAGTCCAGTCCTTTTTGTATTTAGCCCAGGCGAGACGCATCTGATGCTGTATGTTGTTCAAGAGTGGCTTGACACAAGGAATGCGACAGCTGAAACTCATGTCTTGCATACGTCTGTGCGTAGTGGTTCTTGAAGCACTGACTCCAGCTGCAGTCCACTCTTTGTGAATCTCCCTCACATTTTTGAATGGGTTTTGTTTCACAATCCTCTCCAGGGTGCTCTTTTTTCTACCACATATTTTCCTTCCCTTCGCCTCTCTATTAATGTGCTTGGACATAAAGCTCTGTGAACTCTTTTGAAATGACCTTTTGTGTCTTGCCATCCTTGTGCAATGTGTCAATGGTCATCTTTTGGACAACTGTCAAGTCAGCAGTCTTCCCCATGATTGTGTAGCCTACAGAACTAGACTGAGAGACCATTTAAAGGCCTTTGCAGGTGTTTTGAGTTAATTAGCTGATTAGAGTGTGGTGTGTTCAATATTGAGCGCTACTGCTGCTCAAATTGCTCAAGAAGTTAATGCTGGTTCTGATAGAAAAGTGTCAGAATACACAGGTCATTGCAGTTTGCTGTGTATGGGTCTACTGCCCAAAGCGCCAACAGTGGGCACGTGAGCAGCAGAACTGGAACACAGAGCAATGGAAGAAGGTGGTCTGGTCTGATGAATCATGTTTTCTTTTACATCACATAGATGGACGGGTGCGTGAGCGTCACTTACCTGGGGAACACATTTCACCAGAATGCACTATGGGAAGAAGGCAAGTCGGCAGAGGCAGTGTGATACTCTGGGCAATGTTCTGCTGGGAAACCTTGGGTTGTGCCATCCATGTGGATGTTACTTTGACTTACCAACTACTTAAGCATTGTTGAGACCATGTACACCATTTCATGGAAATGGTATTCCCTGTTGGCTTTGATGTGGCCTCTTTCAGCAGGATAATGCTCCCGGCTACAAAGCAAAAAGGGTTCAGGAATGGTTTGAGGAGCACAACAACGAGTTTGAGGTGTTGACTTGGCCTCCAAATTTCCCAGATCTCAATCCAATCGATTCCAATCCAATCAGTGGAATGTGTCAATTGGCAATGGTGGAGTCAATGCCTCGACGGGTCAGGACTGTTTTGGCAGCAAAAGGGGGACCAACACAATATCATAATGTTATGCCTGAATTCATAAAGACAACAATGTCAATATTTTTTATACGTTTATTAATTTTTTTTATTATTAATTTATTTAATTCTGTGTTGTGTGTTTTCAGGTAATCAAATGAAGACATAAAACATTAATTTAATTTATCTTTTAATCATATGAAATTAAACAAACTTTTTTTTGTCAAACATCCTGCTGCACAATGAGATTTACTGCTAAATTAAAACATGGAAGGAAAATTGTTACAAATATATTTCTGTCAAGTTAAACCAAACTTTTATTTTGACAGGTTGCGTGAAGATCATGAGTTTGTGTTTTTATGATATGACAATAGTTTTTCTCAAATTAAACGATAAAAATATGAAGTTCGTCATGGATATGAAGTTCATGTATTCATGTCCTCATATAGTGAGGCGGCAGAGGCTGAAAACACTGCGAGCTTCAGTGTGTGAGAAATGAAACCGCGCGTCTGCGCCATTCATTCACGCAGAACATGCAGGATTCATATTTAAAGTCTTTTTGCGGTTTTATATTCACAGACACTAGTCTATATCGTGATTTGATTAAAGTGTACTGACCTGCTTTTTATTTATTCATCCACATTTGTCCGGGAAATTCCACGTTATACAGTAAATTCTGTTTATATGACTTGATACTGCCATTTCCGTCTCTGTTTTCTGCATCGAGGAAATCATAGGGCCCTACATATAAGCATGCATTGAATACTAATTAGTGTTGTTAGGGTATAATCCCTGTTTTATCAGTATGTTTCTTCTGAACTCTAAGGAATGTTTCTCCCTGCAGATTGAATGATTGTGATCTCACAGATGAAGATTGTGTTTCACTGGCTTCTGCTCTGAGATTAAAGCCCTCAAACCTGAGAGTGCTGGATCTGTCTGAGAATAAACTAGGAGATTCTGGAGTGAAGCTTCTTTTTGCAGGACCAGAGTGTCATCTATCTAAACTTAGAACATTAAAGTAAGATCCAAATTTAAGTTCCACTTGTAAAGTTTTTAATTAAATAAAAAATACATGTCTATTAATCAGTTTTCATTGTGATGTTAATGTGATTTCATTGTTCATTTAAGTTATTCTAGGTCACAGTGGCTGTGTTATTGTTGTTGTTTTTTGCACAGGTTGGTGAATTGTGGTATTACAGGTGACGGTTGTGCTGCTCTAGCTTCAGCTCTGAGAACACACCTGAGAGAGCTGGATCTGACTGGAAATAATGTAGAAGATTCTGGAGTGAATATGATTGCTGATGGGATGCAGAATCATTCCTGCCAACTGGAAACACTGATGTAAAATCATCTCTGAGTATTGCAAATGCTCTGATTCTCAAAAGTTTAACTAAATTTTTATAGAGGAATTTGGGTCATACCTGTATAGAAGGAAAAGGCAGAGGAGCAAATTATAGTTTTATATAATATTATATACACCGATTAGGCATAACATTATGACCTAATATTGTGTTGGTCCCCCTTTTGACAAAAACACTAACAGGTGTTGTGATGATGAGATAATCAGTGTTATTCTCTTCATTCTCTTTAGATTATTTTTAAAGAAATCCAGTTTTCTTTTGACATATAAGAGGTCTTTGTACCATTAAAATACCCTGAAAGTGGTTTTGTAAATGAGGCACAGTGTAATTGAATTTGTAAAAATGTGTTGAAAGATGAAGCTGCCAACTGTATTGGATCTGTAAGAGAATTGAAAATATTTTTTATGTGCAATTATATTTAATTATATATTACAGGGATAGTTCACCCAAAAACGAAAATTTGATGTTTTTCTGCTTACCCCCAAGGCATCCAAGATGTAGGTGTCTTTGTTTCTTCAGTAGAACACAAATGAAGATTTTTAACTCCAACCCTTGCCGTCTGTCAGTCGTATAATGCATGTGAATGGGGTCCAATTCTATTAGAGTAAAAAAACCATGCACAGACAACTTCAAATTAAACCCTGCGGCTCGTGGCGACACATAAGGTCAAAATACCAGCCGGGTCATAGATATATACATAGATGCCTCATTAGTGCCTGCACAGATCAGTCGAATGAGAATTCTATGTATATATTTATGACCCGGCCAGTATTTTGACCTTATTCGCAGGAAGTTATGGCGGTATGGAGAGCTGATGACATTCGTCTGATCTGAGGTGAAATAATAGCATAAATACAGTTTATACAGATCGTTTCGTGTCTTAAGACATCAATGTGTCGTCACAAGCCGCAGGGTTTAATTTGAAGTTGTCTGTGCATGTTTTTTTTACTCTAATAGAATTGGACCCCATTCACATGCATTATATGACTGACAGATGGCAACGGTTGGAGTTAAAAATCTTCATTTCTGTTCTACTGAAGAAACAAAGACACCTACATCTTGGATGCCCTGGGGGTAAGCAGAAAAACATAAAATTTTCATTTTTGTGTGAACTATCCCTTTAATATAAATTATTATCTTATAAGTGAACCTCAAGGGACATATTTAAATAATAAAACAATCCATGTCATGACTCCTTTAGCTGTTTTCTGCACTAAAAGTAGTGTGTGAAAGTTTCTGCAATTGTATAAAGTACATTAATAGTTAGGCAAGTACTGTTTGGTTGATGATTTGTTTTCTATGGCTAAACAACTCCAGCACCGCATTTTGAATTTAAGTTTGCATTACTTTTGCAGTACAAGAGTAGGGCACATAACCAAGAGATAACAGCAGTGCTAAACTGCTTTCAAAATTTTAAGTCTGAAACATTGGTTAACCCAGGGGATAAGTTTAATGTGATTAACCTTATAACTTTGCCAAATCGCTCACGATTCTGGGAGATACTTAATATTGATGTTGTGCTGTACATCTGGATTTTATAGTACTCTATACATCTAAGGTTACCTATTGGCTTGTGGTTAAAGATTAAAGTCTCTTTAAATAAGCTATTAAATGAGCTGATTGTTGTTGTTCTCTATGCAGGTTGGTAAGTTGTGGTTTCACAGATGAAGGTTGTGCTGCTCTGGCTTCAGCTCTGACATCAAATTCCTCAAAACTGCGAGAGGTGGATCTGTCTAAAAATAAACTATCAGATTCGGGAATGAAACTGCTCTCTGCTGGACTGGAGAATCCTCACTGTGAACTGGAGGTGCTTAGGTATCTTCCCACGGTTTCTCCTATTAAACATATTAGTAAATTAGTTGTATCACCGCTGTTTGAAGCAAATCCACAAATATTCAATACAAATATTGTGTGTATATATATATATATATATATATATATATATATATATATATATATATATATATATATATATATATATATATATATATATATATATATATATATATATATATATATAAATGTTTTAATGTTCTGTTTGTGGACTCTCTTTAGAGTCATTCATCTATAGAGTAAACAGAAAGAGTGAAAAGTGTTATTGTTCTCTCTGCAGGCTGAATGATTGTGAAGTGTCAGATGAAGGTTGTCGTGCTCTGGCTTCAGCTTTGACATCAAACCCCTCACACCTGAGAGAGCTGGATCTGTCAGACAACAAACTAGGAGACTTCGGAGTGAAGATGCTGTGTGCAGGACTGAAGGATCCCTGTTGTAAACTGGAGATACTGAAGTAAATTGTAGACAGAGTTTTATCTGTTCGTTTAAGGTGCTTGTATCTTAAAATAATATAATTTTTGAGTCACATAAGGCCACAGTATATTAATATGACTGATTATGTGGTATATTTATAGAACAATTAACTAACAATTATCTACTAAAACAGTATTTTTAATGCCAAAAGAGGGTTTGTGCTGGTGCAATCTGGCCCCAAATCTGGCAGCTGTCATCTGATACTGGTCCCCCTTTTCTTCCTGTCTTTTCTTTACCATACCTTTAAAAAAAGTCCTCGTCTCTCAAAATTGTGGAATATAGTATATTTCTAGGTCAACCACAACAAAGCAAAACACAAAAACCTCTGATTCAAGTTTTAGAATAAGGTTCAAGATAAGGAAGTGAAGGAAGTAAGGAAGTCTTACTGTTCTCTCTCTACAGATTGAAACACTGTGGTTTCACAGATGAAGGTTGTGCTGCTCTGGCTTCTGTTCTGGGATCAGATCACTCATATCTAAAATATGTGGATCTGTCTGTTAATACGCTTGGGGATTTCGGAGTGCAGCTGCTATCTGCTGGGTTTTACTAAACATTCTAGATGTAAAGTGGAAATACTCAGGTAAGACCATGTCATTAAAACTGATAGTCTTTTAAATTTTACAGTTGTTATATGGGAATTAGATTAACAGAGTTTTTAATTGATCACCTTGAAATAAATGCCCTGAATGTATTAATTTAATTTTTTATTTGTTTTGATTACTTTTTTATAGACACAAGAAATGATGATTGGACCACAAAGACGACAGTTTATATCATTTTGCTGCTTTTTGAAATTCAGTCATATAGTGTTTTGCAATGGAAACATTATCTTGTTCAGAAGACACAATGGACTAAATCATGTACCAGCAGAAGATGACATGTTTCATGAAGACAAGCTCTAATCTAAGATCTGAGAGTCATCTGAGCAGTTCTACGTAACGTATTTAATGGCTATTAATCTCCAAATAAGTGGACCTTGCTAAAATATTCTGTGTACAATTATGTCTTTTCAACATCTTTAAAAGCTTGGACTTTATGAGTATAACATACACACATTTAAATGTTGAGAAAATGTGAATTTTTTGTCAACTTTTACAACCATATATGTATACAATTAATTAATTAATTTTAGTCCAATGTTATTGTGGTTCATTGTAGAGCTATCCACCTTATTTTTAATGTAAGAGCGGGTGCAGCTCTAATTTGATTAGTTTCTGGTTTCATCCACTTTCGTTTATTTTATGATACCTTTTGTTATGGATATATTCTTTTGGAATCGACACACCTGACTGTTCTTTGACTGTCGTATAAAATATATGGCTCAATAAAACAGCAGCAATAAGGGAGCAAAGTTCTTCTGTTCTCTTTAAACAAGTTGTACTGTGCAACACAACCATGTCACTGACAATGCTTGTAGGATTAACTCCATATAACTGCAGTTCATGTATTATTTGAAAGGACTGAATTTACCTGTTTATAAAGAATTTTGGAAACCGAGAAGATTTGAGTGTCATCATGAATCCAAGCAGTTCACGTAGCTCCTCACGTGAGTGTCATAAATCTTGATTATTACAGAGTTTGATCTGTTTTAGTCACATCAAACTTTAGTCACATCAAACTTCACTCTAAAAAATTATGGCTATACGCTAGTCTCAGCAAATCACCAAAACAGTCAATTTATTAAGAAAAACAAAACTTTTGTTCAAACTGAATAAATAAAAAAAGCTACAGAGAAAACTTCCTTTATCACATTGTCTATCACTAAGGGTGTGTTCACACTTGGCATGTTTGGTTCAATTAAAATGAACCCTGGTGTGATTGCTCTGTTAGTGCGGTTCATTTGAACATGTGAACGCTGCCATCCGAACCCTAGTGTGCACCAAACATGCAGACAGAGACCGATGAAAAGATGGGTCTCGGTCTGCTTCTGCTGTTTTGACTGCTTTACACATTTTATAAGCTCTTCACAAATTCTCAGCTGGTCAAAATGCCATTATATTTAGGCTACGGGCAGATACAACGAGCGCATTTAGCCCAGCACACAGCTTTGTTTTGGATGTTGGGTAAGTTCTGTCTCAAAATAGTTAATAGGCTATGTCATAAAAGCCAATCCGGCTGTGAACATATCTCTATGCCTTTAGGTTTGGGATCTTTTGGTTTCGGTGATAATAATACTGAATGTAAAAAAACTGAATGTTAAGTGGACCAGGACAAAAAAATGTGGTACAAACCAAGAGAACCGAACTACAAGTGTGAACACACCCTAAGGCAAGTCATTTCAGTTCAGTTCTCTGAGCTCTGCACACAACCTTTAAAGTCTCCTATTATAAACAATGAAGCTAACTACATTGCACAATTAATCTCATATTTACATTGTGTCTGCACACCTTATACTGAGATCATTCACCAGAAGAACCCAGTGAAGAAAACTATAGTATTCATTTTTGGTTAATAAAACAGCAGCAATAAGGGAGCAAAGTTCTACTGCATTGGCTACAATGTTATAAACATTTTGCAATAAACACTTTGTGAATAGAATCCTTTGAAGCAATGGGAGTAAATCAAAATAGAATGTTATAATCAACACTTTTTGTGATTAGTTAATCGGTGCAGCCATTATTGTAATGGCAGTTGTCCCCATATACTGAATGAACAAGAGTAATTGTAACATGCAAAATGGTACCTCTAAGAATGAAAGTGCCAGTTTTCAGTTAAAGGACCAATCAAACCTCTTTCTGATAGAGTTCACTCTAAAACGCTCAGACACGTTAACCAAGTTTTTAGCATGACTTGTAGCCTACTAAAGCAACTATTTATTTGACCATTGTTCTCATTGTTATTTGCTCATTTGAAATATTATTGTTCAAGCAGATAGCAGCTTTACTATTTAAGTAAAGCTGATATCTGCTTGAACAATAATATTTGATTTCCTATAGGCTACCTGAAAACATTACCAAGATGGCCAGCTACTGTACTGTATGTGGACTAACTTGACTTCCAGGGACTTTAACCCCTTTCATTTTATATAGCCTACTCTATTTATGACACAATGATGTTCCTTCTCGACAGAGATGTCTTTATATTACTAGATGTCATTAAAACTGAGTAATAGAATGCTGACCTACCGTAAAAAAATAGTTATGTCTGCCAACAGGAGATGAACATTCCCTCTCAGAGCTGAGGATGGTGATGCTGGGTTATAATGGATCTGGGAAGAGTTCAGCAGGAAACACCATCCTGAGCAAATCGGCATTTGATTTGAAAAGATCACTTACATCTGTGATTCGAGAAGGAGATGTTGCAGGAAGACACATCACTGTGTTTGATGCTCCGGGCTGAAGAAGAAATTACCACTCAAAATACACCCCTAGCACCCCTAGACTTTATAAAGATGAGGTTGTGCTGAGCTCATCTCACTGTCCTCCAGGACCTCATGTCTTTCTCCTGGTCATACGAGTGGATGTTTCTTTCACTGAAGTGTACAGAAAGGCAGTAGAACAACATGTTGCCTATGTTGGTCTAAATGTCTGGAAGCATATGATTGTTCTCTTTACCTTTCGTGACTGGTTGAGAGACAAAAGCATTGAGCTGTTCATTGAGAGTGAAGGAGAAGCTCTTCAGTCGATAATAGACAAATGTGGGAACAGATATCATGTCTTCAGCAACAGGAACAAAAATGATGGCAATCAAGTGACTGGGCTGTTGGAAAAAATAGAAGAGATGGTTGCAGGAAAGAAAGGAAACTGTTTTGAGATAAACAAACAGAATTTAGAAGAGGTGAAAACCAGAAGGCTGAAAGTAGAGGAAAGAGCAAAACAAATGAGGGCTGAAGTGCAAAACAGAAATCAATTGAAACATCCAGCATCAGGTGAGTAATCAGTGGAAACATGGTTTAATGATGAATTAATTGAGAATAATTATGGTCTGTGCTCTGTCTTTTTTTAAGGAGGTGCTGAACATTTTGAAATGAGGTTGGTGTTGCTTGGACCACATTCTTGGAAGAGTTCAACAGGGAACACAATTTTGGGAAGGAAAGCGTTTGACAGAATAATAGAAGAAAATGTAAAAGAAACTGGGGAAGTTGAAGGAAGGAATCTCACTGTGGTTTATACACCAGGTTTTGAGAAAGATTACCTTAATGGAAAAAAAACTTGAGAATGCTAAACTCAACATCTTGAGAAGTGTAAGCGAACAGTCCTCGGGAATACATGCTTTCATTTTAGTCCTATGTGTTGAGTCTTCCTTTGCAGAAGAAGAGAGGAGTGCATTAGAGAAAATGATGGAGCCTCTCAGTAAAAGAGTCTGGAATCACACATTGGTCCTGTTCGCTGTTGGAGATGAACTAGAAGACACTCCCATAGAGTTATTCATTGCAAGTGAAGGTGATGCTCTCCAGTGGCTCATTGAGAAATGTGGGAACAGATATCATGTTCTCAACAATAAGAACTGGGGTGATGGATCGCAGGTCACAGAACTGTTGGAGAAGATTGAGGAGATGGTGGCAGGAAACAGAGGATGTCTTTATGAACTAGATAAAGAGACCTTAGAGAGGTTTGAAAGAACAGTTGCTGTACCCATTAAAAGAGCACAGAGCATGGATAATCCAGTAAATCGTAAGTTGTACTTTATTTTTTTGCATATTGTGCAATATTTAAAGGTTTGTCTGATATATTAATTACTTTCCTTGCAGTTGCTGAAGGATGCAGTGCTTCCTCAGGGATCAGTTCAACATATGAGTCCCAGAGATCGCAAGAAGCACATGAAGAGAGGCATTTCAAGTCAAGTTCAAATAGAAGCTGTGGAGTGGAGTCTCTTGACTCTATTCCCGAGTTCAATTTAGACCTTGACTCAGATTAAGATATGTGCAGTCTAACACTATCTAAAATGTATTGTATTTATTTTTTTCTAGTTGCAGATTGACTGAATGATCAATACATTTTGATTCTAAAATTAGTTTCCTTTATTTAATAAGTTTATATATCTTTCCTTACCTGTTTAGATCTGTATGTATAGAACAGAGAAGTAAAGAAAAGGTATCCCGTGTTGAATAATTAGGGTACAAAAGTGTGTTATGCTCTTTACAGTAGAAGTTGTATTATGTCTAGCTGGTAAAATAATCAAATTTCAACTGTAGCGTCTGGAGTCGCTCTTGACATGAGCGACAAAGTGGTGGGTCGTTCGAGAAACACCAGAGATGCAGATCTTTTGCACAGCTCTGCCTATGAATTAGTATTAGCATATAAATGAGTGTAGTGGTGCCAGTTGAGGCTGGCCAAATGGCCGCACTATCACCCTTACGACCAGCAGAGACAACGCAGGCCGTGCCGTTATCACCTTGTGAGGAACTTCAAATAGATTCCTATCACACACACACACAGACAGACACACACACACACACACACACACACACACACACACACACACAGACACACACACACACAAGTATTCCTCTTCATATTAGCCTTTAATTTAACCATCCCAGAAATATGTGATGACCCTTGTGTTATATGTATGTTGACCACAAAGTATATATTTGTATGTGTGTGTGATGTTAATCCTAAATACTCAAAATGGCTCTGTAAAAGAGATACACTGTCTTTCATGCATTTAAACACAGGCATGTTTGATGTCTAAAGGTTTCTCTTTCTTTGTCCCAGTCAGTGGTGCAAAGTAGATGATTATGAGATGTACCTTTTGGTAGGTTTAGCCCTTTTTGAGCGAAACCTTACTCATTTGGCTGCCAGCGAGAACATTCCAGTGAGTGATAAAAGTCCGAACAAAGGGATTTTCCCGCCTCCAATCCACATCTATGATTGGTCATCTCAGAGAAAGTGGGCGTAGTTTAATGGATCTCAAAAGACAGTAACACAAGCATATCGGTGCTCAGTCACCTTGCAAGAACCCCGGACGAGACAAATTTCCTTTTCCTCCCATCTCATCAGCGCGGCTCGCGGGTTTTCTTATAAGCATCGTTGAATGCTTTAATTAATACCATAACTCGGAAAGTTTGTCCTTTGTGGCCAGAGGGACAAACTTCCCGAAAATTGGGTAGGAAGAATAGACCTGGTGAGTGGATAAGGAATCTCCGCTCGTCCTTTAAACGGAACGGAGAGGAATTTTGAATCAACTCCCTTGAGGTTATTCTGTGATTATTTAATATAGATATATCTGTAGTTAATTACAATAAATTATTGTTAACCATATATATATATATATATTATATTGCATAAATACCGAGGTGAGGTATTCCCATCTTGGAGATTGGTGATTAGATTATAACCCGTTATGATTAATCATAAATCCCTAAATATTAATACCCACAATTCCCTATTGAGCTAATTTTTGATTTAAATATAATATGTAACCCTAAAACCCTACACAACAATTTCATATAGCCTACAAAAACTATAATTAATACTCATGTAACAGCTCATCTACCAGCGAACTGTGACCTTATGTCTGTGAACACAAGGGTGCACAGAATTTTAATGATTATTCAGTACTGAAGATAGAGTAATTTCAGTACTTGTCCAGTTTGTTGATTTGTTGATTGTGTAAAAATTGTGCACTTATTTTTTGTGCATTTTCTTTTTTTAAATATGTTGTTTATGTTTCGTTGTTTATATGTACACAAATGGTCAGTAAAATGTGATTTTTAATCTTAAAATGTTAAATCCTCTAATTTTTTGAATATCAATTTAATTTGGTATCAGGCATATTGATTCATTTTGTGTCTGGGGATCTATTCTCTTTGAATCAACACTATGGGCCCTATCATACACCCGACGCAATGCGACACCAGGTGTGAAAAAGTTTTTTGTAATTTAATGTGCGCATTAGTAATATGCGCCTATAGGCGGGTGCACAACCCGCGTGCACTCCGCTTGTTACACACACAGGGACTCGCAACAGCACACAAAAAATGCTTATGAACCGTTGAACTGAGGGTGGGAACCCGAATAAGAGAAAAGTTGCCCTCGGGTTGAGAACTTCCTCTTCTTAGGTAAAGGCAATCAAGGGCTCGATGGTGGGAGGGTCGCCAAGTCATCTAGATCTGCCAAGTCATGCTTAAGATAATAGTGATGCATGTGCTTTGCGCATGTGGGGAGGACAGGCAAGAGCTATTTCCTAGGACCAGGTGGGTAGCCTAGGAGTTTCAATCGTACAAATCTCTCTCCTGATCGGCTGCATTCTGGAGAACCGTTAATTCAATGTTGAGATGAGTGGCCGCTCGTACCGTAACACAGCCCAGCCGCTAACTGGGGGAGCTTGGGCCAATGGGATGGTTTCTTCATCGTCCGAGCCCCCGTCATCTGAGGTCCTCTTCCTCGCCTGAGCCGGGCAGCTCATGGTCAAACAAGGAAATGCTGGGAAGGATTTTCTTGTGTAAACCCTTGTCAGACTGGTCAGCCCAACTGAGAGCAGGCATACTCTGGGAGGCATACAACATCCGAGTCATATTCTTCATCTATGCTTTGGGTAGAAGCAACCTTAAGCCGACGAAGAAGAAGCTTCCTTTGCAGATCAAGGCAATGGCTGCAGTTTTCTGGGAGCGTAAGAGCTTCTCTCATGTGCTTTAATCCCATGAACACTATGCAGAAGGGATGGGAAAGAAGACCAAGAAATAAATCGCAACTAACCGTCATATCCTGGCAATCATGCCTTGTAGGCTGATTGAAGATATTTCCTCCTGCAGACTGTAGTGTAGTCAGGCAAAAACAATAGAACTGCATAAAAGAAGAGGTCGCAAGAAGCAAATATATAGTGCATACAGGTGCTTTATACACTCTGGTAATTCAATTATTAAACTAAAATGTCAAGATAAAATTTTAAATAGAATAGTTTATTTAGTATTAATATATTTATATATTATATATTTATTATATATTAATGACATTTTAAAAATATATAAATACCTAGAATTTTTTGTAAAATATGTCTGAATTATATTACCATTAATATTGACTAGGAACGTAACATTGCTATGACTTCTTGTTTCACAGTAGTATAAATATGAGGAAACACAGAGGTCAAATTCCTTTAATCATTCATCCAAATGAGTAAAACCAACGAATATAGTTCTGATGTGCAGCATCAAGATTGTTGAGCTTCACAAAATGGAAAGTGGCTGTAAGAAATCAGCTAAAGCATTGAAAATCCTCATTTCCACCATCAGGGCAATAATTAAAGTAACTTTTTTGGGTTAAAAATTATCCAAAATAATTTTTTGAGCAAGTACATAACCAGCCAGTTTTCAATACTATCTGCTTGCCTTAGCTCGATTTACAATGGTAAGCTTGTAATAATGTTTTTAATTCCAGTGGTACTGGTGGATTTCCACTGGAAATTCAAGCATGTATTTGCGTCATTACGTCACATCCGTACACATAAAGAAGGTGTCCCGGCTAGTAGGCTATATTGCATGTGAGGATGTTGGAGGTGGAGATTTATAGCCTTTTCTCACAGCACTTGATATAATTAAACTTATCAATTTGCTGGCGGATCTAGAAAGGTTCAAACACAATCATTTACATCTACATTTATGAATTTGGCAGACGCTTTTATCCAAAACAACTTACATTGCATTCAAGGTACACATTTTACATTTTTTTGTAAATTCTTGCTTTCCCTGGGAATCGAACCCATGACCTTGGCGTTGTTAGCGCAATGCCCTACTGTTTGAGCTACAGGAAAGCTGTGACAACTGTCACAACAACTGTGACAACTGTCACAACAATCACCAGTGACAACTGGAGATTCACCCGTTGTAAAATGCAAAAGACTTCGGACTTTCGGGGTGCGTCTCAATCTGTTCCCTAGTTCAGGAGTCAGGGCTCTGATCAGGACATAAGTCAATGGGCTGACTCCCTGATCAGTGCCCTGACTACTGAACTAGGGAGCTGATTGAGACACACCCTCGGAGTAGCTACAGAAAAAAAGAAACTTCAACCGGGCCCATGCGAAAACAAGGATAAAAATGGCTTTTGAAAGGTGGCGTGAACACCGTGTTTTAAAGGGGTTCAAAACAGACGATGAGAGACCGTTTTTTTCTGCTGTAAAAGACATTTCAATGGTTAAATTATGTTATACAAGCACACTTGTTCGCTTAATTCATACAGTTACGAAGTTTTCTTTGTTGTGCCTTTCTCATTTTGCTATGTGTATTATGGTAAATATCAATTATTTCGCGCTAGCTATGAGAGGGAGCAATTCACCTCTACTCCACATTCATTTGTTGGTAACGTTATATGACAGTTAGAAATTAGACTGCACGGAAATGGAAATTAAACAACATAGTCACGCTATGCTGATGTTGTTATCATTAACAATTTGAAAACAAAGTATAATTTGCACGGTTTGACGTGTTATGATAAGGGATTGTTAGATTTAATCATCACGATTTACTGTAATGCAATTTTCCCCTTAGTTGGTGAGAACAAAAATGGATGTTATCTTCTTACTTGTTCAGATGAAATTTTCTGGTGAAAATTCTTATGTTGGTCATACTTTCAAAAAGTATAATCTGTGATTCTGAATGACAGTATCCACACTGGCGCGGTGACTGACAGCCGCACATTCTCCTAAAAACATTGGATTCCTCCGCACTGTGCCCAGTGTGCCGAGGCAAAAATCACGTAAAGTTGAACATTCCGCGAATAACTGCAGTTGCAGATTTTGAACAGAGATGGCGACAAAGAGGAAAAACTACGGACTGCAGCTTTAAGATGTTTCCAAACAACTTGCGATTGGTAAGAATCAGCCTGGAAGAGGTCATGTGTCTATATCGTCCTAATGCACAGCGAGGAGAGTTTGAGTGGCCAAAGACTCTCCAAAGATCACATATGGACAACTGCGGAGATTAGTTGAGTCTTGAAAGTCAGAAAGGTCAGAAAGCCTAACAAAAAAATCAAACAACCCTACATCACCACGTGTTGTTTGGGAAGGTTTCAAGAAAAATCTTCATCGCTCATCCAAAAACAAACTCAGTTTCAGTTGTTTCACGCTCATCCCAGACTGATCTCATGAAATAGCGTATGTATGACACGCAAATTCGCTATGCCATTTTGGCGTGCTATCAAGACGCATAATCGCTTTTTAGCGTGTTTATCAACGCTGTTTCATTCTATCCCCCTACATTGCCCCTACCCCTAAACCTACCCATCACACACACATGCACACATTCACACACACACACTGCCCCTGCCCCTAAACCTACCCATCACAAGAAACATTCTGCATTTTTACATTTTTAAAAAAACATAATTTAGTATGTTTATAAATCCATTTACATTCACGCGGAATCACACGGCGTAGACATACACGGGGAATCACACAGTGTTGACATACACGCGTAATCAGACGGCGTAGACGTGTAAACGGTGTTTACGCAGTCATGATGTCATGTTACTCATCCAAAAGGAAACTCAGTATTCAGTTGTCAAATATGTACTGCACAAACAGAAACAGAGATTGTTGATATACCATAATAAAACATTCATGTTTGTGTGTGACCAACAGGAGATGAACACCCCTCTCAGAGCTAAGGATGGTGCTATACTGGGAAGAGTTCAGCAGGAAACACCATCCTGGGCAAATCAGCATTTGATTGCAAAAGATCACTATTCAAAATACACCTCCAGAATCTATAAAGATGAGGTTGTGCTGAGCTCATCTCACTGCCCTCCAGGACCTCATGTCTTTCTCCTGGTCATACGAGTTGACGTTTCTTTCACTAATGTGTACAGAAAGGCAGTAGAACAACATGTTGCCTATCTTGGTCTAATTGTCTGGGATCATATCATTGCTCTCTTTACCTTTGGTGACTGGTTGAGAGACTCAAGCATTGAGTTGTTCATTGAGAGTGAAGAAGCTCTTATAATATAATAGACAAATGTGGGAACTGGTATGTCTTCAACAACATGAACACAAATGATGGCAATCAAGTTACAGAGCTGTTGGGAAAGATGGTCGCAGGAAAAAAAGGATGCTGCTTTTAGATTGATTATCAGTATTTACAGGAGGTGAAAGAAATGAGGATGAAAGTAGAGGAAAGAGCCAAATAAAATGAATGAATTGAGACATTCAGCATCAGGTGAGTAAACACTGAAGACATTGATTATTGTTTTCTTACATAATTGCATTAAATGGTCATCAACTGCTCATCAACTGTTTATCTTCTATTTTGTTCTTTTAAGGAGGTGCTGATCTTTTTGAAATGAGGTTGGTGTTGCTTGGACCACACTATTCTGGCAAGGAGATGGTTGCAGGAAACAGAGGACTTTAGAGAGTGTTGAAAAATAAGTCCCTGCATCAATTACAAGAGCACATAGTATGGAAAATCACTGTGTTCAGAAAAGGCCTCTGTATTAGAGTCTGATGGAGAATCTGATTTAGATAAAAATACTCAACCAGTCTAACATTGTCTACATTTATTTATTTATTTTTATTTTTATACTACAAAAGTTATCTCACAGTGCAATAAACATGATTATTTGAGGATTCATTAAAGGAGTCATGAACTGGCTTTTACATTTTTTTATACTGTTGTCTGAGGTCAACTTATGACGTTTGTGTGGTTTTTACATTAAAAACCGTCATAATGAATAATTAATAGGCATTTTCTACCTGGTTTTGAGCCTAGCTCCTGAAATACTCAGTTGTTATGGGCGTGCCGCACTGAAGACTTGGAAGTAAATGCCCACTGTTATGATTGGATAACAGTTTTGCATAATAATGAGTTTTGACTCCGCCGTCGGTATACGTGAGGAATTGTTTTGAAAACTTCCAATGTGGAAAAATTGCAACTGGAATGATTCGCCCCTACATGTTCGACCCAGAGTCTGATCTTGAATTGCAGGACAATGAACCAAAAACACTTAAAATACAAAGGATACTCCATCCTATGACAGTGTGGTTATCGTTAATTAGCTATGTTTAGTTAGACACGTACACATAATCAGTAAATATCAAACGACCTGCAATGCAATTCTAAAAAAAAATTACTCACATAAGTGTGTTGCACCATTCCTGTCGGATCCAATATAGAAGGCACAGCATCGTGTTTTTTTTTTATCTCATTCTGTCTGCAAATCCAGTCTCGACCTATCTTGTTTACAAAAGAATCCGCAGTGAAATGAAGCGAACAAACGCGCAATGTCTTACCCACGTAAACTGGAACTTCATTAAAAATAAATTTCAACCATGCATTCCTAATATTGGAATCCGAAGGAAGCTTATGCAACCTAAATTAGGTTTAAGGATTTTACGATATAGTATAGGTTTTAGTGTGGAAGTTTAGTGAACGTTGAAAAAACACTGTTACAGAGTTAACTTGTTAGATCTCTTTTTACTCGCTGTTTCCCCGCTGCTTGTCCCGACATTTTCAAATAACGTATAACTCGGCGAATTACCTGGTTTATTTCAACCAAACCAGACCTCGTGATTGTTGGAGCGGTGGAAAGACAAATCGATATTGTTTTGTCGAGTTTGAATATAACGTATTAGTGTGTTTTACGATGGTCTGCGAGGTAAGTTACTGCATTTGCTAATGGAGTCTGGTATTTCCGGAGGATCTAATGATAACAAAAATATCTCTGTAGGGATCAGTGGCGGCTGGTGATAATTATTTTTTGGGGGGCGTTTTTTTCGCGGGGGGGGGCAGTATCAAGCATGTTGACTAAATTCAAGCATTAATGAGAAAACTGTGTCTTCACTTTTATCTTTTTACACATTTATTTCCCACATATAATTGAATGAGGAAATCAAAAGCAAAAGAAAACAGCCACAACAGACTAGCATGTTGACTACCTGAACATACATTTTGCTCTCCTCTCTTTCTGGCCAGCAAATTACTCAATGAGTCTCTGATTAAAGTCAGTCATCTCAGTAGTTTCATGACGTTTGCATTGTTCAGTCAGATATTTGAGGTCTCTTACCCCCGTTGTTGTCCAAAAAAACTTTCCCCACACTTAGAAATAAAAGACAGGGAAAGCAATAAAGGCCATTGCTAACAACACATCCAGCCAGCCCTTACGTTTCTCATAACAAGCTGTGAAGCTCTGAGTGCAGCTGCATCCTGTCACTGGCCTGCTGCTGGATCTGTAAATCGCGTTGGTCCGGTTCGGGATCTTCCAACGAACGCCTTGTGAAAGAATTTGGTTTAACTGCTGCCATCTCTACGAAACTGTACACAGACTGGTTTGGAACACTGACACACACAAACACACACACATATACATACCCATACACATTCTGACAGACACTCACACATACTCATACAAACACTCACACCATGCAATGGTTTTAAATAAAATGGTTTTAACAGTTTAATTGATTGAATAAAAAATATTTTTGACAAGAACATTGTTTGGATTGTTTTTTGATTAGCAGGTATTCTGAAGTAGTATTATAATATTACTTCATTTAGATTTATATACTGTAATAACTACATATTGTATAATTCTAATATAATATTATTAGTAGTAATTAATTTGAAAAGTATAGTAATATTTAGTAGTAATATCAATATAGAAATTACAGTACAATACCGTATAATTACAGCATAAGCAGACCAAAATGGCAAAATACAGTAAAAAATACAGTAAAATAGTATTTTGTAGATTTACAGTATGGTTCCTGTGTACTGTAAATTGAATTACAGTACCATTACTGTAAATCAAAATACAGTAACTTGCTGGCAACCATGCTTCCAGTAATGTACTGTAAAAATTGTCTCAGGTTACGTATGTAACCTAGGTTCCCTGACAACAGGGAACTTGCGCTGCGTCAGCTTGACGCTACGGGGAACGCCTCCAGCGTGACAGGTGTCTGAACTACTATCGAATCACGGCAATCCTATTGACCGGCGACAGCCTATGATGTCATCAAGGTGCGACCAGGAAGTATAAAAGGGCGCCTTGCCAACATGACACCACCCTTCGTCTGAAGGGACTGTTTGGCAGGCAAACCCTGAGGCATGGCAAAACGATGCAGCGTCTCGTTCCCTGTTCTCAGGGAACCTAGGTTACATACGTAACCGGAGACGTTCCCTTTCGAAAGGGAACTCGCGCTGCGTCAGCTTGACGCTACGGGGAACGAAATACCAACGCCGCCATGCCGAGGGGAGTGCATGCCCACTGGCAGTAACAACTGTCAGAACAAGCAAATTCAACTGAAACGCCTGAACACTTAGAGAAGTTCTACCCAGGCCGCTCAAAGGCCTGGATCCAACCCATTCGAAAGAAGGGGGCTCATTTAAGGGAATGTGGCTAGGGGGCCCTAGGGCGCCCCAGCCAGCCACTACTGCCACCAAGGAGGCCTAGCTTGGTGCCCCTTTTTCTAACGGGCGCTTCAGCCTGGCCATCCCTGTCTGTTCGATAACAGAGCCTCTGGGTACTCACCTCTTGGAGAGGCATCCAAGACCGGATCTCAGAGACGGGAATCCCGGGGGGCAGTCCTCAGCATAGCGCTTTCTACCCTTGCCAGCGAGGGGAGTTAATCTGCTCGATCCTAGGATCTATGGGGCTATTATCAGATAGAAACACTCAGGAGGCCAGACTGGCCTTAAAACTGATCTAATTGGGAGGCCACCCTAGGGGTCTACGACCACACGATCAGGTCCAGGCAGCTTCGGCTCACATACGACCCTTCCGAAAGGAGGGGAGCTTAAAGGGGGCTGCCCGGTAGGTAAGCCAGGTTGCAGGCCGAAATCCCCTACTTGGGGACCAAGTAGCAGAAGCGACACCAGTCGCGCCAGGGTAAGACCTTACCAGATGCTGCCGGCTAAGGGCCAGATCACTGATAGCAAGTCACCACTGGCTGTCAGCGTTACGCCAGTTAGCAGTCCTCATTCTGAGAACCAAAGACCCGTTAGGGAGGCCTAGTGAGGCCCATTGTATAATAGGAATATATGCCAGAGAACCCTGAGAAATCAGGCTCAGGAACTCGCTTAGAGGGAGGCCTGGTGAGGCCTACTACCTGATCGCAGTTGAAGCCAACTGTCAAAGTAGCTGAAAAACGGAAACTCGTTTTCTCAGGGAGGCCTAATGGAGGCCTACTACCTGATAGTCAAGCTACAACAGTTAAAAGAGCATCCTGACTCGGGAAGTAACCCTCAGGGAGGCCTTGTGAGGCCCACTACCTGATAGCAAGCTTTGCTAACTGCCTGAGCGTCTGACTCAGGAACTCATCCTCAGGGAGGCCTTGTGAGGCCTACTACCTGATAGCAAGCCCTTAGGGGCTGTTTAGTGAGCCTTAGGGGAGGTTTTAGTGCTTAGGCCTACTGTCTGGTAGCAAACTAAGCCAGCTGCCCGAGCACCTCTGACTCGGGAACTCACCCTTGGGGAGGCCTGGTGAGGCCTACCACCCGATAACAGGCTTTTTTAGGGAGGCCTGTAGAGGCCTACTACCTGACAGCAAGCATTGCTAGTTACCCGAGCATCCTCACTCAGGAACTCGCCCTCAAGGGAGGCCCAGTGAGGCCTACTACCTGATAGCGGGCCTGCCGGGAGGCCCAGCCTGCTACCTGCAGGCGACTCGTGCTAACTGTTTCTCATTTTGATGGTCCAGGAGCCCAGAAACATGCCCTCAGGGAGGCCTGGTGAGGCCTACTACCTTATGCTAAGAGTTGGATAGGCCTAGTAAGGCCTACAACTTGATAACAGGCCCTCAGAGAGGCCCAGCAAAGCCTTACAACCAGTCTTCAGGGAGGCCTAGTGCGGCCTACTACCCAGCAGCAGCCTAGCAGTTCCTGTGCTAGCTGACACGGTGACTGGCAAACAGGAGCCCTCCTTCAGGGAGGCCTGGCGAGGCCTACTACCTAGCGACCAGTCTTCAGGGAGGCCTAGTGCGGCCTACTACCCAGCAGCAGCCTAGCAGATCCTGTGCTAGCTGACATGGCGACTGGCAAACAGGAGCGCTCCTTCAGGGAGGCCTGGTGAGGCCTACTACCTGCCAACGGTTCATCACAACCCACCAAGTGACTGAGCCCAAGCCTGCGCCCTCAAGGGAGGCCTGGTGAGGCCTGCTACCTCATGCTGAGTCTTCAGGGAGGCCTGGTGCAGCCTACCACCCATCAACAGCTTAGCAGCCCATGCTAGCTGACAGAGCGACTGGCGAATGGGAGCCTGCCTTCAGGGAGGCCCGATGGGGCCTACCACCTCACAGCAGGCCTGCAGGGACGGCTTCCTGGTGACAGGAGTGAAAAACTGGCTGTTATAACCTTGGGCTGACAGTAGCTTCTCTGCTGGCTGACAAAAATTAACATCCAACTGCTAACTAGGGTTATTAGTTGGGAAATTCTGCTACTTGAAGCCGACATCGTTGGGGAGCAAAATATACCGCAATACACATGGGGCCGAACTTTGTAGAGGCCTACCAAGGCTGACTACCTATTTTCCAGGTTGCAGCTAATAAATTGCCAACCTCCCCAACCGTTGGGACTCACTCGCAAGGAGGCCTGTCTCTGAGGCCTACTACCTGACCTGGAGTCTACTGCCAAGACTGCCCCAGCTGGCTACTCACAGCCAGCTGGTCCTACAATCCATCCCAGCCTAGCTGGGTGACCCATCCTGGAGGCCCGAGCCATGGGTGAGGCAGAATGATACAGAGCTAGGAGTGGAGGTACTCAAATCTACCCTGCCTTGTCAGGGGAGTACTACCAACTTGCCAGGGCATATACAAGAAGGGCCAGCGCCTGCCAAAAAACTGGCGGCTTCTAAAACTAGCTCTAGGCCGGGCTGAGCTATGCATACGGAATTTTCGTACTTGCATGAAAAAACGCCTTAACCCTGCCTCATGACTACTGGCTAAGTCGCTATCAATTCTGCACAGCACCAACCGGCATTACTAGAAAAAGCCCCAGAACGCAGGTAAGGGGGCGGGCCTTGGCCGGACTACTCTACATAAGAGGAGGCTACATTAGGGACAATAATAAAGCTAGATTAAAAAAAGGAACAGCTACCCGGAGTGCAAACGCTTCTTGGCGTGCATCTCCGTAATCCCTAGAAAGCCTAGGCCAATCTAGATATCTACCCAAGGTCCAAAAAGGGCAGCTACTATTGCACCATGCAAAAGGGGCACTCGGGTCGAAGTGCCAGTCGTTAAATAGATCTGGCTCTAGATCTAACTGTAGTTCTAGCATGGTCTGATCCTGCATTCTCCAGAAATTTACACTGAGAGAAGATACAGACCGCCTTACCCTGAGGCGGCTACCAGTTAGCAGCTTAATACTAGGAGAAAAAATGCCTAGCCTTCCCTCAACACAAAACCCCCCCTTTTTTTTTTTTTTTTCATATATAACCGCTACACACCCGCAGGAAATAAGCGGCATTCCCAGCGCTAATTTTTTAGGTCTGGGAATAAAAAGGGCTGTACAGCTCTCACAGCGTGTAGCATATATAGTGTTCGCTGGCTTCCACTAGCAATACTAGCTCACTTACACCCATCTTAAGCAACTGGTAAATAATATTTTATCGTTCTAGCCAACCTAACAGGGGAACTACAGGCCCTAGGAAATATCCAACGATCCACAGCGACCCCCGAAGCCTTCTACAGGGAGCATAAGTCAGAAAATATATGAAGAGTTTCGTTGCAAAACGAGATATATCCATTTTGAGAAATGTTGGTTATTTGACATTATTATTTAAGACATCAACAGTCAAGTTCATTCACAATTTTTTGTACATTAAACTATTACTTGAGCTCAGTGAAGGCCGGGACACAATATTCTTCAAATCCAGGATATTTTTTATTTAATTTTATGTCCATAAATAAGTCAAAAACCATGCCAAAATGCAACATATTTATCTTAACATTGTCAAACATCTTAAATTGGTTAAAAAAACAATACATCATAAATATATGGAATAGTATATACAAAGATTGATTAATAATAATAAGATTCCGAGTTAGTTTTGGTCAGAACATACACAACATAACGTTTTTTTTTTTTTTTTTTTGCAAAACGCTATATATCCACCTTAGGCTATATTCTACTACTGTAATACCATTAAGAAAAGCTAGTGAATCAATGTTTTGTGTGTGTGTGTGTGTGTGTGTGTGTGTGTGTGTGTGTGTGTGTGTGTGTGTGTGTGTGTGTGTGTGTGTGTGTGTGTGTGTGTGTGTGTGTGTGTGTGTGTGTGTGTGTGTGTGTCGGCATGACAGACCAACATTACTCGCAGTCGCACGATGACAACAATTAATCTTTGGATGTTTTCCCTCCCCTGAATGCCTTGCCCGTTTGTCTTCTCCCTTTGATGATTTTCTTAAGATGCCTTCCTCTTTCTCCCAACAGCAGCTGGAATGACCGGCTCCAATCCGTCATCGAAATCCATAACGTTAGCTTGACTCTGAAGCTTTGATTCTCTGACTGACAGACAGCTGTTGATCAGTGACGTAGCCTACGTGACTGACAGCTCGCCTACAGTATAAACTGGTAAACGTTTTTTAGTTAGCCTATTGAATCCTCTTAAAAATATGTTTTTTGTTTTGATATTATCGTTAAATCACTGAGCAAACTCGGAGCACTTCACCGGCGGTGACTCTCTCCTCGCGTGACATCCTGAGCTTGCGCGGCATCCTGAACGTTCTATATCGCACTTTGTAAAGAAACTGGGCTGGCGGATATCGCGTTTTGTGAAAAAATACATTTTGTAGTTGGCTTAAAATGTACATTTTCAAATCTTATTAATGGCAGCAATTCACACATAGATTAAGGTACATCTAAACAGTGATTTCCAATAATAAAATCCAAATGTCAAAAAATGGCGTTTATCGCGTTTTGCAACCAAACTCTTCATATAATATTTTTCCCTCTTATAGGGGACTTACCCGCTCGCCTGCGGCGCGCCATGATATCCACCCACAAGCTTTATTCACCACATGTATGCTTAGGTGTACCACTACCACGGGCCTGAGGGGGCGCACTCACAAACCAGCCAGGCGGGCCCTAGCACATCATCGCGGACCCACCTAGGCCGGATGTAAGAAGCGCCTGGGGAGATGATGAAGAAGAGGAGTGAGGGTCAATGTAATTTCTCATCTCACCCTCAGGGAGGAGATCCATCATGAACGCTGACTGCGTTTTGTGATACACAGCTCCTACTTCTCCCGGGAGTCCGCCTGTGGGGGCGCACGAGAGGCAATGCTGGCCATTGGGCCCTGTCTCCGGTCCTCGGACCTTGACGCCTCGCACCTGCCTGGGACCCGGATCTCAGTGACATGCAGGTCCTCAGACGCTGCCAAATGTTCGCTATTCCTCGGCGATGCTGGCCCTCAGGCCCAGACTCTGCCTGTTGCGCAACCACCGCATCAGGGAAAACATCCCCTGATCGAGATCCCTCAGCAAACCGGCCTGGTGCACATGAAACACCGCCATGGTGTAAGAATTAGCACCGGGCTCAGTGTTGCCACAGTTACTTTGAAAAAGTAACTTAGTTACTTTACAGATTACTTGATTTTAGAAGTAACTAAGTTACTTTACAGATTACTTGATTTTAAAAGTAACTAAGTTAGATTACAAGTTACTTTATTAGTTACATTCATCAGTTGCCGACAACACCTCTGCAGCCTCAACTTAAAAATGACAACCGTTTTTGCCAACACTTTATTGGAAGTGCATTTTTAACAGTAACGTCAACAATGTATCTCCTGAAATTGTATCTCCAAAAAAATATTTTGACTAATTTTATAAAATCTAAACATGTTAATGAAAAGGTACAAATTACTTTGTGTTCTTATTAAATAGTACATTTATGAAAAACAATTTTTATTTAATTTTGTATTTATATGAATGTAAATAATTATATGGGCCTACACAAATAATATAAAATTACAAGATTTATATTTTATTGTAAACGTAATGTGCAGCTCTGTAAAGGGACAACAAATATATGATCGATCCGTGAGAACAATATATTTTTTAATAATCTTTAAGTGAACAAAACTATGAAAATATATGAAACGCTTCAAAACAGAGCGGCAACAAAGCGCGTTATGCGCATCCCGGGTGCAGAATGATGCGCTTAAAGCAACATGGAGTCAGTGTGAAGTGCAGCGCGAGTGCACATTGAAAAGTCCACGGCATAAAGAGAAGATGAGCGTTGAGCGCACAAATCCTAGTCTACTATTTAGCCTATATCGGTCCAAACATTCACTGATTATTTGTTTCTTCACAGTTTTTAATTCTGGTTATTGTGCGTGTGATGCTTATTAATAGTCCTGTTGTCACCTGGGTAGCGAGCACAACAATCTTTCAGAAACCGCTAGATAAACTCCAGGAAGATAAATTATTTTATCAACATATCAAGTATTATAACGGTAATATATAATATGGAGGGAGTGAGCTTTACCGTGCAGCTGCTGACTGGAACCGAACGCGACGCGCAGTTTGAATGCTGAATGGAGAATGATTGACAGCTACAGCGGAGGAAAGACATTCAGCTATGGAATGGCTTTAGATGACTTTGTAGGCTACTAGCAAATAATAATATTCTAATAATGATTGCTGAAGGATAATGTGACAATATATATTTCTGATGATTATTTAATTATCATGACATGCCTAATCTGAGCAAGTGACTGCCTGTCTTGAGTTTTGTCGACAGACGGAGGCGGCAAGAAATTTGACGGAGCGGCCGCCTCGTAATTCTCCTCTATGCAGGAAAACCCCTGCTGAGACTAAACAAGAAAGCAAAAATATATATTTTTACTAAGGAAAATGACAAAAATAGTAACTCACAGTGACTTGGATAAGTTACTTTAATCTGATTACTGGTTTGGAAATAGTAACGCGTTAGATTACTCGTTACTGGAAAAAGTGGTCAGATTAGAGTAACGCGTTACTGGCATCACTGACCGGGCTGACCCGCTGCTGTGTATGCCCTGCCATTAAAATGACACATCGTTTAGGTGGCAGGGTTGGAGCGCTCAGCTTCCCAGAGATAAAACATCCCATTAATCGGAGGCAACGACACATACCAATATTCTACCATCCTCCCGACATCAGCGGCATACTGCTGATGTCATACCGCTGATATCAGTGAACATGAACCGAACATAGGTTATTCCATGCCCTCTCGATCTAATTAGGAAGATCAGGAAGGAATAAAAGCCCAACTGAGCCAATGTTTATGGCTGGGGAGAAATCGATCGCTTAATCCAACATGAGCGATCTCTCCTCTAACGCGACAACACAGCGACCGCAGCCCGCCTGCAGCGTGATTCATAACATTCAACGGCTCAGCATACACAGTTGGGATGGCTGAGAAGATTAATCCTCCTTCTCACAGCCATCCCTAGAGCACTTGCAAACAAGTCTCGTCAGCCGCCAGATCGTCAAAGGGAAGAATGCCTTCCCTTGACGATTCAGCGAGCTCTATCCGGGAAACCATGACGTGCGTCCGCGCTCAGCCTCGGCATGAGCGGGGACCACATCATCAGGCTCGGATGCCAAACCCTCTTCCCTCAGGAAGAGAATCAGACGAGAGCAGAGCGATCTCAGATTGACAAACGCTCACATTAAACATACAAACAAACAACTCGATAAGAGCTGACTGTGCATGCTCTTGATCCCAGGCAGAAACACACAGCTTGTGTGTATACAATAATGAATTTGGATTACCTTAACTCGAAGCAATTCAGACAAAACAGTCCCTGAAGACGAAGAAGCGGTGTCATGTTGGCAAGGCGCCCTTTTATACTTCCTGGTCGCACCTTGATGACATCATAGGCTGTCGCCGGTCAATAGGATTGCCGTGATTCGATAGTAGTTCAGACACCTGTCACGCTGGAGGTGTTCCCCGTAGCGTCAAGCTGACGCAGCTCGAGTTCCCTTTCGAAAGGGAAACAAGAAAATCGTTAACAGCGTAATTTAAAGTCACCTATTATTTTCCTTTCAGATTCTTTATGTTCTCCTGAACTTATCAAAACTCATATTAGGTGGATTATATTGAAACTTTGTGGTGCGTCACAAAGAATGTGTGCAATTTTCAGAAAGGCGTCTTTTATTCTGATTGGAAGTTAGGGATAGGACTGGCGAACCGAAGTCAAGAGTATGTCACTTAAAGCTGCTGTCTGTAACTTTTTTTTGAGTTTAAGATTTACAAAAAATATATAATGAGAATGTACAACATGAATCAATTATCCAAACCGTGTTTTTTTCTTACCCTGAATCATTATGGTACACTTATAAGTGTTTATATTGGGACTATTTCAAGAACCGCTGCAGAGGAGCACAGCCCCTGCGTGACTCGACATAGACATGAACAGAGTGAAGTAGCTCCGGCTGCAATGTTCTTCTGCAAACGCATGCAATTCTGTTTATTAATTGCTAGAGCGCAAAAAGTCATGGGTGCATTCCATTCGACAGGGTCCCTACTAGAGATGTGCGTTTGGTGATTACAGTCGCGGACTCCGCGGATAAACCGCAGATCAGGCGGATGACGTGACGAAAAATAATATTTTAATTCAATTCGGGCGGGTGGACCAATCATATTAAAAATATATGTGTACATTGTTAAATATTGTTTTCTGACTATACCTACATCCAAAAAAATCGAGCACACTTTGAAATAGTCAAATTTTCATCAGGCAGTAATATGGCTAGTAATGCAGATCGACTGTTTGTTATTATCAGAGATAGAAGGAGGTACGTGACAAACTCAAAAAAGGAGAATTAAAAACAAAGGAAATAGAAGGTCAGAAAAGTGTTGCCTGGAATAAGTTTTACAAAGTGGTAAATCAGAATGACACCAGTGCAGGCTATGTAATTTGCAAAACCTGCGAGCGGTTTATGTTCATGACCAACCCGATCTCACGGCAATTCGTACATATTTTACGAGGTGGCTAATTCGTACGAATTTGTACGACCTCACTCGTACGAATGTGTACGATTTTGTGCTAATTCGTACGGATTTGACGAGTTGCCAAGAGTTGACAAATTCGTATGAATTCTTACGAATTACCTACCTCAAACCCCGCCCCTAAACCTACCCGTCACTGGGGTTTAGACAAAACGTACAAATTCGTACGAGTGAGGTCGTACAAATTCGTACGAATTAGCCACCTCGTAAAATATGTACGAATTGGTCGTGAGATAGCGTTGTCATGACAGCCACAAGACGGGTACGTCTAACATGGTGCATCACAAGTGTGCTGCTAAACCTCAAACAGTGCAGTACAGTGCGTTTAATTTAGGCTATTTCTTTATTTTTGTCCCTGTGCGCCGATCGGAGACGGAGTTCACTGCTGATATTCTGAGAGCTTTCTAGTCTCGCGGCTGTTTATCAGCAGCGCCTTGCATCGCCCAATCAGCGGATGCCGGGCGGGTGCGGTTTTGAAAATTGGTCAAAAACTTTGGTGCGGATGGATGGCGGACGGATGATGAGTTTTGTGATGCGGTTGCGGATGAAATAATAGCCCATCCACGCATCTCTAGTCCCTACGCACTGTTCACTGCTCCCTACTCCCTGAGCACGGTATATCAATTGAAGTGGACTTCGCTGACAATAATCACTCATTTGGAACGCCCTGTCATCGTCATCAAAGAAAGGCAACGACGGGTGCAGATTATGATATAAATTAATATTGTAATTTACTTTACTTTCAAATTGAAAACCATATAATAAGCATATACATTTACAAAACACACAGTATGTATCTAAAAAATATAATCAAAACATTGTCCATTAGTTTTATTAGTTTTACTTATAAGTTACCTGTATTGACTATGAACAGATTTGAAGCTGCACCTGTCATTCAATTGAAAATACATTTTGATTTGGTCAACTATGTATAAATGTAGGCTATTCTTAATCAATGGTCTTTGTAGCGGTCTCATCTCGTGCGCTTTCTTTCCCAAGTGCAGCTGCATAGTAAATATTCCTGAGGTAAATAAAGTAAAATATAAAAAATGACAGCCCGCAGGTGCTTCTCAACACTTTTAATTGGTTTACATATTCATAAAATATACGAATGTAACAGTTATTGCCATTACCATTCATAAATACTCTAGTTTGTATAATAACTATGAATATTCAAATGCATATGTAAACTCCTCCATGGCAGAGCTGTTTAAAAACTGCTCAGGTTATGTACATAACCCTTGTTCCCTGAGAAGGGGAACGAGCACTGCATCGAGACGACACTTTGGGGATGCTCCCTTAGCATCAGCGAATCTGAAACCAGAATGCCAACTAGGCCAATCCGATTGGCGTGCGTGATGACGTAACCGTGACGGCATACCCGGAAGTATAAAAGGGGAGCTGGAACGTAATGTCGGCAGTAATTGCTCTGAAGCATGCGCTCCAGGCGCGCCGAGGTGTGGCGTCGGGATGCAGTGCTCATTCCCCTTCTCAGGGAACAAGGGTTATATACATAACCCGAGCAGTTCCCTTTCGAGGGAACTCGCACTGCATCGAGACGACACTTTGGGGAACGAATCCCAACTAGGCCACACCGAAGGGTAGCGCCTGCCCTAGTGTGAAGCCGGAGACCGGGCACTGCTAGGACTGGAGCACCCTAGCACCAGGCGTTGTAGGGAGATCCAGGCTATAGAACCTGATAAATGTGTGTGGGGTAGCCCACCCGGCCGCCTCGCAGATATCCTGCAAGGGGACCCCAGAAAGAAGGGCCACCGAAGAGGCCATGCCTCTGGTGGAATGAGCCCTCACGGCCACAGGTGAAGGCAAACTGCGCACCTGGTAGGCCATGGTAATTGCCTGGACAATCCAATTACTGATTGTCTGAGTAGACGCAGGCAATCCCTTCTTAGGTGAGCCAAAACACACCAACAGTTGTTGCGATCTCCTCCACTGTGCAGACTTCGCCAGATAAACTCTAAGAGCCCTAACCGGGCAGAGTAGGTGAAGCCTCCCCTCTTACGCCGTCACGTGAGGCGGAGGATGGAATGCCTGCAGAACCAATGACCTGACCACCCTTGATGGCACCTTAGGCACGTAGCCCGGCCTAGGGTGTAAGATGGCCTTTACTCCTCCCGGGGAAAACTCCAGGCAGGTTGGCGTTACCGCCAAGGCCTGGAGATCTCCCACTCTCCTGAGAGAGGTAATGGCGAGGAGAAAAGCCACCTTAAAGGTCAGGTTCTTTGGTTCAGCTGACTCCAATGGCTCGAAGGGGGCCTCAGCCAAGCCTTCGAGAACCACTGCCAGGTCCCAGGTTGGAACTCTGGAATGAGCCGCAGGCCTCATCCTCCGAGCCCCACGGAGGAATTGTACAACCAGCTGGTGCCTAACCAGAGGCCCATCACCCATAGGAGTGTGGAAAGCCGCAATGGCAGCCACGTACACCTTGAGTGTGGACGGGGTAAGCCCTGCAGAGAAGCGATCTTGGAGGAACTCCAGCACTGAAGCCACTGGGAAGTTAACTGGGTCCACATCACGCTCCCTGCACCAAGTGGAAAATACATTCCACTTGAGGCTGTACAGTCTCCTCATAGACGGAGCCCTTGAACTGAGCAAGGTCTCTATCACCTCTGCCGATAGGCCAGCCTCTATGTTCCTGGCCCCCTCAGGGGCCAGACCCACAGGTTC
The DNA here is from genome assembly GCF_949357685.1 of Gobio gobio. Lineage (NCBI taxonomy): Eukaryota > Metazoa > Chordata > Actinopteri > Cypriniformes > Gobionidae > Gobio > Gobio gobio. The sequence continues at coordinate 22,780,216 of NC_137114.1, forward strand.
CAAATCTCCGGGCGGGGGTAAAATATCGTACCCGCCGCCTGAGACAGGAGATCCTCAGAGGAATCTCCCACGGCTGACCTGCTAGCAGAGCTATGATATCCGAGAACCAAACTGGAGTCGGCCAACGGGGTGCTACCAGAAGTAGGCTGACCCCCGGGACTCCCGGGAGCAGAGCAATCGGGGGAAATGCGTACAGACGCAGCCTCGGCCACGTCTGAACCATGGCATCCAGCCCACAGTGGGCAGTGGGACATCTCTCGAGACGCAAACAAATCCACTTCCACTGGGCCGAACCTCTTGCATATGGCCTCCACCACCTCTGGGTGGAGTCGCCACTCCCCGGGCCTCAGCCCCTGCCTCGACAGGATGTCTGCTCCCTGATTTTTGACCCCCGGGACATACATTGCCCTGATGGACAACAGTTTCCCCTGGGACCACAGGAGGATTTGATGCGCCAGTCTGCAAAGAGGGCGCGACCTCAAACCCCCCTGGCGATTGATGTACGCTACGACAGACATATTGTCTGTCCGTACCAGGACATGTTGGCCGCGGAGGTCCAGGAAAAAGCTCCTGAGAGCTTTGTAGACCGCCATCATCTCCAGGCAATTTATGTGCCAGGAGGAATGACGGTCCTCCCACGGGCCCCTCGCAAAGCGGCCGTCCATGACCGCGCCCCAACCAGTGAGGGAGGCATCTGTTGAAACGGATTTCCGGCAACAGGACGCTCCCAACACTGGCCCCTGGGACAGAAACCAAGGTTTCTTCCATATGACTAGGGAACGAAGGCATCTGCGCGTTACCCTGATCATACGGCACGGATTCCCTCTGGGAGAAAATCCCTTGGTTTTCAGCCACCACTGGAGGGGTCTCATGTACAGCAGGCCAAAAGGTATTACGTTGGACGCTGCTGCCATGTGTCCCAACATCCTCTGAAAGTGCCTCACAGTGATGTTGTGGCCTAGCCTTATTCCTGAGACCATCGCCAGTATGGTCTCGACTCGCGCGGGAGACAATTGTGCCCGCATCGTCGTCGAGTCCCATACGACCCGAGGAACGTTGTCCTCTGGGACGGCGTCAACACGCTCTTTTTCGTGTTGAGTCTCAGCCCCAAGCACCTTATGTGGGCCAGAACGACATCTCGATGCCGGACCGCCATATCGTACGACTGGGCCAGTATGAGCCAGTCGTCGATATAATTCAGCACACGGATGCCCTGAAGTCTCATTGGAGCCAGAGCTGCATCCATGCACTTCGTGAACGTGCGTGGGGAGAGGGCTAGGCCGAAGGGAAGCACTCGATATTGGTACGCTTCGCCCCCGAAAGCGAACCTCAGATACTTCCTCTGACATGGGAGGATGGAGATATGGAAGTATGCGTCCTTCAGATCTATCGTGACGAACCAGTCCTCAGACTGGATCTGACTCACGATCATGGGAATGGTGAGCATTTTGAATCTGAAGCTCCTCAGAGACAGATTCAAAAACCTCAGATTTATAATCGGATGCAACCCTCCATCCTTTTTGGGAACTATAAAGTACCGGCTGTAGAACCCGGACTCCCTTTCCAGCGGAGGAACACGCTCAATGGCTTCCTTCGCTAACAAGGTTTTTACTTCTAGTTCCATTACCCGAACCCACTCGGGTACCACTGTAGTCCAGTACAACCCCCTGAATCTTGGAGGAGGATGACCGAAGTACGCAGTACGCAGGACCCATGTAGAAATATTTGGAAGGCATTTCCATGCGCCGAGATAATCTACTGAGGGAACCAGCTCTCGAGGCTGGCGTCGGGTGTTACACTCCCCGTATTCTCCGTGTGCGGATGCGCGAGCTGCCCAGCCGCAGGTCTTTCCAGAGGCGGCTGGTGCAGCATGCGTTCGCGGGAAATCGATGTGGCCCGAAGCGTCATAGACGGCGGGATTACCACATCGATTTCCCCAGAGCGCAGGGGGGGACCGCTCTTAGAAGCCCTGCCGCAGCTAGGACTTCTTCCCAGCAGCCTTCCGCGCCTGAAGAACATTCCGTAGATCGCCTTTAGGAGCGGAAGACTGCTGCTGAGAGCGTCGCCTCTGTTGCCAGGCTCCCGGGGGAAGGGCTCTAGATGCGACGCTCTCCTTTGGCACCTTTCGGTGCAAGGAGCTGGATGACGGCTGAGGCTGCCCACTAGGGCCAGCCTTCCCAGGCTTTGAGCGGTGAGGGAGGTACTGGTGGAAAGCTGCTGACTGTCTCTTCGCCTCCTGGTGTCTGGAAACAACGGCGTTAACCGCGTCTCCAAACAGACCAGAAGGCGAGATCGGGGAGTCCAGGAGGAAGGATCTATCCTTCTCCTTTATCCCCGACAGATTCAGCCAGAGATGCCTCTCCACAGTCACCATAGAAGCCATGGAGCGGCCAATAGCGCGGGCCGACTCCTTGGTGACGTGGAGAGACAAATCTGCAGCCTTCCGTAGCTCCAGTATATCCACCGGAGAGGGACCCTAGCCCTCATCAAGCACTTTTAGGAGATCGGCCTGGTAGGCCTGCAGAATAGACAGAGTGTGCAGGGAACTACCAGCCCGACCAGCCGCCATATAAGCCTTGCCCACCAAAGATGAGGTGTCCCGACAGGGTTTGGTGGGCAAAACCGGAGCCTTAAGGGACGATGCAGAGTCAGGTGAAAGGTAGCTCGCGAGAGCTTCCTCTACCCGAGGCATCGCCCCATAGCCCGCCTCGCGTGCCCCCAGAACATTGGAATAATCCAATACTGGAGGATTTGAAACACGCGAGGAATAGGGCTTTTTCCAAGATCTGCACACCTCGGTGTGTAGATCCGGGAAAAAAGGCAGGCCCCGGCGAGATGTTTGGACCCGGTGCGAGAGGAACCGGTCATCCAGTCTACTGGGTGGCTGGATTTCCAGAGCCTCTTGTGGCCAATTGATGTTTAATTTAGCCACCGCCCGGGTCAACACCTCGATCAGCTCCTCTTGGGCGGGTGGATGAAGCGATGAAACAATTCCTGCTTCATCCCCCGCCTCGGTGCCCATTTCCTCCGGCTCCTCGGAACCGGAGAGAACGAGCACTGGACCTCCCACCCCGTGGGAAGAAGCCACAGAGCGGGCATCTACACGGGGAGGAAGATCCTCGGAACTGTCAGAGGAGGATCGGGAAAGCGCCACAGCAGTCCCGAAACCCTCTGACAAGTCCCGCTGTGAACCCCATGATCTGCGACGCCGAGCCGCCTCAGCGACCGTGGGTCCAGAACCATGGGGCTCACGAGGCTGGTCGGCCTCATCAAATGCGGCCAGCCGAGAGCGGAGCACCCTGAGCGTCAGCTTCTCGCAATGCTCACAAGCGGCTCCCTCAAGAGCCGCTCGAGCATGCTGAACGCCCAGGCAGTGCACACACAGCAGGTGTGTATCCGAGCCCGACATGTAGCGAGGGCAAGGATGCACACACTGCTTAAACTCTCTTAATTTCTCACACTCCATACTTTCACACACTTTCACTGACGTACAACAATAAATAGACAGACAGTTTTGACACAGAGTGCTATGCTGAAGAGCATTATCTGCCGACATTACGTTCCAGCTCCCCTTTTATACTTCCGGGTATGCCGTCACGGTTACGTCATCACGCACACCAATCGGATTGGCCTAGTTGGCATTCTGGTTTCAGATTCGCTGATGCTAAGGGAGCATCCCCAAAGTGTCGTCTCGATGCAGTGCGAGTTCCCTCGAAAGGGAACTCTTTCAACCAACGGCTCTGCACCATCATTAGTTCAAACCATAGGTTCAGACAGGTGATGCATGCGACGCGCAAAGGCAGTTGGGTGATTTTCTCTCTACTTCCTGTGAAGTGATGTATCGATGTTCCCTTCTTCCCTACGCCATTCGCAGTACCCTTCGGACTGAACATGTTCGTTCCCTTTGGATTGGAATCTCACTTAAGATGGCGGAATACCCTCTGAAGTCCACTTCAGTTGTCTCTGGCGGAGGTGTGAACCAAGGAAACATTTAAAGTTTTTTGTTCTGCGATCGATACAACTTTGCGGCGATTTGGCACGGCTGTACTGTGACTGGACCGGAGATGGAGGAAGGAGATGGAGGAGGAAGAGATAAGGAGAAAGATAGAAAGAAACAGCAGGTAGGAAATAAAAAAGATAATATGAAGAAAAAAAGGAAGGCAAGCACTCTAGGAACAAGTAGTAACTCAGATTGGAGTGGGGAAGAGAGTGATATGAGTACATTAAATGAAGGAAATGATGTAGAGCACAAGTAGTTATCAAGTTTCGAGAGGAAGAGGGAGTGGAAGGTGTGAATCCGGTTAGATTGACATCTGCATTAAAAAAGACAATTGGTGATATAGTTACAGCAAGAGTACTGAGAAATGGAAATGTATTGATTACATGTAAAGATGTGGGTCAAAAGGATCGGGCACTCAAATTAGAAACATTGGGGCAGTTTCAGGTGGAGAGTGTGATAAATGATCAGGGAAGAAGAAAATGGAGTAGGGGGGTGATTACAGGTATTCCAGTATGTGTAGGAATGGAAGAGGTGAAGACTAACTTAAGGGGTGGGTGATGAGTGCACAAAGACTTCAGACAACAAAAGATGGAGTTAAGGATGATAGTCAGTCTGTTTTGTTACAGTTTGAAGGAGAAGTCCTCCCAAAGAGAGTAACAATCGGATATATGAGCTATTTTGTTAGACCTTATGTGCCAAAACCACTTAGATGTTACAATTGTCAGCGATTTGGGCATGTAGCAGTAATGTGCAAGGAGGAAAGAAGGTGTGCCAGATGTGGAGGAAATCATAGTTATGGTCAGTGTGGGGAAGGTGTACTACCTAAATGTTGTAATTGTGGAGGTGCCCATAATGTGGCTTATGGAGGGTGTGCAGTGATGAAGGAAGCGGTACAGATACAGCATGTGAGAGTGGGACAGAAGGTGTCATATGCAGAAGCAGTTAAAAAAGTCAGAAATCAGACAACAGAAAATGGAGGTGGTGGTAGAATGGACATTGAAGCAAGGCAAATAAGGCAGAGTGAGGGGAATATGATGCAAGTGAATGTAAGGAAGCTAGTGACATTTATTGCGGGGGTGATTAATGGTACAGCAGATGTTAAATCAAATACAGAAAGAATACAGTTGATTGTCATGGCTGCAGTACGACATTTGGATGTAACAGGACTGACATGGGAAACAGTGAGAGATGATCTCAAACATCAGTCTAGTCAGGAATTATGGGTTGGTTGATACTAATCATGTTTTTATTAATACAATGGAACGCCCAAAGTTTGGTAGCAAATGGGCAGGAGTTTAAAAAATGTATTGATGAAATGGTGGAAAAGCCAGATGTTTTGTGTATTCAGGAAACATGGCTTAGATCAAAATTGGATTGTGATACAGGGTTATGTGGTTGTTCGTCGAGATAGAAATGAAGGGAATGGGGGAGGATCTGCTACATTTATTAAAAAGGGGATTCGATATAGGATCCTGGGATTGGGAAAGGAGTTAGAATATGTGGTGGAGGAGGTATGGGTAGGACAGGGCAGTGTATCTATAATTAACTTTTATAATCCGTGTAGGAGATTGGAATTAGATAAAATGGAAGAAATTGAGGGACAGGATAGAGGAATGTAGTGGTGTGGGGATTTTAATGCTCAGTTCTCTTTGGGGTGAAAAAAAGACGGATGAGAATGGTCGGATAATAGAGGAGTTATTGGATTTGATGGGGCTGGTGTGTATTAATGATGGTAGAGGTACACGGATTGATATGGCTTCAGGAAAGGAGTCCGCAATAGACCTTACTTTTACGTCTAAGGATATAGCAAGACTATGTGAATGGGAGACATGGAAAGAGTCAACAATAGGGAGTGATCATTTTCCTGTATTATGCTCAATTAGAATGAAGGTGGAAGAACAATTTGAAGAAGGATGTGGGAGATGGATGTTTGCAAAGGCTAATTGGACAAAATTCAAGGAGTTATGTCACAGGTCGGGGGGTCAAACCAGTCTACACCCACCCCTAAAACCCAGGACCACCTCGAGGAGCGTGCCAGAGACCAGACAGACAAAGAATCAGAGTAAAACAAGTTTTATTTATTTAAAAGTTTTATATAAAAAGTCTCAATGGGGCCTCTGGGTCCACCCACCGATGCGGGGTTTGCACGTGTTTCTTTAGTACAAGCCAAAGGCTTACCACTAGGGTATACTTCTGCAGGGCAGGCTCACTAAGTGTCTCCCTTTCAGGCGGAAGAATGTTGGCTGACGCGTGTTCTGGTCAGCAGATGAGGAAAGTTCACTGAATGTCTCACTCTATGCGGACATCACATGGGTGGCCGTTGGCGGAGGGATGCTCTGTTAACAACAGGATAGGTTATTCAACTACACGTATTTCCCCATAGGACAAGAGAACAGGCTTACGGCTGGGTGTGCTTCTATCAAGCAGGCAGAGGTAGGTTCACTGGGTGGCTCACTTAAGGCGGACATCACATGGAAGGCCATTGGTGGAGGAATGCTCTGTTAACAACAGGATAGATTATTCAACTGCACACATATTTCCCCAGGGGACAAGAGAACAGGCTTATGGATGGGTGTGCTTCTATCAAGCAGGCAGAGGTAGGTTCAATGGGTGGCTCACTTTCTTTCGTCTCGGGCAGTCATCACATAGATGAGCACTGATCGAGGGATTTCTCTACTGACAGACAGAGTACGTTATACAAAGCATATCTTCTTTCCACATTTGCATAAAGGGTGTATTCACATTCAACACCTGAAATCATTCAGTGACAACGGATAAGGATGGGAAAAATAGGGAGTGCAACGGCAGTTAATTTAATCCCCACACACTGCAACCTCACTTCAACGCAATACTGTGCAACACATCAATTCAGGCACTGCATATCCACTCTCACTCAGTGCAATAAGGCCAGCACTCACCCGTTGGTCGATCCCTCCACTGTCGTACTGAATCCGTTATCTTCAGATGTTGGGTGGATTAAGATGCCTTTTTACTGAAGCGTGGAGGACACTCCCTTAACACTCGATCACACTCAGAAGAAGAGGCAATAGTTCAATGATGACTTGGTTCAAACGCTCTCTCAGGGGACAATGACACTCGTGATCAGTACACTTCACAACTTCATATTCAGTTCAGTGCAGGTGCATACATTCAATGAAATCCGATACTCATACTACTTATCTCCATTCTGATGTTAATGGCGTTTCTCCAGTCTGTACTCAACTCTGTAACTCCTTTCAAACGTATCCATACAAATGCCACTTCACCCTTTGTACATCCGAGCCTTTGCGCACCCTCCAGAAACCTCCGTGAACCAACACACCCAACGAAGAAATTACTTCTCTCGGGGAAGGAAGAACACTGAACTGTCTCTCTACTTCCTTTTTATACTCTCCTCTGTCATCTCCCACACCTGCTCATCATCCGCCATTAGCCGCCATTTTGTAGGGGCACATGTCCAACCGTCCAGCCTGGTGTTACACCAACAACGTTCCGGGGGGGAACAACTTCTGACGGGACTTAGTTCCGCCTCACTTCGTCACCTTGTGACAGTTATGTGAGGAAAGTTTGGATGGAGAAGTTATAGATATGGACATTGAAAAAGAGTACAGTAATTTCCAGAAAATTATTAAAGGGGTGGCAGATGAAACTATTCCTACGAGTTCTGGGAAAATGAGAAGGAAAGCAGTTCCATGGTGACAGAGGAGTGTAGAGAAGTAGTAAGAGGTAGGAATAGGGCTTTCAGGCAATTAAGACGGACTCATAATTATAAGTATTTGTTGCAATATAAAAAGGCGCAAGCGTTAGTAAGAAAGACCATACGTCAGACTAAGAGGAATTATTGCCATCAGATCTGCAGCTCAATAGGAAGAATGACACCTGTGGGAGAAGTATGGGGAGTGATAAGGAAGATGTGTGGAGTAAGGAGGGAATGGAACTATCCTGTACTGGTTAGTGGAGAGGAGAAGGCAGTGACTGATAAGGAGAAGGCAGAAATGATGGCAAGCACTTTTGTAGCAATACATAGCTCTGATAATTTAGAAGGAGATTGGAAGGAAGGAAGGGGAAAGACATTGAAGGCATATCCTGGAGTCTTGAGGAAAAGGGAGGAAGTGGATGATGCATTGAGTGCACCATTTTCTAGAGAAGAGATGGAAAGGGCAATTAATAGAGCAGGGATGACATCACCAGGAGGAGAGGAAATGTGCTATATCATGTTGTCTTTTATGGGTGAAGTAGCATTAAGAAGACTGCTTAGATTATACAGTAATACAGTAGAGTGTGGGAGGAAGGCCAGCTTCCAAAAAGTTGGATGGACGCAGTGGTAGTTCCAATTAGGAAACCAGGAAAGCACTGCTTGAAAAGTGGGATTTTCGACCCCGTAAACGCCTGTAGACTCCCGGAAATCTCCCTAATTTTCGGCAGTTTTCGACAATTTAGAGGCAGCGAACGTCGCGTTCGTCTGTGCCACAAGTTGTCGTAAACAAACCATGACGTAGGTGGAGAGCCCCACGCTGAGAGACCGCAGAGGTGCGATGCATCTAATTAGCATATGAATAGCAGCGAAACCAGAGAGTCAACAGCCAGACTTGAATTTACTCACTCAGTATTGGCTGAAGCCACTACTTTTAAACAAGAAAAATCCCTCGTGATTGGTTGGCAGATCACTGCAAACCAATCATTATTGGTCACCCTGGCTCATTATAAATGTAAACCCCAATAATAATAAATATATAATTTATGTTGTAATAATTTATGTTTTATATTAATGGTATTGTGCTATGAAATACACTATTCATACCATCAAGGAATATACGGGAAAATTTGCCCGGACCGTGCCGTTTATTCAAAGAAAGAGCTTTATTTATAAACACACAGCTGTTTATTCAAAGAAAGAGCTTTATTATTAAACACACAACTATGTACAGTGCAGCAGTAATGTCTCTTATGTTGCCCTCCAAAAACGTCAAAAAGAAGCGCCCAACACATTCGGGAAACACAGGCGTATATGGTGAGTTGCCCTGTATTTCGGTATCGCCTCTAATCTGGATTGCAAAGTGGCACAGAGTTCGGAGAGCTCCAGGCTGCGAGAGGGCGATGGTCGCGGACTTCCAAATGTCCATCTCATCCTCAGCCAGCACACTTCGTCTCGCTTCCAGCAACTGTAATACAATCCATAAAGACAATAAGCAACCTGAAAAATACTCACATTGACAAAAAAACGGATCTAATATAATAAATCTTACCCTTTTTCTTCTTGATCGACTCCGAGCTAAACTTCGCAGTTTCCGCTCCGGCGTGTCGATTCATAATACGTCTTACAGGCAGCTGGAAAACAATTAAATGAGACTGGTATTAATAAAAACAGTCACGGTAAAAATTAAACAAGGAATGAGAAAAACATTAGAAGTTATACTTACACACAATGTCGTCATGATCAGCGGTTAAATCTGGACTCGCGCAAATCGCTCCAAGCAGATAAGAGGTCACGGCTTCGTTATGAGGCGAGAATAGTCTGTGAAAACAAAATGTGCAGTTTTAAGCTCGGATCTATTAACGCATCCATGTCCTTATACAGCTGAATAAAAGCATATTCTTTAAATCGTAACGTTACATTACCCATGCTCTGGTTCATAGCGCCTGCAATTTGCCTCAGAGTTGTGAAGACGCCAGACAGCCTCCTGAAAATGAGTCGAAAAAGTTGGTTGCGTCCATGCAGAGGAGTTGAAGGGGAGCTGAAGGCGAGACGGCGTCCTGTCATTGTTGATCACGAAAAAGGAAAGCAGCAAAAACATAGGAAATGTAAAAAAAATAAAAAAAAGTTTAAAGGGTTAGTTCACCCAAAAATGAAAATTCTGTCATTAATTACTCACCCTCATGTCGTTCGACACCCGTAAGACCTCCGTTCATATTCAGAACACAAATGAAGATATTTTTGTTGAAAGCTGATGGCTGAGAAAGGCTTCAGATAGGCCTCCATTGGCATTCAGTACATTTACACTCCCAAGACTCATAAAAGGCACTTAAAACGTCGTTACAAAGTCCATCTCACCACAGTGGCTCTACAATAATTTTACGATGCGACGACAATAGTTTTTGTGCGCAAAAAAAAATCAAAATAACACCTTTATCCAACTTGTTCTTGTCTTCCGTGTGCGCCTCCACGACGCATGCGCGAGAATATGACGTAGCGCCGGGGTTCGGGAATCCATGAAATGCACACTTAAGCCCCATTTTGAGAACTACGCCGAGACCTAAAGCACGATCAATGTAGAATTCAACAGCTTAGATACGGCGCGTCTTCCTCTGCTTGTAAACAAATCGCTTCTGGGTCATGTGTCCGAACGCCGGATCTGCGTCATATTCTCACGCATGCGTCGTGGAGGCACACACGGAAGACAAGAACAAGCTGGATAAAGGTGTTATTTTGATTTTTTTTTGCGCATAAAAACTATTGTCGTCGCATCGTAAAATTATTTTAGAGTCACTGTGGTGAGATGGACTTTGTAACGACGTTTTAAGTGCCTTTTATGGATCTTGGGAGTGTAAATGTACTGAATGCCAATGGAGGCCTATCTGAAGCCTTTCTCATCCATCAGCTTTCAACAAAAATATCTTCATTTGTGTTCCGAATATGAACGGAGGTCCGGGTGTCGAACGACATGAGGGTGAGTAATTAATGACAGAATTTTCATTTTTGGGTGAACTAACCCTTTAAAGCTCGTCTTCTACGCATCATGGCCATTACCTCGCACGTGATTGGACTAGGGCGAGAAGCTCTACTATGGAACGCGCCCGGGGCCAAATCTCTTTATACGAAACGCGTGACTTTTGACCGTGTCAACACGCACTGTTTGTCCACGTCAACGCAGCAATTTTTTACGTGTTTCTTTTGGATGTGTAGACACGCACATTCTGGTCGTGTTAAGGCGTCATATGTCGTTGCGTTACTTTAGTACGTGTAAAGACGCACAGTTTTAACATGTTAAGAAGACACATTTGAATGTGTTTCTTAACGCGCACATTCTGTACATGTCGAAGTGTAATATTTTTTTTTTAAAGCAGACTTACCTTTAGATGTAGCCTAGGCTACATACATATTAATATAAGATATTAATTAATTGCTTAACTGACTACTGTGTTAGAGTAAAGTAGCCTAATGTTACAATGTATATTAAGTAAATGCTCAATATTATACAATTATTATAATTTATCTATATGGGTTATTGTTTGTTTTTTAAAGTTAGGCTATATATAATTTCTAAAAGTATATATAGGCTAATTTACACAGCACATATTTATAACTGAAAACACACACACACACACACACACACACACACAACTTTATTCACTTTCACATAATAATGTTTTTTGTAATTTGGTGTTTAGTTTGTTGTATAGTTTGTTTATACTGTTCTGTCTCTGTTTTGTTAAAATCACTTCATTATATTTAAAATATGTTTTGATATTAATTTTATTTATATTATTAATATTTTATGTACCCATAAACGTGTCTTTAGGAAGCCATAAGTTATAGAGACAAGAATAACTTTTGCCATTTAAATGCCACATTCATTTACTGAGGACCCATACAGCCAATGATCATGTGTGAAAACACTTATACATAAATTGATCACTTAGAAATCAAAACTCAGGTTAGGGAAAGAAAGAATATGCATACAACAAAATATATTGTTTCATAGCAGCTTCAGTAACAAGTTCAAAACAAATTCTGCTGTAAACCGGTTCTAACAAGCCAATATAGTGTCAATATTCAGCTCAAGTGACTTCAGTGTTGATTCAGTTCAGTTGATTTCAGTTCAACTGTAAAATTCCTCAGTTGTGCATATTTGTGTGTAGTTAGTTATATGCAAAAACAAAATTTTTGGAAGAGTTCAAATAGTTTTGCACAAAGTGTTGCTTTTGCAAGCGATGTCTGATGTTTTGTGTGTTTTGTGTGTAGAGTTACAAGAAATGGAGCCATATTTTCAGAAATTGTGTGTAAGCAATTAGATAAAACTGTAAATGAATGCAGTTTATTTTAATTCAGGACTCATAGTCCAGGTGTTAGTAATCTGTGCTTAATCTTTGTTCCAGGCAACAATTTTTTAACTCACGATTAACTAGATTAAGGCCTACTCTTGGCATAATTTAAACCCTGTCCAGGAAATCACCTCTTGAAAATCTGCATTGATAATTCATAAAATGTGGTGTGAGCTCAATTTAAATGACAATTACAGAAAAACACAATCTGACTTAACTATTAACACACAAACTTGTACTTTTCACATTTATGATTAATAGCCATTTAGAAATCATTCACAGTGCAGGGTGGAAAAATTAATTTTGTTATGTAAACTGTATGCTTTACTTGATTTATTTGTGTGCTTTGGTTCATTGTCTTGTTGCATCACATAACCTCTCTAAAGGTTGAAGACATGAACTGCTGTCCTGTATTTTTTTTTACATAACATTGGTTATTGCTAATGACATACAGAGTAATTAATCTACACTGTGAGCCCGGACAAGTTGAATCTACTTAAAAAATTGGAGCAAACTGGTTGCCCTAAAAATTTAGTAATGTGAACTAAAACGAGTACATTTAACTTAAAATGTTTTAGTTAAAAAAATTCAGAACCTAGATAAAACCCCTGCTGCTACTCTGATTTGCATTTGTGTAGCTCACAGCATGTTCATTTACATGTTAAAGCCTCCCCTAGAATTAAGGGGAGGTGGGGTCATGGGGGGACAACGTCAATTCCCGACAATTTACAGCAGTTTTCGGTGTTGCCTGCAAATTGCCGTGCACAGTCGTAAACCTGAAGTTCCACGGCAATCTACAGTGCCACATACTGACGAAAATCCCACTTTTCATGCAGTGAAGGATCCTACTAAACCTACTAGTTATAGACCAATTGCATTAACATCTCATATAGGTAAAATTATGGAACGTATGATAACAGATAGACTGGTCTATTTTTTGGAGAAGAGGGAATTAATTTCATCATTTCAAAGTGGATTCAAGAAGGGCAGAGGTACAATGGACCCAGTGGTATGCCTGGAAGATGAAATCAGGAAATCCCAGGTTAATAGGGAAACAGTGGTGGCAGTCTTTCTAGATGTTGAGAAAGTGTATGATATGATGTGGAAAGAGGGGTTGTTAATTAAATTAGATCTTTTGGGAATAGGAGGTAGGGCATTTAACTGGGTGAAGGATTTTCTGTATGGACGATCTATTCGGGTGAAAATTGGGAAAGAAATATCGGGTAGATATATTGTAGAAAATGGAACCCCCCAGGGCAGTGTTATTAGTCCTTTGCTCTTTACCATCATGATAAATTATGTATTTTCAGAGATAGGGCCTGGGATAGGAAGATCGTTGTTTGCAGATGATGGGGCTTTGTGGAAAAGAGGAAGAAACATAAATTATATAGTAAGCAAGGTCCAGGAGGCAATAGAATTGGTAGAACATTGGTCAATGAGGTGGGGTTTTAGATTTTCAAAGGAAAAAACTCAAGTGGTGTTCTTTACAAGGAAAAAAGTGGCAGAAGAGATTAATTTCAGATTATATGGACATGTATTGGAGAGAGTAGTCTTTTAAGTTTTTGGGAATGGATTTTGATGCTAAATTAACATGGGCAGGCCACATAGAGAAAATTATGGTAAAGTGCAAAAAGGTTTTAAATGTGATGAGATGTCTTACAGGTGTGGATTGGGGGGCAAGCAGGCAATCACTGAGGGAGATATATGTTGCACTGATTAAATCGGATATTGATTATGGGAGTATAGCATATAGAGATGCAGCAAAAACTACACTGACCAAGTTGGAAGTTTTACAAACTCAAGCACTTAGAATATGTAGTGGGGCTTTTCAGACGTCACCTGCAGTGGCGTTGCAGGTAGAGATGGGTGAGATGCCTCTACATTTAAGAAGGGAACAGCTGGCAGCTAACTATTGGGCAAACTTACAAGGACATGACATGTCTCACCCCTCAAGGACAGTTCTGCAGGTATGCTGGGAGCATGGAAAGATTAAAAGTCAGAGTTTTGGATGGGTGGGTGATGTTATAGGAAAAGAGATGGGGATGGAGGGAAAGAAATTTAGCCCAACCGTTCCGATGCCAGTCAGGCCACCTTTGCTTCTTGTACAGCCGAGTGTGGACTTGCAGATATTAAATAGCTACCTAAAGAGTAGAAGGGATGTGGATTTATGTGAAGTATTTTATAATCAGTTGAATAAAGAGTATAATGGATATTTGGATATGTATACAGATGGATCTAAAGATCCTAAGTCTGGACAAGCAGGGGCTGCTTTCGGAATAACAAAGATGGGGATTAAGGTACAGAAGAGACTGTCTGATCATTTATCTGTCTTTACAATAGAGCTGGTGGGTAGCCTATTTGGTTGGCACTGAAGTGGGTAGAAGAAGTTAGACCAGATAAAGTTATAATTTGCTCAGATTCCAGTGCAGTTTTAAAAAGTTTGCAATCATTTAAATCACATGCAAGACAGGACATAGTATATGAGGTAATAGAATGTTACAGACGCATTTGTCAGATGGGTATGACAGTAACATTTACATGGGTTCCAGCACATGTAGGGGTCAAAGGAAATGAAATTGTAGATGGTTTGGCAAAGCAAGCTAGTAAAATGGAAGCTGTTGAAATGCCAATTTTAATAAGTAAAGCAGAAGCTAAGGCCCAAATTTGGAGGAAAACTATGGAAAAATGGCAGAGATGCTGGGATGCAGAGGTGAAAAGGAGACATCTATACGGTATACAACAAAACGTTGGGACAGGGAGGGTCACTGGAAGAAATCGCAGGAAGGAAATAATCTTTACTAGACTAAGGGTTGGACACTGTGGATTAAATAAATATTTATGTATTATAGGTAAGCATATATCAGGAATGTGTGAATTTTGTAATAATATTGAATCTATTGAACATGTGATATTAGAATGTCAGAAATATGAGAGGGAAAGAATAAAGATGAAAGAAGATCTAAGAAGAGTGGGGGTTGAAGGAAATTCACTAAAAGAAATACTGGGGAAAACATCAAATGAACATTTGTTTAATTTCTTAAAAGCGGTTTGGTAGATAGGATATAGTGTGCAAATAAAGTTTTGTTTTAATTTATTTTTTATATATCAATAGCCTATTTAGATAGGTATCTCTGAAGCTCCGGTCCACACTCCAGTTCAGTAGGTGGCGGTAATGCACCATTGAAGTTGGATGCCAACCACCGTTAAACACCAAAGAAGAAGAAGAAGAAGAATGAAGTCCACTTCGCAGTCCACTTGTGGTCGAATGGAACGCACCCACGGACTGCAGCTTGAACTGAAATCGAGTGCGCAGGTTTTAGTCTTGGACTTCGGTCTGCGAGCAGGGCCGGCCCGTGGCATAGGCAGAATAGGCAAATGCTAGGGGCGCCACTCATCCATAGGGGCGCCAAAATGTATTACTGATACTATTTTATTAATATTAATTCGAAATATTAACTTAACTAAGTGCCCCGCTTCTTCCCGGCCCGCCTCATCAATCTCCCCCCGCCGAGCTACTTGAAGTGCGTCAGAAATATAACGCGCGATCAGTTTAACGTTGGGAATGTGTTGTGTCGCGTCGCCTCTCGCCGCATCTAATGTAGACAGGATTGCTTTCATTTTTTACGGTGCTTGGCCGCTCGCGCCAAGTGTAGACACGGTGAAAGTTGCCTGATATGATGGATGGCCGAATGGTAGTGTCAAAAAAGACAGAAGCCCTCTGATGCAGGGAAGATAAGGGAGACACTGCAAAAATGCTCTTCTTACTTAGTATTTTTGTCTTGTTTCTGGTCTAAATATCTAAAACTTCTTAAATTAAGATGCATTTAGCCTACTAGATAAGTAAAATGACATAAGATCTATTTTCTTGTTTTCTTGAAAATAAAATTAACAAAATTAAGTGAGTTTATGCTTAAAACAAGCTAAATTATCTGGGGTGAGAAAAATTATCTAGTTTCTGATTAAATCTTGTTTCTTGTTTCCGTCCCAAACAGAAATAAGATAATTTTTCTCACCCCATTTGGCAGATAATTTTGCTTGTTTTAAGCAAAAACTCACTTCATTTGAGTGTTTTTTCCCCCCAGAAAACAAGAAAAAATATCTAATGTCATTTTACTAGTAAATACATCTTGATTTAAGATTTTTTAGATATTTGGACTGGAAACAAGAAAAAAATACTAAATAAGAAGAGCATTTTTTGCAGTGTAAAGACAGAGGTAACGTGATGTAGGCTTTTTGATGAATTAATACAGTTTATTTAATTGCATAGTAGTAAAATACTTATGTTCGCTAATTCATTCCAGTTTTACCTTAAACTTTATGCAAACAGCTGTTCTGGGTTCTCCAGAGGCCAGCCAGTGTAATTTTGTAAATAAAAACGCATGCAATATCACTTTTTTAATAGCCTAATATTTTAACTCTACAGTTGTGCAGTTTTAAGGGGACATATGGCCCTTTTAAAATGTATTTGCCAAAATTAGTAATGATATTCATATACAGGTTTATTTAAAATAGCAACATTTTATTTAAAATTCACATTAAATATCTACATTTCTCAGTTTAATTCATGGTGAAAACATGAATGTGCATAGTTTAGTGGAAGATTGCTGCCATCTACTGGAAAACAAACACTTTTGCTAGTTCTCAATGAATAGTTTGTGCATGAATGCTAGATGCTATTACTCTTGCTATTTGTGTTTAAGCTGTAATGTGGCGTAGGTGCTATTTTTGTATAGTTTAACTATCATCAGCCTTTTAAAAAATAAAATAATAATAATAATATCATGAACATAATGACGGGGTAGAATGGACTGGACATCATATAGAACAACAACAATGAAAATAAAAATAAAAACATCAATGCATTACAAAAATAAAACAGTAGTAATTCCACAACTTAGACTGATAACATGTAGTGCTAAACCTTACAAGGGGCACCAAGTAAAATCTTGCCTAGGGCAGCAAATTGGTCAGGGCCGGCCCTGTCTGCGAGAGTCTCACTCATCAATTTTGGATTGCATTTTTTTACAAGAATAGACAGGTTTCGTGATGCTGTTTCACCACCCCTATACATTGTAACTAACCTGAACGGAACCGTGCGGAGCGAGATCCACCTGACACAGGTGAGCAAACTGGCACGATCACACAAGCATTCTGTATCGAGTCCCACCTAATTCACAACACTTAGGAACAGTGTGGTTTTAGGTTACAGAATGAACCCCCAGGTTATTGTTTCCCTTAGAGAGAGTAGGTGTATTATAGTAACATAATTTTACATTTTAATAAATGTTTAATTTTAATGATATTTTTTTCGATGGTAACTTAGGTTGTTGTAACATTTATTTCTTAAAACTTATTAGTGCCTACGTTATGTTACTGGTGCTTGTTTTACTTGCTATTTTGCAGCTAGGACAAATTCTGAGTATGGGTTATCATACTTGGCCAATTTTTACTTTTTAACTTTAACTTTCTTATACAACTGCTTTTGTTTGTTTTGTTTATATGTATGTATGTTGCCAAATCAGAGCCGGTGTAATGAGATTTTCGGTTTCTGGAATTTTCGGTTTCACTGGGCGGATCCTACTTATATTCATAAGATTCGTCCGCATGCGCGCCGCGCTTGAAACTGAAAATTTTAGTCAACACTAATTCTCCACACGTTTTAGGAATACTGAGAAAAAAATTATTGAGAAAAGGTAATCAGGTTTCAGCGACGAACTAACGTTAGTACAACTGTTATGGTTGTGCCATCTTATTTGGGAAGTGGTTTAATGCAAGGAAAAAGCTCATTCAAGGCTATGAAATCATTTTCCACCATGTATTGCCCTGTGAACCATCAGAGCAGTGCCATTACATTTGTTAGCCTGCATAGCATGAAGGAATTAAATAAATGATTAAATATTAAATAAAAAAGTTTGGATTAGCAACTACACTCACTACTGTAATGTGGTTGACAATGATTTTATTTACAGGTGTGCATATTGAAAAGACTAAATGAAAAACATGTTTGGAATCTTGAAAAATAAATATTTAAGGATTGCAAAAAGGTGGTGAGGGAGGGGGACAGGCCCTTTGCATCCTGGACAAATAAAAACTGCCTCCAGTTTTGGTCTGCTCATGCAGTCCCAGTGGTACCACCCACTGCAACTATCACATTGAATTCGAACGAGATCTCAAAAGAAGAAATTTTAAAGTCTGAAAATTATCTTTATGTAAATCATATATTCGCTGTTAAATTTACCCAAGTGTCCATTTTGCCCTTTGCATGCAAATCTGTATTGCCACAAGCCAGGCACAAGTCATTCAACTCTTCTGTGGTAGCAAATGAATCAAGATAATTTTATTCATATGGCCATGACAATCTATATACCAAATTTAAAGCAAAAATAGACCTGATTCTTTTAGCAGGCGTTGGTCAATGGCTTCTCGCATCAGTGCAATGTCTGTTTCCTTGCATGCAAAATTAAGTTCTCCCCCTGTTAAAATGGCTTATGCAAACTGAACAGTTTAGTGAATTCGATGAGAAAATAACCCACACAAATATATAAAACACACACACACACACACATATATATATAAATAGTGATGGCATTGTCATTTCCTTAATATAAGGGCTGCAGTGCCTGGTACCATTAACAATGTGTGATCCAGGCAAATATGGAGTTTTCATTTGTTTCAATAAACTATTTTCTGGGACACTCTTCTCTTGGATTCCACATCATGCCATGACCTACATCCATTAAGTAAATGCTTTATTATGGCAACATTTTATGTGACTAATATTTATACAAACATAGACCCATTATTTTGTATTGTAGGCTATTTCATGGTCTATTTCATGTAACATATAGCCTAGGTCAACGAATGGAGACAGAACAACCACAACACTGTAAGGTACAAATAGTTTATTAGGCAACAGATACATTTGTTCAGGTTTAATAGTTGTTTCAATGCTCTGGATTCACAGAATGATAGCTAAAAAAGAAAAGTTTAAGTGTCACAAGATACAAATTGCACGGGAGTAACTGAAATGAATGTAGACTCATGTCAATTTAGTTCGTTTACTTCTGTATCCTACTTACTGTGAATGTCAATGTGTGTAACGTTAATCATTCATGTTTCTAATCAAGACAAACGCACAGAATGAAAAAAAACATTGCAAGCAATAAAGTGTTGAACAATAACAGTTGTACTAACGTTAGTTCGTCGCTGAAACCTGATTAACGTTACCTTTTCTCAATAATTGTTTTCTCAGTAATCCTAAAACGTGTGGAGAATGGAGAGATTTGAGAAGTGTTGACTAAAATTTTCAGTTTCAAGCGCGACGCGCGGACAAATCTTATGAATATTCATGTAGGCTCCGTCCAGTGAAACCAAAAATCTCAGAAACCAAAAATCTCGTAACACCGGCGCCAGCCGAGCGCTGATCAGGGGGCGTGTGAAATACTGAAAAGGGGGCGATGATCACATAAACGGTAGGGCTGTAGCGATACACTAATCTCACGATACGATACGATACTCGATATTCAGCTCACGATACGATATATATCACGATATTCAGCCAACGATACGATTCGATACGATTCGATATAATTCGATACACTTACATCATTTTCTGAAAGATTTAAAGGGGACAGAGTGATTTTGGTGACATCTTGTGAGTGTTTCATTTACTTGGATTGAATTAACTGAACTGAAAACTAAAATCATCAATTACACAATATATGTCTCTGACTGGACAGAGAGTCTACAGCTTGCAAATGCTGGACAAAATGAATCAAAGGTGTGTTGAGAAAATTAGTTCCATTTATTGAAACAGTGCAAACTGTAGCTTACAAGCCTTTGAAAAGTAAATAAAGTGCAGAATTGCAATTAACAATGGAGTTTTAAAAAATTGCAGCAAGTGGCCTGTTTTGAACAGTTTCTTTGACAGCTTTTTTAGCTTGACACTGACAGTTGGTAATATTTCCAGAGTATTTCACGTTTGTGTCACACAGCTTGCAAATCAACCGCGATGCTTTGTCTAAGTCAAGGGTCTCCAACCTTTTTTCATTTGAGAGCTACTTTTTAAAAAAGAAAGTCAAAGAGAGCTACTCATGTTATATAATACTTAAAACTCTTAAATAATGCATCATAATTCTCATATTAACAACTATCCAAACTGTTTTACACCTGAAAGAGTATAGTAGTAGTTCCAGTAGTCGGTGCAATACCACTATTTTTTTTTTAAATAAATGTTTTATTATATATGATGATAATCATAAGTAAATAATACATAAACATGTAAAGGCTGTATGCTGTTTAAAAGTAAACATTGTTTATAAATGAAAGATCAAGTGAAAAATAAGCAACCATTAATAATTATATAATTAGTATTATTTATTTCATAATTATTATTATTAGTAGAGACGTATTATTATTACATAGAGACGTAGCTAAATGTACTGTAGGCTACAATCTGTAGTCAATCTCTTCACGTTAAACCGAACTTTTATTTTGACGGGTTGCCGTGATTAGCAGTGTCTGTGTTCATGATGATATGACAGTGGGTGCGCGTCTTATTCAGCTCCCTAGTTCAGTTAGGGCACTGATCAGGGATCAGCCCATTGACTTATGTCCTGATCAGTGCCCCGACTTCTGAACCAGGAGCAGAATGAGACGCAGCCAGTTTTCTCAAATGAAACAGTAAATCCTCATGAAGTGACGGTTTATGCCTTCGTGTCGGCAGAGACTACAAGAGCGAGTGCGCGTGCGGCGCTCGTCATCCACACAGACGCAGAACATGCAGGAGTAATATTTAAATAGTATTTTGCAGTTTATTATTTACAGACACTAGTATATATTCGGCTTCAGTCTGGAGCCCTGCGCTTAAATGAACACGGAAGCGACTGAACGCTATGGTGAGCTATTTTTAGAACAGACCCGCGGGCAACTCGTGTGGTGCTTGCGGGCGACTCATGTTGTTGACCCCTGAGTCTAAGTCGTCGCTTTCCTTCTTCTTTTTAAACCCAAAGTGCTCCCACACATCTGCTTTTAAGCATGAAGGCGCTGGATTTATATTCGCCGCCATTTATTTGAATCTCCTCGCTCTGACTCCGTAAACAAGAAGAGGTAGACGTCGGCGTAAAGTTAGTAGTACGGGTAACTTGCTCTACAGCGATACTAGCGGCTGGCTGACCAAATCGCTCTTCCTGCAACGCAAATGGGGGTAAACACGGGGATTTGAATGGGACTTATGTATGTATCGATACTCGCGGCTTAAAAATCGATACTTTCTTGGGAGAAAAAATATCGATTTATATCGCAGAATCGATAAAATTGCCCAGCCCTAATAAACGGGATGTTGCTGGTCATTTTTTAAAGAAACAATATCGAGTCTATAAAACACGAAAGTACAAAGAATATATTGATGAAAACACTCGTTGAAGCTGCTGCTTACACACCGGGACATTTGACTGCACATCACATTTTTCACAATGTTGATTCTTATTTAAATAAAAGGCTTACTGAGCTGTTTACACAGTTATATACAATAAAAGAGCCTACACAGGGACAGGAAATAAAAATGAATGCAAAAAAACAGCCTACCTTACCAAAGCATGTCAGCAAAGCAAAGCGGAGCTCCACTCATGAATCGGTAAAACGACGTGCGCTTAAATCCCGCGACATGACATTTCTCTGTACTATAGCCTACTATAGCCTACTTATAGCCATTAAAACACGTTTTTAGTTTCAGTTTAATATTATGTTGTTATTTTTTTTATTTCATTTACGTTGAAAAGTGAACAGGACTTATTGCTTAAGTTATAAGATGCGCAATATGTCAGATGACATGGGGGTCAGAAATGATTTTGAACACTACATTAAGTGGCAGGCGTGAACAACGGCTTAAATGAACACCCCTGATAAACAGCATTTATTTAAAATATAATGATCACATAAAAATAATTTATTTAAAATATAATGATCACATAAAAATAATTTATTTAAAATATAATGATCACATAAAAATAATTTATTTAAAATATAATGATCACATAAACATCATTTATTTAAAATATTATGATCACATAAACAGCATTTATTTTAAATATAATCATCACAAACAGCATTTATTTAGAATATCATCATCACATAAACAGCATTTATTTAAAATATAATCATCACATAAACAGCATTTATATAAAATATAATCATCACATAAACAGCATTTATATAAAATATAATCATCACATAAACAGCATTTATTTAAAATATAATCATCACATAAACAGCATTTATTTAAAATATAATCATCACATAAACAAAATTTATTTAAAATATAAAGATCACATAAACATAATTTATTTAAAATATAATCATCACAGAAACAGCATTTATTTTAAATACAATCATCACATAAACAGCATTTATTTTAAATATAATCATCACACAAACAGCATTTATATTAAATATAATCATCACACAAACAGCATTTATTTTAAATATAATCATCACATAAACAGCATTTATTTTAAATATAATCATCACATAAACAGTATACATGTCTTTGTCACTTTTGATCAGTTTAACCCCTTTAATTAAGACTTGAATTCACATAGTGTGGGCTACACAACGTTACATTTTAACAGTGTTATCAAACTACATTTCAGTGACAGTTAAAGGTGCTCTATAGAAAATATATAGGTATACTCTAATAATACTATTGGCTATTACATCTGAAATTTTATCGCGCCATAAAATATCTCGCTCCATGCTACAACGACAAAAAAATGCAGCTGAGCAACTTAAAGATGATAGAGCACTGAAAAATCTTACTATATCGGAAGCTACCTCAGTAGAGCTGCAATCTTCTCTTCGATAATTGAAACCTCCTCAGCAGTAACTCTTTCCATTCATCTCAGAATTTTCTACTTAGGTCATTTTCAAATGCCAGCTGGATCAGATGTGCTTTTCGGCTATGCAGCATGCTGCGTCTGTGCTCAGAAAATACATTCTTGAATTGAGAAAGAGTTCTCGCACATAGCAGTCGAGGCCCCAAATGTTAGCGCGTGTTTTAAGGCAGTCAGAACCACTGGTATGGCTTGGAAAACGCCGGAGTAATTTGAAAGAAGTTTGACCAACGTCACATTCTCATCCTGGCCTGTGCACCGCGTTTGCCAAAACTGACGTGCAACGGTGAGCTGAGACTCCACCATTTTGGTTTTCGTTAAATCCAGTAGTGGTTGCACATTCCCCGCATTCAAAAAGTTCTCACTTCCAGGGTCCAGTGCATCCAAAGCTGCCATGTACCATTACTGCCATTACGTTCGCTGAAACGCACAGACATTTCTCAGAGAACGGAGTCAATAATGCTAAAAAACAGCCGCTTGCACTCCTGTTCAATGTTCACTTCACACTGACCAACACTTTCATTCACGATGTAGTCTTGCAGAGACTTGCTGGCCTGTCGCTGCCGTTTCGGAGGGCCAGGAACCGCATCATCTGCACCTATACTTTCAGCCCACAGTTTCGCAAACTCTGCATCTGATCGTAGACTTTCAATGCAAGAAGAAGCGTTGCGAATGAGCTGAATTGCCGTCATTAGATCTGTTTGTTCAGCTTGCAGCATCCTATTCGGTGGATCCATCAGGCCCAAAACTTTGTATATCACACAGGCAAGAAATTTCGGTTCTGTGATGGCCTTGTGAAGTCCAACAGCTTCAATTTTCACATCAGCACCTTTTCCTATGGTTGCAATTTCATTCAGAATATCCACAAGCGTGTCGTGCGATTTGAGCACCATGGATACCGTCTCAAGGTGTCCAGTCCATCGTTGGTCCAGCAGCATTTTAAGCTTCCCTCCCTTATACTGTGCAGCTACAGTGGGCTTTCTCAGAAATTTGTAAAGTGCATTGCAAATGGCAAAAAAATCTCCAACAGCGCTCTCGGATGAAACTGCATGCACTACAACCAAATTCAATTGGTGATTAAAACAATGAATGTAGGGCACTTCTCTGTTCAATTTGTTTTGAATATGTTTCTGCATGCCTCCTTCTCTCCCAGACATAACGCTGGCCCCGTCATAACACTGACTTAGTATTTTATTTGTATCGAGACCAACATTTGACAGCTCTTCAAGCACCACGTTAGTGAGTGACAGGGCATCGCACTTGTCTGTAGTCAATATTGACAACAACCTCTCTTTCACTGTGCAGTTCTGGTCAATGTATCGAAGAACAACAGCGACATTCTCATTGCCCATCGGGTCCTTGGTTCCATCCACTTTAATTGTAAACCATGCCTCCCCAATGTCTTTAACAATGTGGTCTGTCACGATTGTACTCATCAGTTCAATTAAATCATTTTGAAAATTGTGTGATGTGTACGTTGCATTTTTTGGAATTGTACTGAAGGCCTGTGCTAGCTCCTTGTTTTTCCTGAGCGTGCAATCAAAAAGAGACAGAAACAGTCCACTACCTGCGTGACATCTGTCATCAACTGAATCAGTGGTACCCCTCAATGGCAGTTAGTTTGAGACCAGGAATTCAATAATGTCTATAATTGCAGACACATTAAGGCAGTTTCGGAGAGCTGATCAGAATTGACAAGTGTTGAAATCTCTTTCCTGTGGAACACCGCAATTGCTGCTCTTTCCAAAGAGCCATGAATGCCAGATGCTCTTTACAGTTAGCATGTCTGTAAAATCCTTTCGCTTTATCTGTCACATGCTTCCAATTGCTAAAACCAGTGCTTGTAAACACAGAGTCATTCCCGCCAAATTTCCGACAGGGAAAAACAAAATGGTGAATCTGCTTGCTGCGAATATTCAAGCCATTCCCTATCATTGCACCAATTTTGCGAAAATGACCGCTGACAGTCATTTTTATGTTGCTGTTTCTTTGGTAACAGTTTGAGACAAACCTGGACTGGCTTGTATTTTCCGAGGTCCTCTGGTACACTGGACAGTGAGTCTTTGCTTTTGGCGGGCTGAGTGACTGCCAGTGGCGTAAGCGGACCTGCATTGTCAGTGTCCACACTGCTTATTCGTAGCTCAGATGACGAGCCAGAGGTAGTGGCAGGTGTCGTGGTGGGTTCTGTCTTTTTAATCCATTTTCAAATGTCCATGGTGAAATATTAATGATGGAATGTCCTCCGTAGCTTCGATGGTCGATTGCGTATTTTCTGGTGAGCGAGAAATTTAATCTAATGTAAGGGAGGGGTGGGGGAGCACGCTTAATCAAACGACCAGACCAATCAAAATTCGACTTTGCCTAACAGACTTTCCTTTACAAAAAATATTGCTATTTAAGCTTAATATTCACTCTAGGAAGAAAAGGCAATTGGCAAATGTTATTTTTAAATAGACTTTTATCATTAAAATCCCTTTAACATTCATGGTGATCTGAGGGGGCGGGGGAGTCATGATGATTTATGTCATGTAATGCCATTTTGTTTACTAAAAGTGGCACAGATCTTTCTGCTAGATAATCAATACAATAAAGCTAAGTACATAGTTAGTCATACATGATATGACTTTCTGTAAAGCTGCTTTGAATCAATGTGTTTTGTGAAAAGAGCTATACAAATAAACTTGTCTTAAAATCTTACTATTAACAAATATACACTTGTTATTCTCAAGTGATACTAGCATATAATATATAAATGCTATGGAGACTTATTTGTATTCACTTAGTAAATTAAGAATCAGATATTTAAATTCAGTTGAACACGAGGCAATATTCACATTCATATAAATATTGTCACAATGAAATTGTACATGCTCATTGGTTTGCTTACAGATCAATGGAGCCAGAGAGATCAGGCTCACCAGAGCCAAGCTGTGGGTCCCTAAAGAGGTGCCGGTCAAACGAACGTGACGCATGCTTTAAGGATAAAGGCACCCTAAAACAAAGGTATAACAGAAATGCTTTAGAAAATCTGTAAATTTAAAGACAGATGCGGTCAGTTTTGAGAAGGAGGCACTTTTGAACATTCAAGTCTGATCTGAATAAAAGAACATGTTAAAATCAGTTCTGAACAAAATGCTCATTCATTTGTCTTGTTAAAGTTCAGTACAGGTTGAGAGACCCGGCTCACCAGTTCCCAGCTGTGTGTCCATAAAGAGTGGCGAGTCGATAGATCTTCCAGTGTTCTTTAAGGGTAGAGAAACCTCTGAAAACAGGTATGTTTAAAGATGAAGATGCAAACATCAGAGGCATTTATAAAATGTAAACTAGGGATGGGCATTTTTGTCAATTTCTCATTTCGATCTTCGATAGGTCTCAAAAACGAGTACTCGGGGGCGGGGCATGTGCAGGGGACGGGGCATGTCCGTCATTGAGATAATGAAAATACTGTTATGAAAATGGTTGTTGACAAATACAAACGTGACATGAAAACGGGTATATGAAAACATGAACATATAAAGCAAAAAATAACTGCTAGATTATGATGCATAAATGTATTTGAAAAAGAAACATCTTTATAAAATGACCGTCTCAAATAACCAAGTCAATAATATCGAGCATTGCCTTTGAGCTGAAACTGTGAAATAACACCACCCTGCAGAGCTTGCTAGCTGGTTAATAAACTCAACCAAACGCACCCTATATCAATATTAATATGAAGATTATTATGAACCTATTACAACTTAAATCAACACAAAAGGACGTGAATGCGCACGTGAACTTCAGCGTGCTAGATTTTACAGGCGAAGGGTTTGAAACGGAACATTTTGAATGCGCTCTTCCCTTAACAGCGCTGATACACGGAAAACGAAAGCACACAGAAACAACATTTTATTAAAATCGTGTTCTCATTATAATGCTTTGACAGATTGACTCTGCACATCATGCACTTAATTTTATTATTCATGATCGAAGTGATCGAACAGTATAGCACTGCTGCATTACTAATATCAATGATTCTGAGAAATAAATAGCCTATCTGAAAAGAATATGACCGTCTCTAAACCATAATGTCGAGCATTAATGCATTTGAGCTGAAACTGAAGAGAATGAACAGCCGGTATAACGGCAGCGCTTTTCTAGCTTATTAAGCTCAACCAAACGCTTCTTATATTAGATTAATCAGATATAGAAAACATAAAAGTAATCTTACAACGTGCATCTGTAGAAAAGGACGCGAATGCGCACATGAACTTCACGCGCTAGTCTGAGTGTTCTCGCTATAGTTTGTTTGTGGATTTCCTTTAACAGCTGATACACGGGGAAGCACAGAGAATTTACAGCATTCTATTTCCATCGTGTTCTCAATATAATGCTATGTAGGCTATGACAGATTGGCGTAGGGCTGTACGATTAATCGAAAAATAACCGAAACCGACATTCAGAACCTCTAACCAACGTATATTTCCCATGTCGGTTATTTCGGTTTTCACGTGACTCCGGCCCATCAGTCACATCAAGTGCAGTTTGCAGGCACACAGAGAGATGCAAGAGCAGTTCTCTGTGTTTATAGATGCCCAGAATCACTATAGTAACTGCATGTTTTACACAGTTTATACAGGTCAGTTAATTGCTGTTCTTATAGCCTATACGCGCTGCCACCGACACACACACACACACAGAGACGGCGCGCGCAAGCCCCGAAGCCAGATCACTTTCACTTTCGTGCTCATAAAGTTTGTCAAGTATGCGTTTAAAGGCTTGCCAGTCTCAACATTTAACGCGATTGTGCACTATTCAAAAACAGCAATACGGAAAACTTCTCTGTTCAGTGGTCAGCTTTTTTCTGTGACACAGAGAGCCGAGCTGTGTCGCGTCTCTGACAACACGCGCGCCCTGAAGGCAGACCTCTATCAAGTGCACAAAGTTTGTCATTTGTAGGTGGTTTAAGCCCTGCCAGTTTGAACATTAAAGCGAGTTTCGACCATTAGATGTGTATTATGTTGAACTAATGCCTGATATATTGTGACACACGAACACTCAGACAGAAGCTCGCACATCACATGAAGATCGCGCGCAAAGAGCAGCGCAGAAACGCAGTGTCAACGCTGTCCTGTGACTAAAGTAAAGTCACTAAAGTAGCTTAGGAACTCAACCGTTATAGCATATATTTTAATACCTTTGAAGTAAGTACAAACCACAGCTTCATAATGAATAGAGATGGTATGAGTAATTCACACACACACCATCACTCTCTCATTAATGCATTAAAATAAATGTAATGTAGGCCTATGTGCTAATGTATCTGTATCTGATGTACAACAAACAGAAATCTGCTCCATAGACAATAACTGCTGAAAGTCAACCGTTTCCTTCAAGTGTTTTAAAATCACAAAGAAATGCACTTTTTCAGTAGAAAAAAAAATCCACCTTTAATAGTAGAAAACATTTACAGTACAAACTTTATCAGTGAACTTACTCAAAAACCTTATGAGGGCAAAAAAAAATCAAAAAAAATCAAAATAACCGTTCATTAATCGTAATCGAGGTCAAATGTTCAATTAATCGAGGTTTTTATTTTTGGTCAAATCGTTACAGCCCTAGATTGGCGCATATTGCACTAACTATTCAATGATCACATGTGATTCCAGACATCACTGCAGTGCACGCCTCAGTTTCACTTTATTTCGCCACGGTCTGGAGGCGCGCTGTATAACGCTAACCAATCAGACCTCCGGTGCCCCGCAAAATTACGCAATAACCAATAAAAAAAGAGACAAATACATTTTTTTAAAGTCAGGGCGATCATCGTTCTCATGATCGATGATCGCTGTCACGTTCGAGTACTCGATTACTCGACCACTGTTGCCCATCCCTAATGTAAACGCTTAATATTAAAGCTTGATCTGTGTTATAATTACTTACAGTAATGACTGTCAACATGCTGAAGTCCGTAAGGTTCGGTCACATGTGAGAAAACAGTGTCAGAGGTTGGATAAGACAAACCAAACACTCCTACATGAGATCAGTACAGAGTGCAGGTATTTACACATATAAATAAGTCAATTAAAGCCACTGTAAAAAAAAATCAAATAAACATTGATTCATAACATTTACTTCCATAAAGTCTTATCAGGTTAATCAAGTGCAAATTTGTGTTGTAGCTCTGACTGTCAACGTGCTGAAATCCACAACAAACTCAAATCAGTCCTGAGGGCAAAGTTTCAGTGTTTCTATGAGGGAATAAAAAAGCAAGGAAACCCAACTCTCCTCAATGAGATTTATACTGAGCTCTACATCACAGAAGGTGGAGGTGGAGAGATCAATAATGAACATGAGATCAGATGGATTGAAAGAGCCTCCAGAAAAGCCACAACGGAGGACACCCCAATCAACTGCAATGACATTTTAATACCCTTACCTGGACAAGACCGGCCCATCAGATCCGTGCTGACTAAAGGAGTCGCTGGCATTGGAAAAACTGTCTCTGTGCAGAAGTTCATTCTGGACTGGGCTGAAGGGAAAGAAAATCAGGACGTTCACCTCATATTCCCACTTCCTTTCAGAGAGCTCAATCTGCTGAAGGACAAAACATTCAGTCTTAAAGATCTTCTACAGTTTTTCATGGGCTCAAAACAACTGGACATCTCTCCAAATGAAGGTAAAATCATGTTCATCTTTGATGGTTTGGATGAGTGTCGCCTCCCTCTGGATTTTCAGAACAACGTGAGGTTGTGTGATGTGACTGAATCAGCTTCAGTGGACGTGCTGCTGACGAACCTCATTTTGGGGAATCTGCTTCCCTCTGCTCTCATCTGGATCACCTCCAGACCAGCAGCAGCTGATCTCATCCCCTCTGAGCGTGTTGATCGAATGACAGAGGTACGAGGCTTCAATGACCCACAGAAGGAGGAATACTTCAGGAAGAGAATCACTGATCAGAGTCTGGCCAATAAAATCATCTCACACCTGACGTCATCGAGGAGCCTCTACATCATGTGCCACATCCCAGTGTTCTGCTGGATCTCAGCCACTGTTCTAGAGAAGATGCTGAGTGGAGCAGAGAGTGCGGAAATTCCCAAGACTCTCACTCAAATGTACACACACTTCCTGATCCTTCAGACCAACATCAAACATGGGAAGGACTATGAGAAGAAATTGACAGATGAAGACATGATCCTCAAACTAGGGAAACTGGCATTTCAAGAGCTTATGAAAGGCAATGTGATCTTCTATGAAGAAGATCTGAGAGAGTGTGGCATTGATGTGACAGAAGCATCTGTGTACTCTGGATTGTGCACTCAGATCTTCAAAGAGGAGTTTGGTCTGTGTCAGAGGAAAGTCTACTGCTTTGTTCACCTCAGCATTCAGGAACATCTAGCAGCTCTGTATGTCTTGTTTTCATTCAGTTTGAAAAATGTAGATGTTCTCAGTGAATACCAGGCCTTAAGATACAATGTTCCGTCTCCAGCATGCTTCACAATGTATGAGAGGGCTGTGGAAGAGGCTTTGCAAAGTAAAAATGGCCATCTTGACCTCTTCCTTCGCTTCCTTCTGGGTCTCTCATTAAAGTCCAATCAAACTCTTTTTAAGTGCCTACTGACACAAACAGGAGGAATGTCTCACAATACAGGGGAAATCATCCAGTACATCAAGAAGAAGATTAGAGAAAATCTTTCTCCAGAGAAATCCATCAATCTGTTTCACTGCCTGAATGAACTAGGTGATCATACTCTGGAAAATGAAATCCAAAACTATCTCAGCACTGGGACGATAAGAGATGCAGTTCTGTCTCCGTCACAGTGGTCAGCACTGGTTTTCGTGTTGCTTACTTCAGAGCAGCTGGAAGTGTTTGAATTAAAGGAATACATCAAGGATGAGTTCAACCAAAAAAACTTCACACAAGATCAAGTTCTCTGTAATCTACTACCTGTGGTTGAGGCATCCAGATCAGCTGAGTAAGTGACTGGTTCCTTCACATTATGAATATATAGAGCTTCTGAATCACATGGATCTGTGTGATTGACAGTGGGTAGTTGAAATTATGTTTCAAGTAGTGCCCTGGATGCAATATGACATGCTATACTTGTATTTAAATTTTGTATTATTATTACTTAAATAATAATGTATAATCTCATATATGCATATCAAATATACACAAAAAAAAAGGTTATATATGGCACCAAACATGGTTCTTGGCTCGTAATCATAGGGGAACCTTTTTAAGTACTATATAGAGCCAATTTTGGTGCTTCAGAGGTTCTTCACCGGTTCTTTGACTAAGGTGCTATATAGCACCGCTAACTAAGGTGCTATATAGCACCGCTACCATATACAGAACATGTTAAAGGGATAGTTCACCCAAAAATGAAAATTAGCCCATTATTTACTCACCCTCAAGTCATCCTAGGTGTATATGTCATTCTTCTTTCAGACTAATACAATTATTAGTTATATTACAAAAGTCCAGGCTAATCCAAGCATTAGAATTTGATTAATAGTTGCTCTGTTTTTGAAGTCCATAAAAAGTGCTATATAGCACCAAAAGTGGTTCCTCTATGATTACGACGAAGGACCATTTTTGGTGCCATATAGAACTTTTTTTTTTAGAGTGTACCTTGTCAACTATTCATATTTGTACGTAATGTGCCTAGTATGGCTGGCTGTACCTCTATTTGACTCCACATTTGTGTTTTATTACACAGATCTTTTGTTCTTACATGTCTTTGTCATTTTGATGATGTGTTAATGAAAACATTAAGTGAAGTTCCTAAACGTAATTTAGGAAGGTGCGAGCCCATCTAATCTTCCAATCAAAAGCCAACAGCCAGTATATAAACAGCTGCTTACCTCTCCTCAGTCTCAGCTGTTCCAGCATCCCACCACCTCCCCACACTCCACCTTTATTTTAGGGTGATTTTCATTTTAAACTTAACTAATACTTTAAATAAAATATCAGCGCTTTAATGACACGAGGAAATACAATGCCCTACATAATCATATTCTATATTTTGTCACTGTGGGGGTATATCAGAGCTCGAGTTGAAACTGCTTCATCAAGCCCCTCATCAGTGGACAGCAAGCCAAATGAGTTTAACCTAATATCTTAAGATTATATGGGCAAACAAACTCGTTAAATTGTATTTTCTGGTGTCATAAAAGCGTGGATATTTTATTTGAAGAATTAGTTACGTTTAAAATGAAAATTACCCTATTAATCACTCACCCTCAAGACATCCTAGGTGTGTGACTTTGTTCTTTCTGATGAACACAATCGGTAGCCTGACAAGGCAGACCCACATCAAGATGTTGAGTCTGGGAACACACCATTGGCAGGGCTCAATCTGAGGGGCGGGATAAACGGTTGTCTTTCAAATTACCTCTGCACGCAATAGGATAGCGCAACAAGCAACCAGAGCAACACAGAAGGTGAAGCGGAGCTAGTTGATAGATTCAACTTTCGCCAAATCCGGTCGTCAAAAGGGCAAACACATCTTCCTTTCTTATGACTTCAGTGCCGTTCTTTGTTCTTTTCTCAAAGACAAGCTTAACTCCAAGTCTTCCAGAGTCGCGGCCAAAGACCGCTGTTCGCCAGCTTCTTTGTCTACAAGTAGCAACTCTGCTGTCATTATGTTAAGCCCACCCACCGACTCTATACATGATGTGATTGGCCTGACCGGGTTTGGTTTTTTGAGCTCGCAAGCCAACTGAGAGTTGCTAGACTACCCTGGCTGCAAATTAGATTTGCTTCCGCTAGGGTGCGTCTAGATTTCTAGGCTACACAATCTGAATATATATTGGCCTTCTGAAGCGATGCATTTGTGTAAGAAACATATCCATATTTAACACATTACAAAGTAAAATATTCAACTGACGGAAAAAAAATCTGACGCGACGTAGCACAAGCGTTTTAAACTGTGAGAGGCATTACACATATTTTTTTCGTAAGTTGAATACGGAAGAAGGTCTGGCTTTTAAATATGGATATTATTCTTTCAAAACCCCATCAATTTGCTTCAGAAGGCCTTTATTAACTCCCCGGAGCCGTGTGGCGTACGTTTATGATGGATACACTTTTTTGAGCTTCAAACTCGTAAGCCCCGTTCACTGCCATCATAAAGCTTTGAAACATCATGGTATTTATTAATCTATTAAATCTGATGGTTCAAAGTATTTTTGTATAAACTGATGAGCACATAAAAATACATGAAAGAGATCTTATTTTATTTTCAGGCTTGGCTGTTGTAGTCTCTCAGAGAATTGCTGTGCTGATCTGGCTTCAGCTCTCGGCTCAGAATCCTCATGTTTGAGAGAACTGAACTTAAACTACAATCAGCTGAAGAGTTCAGGTGTGGAGTTACTTTCTGCTGGACTACGAAGTCCTCACTGCAAACTGGAAACACTGTGGTAAGACATTTTAATTTCCGTTATTTTTTAATCTTATGAGAACTTATTATAAACAATATTTCAACATTGACTTCAGATGTCCTCCATATATTATCTGAACTACAAACACACCATGTGCAGTTTAAAATGTTTGTCTGAAGTTTTATAATCATCCTTGAAGTTTTATTAGTATTTGTGTATAGTGTTTCATGCGATGTATTCCTGGAATTAAGCAAACAGAACTGTTCGTTATCTGTCCACAGGTTGTGGCGGTGTGGTGTCACAGATGAAGGTTGTGCTGCTCTGGCTTCAGCACTGAATTCAAACTCTTCACATCTGAGAGAGCTGGATCTGTCTGAAAATGACCTAGGCGATCAAAGCATGGTGCTTTTCTCTGATGTCCTAAAAAATCCTCAGTGTAAACTGAAGACACTGAAGTAAGTTCTTCAAGATGGTCTGATGTGTTAGTATTTAATTTTTTATTAAAAGTATTATTATATTAGCACAAGTTTTGATGTTTTACTAGGAAAATTAGCACATTAAAATTATTTATTTTCGTCTTTTTTCATGTACAACTTTCAAAATGTAAATAGAACACATTGCATAATTCTAAATCTATCCTATTGGTGTTTTTTCTCTCTCTCTCCTAAGATATTAGTGGTGGTGTAACATTGTACATGTTGTACTAGTTTCTTAATGAACTAATTGAATGTAAAGAATTTAAAGAATGTCCCATTGTTCTCTCTGCAGGCTGAGATGTTGTAACGTGTCAGATGAAGGTTGTGGTGCTCTGGCTTCAGCTCTGAAATCAAACCCCTCACACCTGAGAGAGCTGGATCTGTCTGAGAATGAACTGGGAGATGCAGGTGTAAAAATTCTCTCTGATGGACTCGGGAATCCTTTATGTAACCTGGAGATATTGTGGTAAGATCATTTTTAGGATAGGAAAAAGTATATAATAAAGTCAAGTTTAAATACTGTAGTAAGTGTGTGTTTTGAAATGAGAGGGTAATCACTGTCATTTTTCTGTCTGAAGGCTAAAGTGTTGTGATATAACAGATGAAGGTTGTGCTGCTCTGGCTTCAGCGCTGAATTCAAACTCTTCACATCTGAGAGAGCTGGATCTGTCTGAAAATGACCTAGGAGATCAAGGCATGGAGCTGTTTTCTGATGCACTAAAAAAGCCTCAGTGTAAACTGAAGACACTGAAGTTCTTTAAAGACCTACAAATAAAAAAAGACAATTAAATGGTCGGATGTGCTAGTATTAAAAAATATATATTATTAGTCAATCTATGAAGCTAGTCATAAATGTAGATTTTCTAAGAGTCACCATTGTCAGCTAACAAAGTATTATATTAGCACAAGTTTTGATGTTTTACCAGGAAAATTATCACATTAAAATGATTTATTTTCGTCTTTTGTTGCTTAACACTAGGAAACCAGTATTTTCAACATACATAAGAAACATACTTTTATCTGAAAAATATGTAATGTATTGTTTCCTTTTAAAGCTGCATTTGAAAAGTCCAGATAAGAACTGACGGATGGGCAGTGGATTTGTTGCTGCAGTAAAGCTGTACTAGTGTACGATACACAGTTTTAATTTCTCATTCATTCACGCCAATGTACATGATCTGTTAGTTTTGAGTTGAAATCTGCTTGTCTTTGAAATCTTTGATTGTCCTTTTATTTAAAAAGCTGCCCAACACCTTGTGAGGGCGATGGAACTATTTTTTTAATGTTTCAGATTATCTCCAGCAGATGGAGACATTATGCTCATTATGAATATGTAAACATTAAATTTCCGTCTCTCTGTTAAATTATCTTTACCATTTAGTTATGTATACTTCTTTTTTAGCCTAAATATATTTTGTTGTTTACAAATAATAGTTTTGAATGGGTGTTGTGTGGTTATTTTATATTGTAAATTTTGCAGATTGGTTTAAAGCTGATGTGCCCAATTGTGGTAATTTTATCAAAAAAAAAAAAAAAAAAGAAAAGGTCCTTTTTATTATTAATATTATTATTTAACTGTTTGTGCATAAACAAGACATGTTGAAGGTGGGGGGGGGGGATACTATTTTTTTCTGGCAATTTATATTTTGTGAATTAAAGTAAAGATTTACCATCATTTTAAGCTAGTAGGCCTAATATTAACATTGTTTTCCTCTCTCAAGGGCTGGTTTATCATCGCACTGTCTTCTATTTGTCAGGTATAATTGTGCACTGAACCAATATTTGTATGAGTATCTATAATCAGAAAGTAAAAAAAAAAAAAAAAAACTCACTTTGTGCTCAGGAATGAGTTCTAGAAAAGGTAGGATGTGATTATATTTTATAGTTTTATGCATTGGTTAATGTGTTTTGAAATCGTTTGAAATTCTTCGAGCTGAAAGCCGCATATACATTAGACTTGTACTACTTAGGCTACTTATGTAGATATATCGTTAATAGGCCTAGGCCTACTATAACACTGACTGACTAACTCGGCTGCATGTCATTAAGTATTACATAGGCGACTTTGCAATAATTTGTTAAAAATAAAAAGCCAATTCGTATTTTTTTTTTATGTCGTCGCATAAGAAAGTATGTAACAAGCAAACAAATGCTGGCCTGGAATTTACCTAATGAGTGGAGCGGAGCCACCGTTGTTTCCCTCTTCCGCTCAAAGCGATCCGTGACCACTTAAACCACTCCAGGATTTCAATGTTTCTACCTGAATCTGGTCTGTCCTGTTCGAACTTCTTCCAGTTTGTAACCTACATTTTGTATACTCTTGTTTGTGATCTCGGGTGTCAGGGTGGGTGGTGCTCTGTGAGCTCTGTCATTTATTTGATGTAACAGAAATGAAAGTTAGAAATTGCCTGAAAACATCTTGGGCGACTGATTTGCGGGGTTGTTGCTATCTGGGCTGGAGAATCTTTACAATAAAGATTGGAAGAGTCATTAAGATACATTAAATATTAGAGGACTGCTGTTGCTAAAGATAACTCTAAGAAAAACAGATGTGAGTATAAACAAACTTGTGAATCTCATAATGTTGTTAAATTCTTCTTGAACTGTTTTTTATTAGTATTATTAGCTTGATATGAAACTTATCATTTATCAGCTTGTTATCTGTAGAATTCTTTTGAATAGGGTGAATTCAGGCTGATTGGGAAACTTTTTACAATTCATCTCAAAGGATAAAAGTGTCCCAATCTCCCTGAATTCACCTTATACTTTGCATCTGTTATTTTCTCAAAAAAATAAGAGTTGGTTCAGCCAGACTATTTAACACTATAAGTAGGTATGAATTTAATATTGTTTATATACTGAAATGAGACAATGATTTGGTCATTTTTGGTTCTTTTTTTAATTTACTTTCAGATGTGAATTTGGAAAGCATTTGAAAGCAGTCTCATCAGTTATGAAAGAACTGGGTAAATACCATGAAGTACACAAGTAGTTTGGTTACATATTTGTCTTTGTACTGTGACAAAAACAACTGTTTGAGAGATAACTAGATTGGTTAAAGCAAAAAAACAATAGGAATGTTTACAGTATGTGACTACTGTCCGGTGATTTTAAATGCATTTATATCTTTCAGAGTCATTATAGCTGGAATGAGTTCTGAAAATGTTATGGCCGAATGCTCCTCTAATACTGAGGCCTACTAGTAAGTGTTTTTATTTTGTAAATAATAATAATAAAAAGAAAATAATTTTTCTGTAACCGATGCTTTATTTGCAACTAAATACACTATTAAACTAAGTATCATGGAGGCTGTGAAATGTGTTTCTTACTTTGTGATATTAAAAAGTGAAAGTCTTCAGTCCGGTAACTTTGTTATCACCATTTCTATTTCACTGAAGCACAATCCAGCAGGGGAGATCAGATTTAACAAGACCCGATTATTAGGAGTAATCATTCAATGGATCAACTCGAGGTTAAAAAGACTTTTCTTGAGCCCAGGTAAATGATCATGATTTAGTTTATATAATCAAATTAAAGCCTTCTTCCTTTACTTATTAGTTTTTAAATTATTATTACATTACCTATCTATCACAATTGCTAATTTATTTTATGATCTCTCACAATTGCACCTACTTAATTGTGCCGTACTTGAATGTGAATGACAGAAGCTCCACTGAATTAATGTTGTGACGTCTCTGTTTCTCTGAAGCTCAGTGCCGATGGGAAGATCCTCTCCATGTCCCAGCCATGAGTCCATGAAGAGTGAGCAGTCAATGAACAAGCCAATGGATTTAAAAGAATCCAGGTAAAAGATTAGCAAGATGAAACCCTCCTTTAACATTTCGGTCTTTATTTCTACCATGAGAGCAAAAAAGCAAAAATGATAATGTTATGCACAGACATGTTCTCAGCTTTAGCTTGCTAGTTATTGAACATAGTCCCTTTTAAAGGTTTAGTTCACCCAAAAATGTAAATGATGTCATTATTAACTGACCCTCATGATATGAAAATATGTTGATATGAATGATATGTGAAACGGAAGCTCGTTTGCGCTCCAGCAAGAACCAATGAGGTTCATTCTCGTGTTATGCAGCACGTTTGAGCTTCAGCAAGAACCAATGAGGTTCATTATCGTCTTACGCTTCGGATTTGAGCTTTAGCAAGAACCAATGAGGTTCATTTTTGTGTTACGCAGCTCGTTTGAGCTTCAGCAAGAACCAATGAGGTTCATTATCGTGTTACGCTTCGCGTTTGAGTTTCAGCAAGAACCAATGAGGTTCATTCTTGTGTTACGCTTCACATTTGAGCTTTAGCAAGAACCAATGAGGTTCATTTTTGTGTTACGCAGCTCGTTTGAGCTTCAGCAAGAACCAATGAGGTTCATTCTCGTGTTACGCAGCACGTTTGCGCTTTAGCAAGAACCAATGAGGTTCATTCTTGTGTTACGCTTCACATTTGAGCTTTAGCAAGAACCAATGAGGTTCATTCTTGTGTTACGTAGCACGTTTGCGCTTCAGCAAGAACCAATGAGGTTCATTATCGTGTTACGCTTCGCGTTTGAGCTTCAGCAAGAACCAATGAGGTTCATTCTCGTGTTACGCAGCTCGTTTGAGCTTCAGCAAGAACCAATGAGGTTCATTCTCGTGTTACGCTTCGCGTTTGAGCTTTAGCAAGAACCAATGAGGTTCATTTTTGTGTTACGCAGCTCGTTTGCGCTTCAGCAAGAACCAATGAGGTTCATTCTCGTGTTACGCAGCTCGTTTGAGCTTCAGCAAGAACCAATGAGGTTCATTCTCGTGTTACGCTTCGCGTTTGAGCTTCAGCAAGAACCAATGTGGTTCATTCTCATGTTACGCAGCTCGTTTGAGCTTCAGCAAGAACCAATGAGGTTCATTCTCGTGTTACGCAGCACTGTAAACTTTCCTGATACTTGTTAAAGGGTTAGTTCACCCAAAAATGAAAATTCTGTCATTAATTACTCACCCTCATGTCGTTCGACACCCGTAAGACCTCCGTTCATATTCGGAACACAAATGAAGATATTTTTGTTGAAAGCTGATGGCTGAGAAAGGCTTCAGATAGGCCTCCATTGGCATTCAGTACATTAACACTCCCAAGACCCATAAAAGGCACTTAAAACGTCGTTACAAAGTCCATCTCAACACAGTGGCTCTACAATAATTTTACGATGCGATGACAATAGTTTTTGTGCGCAAAAAATCAAAATAACACCTTTATCCAACTTGTTATTGTCTTCTGTGTATGCCTCCACGACGCATGCGCGAGAATATGACGTAGCGCCTGCGTTCGGGAATCCATGAAATGCACACTTAAGCCCCATTTTGAGAACTACGCTGAGACTTAAAGCACGATCAATGTAGAATCCAACAGCTTAGACACGCGCGTCTTCCTCTGCTTGTAAACAAATCCCTTCTGGGTCATGTGTCCGAGCGCCGGATCTGCGTCATATTCTCGCGCATGCGTCGTGGAGGCACACACGGAAGACAATAACAAGTTGGATAAAGGTGTTATTTTGATTTTTTTTTTGCGCACAAAAACTATTGTCGTCGCTTCGTAAGATTATTGTAGAGCCACTGTGGTGAGATGGACTTTGTAACGATGTTTTAAGTGCCTTTTATGCGTCTTGGGAGTTTTAATGTACTGAATGCCAATGGAGGCCTATCTGAAGCCTTTCTCAGCCATCAGCTTTCAACAAAAATATCTTCATTCGTGTTCCGAATATGAACGGAGGTCTTACGGGTGTCGAACGACATGAGGGTGAGTAATTAATGACAGAATTTTCATTTTTGGGTGAACTAACCCTTTAAGACACATAGGTGATCTTAGTATTATCTGAAAAGGATGTGAGTAATGTATAATATGATTTGTTACTGATGTTCAGTATATAGAGTCAAGATAGTCTGAGGTGCAAGATCATCACATGAGGTGACCTATAGTCCGTGGAATTAACAGATCGCTTGGCTCTGAGTGGGGTAGATATGGAAATTAAATCGATTGTTTTGAAGCATATGAAAGACACCAGTAGTTTGAATTAGGAATGCACACAGGACTTATATAGCTCCACGTTTGGTTGCATTCTTAGCAGCATCAGTCCAAATTAAAGTGTTCTAATGCATGAACAAAATAAGTCACATTACAATAATTATGTTTGAAAATGCCGTACTTGAATGTGAATGACAGAAGCTCCACTGAATTAATGTTGTAACGTCTCTGTTTCTCTTAAGCTCAGTGCAGATGGGAAGATCCTCTCCATGTCCCAGCCATGAGTCCATGAGGAGTGAGCAGTCAATGAACAAACCAATGGATTTAAAAGAATCCAGGTAAAAAATTAGCAAGATGAAACCCTCCTTTATGTAACGTTTCGGTCTTTATTTCTACCATGAGAGCAAAAAAGCAAAAATGATAATGTTATGCACAGACATGTTCTCAGCTTTAGCTTGCTAGTTATTGAACATAGTCCCTTTTAAAGGTTTAGTTCACCCAAAAATGTAAATGATGTCATTATTAACTGACCCTCATGATATGTTGATATGAATGATATGTTAAACGGAAGCTCATTTGTGCTTCAGCAAAAACCAATGAGGTTCATTCTCGTGTTACGCAGCTCGTTTGAGCTTCAGCAAGAACCAATGAGGTTCATTCTCGTGTTACGCAGCACGTTTGCGCTTTAGCAAGAACCAATGAGGTTCATTCTTGTGTTACGCTTCACATTTGAGCTTTAGCAAGAACCAATGAGGTTCATTCTTGTGTTACGTAGCACGTTTGCGCTTCAGCAAGAACCAATGAGGTTCATTATCGTGTTACGCTTCGCGTTTGAGCTTCAGCAAGAACCAATGAGGTTCATTCTCGTGTTACGCAGCTCGTTTGAGCTTCAGCAAGAACCAATGAGGTTCATTCTCGTGTTACGCTTCGCGTTTGAGCTTTAGCAAGAACCAATGAGGTTCATTTTTGTGTTACGCAGCTCGTTTGCGCTTCAGCAAGAACCAATGAGGTTCATTCTCGTGTTACGCAGCTCGTTTGAGCTTCAGCAAGAACCAATGAGGTTCATTCTCGTGTTACGCTTCGCGTTTGAGCTTCAGCAAGAACCAATGTGGTTCATTCTCATGTTACGCAGCTCGTTTGAGCTTCAGCAAGAACCAATGAGGTTCATTCTCGTGTTACGCAGCACTGTAAACTTTCCTGATACTTGTTAAAGGGTTAGTTCACCCAAAAATGAAAATTCTGTCATTAATTACTCACCCTCATGTCGTTCGACACCCGTAAGACCTCCGTTCATATTCGGAACACAAATGAAGATATTTTTGTTGAAAGCTGATGGCTGAGAAAGGCTTCAGATAGGCCTCCATTGGCATTCAGTACATTAACACTCCCAAGACCCATAAAAGGCACTTAAAACGTCGTTACAAAGTCCATCTCAACACAGTGGCTCTACAATAATTTTACGATGCGATGACAATAGTTTTTGTGCGCAAAAAATCAAAATAACACCTTTATCCAACTTGTTATTGTCTTCTGTGTATGCCTCCACGACGCATGCGCGAGAATATGACGTAGCGCCTGCGTTCGGGAATCCATGAAATGCACACTTAAGCCCCATTTTGAGAACTACGCTGAGACTTAAAGCACGATCAATGTAGAATCCAACAGCTTAGACACGCGCGTCTTCCTCTGCTTGTAAACAAATCCCTTCTGGGTCATGTGTCCGAGCGCCGGATCTGCGTCATATTCTCGCGCATGCGTCGTGGAGGCACACACGGAAGACAATAACAAGTTGGATAAAGGTGTTATTTTGATTTTTTTTTTGCGCACAAAAACTATTGTCGTCGCTTCGTAAGATTATTGTAGAGCCACTGTGGTGAGATGGACTTTGTAACGATGTTTTAAGTGCCTTTTATGCGTCTTGGGAGTTTTAATGTACTGAATGCCAATGGAGGCCTATCTGAAGCCTTTCTCAGCCATCAGCTTTCAACAAAAATATCTTCATTCGTGTTCCGAATATGAACGGAGGTCTTACGGGTGTCGAACGACATGAGGGTGAGTAATTAATGACAGAATTTTCATTTTTGGGTGAACTAACCCTTTAAGACACATAGGTGATCTTAGTATTATCTGAAAAGGATGTGAGTAATGTATAATATGATTTGTTACTGATGTTCAGTATATAGAGTCAAGATAGTCTGAGGTGCAAGATCATCACATGAGGTGACCTATAGTCCGTGGAATTAACAGATCGCTTGGCTCTGAGTGGGGTAGATATGGAAATTAAATCGATTGTTTTGAAGCATATGAAAGACACCAGTAGTTTGAATTAGGAATGCACACAGGACTTATATAGCTCCACGTTTGGTTGCATTCTTAGCAGCATCAGTCCAAATTAAAGTGTTCTAATGCATGAACAAAATAAGTCACATTACAATAATTATGTTTGAAAATGCCGTACTTGAATGTGAATGACAGAAGCTCCACTGAATTAATGTTGTAACGTCTCTGTTTCTCTTAAGCTCAGTGCAGATGGGAAGATCCTCTCCATGTCCCAGCCATGAGTCCATGAGGAGTGAGCAGTCAATGAACAAACCAATGGATTTAAAAGAATCCAGGTAAAAAATTAGCAAGATGAAACCCTCCTTTATGTAACGTTTCGGTCTTTATTTCTACCATGAGAGCAAAAAAGCAAAAATGATAATGTTATGCACAGACATGTTCTCAGCTTTAGCTTGCTAGTTATTGAACATAGTCCCTTTTAAAGGTTTAGTTCACCCAAAAATGTAAATGATGTCATTATTAACTGACCCTCATGATATGTTGATATGAATGATATGTTAAACGGAAGCTCATTTGTGCTTCAGCAAAAACCAATGAGGTTCATTCTCGTGTTACGCAGCTCGTTTGAGCTTCAGCAAGAACCAATGAGGTTCATTCTCGTCTTACGCTTCGGATTTGAGCTTCAGCAAGAACCAATGAGATTCAGTCTCGTGTTGCGCTTCGCGTTTGAGCTTCAGCAAGAACCAATGAGGTTCATTCTCGTGTTACGAAGCACGTTTGAGCTTCAGCAAGAACCAATGAGGTTCATTCTCGTGTTACGCAGCTCATTTGAGCTTCAGCAAGAACCAATGAGGTTAATTCTCACGTTATGCAGCTCGTTTGAGCTTCGGCAAGAACCAATGAGGTTCATTCTCGTTTTACGCAGCTCATTTGAGCTTCAGCAAGAACCAATGAGGTTAATTCTCGCGTTATGCAGCTCGTTTGAGTTTCAGCAAGAACCAATGAGGTTCATTCTCGTGTTACGCTTCGCGTTTGAGCTTCGGCAAGAACCAATGAGGTTAATTCTCGTGTTACGCTTCGCGTTTGAGCTTCAGCAAGAACCAATGAGGTTCATTCTTGTGTTACGCTTCGCGTTTGAGCTTTAGCAAGAACCAATGAGGTTCATTTTTGTGTTACGAAGCACGTTTGAGCTTCAGCAAGAACCAATGAGGTTCATTCTTGTGTTACACTTCGTGTTTGAGCTTCAGCAAGAACCAATGAGGTTCATTCTCATGTTACGCAGCTCGTTTGCGCTTCAGCAAGAACCAATGAGGTTCATTCTTGTGTTACACTTCGTGTTTGAGCTTCAGCAAGAACCAATGAGGTTCATTCTCATGTTACGCAGCTCGTTTGCGCTTCAGCAAGAACCAATGAGGTTCATTCTTGTGTTACGCTTCGCGTTTGAGCTTTAGCAAGAACCAATGAGGTTCATTTTTGTGTTACGCAGCTCGTTTGAGCTTCAGCAAGAACCAATGAGGTTCATTCTCATGTTACGCAGCTCGTTTGCGCTTCAGCAAGAACCAATGAGGTTCATTCTCATGTTACGCAGCTCGTTTGCGCTTCAGCAAGAACCAATGAGGTTCATTCTCGTGTTACGCTTCGCGTTTGAGCTTCAGCAAGAACCAATGTGGTTCATTCTCATGTTACACAGCTCGTTTGAGCTTCAGCAAGATTCAATGAGGTTCATTCTCGTGTTACGCAGCACTGTAAACTTTCCTGATACTTGT
Source organism: Gobio gobio (assembly GCF_949357685.1). NCBI lineage: Eukaryota > Metazoa > Chordata > Actinopteri > Cypriniformes > Gobionidae > Gobio > Gobio gobio. The sequence continues at coordinate 22,824,038 of NC_137114.1, forward strand.
TAAAGGGTTAGTTCACCCAAAAATGAAAATTCTGTCATTAATTACTCACCCTCATGTCGTTCGACACCCGTAAGACCTCCGTTCATATTCGGAACACAAATGAAGATATTTTTGTTGAAAGCTGATGGCTGAGAAAGGCTTCAGATAGGCCTCCATTGGCATTCAGTACATTAACACTCCCAAGACCCATAAAAGGCACTTAAAACGTTGTTACAAAGTCCATCTCAACACAGTGGCTCTACAATAATTTTACGATGCGACGACAATAGTTTTTGTGCGCAAAAAATCAAAATAACACCTTTATCCAACTTGTTATTGTCTTCTGTGTGTGCCTCCACGACGCATGCGCGAGAATATGACGTAGCGCCTGCGTTCGGGAATCCATGAAATGCACACTTAAGCCCCATTTTGAGAACTACGCTGAGACTTAAAGCACGATCAATGTAGAATCCAACAGCTTAGACACGCGCGTCTTCCTCTTCTTGTAAACAAATCCCTTCTGGGTCATGTGTCCGAGCGCCGGATCTGCATCATATTCTTGCGCATGCGTCGTGGAGGCACACACGGAAGACAATAACAAGTTGGATAAAGGTGTTATTTACATTTTTTTTTGCGCACAAAAACTATTGTCGTCGCTTCGTAAAATTATTGTAGAGCCACTGTGGTGAGATGGACTTTGTAACGATGTTTTAAGTGCCTTTTATGCGTCTTGGGAGTTTTAATGTACTGAATGCCAATGGAGGCCTATCTGAAGCCTTTCTCAGCCATCAGCTTTCAACAAAAATATCTTAATTCGTGTTCCGAATATGAACGGAGGTCTTACGGGTGTCGAACGACATGAGGGTGAGTAATTAATGACAGAATTTTCATTTTTGGGTGAACTAACCCTTTAAGACACATAGGTGATCTTAGTATTATCTGAAAAGGATGTGAGTAATGTATAATATGATTTGTTACTGATGTTCAGTATATAGAGTCAAGATAGTCTGAGGTGCAAGATCATCACATGAGGTGACCTATAGTCCGTGGAATTAACAGATCGCTTGGCTCTGAGTGGGGTAGATATGGAAATGAAATCGATTGTTTTGAAGCATATGAAAGACACCAGTAGTTTGAATTAGGAATGCACACAGGACTTATATAGCTCCACGTTTGGTTGCATTCTTAGCAGCATCAGTCCAAATTAAAGTGTTCTAATGCATGAACAAAATAAGTCACAATACAATAATTATGTTTGAAAATGCCGTACTTGAATGTGAATGACAGAAGCTCCACTGAATTAATGTTGTAACGTCTCTGTTTCTCTTAAGCTCAGTGCAGATGGGAAGATCCTCTCCATGTCCCAGCCATGAGTCCATGAGGAGTGAGCAGTCAATGAACAAACCAATGGATTTAAAAGAATCCAGGTAAAAGATTAGCAAGATGAAACCCTCCTTTATATAACGTTTCGGTCTTTATTTCTACCATGAGAGCAAAAAAGCAAAAATGATAATGTTATGCACAGACATGTTCTCAGCTATAGCTGGCTAGTTATTGAACATAGTCCCTTTTAAAGGTTTAGTTCACCCAAAAATGTAAATTATGTCATTATTAACTGACCCTCATGATATGATGATATGTTGATATGAATGATATGTTAAACGGAAGCTCATTTGTGCTTCAGCAAAAACCAATGAGGTTCATTCTCGTGTTACGCAGCTCGTTTGAGCTTCAGCAAGAACCAATGAGGTTCATTCTCGTCTTACGCTTCGGATTTGAGCTTCAGCAAGAACCAATGAGATTCAGTCTCGTGTTGCGCTTCGCGTTTGAGCTTCAGCAAGAACCAATGAGGTTCATTCTCGTGTTACGAAGCACGTTTGAGCTTCAGCAAGAACCAATGAGGTTCATTCTCGTGTTACGCAGCTCATTTGAGCTTCAGCAAGAACCAATGAGGTTAATTCTCGCTTTATGCAGCTCGTTTGAGCTTCGGCAAGAACCAATGAGGTTCATTCTCGTGTTACGCAGCTCATTTGAGCTTCAGCAAGAACCAATGAGGTTAATTCTCGCGTTATGCAGCTTGTTTGAGTTTCAGCAAGAACCAATGAGGTTCATTCTCATGTTACGCTTCGCGTTTGAGCTTCGGCAAGAACCAATGAGGTTAATTCTCGTGTTACGCTTCGCGTTTGAGCTTCAGCAAGAACCAATGAGGTTCATTCTCGTGTTACACTTCGTGTTTGAGCTTCAGCAAGAAACGATGAGGTTCATTCTCGTGTTACGCAGCTCGTTTGAGCTTCAGCAAGAACCGATGAGGTTCATTCTCATGTTACTCTTCGCGTTTGAGCTTCAGCAAGAACCAATGAGGTTAATTCACGTGTTATGCAGCACGTTTACGCTTCAGCAAGAACCAATGAGGTTCATTCTCGTGTTACGCAGCATTGTAAACTTACCTGATACTTGTTAAGACACATAGGTGATCTTAGTATTGTCTGAAAAGGATGTGAGTAATGTATAATATGATTTGTTACTGATGTTCAGTATATAGAGTCAAGATAGTCTGAGGTGCAAGATCATCACATGAGGTGACCTATAGTCCGTGGAATTAACAGATCGCTTGGCTCTGAGTGGGGTAGATATGGAAATGAAATCGATTGTTTTGAAGCATATGAAAGACACCAGTAGTTTGAATTAGGAATGCACACAGGACTTATATAGCTCCACGTTTGGTTGCATTCTTAGCAGCATCAGTCCAAATTAAAGTGTTCTAATGCATGAACAAAATAAGTCACATTACAATAATTATGTTCAAAAATGCTGTACTTGAATGTGAATGACAGAAGCTCCACTGAATTAATGTTGTAACGTCTCTGTTTCTCTTAAGCTCAGTGCAGATGGGAAGATCCTCTCCATGTCCCAGCCATGAGTCCATGAGGAGTGAGCAGTCAATGAACAAACCAATGGATTTAAAAGAATTCAGGTAAAAGATTAGCAAGATGAAACCCTCTTTTATGTAACGTTTCGGTCTTTATTTCTACCTTGAGAGCAAAAAAGCAAAAATGATAATGTTATGCACAGACATGTTCTCAGCTTTAGCTTGCTAGTTATTGAACATAGTCCCTTTTAAAGGTTTAGTTCACACAAAAATGTAAATTATGTCATTATTAACTGACCTTCATGATATGATGAGATGTTGATATGAATGATATGTTAAACGGAAGCTCGTTTGCGCTTCAGCAAGAACCAATGAGGTTCATTCTCGTGTTACGCAGCACGTTTGAGCTTCAGCAAGAACCAATGAGGTTCATTCTTGTGTTACGCAGCTCGTTTGAGCTTCAGCAAGAACCAATGAGGTTCATTCTCGTGTTACGAAGCACGTTTGCGCTTCAGCAAGAACCAATGAGGTTAATTCTTGTGTTACGCTTTGCATTTGAGCTTCAGCAAGAACCAATGAGGTTCATTCTCGTGTTACGCAGCTCATTTGAGCTTCAGCAAGAACCAATGAGGTTCATTCTCATGTTACGCAGCTCATTTGAGCTTCAGCAAGAACCAATGAGGTTCATTCTCGTGTTACGCTTCGCGTTTGAGCTTCAGCAAGAACCAATGAGGTTCATTCTTGTGTTACGAAGCACGTTTGAGCTTCAGCAAGAACCAATGAGGTTCATTCTTGTGTTACGCAGCTCGTTTGAGCTTCAGCAAGAACCAATGAGGTTAATTCTTGCGTTACGCTTCGCGTTTGAGCTTCAGCAAGAACCAATGAGGTTCATTCTCGTGTTATGCAGCACGTTTGCACTTCAGCAAGGACCAATGAGGTTCATTCTCGTGTTACGCAGCACGTTTGAGCTTCAGCAAGAACCAATGAGGTTCATTCTCGTGTTACTCTTCGCGTTTGAGCTTCAGCAAGAACCAATGAGGTTCATTCTCGTGTTATGCAGCAAGTTTGCGCTTCAGCAAGAACCAATGAGGTTCATTCTCGTGTTACGCAGCACGTTTGAGCTTCAGCAAGAACCAATGAGGTTCATTCTCGTGTTACGCAGCATTGTAAACTTACCTGATACTTTTTAAGACATATAGGTGATCTTCGTATTATCTGAAAAGGATGTGAGTAATGTATAATATGATTTGTTACTGATGTTCAGTATATAGAGTCAAGATAGTCTGAGGTGCAAGATCATCACATGAGGTGACCTATAGTCCGTGGAATTAACAGATCGCTTGGCTCTGAGTGGGGTAGATATGGAAATGAAATCGATTGTTTTAAAGCATATGAAAGACACCAGTAGTTTGAATTAGGAATGCACACAGTACTTATATAGCTCCACGTTTGGTTGCATTCTTAGCAGCATCAGTCCAAATTAAAGTGTTCTAATGCATGAACAAAATAAGTCACATTACAATGTTCGAAAATGCTGTACTTGAATGTGAATGACAGAAGCTCCACTGAATTAATGGTGTAACGTCTCTGTTTTTCTTAAGCTCAGTGCAGATGGGAAGATCCTCTCCATGTCCCAGCCATGAGTCCATGAGGAGTGAGCAGTCAATGAACAAACCAATGGATTTAAAAGAATCCAGGTAAAAGATTAGCAAGATGAAACCCTCCTTTATGTAACGTTTCGGTCTTTATTTCTACCATGAGAGCAAAAAAGCAAAAATGATAATGTTATGCACAGACATGTTCTCAGCTTTAGCTTGCTAGTTATTGAACGTAGTCCCTTTTAAAGGTTTAGTTCACTCAAAAATGTAAATGATGTCATTATTAACTGACCCTCATGATATGATGAGATGTTGATATGAATGATATGTTAAACGGAAGCTCGTTTGCGCTTCAGCAAGAACCAACGAGGTTAATTCTCGTGTTACGCTTCGCATTTGAGCTTCAGCGAGAACCAATAAGGTTAATTTTCGTGTTACGCTTCGCATTTGAGTTTCAGCAAGAACCAATGAGGTTCATTCTCGTGTTACGCTTCGCATTTGAGTTTCAGCAAGAACCAATGAGGTTCATTCTCGTGTTACGCTTCGCGTTCGAGCTTCAGCAAGAACCAACGAGGTTCATTCTTGTATTACGCAGCTTGTTTGAGCTTCAGCAAGAACCAATGAAGTTAATTCTCGTGATACGCAGCTCGTTTGACCTTCAGCAAGAACCAATGAGGTTCATTCTCGTGTTACGCTTTGCGTTTGAGCTTCAGCAAGAACCAATGAGGTACATTCTCGTGTCACGCAGCACTGTAAACTTACCTGATACTTGTTAAGACACGTAGGTGATCTTAGTATTATCTGAAAAGGATGTGAGTAATGTATAATATGATTTGTTACTGAGGTTCAGTATATAGAGTCAAGATAGTCTGAGGTGCAAGATCATCACATGAGAAGACCTATAGTCCGTGGAATTGACAGATCGCTTGGCTCTGAGGGGGGTAGATATGGAAATTAAATCGATTGATTTTGAAGCATATGAAAGACACCACCACCAGTAGTTTGAATTAGGAATGCACACAGTACTTATATAGCTCGACGTTTGGTTGCATTCTTAGCAGCATCAGTCCAAATGAAAGTGTTCTAATGCATGAACAAAATAAGTCACATTACAATAATTATGTTAGAAAATTGTATTAAAAAAAATATTTCCCTGGATCTGACAGGGTGGGCAAACTGTCAATAGTGGTGCAGTCTGACATTAATGGCAGCTGAGATCCCACAGTGTGACATGAGGATCATGTACGTGAAAAGCACTAATTGCATTATTATAAAAATCGCACCGTTTGTGCTAGAATACATATTTCTGTTTTATTCATAATCGTAGTCGGGGGGCGCCCTCACCCAGAAAGTCCAAGTGAGACATAACACTATATTCTAAAATCCCTAAAATAGACAAAGGTATCCAAACATCACAGTAGCTGAATAAAACGCAAATAGACATATTAACTGAAGTAACATGAAGATGAAAGCACACAATTACTACTTATAAGGTCTGTTTGAGCTCAGCCAGATGTAAAAGGCATTTTTATGAGAATAAAGATATTTGTAATGCAATATGCAACGACAGCCTTTTTAAGCACACAGAACGCTACATATTATTCCTTCCTCATATGATAGGAAGCCACATCAGATCAAAAAAGCCTATACTTCTATCAAATCAGGCTTCTGCATGGTTCAGTGGAAATGTATGTAATAGCCTCAGCATAAAGTGCATTCAAGAGACAGAACAGGTGCACAAATTTTTAAAGGGGTCATGAACTGACTTTAAAAAAATAATTATACTGTTGTCTGAGGTCAACTTATGACATTCGCGTGGTTTTTACATTAAAAAAAAATAATACCGAATAAGCAATAGGCCATTTTCTTCCCTGGTTTTGAGCCTAGCTCTTGAAACGCTCTGTTTGTATGGGCGTGCCGCATTGAAGACTTGGAAGTAAACGCCCGCTGCTATGATTGGATTACAGTTTTGCGTATTATAATGAGCTTCTGCTCCCCTGTCAGTACATGTGGGGAATTGTTTTGAAAACGTGTGGAAAAACCCCATGAGGTCCCAAAGGGCTCACAAAATGTCTTTATCAAACAAACACAATCATTTATCTCTCATCCACCCGCGTTTGATTGGAATGTTATTTTTTATTACTTCGCCCTGGCCCATACATGTTCAAGTCTGATCACGAATCGCAGGACAATTAACCAAATCAAATACAAAGCCTGTGACATTGTGGTAAGTTATGTTTAGTTAGACACGTACATAATCAGCAGATATCAAACGCAACGCAACAATACAATACTATCACATATATTAAAAAAAAAAACATTTTTTACTCACATATTTTGTGTTGCATCATTCCTGTCAGATTCAGAAGCCACAGCATCGTTTCTTAATCTCATTCTGTCTGCAAATCCAGTCTCTAGTTTACAAACGAATCTGTGGTGAAATGAAGCGAACAAATGCAATGTCTTCCCCACATGAGCTGGATCTTCATTAAAAGTATTGCATTTTGGAATCCAAGGGAAACTTAATTCATGTTTGAAACATGCCATAAGCTTTATTGCTTGGAAGTTCGATCCGGTTTAGCTCCACGTAGGCCTGTTATTTATCTAACATTCCAGGTGCGAGTCAATGGGCGGGGCTACAGAATCAGGCGTTCTTCTTCTTCGGTTAAGGCGGCATTTCACTGCACACTGACGTCACAGGGAAGCACATTCACAGATCGATCATTTGATGAGCAATAAAAGCTTTTCTCTGACAAACAAGGACGTTTTCAGCTCTGAAACGTCTCGGTTACGTATGTAACCCTAGTTCCCTGTAGGGTTACATACGTAACCGAGACGTTCCCTTTCGAAAGGGAACTCGCGCTGCGTCAGCTGACACTACGGGGAACGATATAACCACGCCGCCATGCCGAAGGGAGTGCATGCCCACTGGCAGTGACAACTGTCAGGACAAGCAAATTCAACTGAAATGCCTGAACCACTCCCCCTCTGGTCACATTAGGCTGTCAGTGACAGCGCTCCCTACGGTCAAAGCCCAAGCTATAAACCTGAGAAGGAACCTTCGCATACCATATGAAGTCCTACCCTGGTCGCTCAAAGGCCTGGAACCAGCCCATTCGACAGAAGGGGTTCCTTTAAGAGAACGTGGCTAGGGGACCCGAGGGAACCCGCGCCAGTCACTATTCGGGAAGAATTCCACCGAATGCCACCAGGGAAGCCTGACCTAGCGACCTCTATGTGGGACACATAGGTTCGGTCAACCCTGTCTGTCAAGTACAGAACCTCTGGTACTCGCCTCCGAAGAGACATCTCGCTAGGGTACTGCAAAACATGGCAGTGTCCTCCACCAGCCGGATCTCGGTGACGGGTTATCCTGGAGAGCAGCGCTCAGCGAAGTGCTTTCTAACCCTTGCTAGCGAGGGGAGTTTAGCCGCCCGATCCTAGGATCTACCAAGCACTTATTTTAAAACGTGCTCAGGAGGCCGAGCAGGCCTACTGGCTGATCCTAACTGGGAGGCCTCGAGGGGCCTACAACTGACTAGCTGTCAGCGTAAAGCCAGTTATGTGTTCCCTCCTAGGGAACTCGTTCACCAGGGAGGCCAGAAGGGGCCTCCACCTGGTATCCTGTGCTGACTGCTCGAGCGTCCGAAACACAGCGGAGCTTACCCTCAAGGAGGCCAAACAATGCCTACTACCTGATAGCAGTCGACCTGGCCCTCGAGGTAGCTGGAAGATGGGACTCGCTCTGACAGGGAGGCCTAGTGAGGCCTACCACCTGATAGCCATTGGGACTCGTTCCTTCAGGGAGGCTTGGGGAAGCCTGCCACCTGACAGCAGACCATGCTAGCTGTCCGAGCGTCCCGACTCCGGGGCTCGCCTCCAGGGAGGCCTGGCAAGGCCTACCACCTGGTAGTAAGACCTATTAACGGTCCATGCTAGTTTGTCACAGTGACTGGAACTGGAACCCCCTCAGGGAGGCCTAGTGGGGGCCTACAACCTGATAGCACGTTAGCCGGCTAACCGAGCGTCCAAGCTCGGGGCTCACCCTCAGGGAGGCCTGGCGAGGCCTACCACCTATTCTAGCCATTCGTGCGAACCGTCAGAGATGACTGAGGTACCGGTACTACCTGACAGCAATCCACTGCTAGGTGTCCAGTGACTGAAGACCAGGAACGTGCCCTCAGGGGAGGCCAGGTTGAAGCCTGCTACCCAATGGCGAATCCCACAGGGAAGCCCGTACAGCTTGTTAGCAACCCATGCTACCACCGTTACCGAAACTGAGGACCGGGGAACGATCTCAGGGAGGCTGATAGCAGAACGTGCTATCCTCCAGGGAGGCCTAGTGAGGCCTACCACCTGCTAGCACTCAACGCTCACCGTCACAGAGAGTGGGAACTGGGAGCTCGCCCTTAGGGAGGCCCAGTGAGGCCTACCGCCTGCTAGTCCTTGGGCGTTCCTCCAGGGAGGCTTAATTAGGCCTGCCACCTGACGATATGTTGATCAGGAACATGCCCTCAAGGGAGGCCAGGTGAGGCCTACTCCCTACTAGCAACTCGTGCTAGCCATCCAGTGACTGGTGCCCGGGACCTCCCTCAGGGGAGGTCAAGTGAGCCTGCTTACCCCACAGCAGGCCCTTAGGGAGGCCTGGTAGCGCCTACCACCTACTAGCAGCTCGTGCTGGCCGTCGAGGGACTAATGCCCAGGAATACCCCCTCGGGGGAGACCGGGCAAGGCCTGCTGCTCACAGCAGGCTCTTCAGGGAGGCCTGGCGGGGCCTACTACCTGAGCCAGGTGACCCAAAAACGGGAGCCTACCCCTCAGGGAGACCTAGCAGGGCCTACCTCCAAATAGGAGGTTTGCAGATTCTATGAACCCTGCCGCGGTTAAAGGAAGGCTGGCTGCTGCACCCGGGCTGACGGTAGCTGTCTGCTGCTGACGAAGAACTGGACATCCAGTTATCACCTGGGGACTCATACCCAAGGAGGCCAAAGAGGGCCTACTAGTTGACGAGGTTTCTGCTGAAGTCGACATCGACTGAAAAAATCCTCCCAGGCCCACACGGGCCGCGACGTCGAGACTCTCTTGCAAGGAGGCCTGATGATGCCTACCACCTGTCCTGGAGTCTGCTGCCCAGACTGCCCAAGCTGGCTACTCACAACCAGCTGGCCTTCATACGCCCGCACCTGGGGCTGGCTCCATCCCAGAAGCTAGAGGGCCTCTGTGATGGTGCAGTCTCACGGGCAGTTGCCTACAGACATGAACCTAAACACATTGCCAATAGCAGTGCACTGGGGGCGGCCGCCATACTTTTTCATACAGCGGCCTGCCGATCATGCAAGGGCGTCAGCCATTGGCAATGCTCGGGCCTCAGGGAAGCATCCGACCAAAACTGCCATGCAGAAGGTTGCGATGTTCAGCTCAACCCGAGCCCTAAAGAAGGTGGAGCAGAAGACATAGAGCAAAGGGTGAAAAACATCATACAGATATGCAGCCACACAAGCTCTGAAAGGCGGGTTACAGCAAATAAAGTCTAATCGCACACAAGCGAAAGACGCTTGACCCCGCCCCACGACCACTGGCAAAGTCACTATCTCTGCTGCAACACCTAGACTGCATTACTAAATAACCCCAGAACGCAGAGAAGGGGGCGGGCCTTGGCCGGACGACTCTGTAATAAAAGGAGGCTGAATAAAGGATGCAGAAAACAAAGCACTGTTCTTATACTTAAAAGACAGGCCCGGGGCGACAATACCTGCCTTTAAAGGAAACCTTTATAAGGAATATATATATAGGAATGGAAAACTCCCAGGAGTTGGGAGGTCATGGGCGGAGAGAAACCGATCGTCCAATCTGTTTGGACGCCCAGCCTCTCTCCTCACGCGCCGCCAAGGCAGCTGCAGTCTACCCGCAGCGCGTTCCATCACCTCCAACAACTCCCCGTACATGGGACAGGATGGTTGAGAGGCTTCAGCCTCAACTGACTCACCAGCCTCCTCCTCCATCCTCTGCTCGAATGGAAGAGCAGCAGACGAGGAAGAGGAACCTAGTTCCCACTCCTCCTCTGAAGTCCGCCTCTCGCGATCTGGATCATCATCCGCGAGAACCACACCTTTCTCCAGACGACGAGCCAGATCCATCTGGGAACCCCATGATGTTAGGGTTCGCCGCTCAGCCTCAGCTCGAGCGGGGCCGTCCCCAGATGCTGAAACCTTTCCCCTCGAGAAAAGGTCCAGATGAGAGCGGAGCGTTCTCAGTGAAAAAACGCTCGCATTTTGCACAGGAGGCTCCCTCGAGAACCTACCGTGCATGCTCTTCGCCCAGACAGTAAACGCAGTGTGTGTGTGTCTCCTCAGGTGTAAGGAACCTGGTACACGGGTCAACACACCTGCGGAAGTGGCGTTGCTTTTCAGCACACTTCATTGTTTTCTTCTTGTAGACGCTTTACGTGAAGACAGGCAAAACAGTCCCTGAAGACGAAAAAGATGCTGTCATGTTGACAAGGCGTATATACTTCCTGGTTGCACCTTGATAACATCATAGGCTGTCGCCGGTCAATAGGATTGACGTTTTTTGATTGTGATTTCAGGCACCTGTCACGCTGGAGGCGTTCCCCGTAGCGTCAGCTGACGCAGCGTGAGTTCCCTTTCGAAAGGGAACTTACAGGACATTCTTATATTACCATGACCTTTTATATATCAAAAGCTAAAGGGAAAATTGACATACTCTTAGTATGATGAAAATACACTGTTATTTAACAGTGATTAAATTATATAAAGAAAGCAATCAAAGAAAGCTCCCTTTGCAATCGTTTGAGCAGCGCGCACTGGAGCTGTCAGTCAAACAGGAGAGTTTATCAGTGATTCACATTTTATTTAACTATTCTCTTAACTATATCACGTTTGCACTGTTAGTTATGAGGAAAACATTTGTTAGTGTACAGAAACTGAGTTGCAATGACGAGATCACTGCATTCATGCGCTCAACATGTCTGTGATCGGCTACAATGATCATCACTGCAACCTTTCATGCCACAAACTAAATATAATGCCATAGATCTAAATATAATGGCATAGATCTAAATGTGATGCAACACTTTTCACGATTAGTTAACCATGAGAGCTGTAATTGTAAAAACTAGTTAAAAGTAATACTATTTCAAATGGAAAGACGTTAGCCAATCACAGCAGTGGGTGTTTACACTGAACTCTCACAGCCAATACTGCAGCCCCGCAGCACCACAGTTTCAGAACCGCAGCCACAGAACCGAAAGTGAGCAGCGCTACCCATATACATTATTTTCACGTTGTTTTCACATGGATTTTATTCGGATCGATGTCTACGATATTTAACAACAATACTTTTAAATACTTTTAAATAAAGTCACTTTTCTGGTCACATTTAAGCCAATGAGACATTTGACAAAAGAAGCATGAAGGAGAATATTTTGAGTTGCGTGTGATATTTCTGTCATGATGTGGTGAACGAATATTGAATCTGTTAACGTCTGTCACGTTTTATCAGTAAAGCTGTTTTTGCATTTGTCAAAAGATATTATTTGTCTTAATGTTTAATAATTATTAATTAATAAAACATTCATTTCATTTTCAGGGATGAAAAGACTTTAATCTTTTCAAGTTTTTCTGCAGAAACGCCATGATATGGGCTTAAGAGTCACAATTTTTTGTGTTTTAAGATGATTATTTGTTGTTTGCATGTTTTTCTTTGTATTATGAGCCGTTTAAATACATTTTAAACATTATTTTAGAAATACTTTATAAATTTCCTCTTTGTTTTCATTCAGAGAAACAAGTTTCACTTGTTCCTTGTATTAAATTATTTGTATTTGAAAATTTTAAATGTCACATTCTCTGTGTCTAAGTAATATTTGTAACAACATGAACATGAAGGAAATAATACGATTGAATATGCAGTCAAATGGGAAACACTTTATAAAATGTTACACATTTAATATATATTTAAAATCATAAAAAAAAGTTGTAGTTGAAGTAACAGTAAACTATAGTGTTATAGTGTTATAGTAACATTAAATCTCCTCATACTTTGTGTCAGTATTATTTGTAACATGAATGTGAAGGAAATAATACTACACTATACCGGTCAAAAGTTTCAGACCAATACGATTTTGTAATGTTTTTAAAGAAATAGAGAAACATTGCTAAAACTTTTGACCGGTAGTGTATATCTATACAGTCAAATGGGAAACACTGTACAACATGTTACACATTTATTAATATTAAAAAAACAAAAAACAAAACGGTGTATAGTTGTAGTAGCCTGTATCCATGAAGTAAACTACTGTGTTTGTATCCATTCATTGACATTAAGCATGATCAAAGGCTGTTTTAAAATGTTGATCATTGTACATCATATGCATATTATATGATTATATGACCAAATCCATGTGAAAACAGCTTATATTTAACAAAAGAAAATCACGTGTATGGGTAGTGCAACTATGACTTTAAGTCCCGCCCTTAAGTTCCGGTTCCGTGGCTGCGGTTCTGAAACTGCTGTTCTGAAACTGCGGTGCTGCGGGGCTGCAGCTGGATATATCTCCTCACAGCAGACATGCCCCTTAAAACAGAGTGTTCAGAGTAGAAGGCTAAAATCAGGGTAGGCAAAATGCCTTTTATTTATAAATGACAAATTTTGATGTAAAAAGCATTCTGACATTATAAGTGCACCCCAGGAAACATCATAAAACCATAAAAAAACTGCAGTTCATGACCCCTTTAACAGGTGAGCCTAACACATTGGCCTTCTTGACTTTAATATAGGCCTACATTCATACCACAGCTATCAACCCTTATTATCTTCCCTAAGACACTGGCCTTCTTGACTTAAATTGTGTAAACTCAAAACATTTAATGCTATTAAAGATTCATTATTTTAATTTCTTATAGCAGATTACTCAGTGGCTAAAAACTGGTGCACAATATCATCAAAATCCAAACCTTCAACAACTTCATGTTCTATGGCCAGCAGAGAAAGTGCAGAAAGTCTTGTCTGTGACTTTGTGGTCCTTAACACATTTTTAACTCGTTTTAGAAAAGAAAATGACCTCTCACAATTAGAGACAGGCAGTGTTAAGAACATTTTGATTGCAACATATAGCCTATGTACAGAGCCGGATTAAATAAATGGACTACACTAGGCAGGCTGCATTTTTTGGGCCCCCCTCCATCGATGTTATTTATGAATTGAAATCTGAAACTTACCAAAGTTACTAATAAAAGTGAATTCACATTTTACATAGCCTAGTCTTTGGTTACAAATTGTTGTATATTAAACAGTCCATCAGACTATTTTTTGATATTCATTATTTATACGTCATTACATGGCTCTATTAAATGCTATTAAATTATCCTCATCCATTGGGGGTGTCATTGTTAAGGCAGTAGTACCAGTAAATAACCAATAGGTATCAGTAAACTATGTAAACAAAGCAAATAAGTTTATCTTATTTGCTCTGTTTACATTTAATCAACACATTTAATTAAGATTTTCTGCAAAATGCAATAGCTTACAACATTTATAAATGTTGTAATTAAGAACAAGAAGGCAAACATGACCCCTTCACATTCATCAAGACCATTTAGAAATTGTCTAACAATAAATAATAATAAATATAAGGATGGAGGATTTAAACTATGGAAAACTAAAGGTATTCAGACTATTAAAGACTTGTATATGGATGGTATACTTCTTACATTTCAAGAATTGTGATAAACACCAGATTCCCTCAAAACATTTAAAAAAAAATATTCACAGCTTAAAAGTTTTATGTCTTCCAGGTCTACAGATATTATGTACATTCCCAAACTGTTATTAATTAAGGAAATAATTGAAAAAAGAGGTGAAAAGGGCCAATTGTCAAAATATTATAATTTAATAATGTCTAACTATAAAGAGTCTGCTGTAGACAAATTAAACGCATGGAGGAAAGCCATTCAAGAATAAATAGAGGAATTTGAATGGACTGAAGCATGTTTAAAAGCGCAAAAACAAATCATAAACACGCGGCTTAAATTATTACAGTATAAATGGTTGACAAGGGTTTATATAACACCTGAAAAACTCAATCATATGTCTAGCAATATTCCTGATATATGTACAAAATGCCAAAATTATAAAGGAACTCTAATTCACTGTCTATGGGAATGTTCTGATATACAGAAGTTCTGGAAGGATGTCATAAACTGTTTGTCAGAACGGTTTAATCTTAAAATACCACATTGTGCCAAACTTTGTGTACTGGGAATATATCCTACAGGTTTCTCACAAACAAAGAAACACACTAGACTATTGGACTTTGGATTGTTACATGCCAGAAGAGCCATTGCTGAACTGGAAGAGCGTGGAAGCACCTTCTATAAAACAATGGATAAAAGAACTTTCAGAGTGCATTGGACTGGAAAGGCTGACTTATATCTCCAAGAGTAAAATAAAGGACTTTGTACAATTATGGGAGCCATACATGATTATTATATCATATGTAAAGTAGGGCCATGCCATTATTCTTTTATTGATTTATTTCTTTTTTTACATTTGTTTTTATCTTTTATTATCATTTTGAATTAGATTTTCTTGTAACGTATGCTGCCTTCACGTGCTCTCGGAATTATCGTAAATACGAGTTTCCTAGGTAAACATTGCACATGAACGCCCTTACATTTTGAATCTTGAATGCAATGCGCTCGTAATCACGACTTCAGAAGTCGGAATCATCAAATTTCCGATAGCACGTGAAGGCAGCATTAATGCTCTTCTTTTGTTCCTCTTCATTTTTTTCTTTTTACGTTTTGCCGCACCGAAAGCATCTAGAATGTTAGCCTACTCAAAACACCTGCCTGCTAGCTTTGTTGTCCCGCTCTGACCTGATTATAATAAATACAGTCATGGGCTGGCGTTAATGTGACGTAATGTAACAGTCTATGGTTAAGATAAACATCGTCACTATTTTTAGTTAATTAATAAATATTGAAATAAATTGTAGATAGGACATTTGTACATTTTAATTTTATTTTCTATTTTTTTTGTCCCTCTGTCTGGGCCCCATCCCGCCAATCGGGCCCTAGGCACGTGCCTAGTTTGCCTTTGCGTTAATCCGGCTCTGCCTATGTAATGAAACATCAGCAGAATCAGATGTGTAGCCTATCTGTATGTGGCAGGTGTTCATTTTCCTCTAAAATAAGTACCCTAACCCAGGGGTTTTCAAACTTTATGATGCCAAGGACCCCCAATATGATGAACCTTTTATGAGGGACCCCCTTCCAAAAATCAATTTATATTTGTTTATGTATGAAAAACATTAAAAACTGTTAGATAAATAGTAAGTGTGAGATTATAAATACTGCATATTGTTTCCAAACTTAAATTGGCTATATTTAAAGGGATAGTTCACCCAAAAATGAAAATTATCCCATAATTTACTCACTCTCAAGTGATCTTAGGTGTATATGACATTGTTCTTTCAGACGAATACAATCAAGAGTTGTATAAAAAAAAATGTCCTGGCTCTCCCAAGCTTTATAATGGCAGTAAATAGCAGCCCAAAATTTGAAGCCCAAAAAAGTGCATCCAACATAAAAGTGCCCCACATGGCTCCGGGGGTTAATAAAGGCCTTCTGAAGTGAATCGATGGGTGTGTAAGAAAAATATACATAATATTTAAAAATTCTGGAAAGTATGTATATAGCAAGACACATTTAGATATGAAACATTTAGAATGTTCGTTAGACTTTAACCATTTTTGCTTTGTCTTCTTTATTCTCTGGAATTTCCTTACCTAACACCACATTCTGTCTATTTGGAAATTTGTGTGACTCAGAAATATGTCACAAAAAACCCAGAAATCCCGAGATTAAAAATAGCAACCCCTGCCTGTAACGTTGCAACTGCTGAAAGATCGTTCTCGAAACTGAAAGTGCTCAATGTCACAAGCTCTTCTGGCACCTGATTCACACATATTCCGTTTGCAGCGCATATGCAGTGCGTATTTTTTTGGTAACCATGTTAATCGCGGTTAGAGCTTTCACACTGCAAGTGGATGTGGTCCAGCAGTGGCCTCATTTATAAAACTTTACGTAGATTTCATCCAAAAAAATGTACGCACAAAACAATTCAGATTGATAAAACCATGTGGACGCCAGAACCTGCACAAAATATCTTTATAAATCCCAGCCAGCAGAAGATTGTGCGTACGTGCATCTCCACCCAGTCTCCTCCCCGAAATCACCATATATGGAGCTTACAACGCCTAGATTTACTATGCATAACCTCATCTGCATATAATTTCAATGCATATTCCCATCCACATGACACCATGTTTAACACTGTCAAAGGTACAAGACATTGAAAAATATTAGATACGGACTATAAATGCCATTTGTACACAGTAGCCACATTGCTGAAAATCATCCAATATTGGTAATGGTATTTTAATTCAAAATATTTAGTTCATTTTAAACAATTCAAATCAAATGTGTGCAGTTTTGCTGGTAATGTGAACATATAGGATGTATAGGCTATTTTTAATGGCAACAGATAGGCCTACTTATTTATTGCAGTGTAAATACAATTGTCTGACTCAGCGCATCACAGACAAGTTTTTTTTTAAAGGAAACGTGCAAATCTTAACTTTTTCTTCAAGTTGATTCCTTCAAATACAGTGATATTTTTCATTATTGTGTGAAGATGTCTTCACACTCCGTGTCCGTGCAGCTCTGGTTGTACAGTGAGCTATTATCATTGGACCTATTCAAACCAGATAATGGACCGTTCGACCACCGAATCCTGCAGTGTCTGTAATATCGTAGGGTACAACGATGCTAAAGGCTCCACGGGGTAAAAAGCTCCTTTGATTTTATTTTCCTCTAGATGGCACAAAAACTTGCCTCAGCACTTTCCAAAACATCCGCTTTTCAAGATGCACGTGGACATTTGTCTGATTTTTGACGCTATCTCAGGCAGCAGCGCAAAGTTGATTCTCCGCTCATTTGATCTAATATTTGATGTTTTTAAAAAGGTTGTAGATTTAGCAAATAAGAATCGCTAAAATTATTGAATATATTTTGAAACAAAGGTATTGTTAATGTTTGTCAGTTTTGTTCAAGGTCATTAAAGCAACAGTTTTTCAATAACTGAAGAATATGTAAAAGTATGGTATTTGGGGTAAAAGGCCCCCCTGCTGTTGGGGCGAAAGGCACCATATTTAACATGATAATAAACAGCCGCTGACTTTTACATTTGTTGACATGACATGGTTAGATTAAGATTGTAAGTATCATATATTAAGTTGGGTGTCCACCTTAGAGATAAATCACCACATTTATAATGAAACCATCATATTTAAAAATGTGATATTAAATCACATCATATAATAAAATATAAGTTATTGTTACTACTGTAAATCTATATTAAATTACATTTACATTTATGCATTTGGCAGACGCTTTTATCCAAAGCGACTTACATTGCATTCAAGGTACACTTTTTACATTTTTGTCAGTTCTTGCTTTCCCTGGGAATCGAACCCATGACCTTGGATATTGGATAAATGTTCAATACGAACATATATTTTTCTGTATATCATACACTATAGGAGTAGTGAAAAGCAATTATTTCTTAAGGTGTGCCTTTAGCCCCGTTGTACCCTACATTCGGAAATGTTGTCATCATAGTCCCTGTCAAATAAAATGCCAATGAGCTCACACACATCCGATCCGTTTTGATAGGCAAGAAGTGAGTTTGTCGATAATTACATGTTTCAACTTTGAATCTTAGACTGCCATTAGTAAAGACGGCCTCCTCATCGTCGCATGATTCGATGGACAGCTCACCCTCACTCGCTGCACAGCAGCGCAGGAATCTGATACGGTTTTTGACGTGATTTAACATAATATTTTGATCGAACGAGTTGCAAAAATGTGCATATAATTAGGAAAGTGAGGACTGCGTTTATAACGTGATCTAACATAATCCGGCATTGTCTGGGTGCATGTTGCTTTAAAACCCATGTGTGAGGTTTCCTCGCATTCGTGGGGAGAATAATGAAGGCAAATATGTGGTGCCATTCTGCTTTGAACTTTTCTTTGAACAAGCGAGCGATCACTTCGTACAAACAATCGCTGTGTCTACAAAGCATGCAACTGCACTGTACTGCCCTGCTTGCTGCTTGTGACATGAAATTGACATTGATGTATGTGAAAAGAGTAAAGTGTTACACCTAATCAACATCAGAAGTTCATAAACAATGAATATACATAATCGCTGAGATGAATGCTAATGGAAACATGGATTCGTTTGTAAACAAGAGATTGGATTTGCAGACAGGATGAGATTACATGAACGAATGAAGCAACACACTAAAGGCCTGTACACACCGGGACGAATATCGCGCGCGCTTATCGCCAGCGTTTTTCGTGCCGTTTTTCGGCGCGTCTTGAGTGTTCACACCCAAGCGATTTTCACTGGCGCTGCGCCGAGTGAACGTGCACATTCAGTAGATGCGCTCCCGGTACACAAGATGGTGCTGCGGCACTTTAAGCCTCTGACACTCGCTTGTCACACAGAAGGAGAAGAGAGACAGTATTTACATGCTTGCCAAAACCACAGATATATTATGTGTATGGACAAAACCATTCACACACTTTTTGCTAACTGGCAAGCAGCATTAGCAGTTCATCTTCTTCTTTGTCTACTTACTACTTCTTCGTCGTATCAATGTGTGCTCGGCAAGACTGTTTTGTGCTTGAGCGCCACCAAGTCGTGTTTTACTGTCACTTCAGCAGCTCCAGGCACGTGAACAAAAGCGCCGATCTCATTGGTCGGACAGTTTTTTTACGCGCCGCGTCAAAATAAAAAAACGAACTCGAGGCGTTTTTTTTTTAAATGACGCTTTTACGCCTGGCGTTTTGCGCGTCGGTGTGAACGCTCACATTGGCGCCCATTGTTTAGTCCCGAGGCGTTAAACGTCTGCGATAAACGCGTGCGAAAATCGTCCCGGTGTGAACAGGCCTTAATGTGAGTAAAAAAAAGTTTTTTTTATATGTGATAGTATTGCATTGTTACAGATCATTTGATATCTATGGATTATGTGTACGTGCCTAACAGAACATACCTTAGCACGCTGTCACAGGCTGGAGAATCCTTTATTTGTGGTGTTCTTGATGTGCGTTGTTCACTCTCGATATTTGAAGGGTGCGCGCGTGCGTGTCCAATCAATAGCGGGTGGATGAGAGATATCATTGTGTTTGTTTGATAAAGACATTTTGCGAGCCCTGGCTGTGGGCTGGGCGATTCATTCTGGTTGCCGTTTGCCACACGCTGTCACTGACAGGAGGAGCAGAAGCTCATTAAATATGCAAATCTTATCCAATCCTAGCCATGGGCGTTTACTTCCAAGTCTTCAGTGCGGCACACCCATAAAAAATGAGAGTGTCTTGAGAGAGCCTCAAAACCATGGCAGAAAATAGCCTATTACTTATTCATTATGATGTTTTTGAATGTAAAAACCATGCAAACGCTGTAGCGGCCCTTTGGCGTCGAAGAATGAGGCAGAGAGTTTCTGACGGGTGCTCTGGTTTTATTTTTACTCAGATGCAATAAACTTCATGGCTGAAGTATTCATGGTCTCAATTCTTTGTTGTAAATTCTCTCTCTATGCACCATAACAATAGCATCACAGCACATGGCACCGTAAAACTACAAGAAAATAACAAAAGAAACAAACATATTTAAAGTAAAAATTCATAAACAAACTTAACTAACATTCACAATATAAACAAACATTCACTACACATTTAACATTGTTCAAATTAATCAAATCTTACCAAAGAAATACATGAAAACAAACTTAACATACCTCGCCCTGCTTGCCAAAGGGACACAAAAGTTTGAACCATTTTTCCCCGAGTTGATGTTAGCTCGAGAACAAACGTGCACTGCCATTGCTTAGTTTCCTGTTTACTTATACACGTTAGTGCTCCCTCTAGTGGTAGCGCAAAGCAAAGCAAATTAAAGGGGAAGGTCATTACACTCCCACCAAATCATGTTATAATAAACACAAACCCAAACATGATTTTAAATTCCAATGACCCTTTTCAACAACAAAAATTACATAACACAAATAAAAAATAAAAATACATATAAATCCTTGTGCTAACCTTTGTTTAATGCAAGAGAATCGCCTGCACTAATGAATCATTCACTCTCAAGTAGAACTACTAGTTTTTGAATTGGTCGCTCAATGACTGAAGATTTAGAGTGATGCCCTAACTTAGACTTTAGTTTTTGTTCTCCTGTTTGAACTTTAACTCGCCGTACTAAGCCATCGCTGCCTTGAATGACCTCAACAACTCGACCTAACTGCCAGTGATTCCTTGGCAACATGTCATCTTTGATGATGACTATGTCATTCACCTTGAGATTACGTCGGGGTACATGCCACTTCTGTCGTGTGGAAATATTCAGGAGATACTCTCTTTTCCATCGACTCCAGAACTGTTTGATTAAGTACTGGACTCTACGCCTCCTTTTTGTGGCATTCATGTCTTCCTTCACAAATTTTCCAGGAGGAGGAAGAGCGGCCTTAGATTTCATTAAGATAAGATGGTTTGGTGTTAAGGGTTCCAGTGACTTGGGGTCGTTTATTCCATCTACAGTTAATGGTCGACTATTAACGACAGCCATAGCTTCATAAAACAATGTTCGAAGGGAGGAGTCATCAAGTCTGCCTGGGCATTGAGAAAGTGTAGCATTCAGTACATTTCGCACAGTCCTAATTTGGCGTTCCTAGACACCACCCGAGTGACTAGCTGATGCAGCGTTGAAGATGAACTCACACTGATTTTCAGAAAGAAATGATTCCAGTATCTTAACCTCACATTCTTTAAGAGCTTCACAAAGCTCATTTCTCGCTCCCACAAAATCTGTACCACAATCACAGTAAAGTTGACGTACAGCTCCACGGAGGCTGATGAAACACCTTAGAGCATTAATGAACATGTCTGTCGACAGATCCTCCAGCATTTCGATATGGACAGCTCGTGAAGAAAGGCAAGTGAACAGAAGACCATACCTTTTACACTCCTTTCGACTCTTCTTTATGATAAATGGACCAAAGCAGTCCATACCAGTGTAGCAGAAAGGAGCAGAAGCTTCAGTGCGTTCTTTTGGAAGCTCAGCCATTTGCTGCTCCTCTACTGGCCATCTGAGCTTTCTACATTGCACACATTTGTAGATCAACTTAGCTATCGATTTACTGCCGCCGATAACCCAAAATCTCTTTGCTCTGAGCTCCATGAGTGATTGATAGCTTCCTTGATGACAAATTTTGGCGTGGTAGTGTGTCAAAATGAGTTTAGTGACATGGCTATCTTTTGGCAAAATTACTGGATACTTGACCTCTTCACTGAGAGAAGACTGGTTCAACCTTCCTCCAACACGAAGAAGACCTCCCTTCAACACCGGATTGAGATTGAAAAGCGAATTTGATCTCTGAAGAATGTGTCCTCCCTGAATTGCTCTGAACTCTTGGGGAAAAGCCTGTTGTTGAATGAGCTTAATGACAACCTCAGATGCCCTTTCATATTCTTCCACAGTCACAATGTCCTTAAGATCTTTATGTCTTGTGGCTAGCCTTTTTATTCTAGCAATGACATTAATGAGGGTTCTCCAGGAAGAAAATTGACTGAATCGTTCAAGAAAGTCCGCACGAACACCTCTTTTGGTCGCAAATGCTTGAACTAGTCTGACCTCAGGGTCTCCTACAAGTAGATTATTTGAAGGGTTAGGAGTTGGACAAACATCTTGTTTCCACAGGAATGTGGGTGCTGACAGCCAGTTTGTTGAGGATATGTCTGAGACAAGAAGACCTCTAGAGACGTGATCCGCAGGATTTTCAGCTGTATTAACATAATACCACCAGCTTGGACTTGTGGTTTCCCTGATTAGCTGGACACGATTTGCAACAAACACATGAAATCTTCTGGCTTCATTGTTAACATATGCTAGTACAACCTGTCAGTCAGTCCAAAAGAACTCTTGATCAATCTTCATTTCCAGTTCAGCCTTTAACATAACACTCATTCTGGCAGAAACTACGGCAGCGGACAATTCCAATCTCGGAATACTTTTGATCTTTGTTGGTGCAACTCGAGCTTTCGCCATTAAAAGACTACAGTATACTTCGTCTTTATCATTCTTGAATCGAAGATAAGAACATGCACCATACCCTATGTTGCTAGCATCCGAGAAATGGTGCAGTTCTGTCCAGATGATGTTACTGAAAGATGGTGGATGATAGCATCGTTGTATGCTGAAATCTTTCAAGTCCTGAAAACTACCTTTCCACTCCTCCCACCGTAGGAATAAGTCATCAGGAAGAGGATCATCCCATCCAACATTTCTACGGCACAGCTCCTGTAAAATACATTTTCCTTTCAGAAAAAAAGGCGCGACAAACCCAATAGGGTCGAACAGAGAAGCAACAATGGACAGAATACCCCGACGTGTTGAAGGCTGGTCTTTCAGTTTGATATCAAAACTAAATGTGTCATCTTTCGTAGACCACTGAATTCCAAGAACATATCCTGTTACTTCAGATTCAGGTTAAGCGGTTCGTTAGTCATTGCCCACTCTGAAGAATCCACACAATGTAGAACTTCTTTCTCATTTGAATTAAACTTATGAAGGTGTAACCCTCCTTGCTTGCACAAGGTTTGAGCCTTGGCAATTAACTCTTTCGCTTCCTGGTTCAGTGGGACTGAAATCAAGCCGTCATCAACATAGAAGTTCTTCTTCACGAATGACGAAGCTGTGGGATACTCAGATTTATACTGCTCTGCTAGATATTTAAGACCAAAGTTGGCACATCCCGGAGATGAAGCAGCGCCGAAAAGATGTACAGTCATTCTATATTCTTGAGGTTCTTCTTCCAAATCTCCATTCTCCCACCAGAAGAATCTCAAGTAATTTCTTTCCTCAAGAGGAACATGGAATTGATGGAACATCTTTTCGATATCGCATGTAACAGCAACAGCTTCCCTCCGGAACCGGCAAAGTACTCCCACCATAGAATTGATTAAGTCTGGACCAGTGAGGAGAGTGTCATTAAGAGAAATACCACAAAACTTTGCAGAGCAGTCAAATACCACCCTCAACTTGTCTGGCTTATGAGGGTGGTAAACACCGTGATGTGGTATATACCACGCTGTTTCTCCGTCACATATTCTAGGAGCCAACTCGGTATCTCCCTTGCTGAACATTTCCTCTATGAATGCCTTATACTTATCATAATACTGTTGGTTTGACTTCAGCTTCTTCTTTAAGTGCTGTAAACGTACCATAGAAAGCTTCTTATTATTAGGTAGTGAAGGAGGGCTGTTGCTCTTAAAGGGAAGGGGCAGTTGAAAAATGTCCATTTTCTTTATGTTTGATGTTATCACTAAGAATGCGTATAAAACGGACATCTTACTGGGACACATTTTTGTCCTCATAACTCCTTTCATTGAAGTCTGACTCCAATACCTTTAAGACATCATTAGCTGATGGAACTGACATTTCTTTCGCAGAGACTCGATGCACGAAACTTTGACTTCCTTGTCTGTCCAGATGGGGATTACAAAGGCCTATGATGCTCCAACCCAGCTCTGTTTTCTGTGCAAAAGGCTCGTTTTCATTGGCGATGATGACCTCTAAGGGAGCCAACGCTGAAGGACAATCATAGCCAATCAATAATCCTATATCACAGCTCTGAAGTGGTGACAACTCATTGGCTATGTGCTTGAGGTGAGGCCATTGCAATGCAGTTTTTCTGGTTGGAATATAAGCTTTATCAACAGGAATAAAGTCACATGTATAGGCTTGCTGAACTTTGATGCATTTTCCCCCTTGGAATCCTCGAACTTGCAGGCCACTAACCTTCTTACTTGCCGTGACTGTATCTGTGGTCGTCATAGTACTAAGTCTCAGCTTCACTGCTTGACTGCTTACTTGGAGCTCATCAAGAAAATCTTTAAAAATAAAAGTTGTGTCACTCTGTGTATCCAGTAAAGCATAAGTAAGTATCTCATTATGTGGCTCCTCAACTGTTGAAATAAAGACCGGAACAATGCTCGAGGTAGCAGACTCGCGTTGTGTTACTGCATGAGACACAACCCTTTGAACTTCTTGACTTGTGTGGACTGTTGTAGGAGTCAGAGACCCTTTGTCTTCATGCAAACAGGTAGGATGGCGCAAGCCACATGTGCCACAAATATGTCGTCTTTTGCAGTCCTTAGAAATATGGCCCTTTCTGAGACATCCAAAACAAAGATGTTTCTCACGAATAAAAGACCTTTTGTCATCCATGGTCTTTTCTGCAAAGGTCGGACATTTAACAATGCTGTGAGCTTCGCTTTTACAAACAGAACATGTTATCTTGAATTCTAGCCTTGTTGAATCTTTAACTTGAACCTTTGTGTTGAAGGCTTTGGCTCTTTTGGGAAATCTCTCATCTGGAACCTTGAAACTCATTAGAAGTGGAGAAGTGAAAGGACAGCAAGCCATCTTGGACTCTTTCTGCAAGAACTCTGCAAATCGCTTAAAGCTTGGAAACTCACCAGTCGCGTTAAGCTCTTCAACCACAATTTTGTTCCATTTGCGTACAATCCACTCTGGTAATTTCTTGAGTAGTTTGTAATTTTCCTCACAGTCATTCAAAATAGCCAAACCTTTAACATGTGGAATAGCTTCAACACAGCATTGTAGAAAGTCAGTGAACTCTCGCAAAGAAAGAGGATCATTTACTCCCACCTTAGGCCACCGCATGAGTTTTTCTCGAAAAGCTCTCTGAACAATGAATGGATTTCCATACCTCTCCTCAAGGACCTTCCAGGCACCCTGATATGCATCTGCAGAATTTCTGTAAAAGAAACCTTCCACAGCTTTACGAGCTTCTCCAGCAACATAGGTTTTCAAGTAGAACATCTTCTCACTTGATGGAATTAACTTATGGTCAATAAGTGCTGTAAAAGACATTTTCCAATCAATGAACTTCAAGGGATCCCCAGTGAAAGTCGTTGGCTCTCGAACAGGTAATCGACTTATACTTAGGGAGTTAGCTAACACTTGAGCTAAGTTCTCAGTCTCTTGAGTTGTCTTTACCTTATGAAGCACTTGTTGAGAATGAAATGACTTTACCTCAGAATTCAGCTGGGATTTATTATCGGCCTCTCCCCATTCAGCCTGAGTTGCATCTCCTCTCTCCTCCTCATCTTCAAGATCGCTCTCACAATTGTTGTAGGCATTGACTCGAGCTGCGGCTACCTTAACTTCCTTTTTCGCTTGTAGCATCTTCAACTTTGTCCTTTCTGCCTCAAGTCTTAGGTGCATCTCTTTTCCCTTCTGTTTCACCTCTGCTTGCATTCTTGCTTCGTTCAGCTCCCAGTCTTTCTCCATCTTAAGTAATCGGGCCTGCTGATCGTGAATTTCTCGCATAGCCTTTACTTGCTCTACTTTTGCTGCGAGGTCTGCTTCTGCATCAGCTCGCTTACTGGAAGCTTTGGAGGAGGATTCTGATGTCGTTAATAGGCAATCTGAAGTCTGTGATAATTCTGAGGTTATAGTATATGTATTGGTGTAACCAAAGATAAATTCATACTCGTCTTTATTTAATATCTGCCTTACTCTTTCTTTCACGACTTCCCTTTTATGGATTTCATCAACAGTTTCTATTCGTTTGCTCACCAAATCACTGATTTCTGCAGTCAAAGTGGCACATACATCTACTCTTTTGACGATCTCAGGCGTTGTAGTCTGATTACGCAGTAATGGAGCATAATGCTGGGTAACTATATCGTGTCTACTTTGAATGTCCTTTAAAATTTGTTCAAGCTCTTCACCTGTGCATAAAGCTTTCAGTTTAGACCTAGTTTCCTTAGCTGTCTGCTTCCAGAAGTCATAAGCCTTGTTAAAAGCTTTCTCATGCTTCTTTGCCTCCTGTTTATGCATTTCTAGGCCTTTCTCTGTACGATTTCTTTTTCGAGAACTTGATCTTGATCTAACCTGTTGCATTCCTGCAGAAATATTTAAATCTTTATCAGGAACTGGTTTTTGACTTGCCTGTGCTACCGCTTGTTCAACTGTGTCTTCCATTTTGTCTGTCTACAAACTTAGAGCAATAATTTACTCATATCAGACATCTATATTGACACTAGGGATGTGACGGTGAGGAAATTTTCACACCGGTTAATTGATGTGTGACAACACCGGTAATACCGGTATCACCGGCGGAGGCTTTTAAATCACTAATTCTATCTAACCGAAAGTAACATGCACACGACCGCTCTGAACTGAAAACACGCCAGTGCACACACACCGTGAATGACAGCTCGTCTGTAAATGCGCGCTCTGTGAGGCCATGTGTGCGTCTCAATCAGTTCCCTAGTTCAGTAGTCAGGGCACTGATCAAGCATTGATCAGTCTATGATCGAGATGCACGCCATGAATGAATAACAGTTCGTCCCCTTGTTTATACTCGACGCGCCCGCACGAGCGCGAGGGTGCGCACGGCAAAAATAAATGCGCGCAGTCAGCGTAGCGGAGGCTCGCACTGCGGAGCCAGACAAAAGTAAACAATGCGCGCTCTGTGCGGCCGTGCACATTTTACTTTCGGTTTTGAATTAGCGCCAATTCGGCTGCGGGTTGCTTGAATTGTGGGTTCATTAGCCTATTATTTTTAATGAAAAACACAACAACAAAACAAATGACAAACTCCCTTAAATAGGCGCTTTTACGTTTCGCTTTGAAACCAAATCTTCCGCGATCATCTCCGTCAGCTCCTCACTCTTAAATCTGATGAATGACTCCTGCCGCTGCCGAGACTCACGGTCGGATCCTGCTTTATTAAGCAGATACGTTCAGTTTTTATTTGTATTGTCTGTTCTCTAACTGAACTAAATTATTTTATTACTATAAAAAAATCAAAAAGACGGTGGGCGGTGCCACGGTGGGCAAGTGATGTAACCGGTGTTGAGTCTGGACACCGGTAACACCGGCAACACCGACTATCGTAGCAAGCCTAATTGACACTCAAATAATTTAGCAAACAGGACCAGTCAAATCGTATATGCAACACAATTATAAATTGACATTCAACCCTTTACACTTATTTTGTTAGGCATCCCACAAATATAAACCCAGCATTAACTATGGCAGTCAATACTTGTAAGACGAATACTCAAAATCCATAACTTCAACTTCATCAATAATCACCCTTCATTTATAAACTTACTACAAAATCAGTTTTTTGTTTTTTTTACAAGCCACAAAATCTCAAAGTTTCACTAAAAATCACAAGCAGAGCGAGTTTTACTGTAGCAGCCCTTTGGCGTCGAAGAATGAGGCCGAGAGTTTCTGACGGGTGCTCTTGTTTTATTTTTACTCAGATGCAATAAACTTCATGGCTGAAGTGTTCATGGTCTCAATTCTTTGTTGCAAATTCTCTCTCTATGCACCATAACAATAGCATCACAGCACATGGCACCGTAAAACTATAAGAAAACAAAATAACAAAAGAAACAAACATATTTAAAGTAAAAATTCATAAACAAACTTAACCAACATTCACAATATAAACAAACATTCACTACACATTTAACATTGTTCAAATTAATAAAATCTTACCAAAGAAATACATGAAAACAAACTTAACATACCTCGCTCTGCTTGCCAAAGGGACACAAAAGTTTGAACCATTTTTCCCCGAGTTGATGTTAGCTCGAGAACAAACGTGCACTGCCATTGCTTTGTTTCCTGTTTACTTATACACGTTAGTGCTCCCTCTAGTGGTAGCGCAAAGCGAAGCAAATTAAAGGGGAAGGTAGATTAATAGAGATTCCAGTGTTCTTTAAGAATGGAGAAACTTCTGAACACAGGTAATTAAAAAATTGTGGTATCTTTGGTATCTTTTGAAAACATGCTGTTTTTGGAGGCACTTGAAGAAACAAAGAAGAATATTTAACAATAAATCTGCAACATGCTCCAGTCACATGTGAGAAAATCATGTCAAAGTTTGGATAAGAGAAACCCAACAATCCTACATGAGATCAGTACAGGTTACACATAAAGTAAATTGAAACCGCTGTAAAAAATCAAATAATCATTGATTCGTTTTACAACATTTCCTTTATTAAATATAAAATTAAACTGTAGGATGTTTATAAATTTGTGCTTGCTAATTTGTGTTTTTTTCTAATGTAAGTTGTAGCTCTGACTGTCAACATGCTGAAGTCCACAACAAACTCAAATCAGACCTGAAGACAAAGTTTCAGTATGTCTATGAGGGAATAGAAAAGCAAGGAAACCCAACTCTCCTTAATGAGATTTATACTGAGCTCTACATCACAGAAGGTGGAGGTGGAGAGATCAATAATGAACATGAGATCAGATGGATTGAAAGAGCCTCCAGGAAAGCCACAACGGAGGACACCCCAATCAACTGCAATGACATTTTCAAACCATTGTCTGGACAAGACCGGCCAATCAGATCTGTGCTGACTAAAGGAGTCGCTGGCATTGGAAAAACTGTCTCTGTGCAGAAGTTAATTCTGGACTGGGCTGAAGAGAAAGCAAATCAGGACATTTACCTCATATTCCCACTTCCTTTCAGAGAGCTCAATCTGCTGAAGGACAAAACATTCAGTCTTAAAGATCTTCTACCGTTTTTCATGAGCTCAAAACAACTGGACATCTCTCCAAATGAAGGTAAAATCATGTTCATCTTTGATGGTTTGGATGAGTGTCGCCTCCCTCTGGATTTTCAGAACAACATGAGGTTGAGTGACGTGACTGAATCAGCTTCAGTGGACGTGCTGCTGACGAACCTCATTTTGGGGAATCTGCTTCCCTCTGCTCTCATCTGGATCACCTCCAGACCAGCAGCAGCTGATCTCATCCCCTCTGAGCGTGTTGATCGAATGACAGAGGTACGAGGCTTCAATGACCCACAGAAGGAGGAATACTTCAGGAAGAGAATCACTGATCAGAGTCTGGCCAATAAAATCATCTCACACCTGAAGTCATCGAGGAGCCTCTACATCATGTGCCACATCCCAGTGTTCTGCTGGATCTCAGCCACTGTTCTAGAGAAGATGCTGAGTGGAGCAGAGAGTGCAGAGATTCCCAAGACTCTCACTCAAATGTACACACACTTCCTTATCCTTCAGATTGACTTTATGCACAAGAAGGACTATGAAAAAAAAGTGGAATCAGAGGACATGATTTTCAAACTGGGTAAACTAGCTTTTCAGCAGTTGGACAAACATAATCTGATCTTCTATGAGGAAGATCTTATAGAATTTGGCATTGACGTGCAAGAAGCAGCTGTGTACTCTGGATTGTGCACTCAGATCTTCAGAGAAGAATCAGGGCTGTTTCAGAGGAAAGTTTACAGCTTTGTTCATCTGAGTGTTCAGGAACATCTAGCAGCTTTATATGTGTACCTCTCCTTTGTGAATAAAGACACAAATGAATTAGACCAATCAAGTAATCTACTCAAAATTCTGCTTTGTGCTGCACAAGGTTCACTACTTGACCTCCATCAGACCGCTGTGAAGAGAGCTCTGCAGAGTACCAATGGACATCTGGACCTTTTCCTTCGCTTCCTTCTGGGCTTGTCATTGGAGTCCAATCAGACTCTCTTAGGAGGACTACTGGCACAAGGAGAAGGCAGCTCTGACAACAAAGAGCGAATAGTTACATTCATAAAGGGGAAAATCAAAGAGAATCCTTCTCCGGAGAAATTAATCAATCTGTTCCACTGTCTGAACGAACTGAATGATTATTCCCTAGTGGAGGAAATACAGCATTATCTAAAATCAGGGTCAAAAATAAATACCACACTGACAGCCTCGCAGTGGTCAGCAATGGTCTTTGTATTGCTGACCTCAGGGCAAAAACTAGATGTGTTCGATCTAAATGAATACGTTGGGACACACGTCTTGCCAGATGGAAGTTTTCAAAGGCTACAGCCGCTGCTAGAAGCTTCCGGAACTGCAAAGTATGTCATGCTAGTAATAATTAAGTTATATATATAAAATATAGCAGTATATAATGGAATTGTATTTGTGTCATGTTAAATATGGCATAAGATTATTCTTGCATTGAGTTATTTCAATGAATCTAGAAGTACTTTGATTATTTTAATTTAAAAAAAGTGTAATCTAAAGATTAATGTAATTCATAAAGTTTTCACTGTACTCTTTGCAGGCTTTGTGAGCATAACCTGACAAAGAAAGGCTATGCCACCTTAGTTTCTGTTCTCACCTCAAAGACCTCATGCCTGAAAGAGTTAAACCTGACAAGGAGTAATGTAAATGTTCCAGGACTGAAGATACTCTGTGATGGACTGGGAAATCCTCAATGTCAATTGGAGAGACTGAGGTAAATTCATCTTTTTGTTTTTATTTTCTTAATTTTTTTCTTCGTTTTCTTCATCCAACATTTGGTTTATTGATCTGTTAAAAAAGTCTTTATGAAAATGTGCATCTCATGTCAATTTAACTTATTTAAAGGCCCTTTAAACCTTGTTTAAAGAAGTCTTAAAGTCTTAAACATTGGCTGTTGTTGTTTTTTATACAGACTGGAGTTTTGTGGTGTTTCTGATAAAGGTTGCACCCTGCTGGCTTTGGCTCTGAGATCAAACCCTTCACATTTGAAAGAGCTGGATCTGTCCGGAAATAAAATCAGTGACTCTGGATTGAAGATTCTTTCTGATGATTTGCAGAATCCTCATTGTAAACTAGAGAAACTGTGGTGAGATTACTTCTCTAATTATCCTCACTAAAACCTAAATTTTGACATGACCTATGGTACTTTTAGCTAAGGAATGACATGCTATATTTAGATTTATTTATTTAGTAATTTGGGAATTGTGTGTCCTTTAACCTTGTCCTTTTATATCTGCTCCCATTTTCTCTGTAGGATGAGACTTTGTGATATCACAGATGAAGGTTGTACTTTTCTGGCTTTGGTTCTGAAATCAAACCCCTCACATCTTAGAGGGCTGAATCTGTCCGGGAATAAACTGAGAGATTTGGGAATGAAGGTCCTTGCTGATGGACTAGAGAATCCTCACTGTAAACTGGAGATACTGAGGTAAGTTTACGTCACAGAGAGTAATAAATTACACAGTCATTAAAGAGTCTATGACATAGTTTTTTTCTGCAGGTTGGGAGACTGTGGTATCACTCATGAAGGTTGTGAAGCTTTGGCTTCAGCTCTAAGATCAAACCCTTCACCTCTGAGAGAATTGGATTTGTCTGGGAATAAACTCAGAAACATTGGTGTAAAGAGGCTCTCTGCTGAACTGGAACATTCTGACTGTAATCTTGAGATACTCAGGCAAGATCAGCACTCACCACTTTTGTCAAATAAGTTGTGTGTGCCAAAGCTAGGGACAGAGATGAGTGTGTCATTCTCTCAGCAGGTTAGGGAACTGTGATATCACTGGTGAGGGCTGCGCTGCTCTGGCCGAAGCTTTGAAATCAAACCCTTTAAGCCTGAGAAAGCTAGATCTTGGTTGGAATAAACTGGGGGACACCGGTGTGCAGCAACTGCTTGTTGCATTGGAAAATCCAAACTGTAAATTGGAAGTTCTGCGGTAAGCGAGATGAAAATGCTGACTTCACTACCAGTCATCACATTAACAAAAAGTTTTCAGAATAGATACCAGTATCTTTCACATTCATCACTTTTTTTTCCTGCAGTATTGCTTCTATATACCGGTATTCAATATATTTTGTTGCATTTATTTGTATTACAACTGAGGACAATTCATGAGAAATGTGACCTTTTTTACAATTTCACAAATGCTCTTATTTGTTACTTTAAATTCTTTTAAAATATTAAAACTTGATTTATTTATTTATCTAGATTTTCAATGGCATCCTAGACAGTGGACCCCACTGTTTATTTATATAATTTTCCACAACATCATTAGGATTTTGTTCCCTTTTTCTTTACAGACTGAGAGATTGCAACATTGCAGAGGAAGGTTGTGCTGCTCTGGCTTCAACATTGAAATCAAACCCATCACACCTGAGAGAGCTGGATCTTTCTCAAAATAAACTGAGAAACTTAGGGTTGAAAATGCTCTGTACCGCTCTGGAAAAGCCTGACTGTAAACTGGAGATACTGCGGTAAGATCATTATTTTTGGTCTGCACCTTCTCTGATAGGGTACCTCATTAACTACAATCACTTCTGAAGCTTTATTTTTTGGGCTGTTTTTTTTTGTCTTTGCAGTTTGGAATATTGTGGTCTCACAGATTGTGCTGTTCTGGCATCAGCTCTAAAATCGAACCCCTCACACCTGAATGAGCTGGATCTGTACATGAACAATTTTGGAGATTCAGCAAGGCAGCTGTTGTCTGCTATGGATGACCCAAACTTCAAACTGCAAAAACTACAACTGCAAATGCAAACACTACCATTTTAATCACATCTTTGTTACCCTGTTTTTAGGTTTAAGTTTTTGTTATTCTTCTGTACGGAAATGATCCTGGCATGTCTAAAAATGTAAAGAGATTGACAATGAGTCTTTGAGTTTAATTTTGTGTGACTGAAGTTGTCTCCACTCTGATCATTGTCTTTGGCTTTCACCAGTGATTGTTGTTCAGACTAAACACTGTCAGATTTCCACATTCTTCTTCATGTTACAAGGCCACTGACAAATCATGAGATATGGATGTGAAACATGGACAAGGTGTGAGTTCTATGCGAATAATATTGCACTTTACTGTTTATTATAATTCATTTTATTGTTTACCTTTTTAACTTTTCTGTTGTAAGAGCTAAGCAGACGTGTGTAATGGCGTTTACATTAAAAAATAATGTATACAAAGCTGTTTGTCAACTTTTGCATTTGTGCAAAAGAAGAGAATGTTATCCTGACAGAAGTTGGCAATGGCAACCATAGTAAATGTATTGCTTTATGGAATTGATGGGTGTCAAATTCAAAACTACCTTAAATGATATACGTTACCAGACATCCCACCTCTCCCAGACTTTCAGGGAGTCTCCCGCATATTGATAGCGGCTCCCTGATGCCCGCAAATTATATACAATATCCCTGAAATCAAGCGAGTGTGAGAGAACAATAGGTTACTTGCGTAGCCCTGGTTCCCTTTCGTTCAGTCACTACGACGTAACGTTAGTGACTAACGAATGGGGGTTTCGCTTAGAAACCTATCAACTTCGAGTTTAGAGAAAACGCCCAATGGTGTGCCAATGCCATGGGGCATGCGAAATTTGC
This sequence comes from Gobio gobio, assembly GCF_949357685.1. NCBI lineage: Eukaryota > Metazoa > Chordata > Actinopteri > Cypriniformes > Gobionidae > Gobio > Gobio gobio. The sequence continues at coordinate 22,857,800 of NC_137114.1, forward strand.
ATACGTAACTCCGCCTCACCGCGTGAGTATATAAGGAAGTACGTGGCAATATCGCATTATGTTCTGCTTTCGGAGCCAAGAGAACCTACCTCTTCACTCCTACAGCCTTCTGAGACTCTGTCAGCTTCTTCGAGACGAGCAGCTTTCCAGTCGGTGTTGGTGTAACGGCGCGTTCCAGTGATCGCATACTTCCTGCCTGCTGATCTGCGCAGTGGTCCGTTTGACAGCTGGTGTGTGTTTCCCTGGGCGCTTCGGCATCGACTGCGAGGCTTTCCTCTCACAAAAAGAGCTTGCGCGTGGCACGTCTTTTTCAAGACGGCTCGCCCGTGCACTTCCGGGTGCGATCGATTTTCCGCTGCTGTCTATGGACGCATTCACTGCTCGAGCGTGTTTGGGCTTCAGCACGTTCGGGCAGTGTTTGCGGATGTGTCACGTTTCCATTGCGGGGGCGTGACCATCGCGATGTCGCGGTCGAGACTCAATGATCTCCGTGAGGAGAGAGAGTCCCCTCTGCCATACCCAAATCTACCGTCCCCGAGTGAGATGGTACTTTGGCTGGTGGCTAGGGTGACCTGAGGGCGGTGCTGTGGTATTAAGAACCCCGACGTTCATTCCTCGGGCCACGCCCCCCTCTTATACATCGCTCCCGCGAGTGTTGGATTGAATCTACGGCCCGTCTCTGACGCCCCGTTCGTTCAGTTCACGCTCCGGATAGCAGTGAGATGTCGATCGCCGCATCCCAAGGTGGGCTGGAGTCCTTTGGGAATGACGATTAGGTTGTGCTCCGCCTCCGGGTGTGTCAGCACTGCCTGATCTGACCTAAAGTTGACAGCCATGTTATCTCGGGCAGCCGCGAGTCTCGCGCTGGTGTGGAACTCCGCCCAGTCGCGGGTGCTCGTGGTTGCGCGATTGGTTTTTGGGGGCGGCACCCGACAGCTGTTGGGCCCCGCCCCCAATGCCTTTCGCTCCCGGGGTGCATGAGGAGATCACGCGGTCCCGGAAGTCCCCGTTCTTCCCGTGACCGTTTGGTGGCCTCCTCCGCCTTCTCTGTCCTTCATGGGGCCGCGGCCTAGGGTACACTGGGGCCCCCTCCCCCCCACTGTTGAACTCTCTGTTGCACACTACGGTGTCCACAGAGGGCTTTGACGTTGCGTGGTGTGGCTGTCCTAAGCACCCTCCCAAAGCCTGTGGGCTCGTCTACTTCGGTGGCGTGGTCCCGCAGAGCTGCGGGCAGGCCGCCGCCCCTTTGCACATGCACAAGGGTGGAGCCGACCCAGGGCTCTTCATTGAGCTGCATGCCGCAACTGACCCCGCCCCCGGGCGGTGAAGGTGGCCACACGCTCCCTGGGTCGGGCGATGTCCACAGCTGTGGTCCGGGAGAACACCTGGCCTTACCTGGTGATGTGGAGGACGTTGAGCGGGCCCGCCTCCTCAACTCACCCATATCCCAGGCTGGCCTCTTCGGCGGCGCGGCTGAGAACTGCGCCCAACAGTTCTCGGCCGCCCCAGAGCAGACTGAGGCTGTAACACGTACTGCCCCGGCGGCCAGCTGCTGCACCAGCCGCCGGCTCAGTCGCCTCAGTCCGCTCGCCGCCGAGGGCGCCCTCCCTCTTCCCGCCCGGCCCCAGCAGCAGCCTTCACCTGGGCCGCGCTGTGGAGGTGATTGAGGATGTCGCCCAGTCCGCTCCCCAGACTGGTTAAACGCCAGGCTGGAGGTGGACAACTCAGAGATGGGTTCCAGTTCTTCCCAGGGGATGGTAGCAGGGCCTCTCCTTCCCCCTTCCGCTGCTGGCCCCCGGGCTAGCAGCGCTTGGGAAGAACTCATGTTCCTGTCTCTGAGGACCCAGAGACCGGTGATGACAGTGCGCGCCACCCTCGGGTCTCGCCACTCGCATCCCTCTCTGTCGCCAGCCCCCTGGCAGAACAGACCCCAGTGGAACGTGCATCCTTCCCTGGTCTCCTCTGTCAGGACGCAGCCGTTAACCGTGCCCCGACCCCGGGACGCCCAACAGCCTCCCCTGTCCGGGCCGGTAACGCTGCCTCGCTGCCCCACCCTGGGTACGTCTGCTGTCCGTATGACCCCGTTGGTGCAGTCTCTGGAAGCATGGCTTCAGCTTCCGGGGCTGTCCCGCTGGGTTGCGCGGACCGTCAGGCTCGGCTACGCGATTCAGTTCGCGCAGGCTCCTCCCCGTTACAGGGGAGTCCGCTTACTGTGACCGGGGCCCATGCCCCCGTCATGCGTGCGGAGATTGCCACCCTACTGGCGAAGGGTGCGATCGAGCCTGTCCCTCCGGCCGAAATGAAGTCGGGGTTCTACAGCCCCTACTTCATTGTACCCAAGAAAACCGGTGGGTTACGACCAATCCTGGACCTTCGCATCTTGAACCGATCCTTCACCGGCTTCCGTTCAAGATGTTGACTGCGAAACGCCTTTCGAATGCGTTCGTCCTCACGATTGGTTTGCAGCGATCGACCTGAAGGACGCCTACTTCCATGTCTCCATCCTTCCTCGACACAGACCGTTCCTACGGTTTGCTTTCGAGGGGCGGGCATATCAGTACGCGGTTCTCCCATTCGGGCTATCTCTGTCCCCTCGCGTCTTCACGAAGATTGCAGAGGCAGCCCTTGCGCCCCTTCAGCAGCACGGGGTCCGCATCCTGAACTACCTCGACGACTGGCTCATACTGGGCCACTCTCGAGAGCAGGTTTGCGGACACAGAGATCTGGTTCTCCACCACTTAGCCCGTCTGGGCCTTCGGGTCAACTGGGAAAAGAGCAAACTTTGCCCCGTGCAGAGGATCTCTTTTCTCGGTATGGAGATCGACTCGGTCGCCATGTGCGTGCAGCTTATGAGCGAGCGCGCGCAGTCTCTGCTGGCTTGCCTCCGTCAAATCGAGAGCAAGAGTGCGGTTCCACTGAAACTATTTCAGAGGCTCCTGGGGCATATGGCATCTGCAGCCGCGGTAACGCCGCTCGGATTGCTTCATATGAGACCGCTTCAGCACTGGCTTCGCGATCGAGTCCCGAGATGGGCATGGCTGTCTGGCACGCCCCGGATCCAAGTGACTCGGGCCTGCTTACAGACGCTCACCCCGTGGTCGAACCTCAGTTTTCTACGGGCCGGTGTGCCCTTAGAACGAGTTTCCAGGCATGTTGTCGTATCAACGGATGCCTCTGCCACGGGCTGGGGTGCCATGTGCAATGGACAAGCAGCCGCGGGCTCCTGGACAGGACCCCAGCGCCTCCTGCATGTCAATTGCCTCGAGTTGCTGGCAGTATGGTTCGCCCTGCACCGCTTCCGAGCGCTGCTGAAGGGTCAACATGTGCTTGTCCGGTCAGACAACACGGCCGTAGTAGCGTACATCAACCACCAGGGCGGTCTACGCTCCCGCCGTATGTCTCAACTCGCCCGCCATCTCGTTTTATGGAGTCAGAAGCGCCTGAGGTCCCTTCGTGCTGTCCATATTTTGGGGGTCCTGAACCACGCAGCCGACGAGCTCTCGCGGTTTCAGCCTCTCCCGGGAGAATGGAGACTCCATCCCCAGACGGTCCAGCTGATTTGGGAACAGTTCGGCGACGCACAGGTAGATCTGTTTGCCTCCCACGACTCTTCCCACTGCAGCCTGTTCTTTTCCCTGACCGAGGGCACGCTCGGCACGGATGCACTGGCGCACAGCTGGCCGCGGGGCCTACGCAAATATGCGTTCCCCCCAGTGAGCCTACTCGCACAGCTCCTGTGCAAGATCAGGGAGGACAAGGAGCAGGTCCTTTTGGCACCCTATGGCACCCGCGTCCCGACCTCTGGAACCTCCACGTGTGGCTCCTAGACGGGACGCGGCAGGTTTGAGTGGCCTGCCACCTACGGTGGTCGCCACCATCACTTCCGCTAGGGCAGAGTCCACTCGGCATGCCTATGCGTTGAAGTGGAACCTCTTCATCACCTGGTGCTCTTCCCGCCAGAAGACCCCTGGAAATGCCCGATCGGGTCCGTGCTTGAGTTTCTCCAAGAGGGGTTGGAGCGTGGGCTGTCTCCCTCCACCCTCAAAGTTTATGTGGCCGCTATATCTGCCCGCCACGATCTCTTGGAGAACAAAAAGGTAAGTCAGCACGACCTGATCATCAGGTTCCTGAGGGAGGCGAGGAGACTGAATCCTCCTCGCTCTCCTCTCGTACCCTCTTGGGATCTCTCAGTAGTTTTAAGTGCTCTGCAGAGGCCTCCCTTTGAGCCTTTACGGTCGGTTGATATTAAGTTCCTGTCGATGAAGACGGCTCTGCTGACCGCGTTGGCCTCTCTTAAGAGGGTCGGGGACCTGCAGGCTTTTTCGGTTGACGAAGCGTGCCTGGAATTCGGGCCGGCTAACTCTCACGTGATCCTGAGACCCCGGCCTGGATATGTGCCCAAGGTTCCTACCACTCCCTTCAGAGACAGGTAGTGAACCTGCAAGCGCTGCCTTGGAGGAGGCAGACCCAGCCTTGGCATTGCTCTGTCCAGTACGCGCCCTCCGCGCCCACGTAGACATGACGCAGTGTTTCAGGACCTCAGACCAGCTCTTTGTCTGTTATGGTGGAGAGCGGAAGGGAAGTGCTCTCTCAAAGCAAAGGTTGTCTCACTGGAAAGTGGACACCATTGTTTTGGCTTACCAGCAGCAAGGTCGACCATGTCCCCTTGGTGTAAGGGCACACTCCACTCGGAGTGTGGCCTCCTCTTGGGCTCTAGCGCATGGCGCCTCGCTGACAGACATCTGCAGAGCTGCAGGCTGGGCGACACCCAACTCATTCGGGTGTCTTCGCTTGCTCGCCACTCCACTCCACGGACTGGATACGTGCAATATTTCCTCAGGTGAGCTCCCCCGAGAGCCCTGAGCTCCTCCAGCACTGCTTACGCCGATACCTGTGTGTCCCTCTAGCGAGCCCAGACCCTCGTCTCCGGCCAGGTGCCCCGTGTGCATGGTTCTCCTCCGGCGACTCCCACACGAGTATTTCACCGTAAGTCTCCGCAGTGAGCGGGTTTCTTCCCTTGGCGTGTCCCCGCCAACCCTAGGGTTAAAAATCCACCTTCGGCTGGTACCCTAGAGATCTCCATATGCAGCCCCTAGCCGGCTCATATATGTCTCTTAAGTCCTCCCCACGGGTAGGCATCCTTGGCATTCCCTCACTGGGATATGCTTCCCAGTGTACCTTGGTAATCCTGTGATAACTGGGAGTCCTTCGTCCGTACTAGTCTTACGACAGGGTACTCACACTTACGCAGGGCACTGGAAGACAGCTGAGTGGCGGGATTATATTGGGACCCCCATTCGTTAGTCACTAACGTTACGTCGTAGTGACTGAACGAAAGGGAACGTCTCGGTTACGGATGTAACCCTCGTTCCCTGAGGAGGGAACGGAGACGTAACGTCCCGTTGCCACATCAGCTGTGCTACCTGGAACGCAGGAGTTCAGTCTTGGCTCCTCAAGCAGGTAACATAATGCGATATTGCCACGTACTTCCTTATATATATACTCACTTCCCGTATTACTGTAAGTACTGTACTTTGCAAGTCCCCTGCCAACCACAAACACTACATCCAGGGCTGGATGAGTCATGATACAGCAGGACTGTGTGCACTCTCGCCAAGTGTTTATTTGCACAGCTCTGGTGCCATCTGCCATCGTGTGGTGAGTTGTGAACGAGTTTGTGGTCGGTACTGCGCATGCATGGGCACTTAGGGCTTGGACAGAGTTGAAGTGGCACACCACCTTTAAGGGAGTGATAACTCCCAGTGGTGCTATACTGTGTTCTGTTAAAGGGTTACTTCAGCGATTAGCATTAAGATTTGTATCAGTAGAAACGCAGTAGTATATTCGAATTATCGTACTTTCCCCCCCTCATGTCCCCCTGAGATGAGAGAATTACGCATTTTATTTCTGGAAAAAATCCTCAGATGATGAAATTATCGTCATTTTGCGTCATCGGAGGATATTTTGGCCAGAGGCTAGAGACTCTCTTGTACAGGGGTGGCGAACTCCAGTCCTGGAGGGCCAGTGACCTGCATAGTTTTGCTTCAACCCTACTCAAACACACCTGAACAAGCTAATCATGGTTTCAAGGGTTACTAGAAAGCTACAGGCAGGTGAGTTTTATCAAGGTTGGAGCTGAACTCTGCAGGACAGTGGCCCTCCAGGACCGGAGTTCGCCACCCCTGCTCTAGTAGAAGGAGCTCCAGTAGAGGCTCCAGTAGAAGGAGCTAGTTCCGCATGTTATCAACCCACCCATAGGGGTGGGATCTCACTCACAGAATGTAAATGCGCACGGCCACTCGGCTCGGGCATTCATAATGGAGCAGTGCAAAGCAAAGTGAGTGTTTCAACTTTTCAATGAATTCCTATGAAAGTTAAACTTCCATAGGCATGATCTGAAAATAGACTGGACATGCGTTGTGGACTGCCGCTCTTACCTCAGCTCTTCGCTCTCGTGATGAATGAAATCTGACTCCTGCTGCGCTTGTCTCGTGACTTTCGTTCGGCTCACTCACACTTTATTGAAAAGACACATTCAGTTATTAATTGTAGTGTCTATTCTCTAACTGAACAAAATGATTTTATTTCTATGAAAATCAAAACAACGGTGGGGGTGTTGTCATGGTGGGCAAGTGATAACCAGTACCCATGGCTATGGGAGTGGCCTCATTGCTCAGCGAAGCAAGTGCATTCTGGGAGTTGTTGTCTTTCATCCACATGAGACAAAAATTTCTCAGTCTGTGGGCTCCTTTTCCCTGGGTAAGATACTATCAAACTGCCTTCTTCCTCCTCACCTCCTGAGGATGAGGAACTGGCTGGGCCGTCTGAACTGTTGCAAGCAGATAGTTCTTCCTAGGCCAGGCATTCACATTCAGTCTCTGCCGTCTAGGAATGCGAAATCTGGGGGGTGGGTGTACCGTAGACTGTGCGATGGTCTGCCGAGGTGGTCTTTCTAGGCATACAGAGTTGCAAAGCCTCATCATCCCTTTTCTTTACCTCGCATCTCTTTTGAGTCAGAGCCGAGCCAAAAATGCCCTCTGCAATGACCAGTACGTCCAGGCTGGCTTCTTTCTCAATGTCTGAAATATAAGTCATCATCCTCTCTCCTAAATGACCATTGTGGTCCCACAGATTGAACCACACATCTCTGAAGACGCAGAGATCTGTAACCCACTGTGTTTGACCTGGCATGGTATGCTCTTCATCCTGCAGTTCCGCTTGGTATGCGATTCGCATGGACATCGCGCTCAGAGCCCTGACTGAGAAAGCGACTGCTTTATAAGTGTGAATCAGACTGATTCCGTCATGCTCTTTGCTTTAGATGGCGATGTCGGATTTTGCAGCCGCCATGCGCTTTGGGTGCAAGTGCAAGACCAATATTGTCCACCCCTTGTATAGTACAACGGCGAGTGCATCAAACGCCTCGTCCGTTTTGGGGAGGTGTGCACGCAGTCAGCGGAGGCTCATGTTGCGCCGTTTTGACTGTCGGGAAGAAGTCTGCTGCAGAGCTCGCACCAGTGCAGGCTCAGCAAAAGTGTGCATCGAGGGCGTATATATCGACCACAAAGGGGGTGCTCACGAGAACCCTTCTGAATCCTAAAATGACAAATGAGACACTCTACGGTCTCATGGACCTGTGCATACGGCAGCCATTGTAAGTCCACTAGACCGAGAGTGTATATGAAAGGTGCCATTTGGGACAGGGCCTATAAATTAGCCATGAATGTCCTTGAATCTTTTTCTCTAGTCTCATTGTGGAAGAAACTGTCAGCAAAGTTTTACTGTTTTAATTTATTTATTATAAATAGATAAACAAATACTTAATTGGGAAAATCTACCTATGAAGTTGGAATGTCAGGAAAAGGAATTTAATTCAAATAATTTCAACACAGTTAACTTTTAAGTTAACCTTTTAGTTAACTTTTGTTGACCAGGGTGCTAGCATATTTAATTTCTCAGAATACAATACGTATTCTGAGAAATGAAATATGCTAGCACCCTGGTCAACAAAAGTTAACTAAAAGGTGATAAGATGTGTACATTAAATACAATTTTATATGGGTGGTATATCCATCTAACAAATTATTTTTTTTCATGTTATAGGCCAAGTATAAAGAATGTGACCAGATCATTATGAATTGTCTGTTGTTTAGGATTGCTGCATGCTCCTCGGTGACACCATTTTATGCATTTTCTGAGTAGGCTATTTCAACAGATGGCATGTATTATTTCTTTTTTTCTACAGATACTCGCATATTTATTATCAGTTGAAGTGTGTGATTTCTGTTCCTTTACCAACACCAAAGAGAATAACAAATATGCCTCTGTCTCTCATTGGTCTGGCAAATAGATAGCCCTGCCCTAAACTCACACAATTGGTTATAAAGAATAATTGTTTCCCTTAGGAATGGTCGGTGATTCGGTTGATCCAGTGAAATGTACCAAAAAGCCACAGGGTTGTTTAGATTTTAGCGTCCTTGTTGTCTTATATTAATAATTAATTATTATTCATATTATTTTAATTTATTTAATATTATATTCGAATATTTTCATTTTATTAATATTAATTTATTATTATTAATACATGTAAATATGATTATAGTGCTATAAATTACTGCGGCAGTAAAAGCAATGTGAGTGTATATGATGAACAGTTGATGGCATAATGTGATGTGCTATATGCCATTTCTCTTTTCTAGCACATATAGATAGTGTAGGTGCACATACTGTAGAATAAAACCAACTTTTTTCTAGCACTCCTTCATAATCATTTTTACTGTCTCTGTATTATTTGACAGAATTTGAAGCAATTACATATAATTCCACTAGAGGGAGATGTTTATCAAATGTAAGAGTTGTAAAGCTTCACTTCTATCTTTCATAAGAGGAACCTCACTCTTACTTAACCATAAGCTGTAAAAAGATAACAGCTCTATAATTATTAATCATTTATTTGCGATGCTGATATTTGTAAATAAAATCTCAGTAAATTATGGAGTCATTTGTGCAATGTTAGACATTACTGAGGATGACATATAAGATTAGGATGAGGATGATATACACAAGATTAGAGTTGTGTGGAGTGGAGCCCTTTGTAAACTACTACTGTTTTTTTCCATTACAGTTATCATTATATAATTTGAATGCAAAGTTATTGAATATTGAATTCAATATTTAGGTTACACTTTATTTTTTACGATATCATTGTTACAGTGTAATTATATATTTAAGTACTGAGTAATATTAATTAACTACATGTACTTACTATAGGGTTTGGTTAAGGGATAGTTAATTATGCATAATTTACTATTACTATGGGGAAGTGCATGTAACATGTGTAACAAGGACACTGTAAAATAAAGTGTTACCAATATAATTTATGTCATAACATTTCTTTGTATTACTTTTTTCAAAACCCTAAAACTTTCTGTCCCAGATAGTCAGATTACTGTTTTGTTTTAGTTTTTTTGGCAAAACAAACAAAAAAATCTATATTTGTGTGGCCATTGGTCAGGTTAGTCTGAGGGCCACAAAACACACACTCATACACATATACTCAGATCAATGCATGTCTTATCATCGTTCAGTAAAATGATTATTCAAAATGCCTTTTTTCCTGAGGCTCTTGGTTTGCATCCGTTTCCTCTCCTCCTCTTCCTTTCTGTCAATCAGAACCTATAAATGTTTATTGAATGTGTGTGTGCGTGCGTGCGCGTGTGTGTGTGTGTGTGTGTGTATGTGCGTGCATTTAATCACTTGCGTGTGCCTATGCAAATACCAACAGCTTAGTCCCTTCATGATCTCTGTAACATTTATCCCATGGGACTCTAAGTACAGTTTTATGAGCGTGTCCTTTAGGTACAGTAACATTTGACTGCTGAATGAACAGCAGTGACTCATCTAAACTATTAGGTGTACTGGAGATGATAACATCCAGGATTTATAAAACCACTGAATGTCAGTGAGATGTATCTGTTTCTTCCTCTACAGTATTTCACAGATAACTTTTTGTTATCTAAAAGTCACATTAAAACAGTTTTGTAAACATTTTACTGTGCAATCATTTATTTCTGCTACTTTAAAAAAAAATGTATGTATAGAATTGCCAGACACAATTTTGACACTTTCAATCTTAAAATATAAAAAACAATCACAAAAATATTAAATTATTACATTTTTAAAGCTAAAAACCACCTACCTAAGCATTGTTGCAGACCATGTACACTCTTGGAAACGGTATTCCCTGTGGCTGTGGCCTCTTTCAGCAGGATCATGCGCCCGGCCACAAAGCCTCCAAATTCCCCAGATCTCAATCCAATCGAGCATCTGTGGGATGTGCTGAACAAACAAGTCTGATCCATGGAGGCCCCACCTCGCAACTAACAGGACTTAAAGGGTATGCTGCTAACATCTTGGTGCCACATACTACAGCACACCTTCAGGGGTCTAGTGGAGTCCAAACCTCAATGGATCAGGGCTGTTTTAGCAGCAAAAGGGGGACCAACACAATATCAGGAGGGTGGACATACTGTTATGCTTGATCTGCAATCATTTACTGGCAAAGTCTAATTTCCACTATGACAAGCAGAGCCGGCTCTCCCTATAAGCGAACTAAGCGGCTGCTTAGGGCCCCGCCGCCACTAGGGGGCCCCCTAACTACAGATTGCACTCGCCAGCGTCGCCGCAGTTTATCACGCAAGACGCTCAATTCGCACCGCGCGAAAAGCGCCTTCCGCGCCGCGAGACCTCTAGACGCGCGTCAACGCGCCTTTCCATTGACTTAACATTGAAATCAAATCACTCGCGCCAGACACTCTATTTGCGTTTGGTGTGAACGCAGCATAACGTTAGCTGTCCGTCGATTATGCTGAATCAACATTGCTTGCGCTATGGTCCAGCCGTCGGCCCCAGCTCTGGGCTACAGACCACGTAGAGACAGACCCACCTCCTTTGAATGTATTTTCTTTTTAACAGTTAACGTTACATGACCTACACTAGTTCTGGGAAAGAAAAAAACGAAAAATCTTTGTCTGAATAGACGCTTATTACAATAAAAAAATAGTTTAAGAACATTCGAGAGAAAGAAAGTAATAGGAAGAGAAAGAGCAATCATTTGACAGTCAAAATCAAAATTAAGTTTAAAATAAAGCGGTTAAATACCAGCTTTTTCTTATGGTCTTAATTGAATAGGCAATTAAAGATTATTAATAAATATTAATCTATATACTATTATGAAATATTTTATATATTGTTCAGCTAAATCGCCCAGACCATTTAAACCTAAAGAAAACACAGTGTCCTCTCTGAAACATTTTTGAATGATGATCGATACAAGACACCTAAAAGCAAAATGGATTTGTGGTAAATTTTAGTAAAGAACACTGTAAAAAAAATCAGGTCCCCAATTGAAAATTTTCTAGTGAGCGATCACATCTAAATTTTTCAGTTGGCCAAATTGAATTAATGTGAATTGACGCATTTTAATTCAATTAAAATTCAAGAAATTAAATTTGGCCAACTGAAAATTTTAGATGTGATCGCTCACTAGAAAATTTTCAATTGGGCACCTGATTTTTTTTTACAGTGAATGTATTACTGTATGTAATCATAAAAGGTAAAAAATATCTCACTCCATGCTGTGAAGGTTTAAAATATGAACAGTATGTAAGAGTTAATCAACCGATAATTAAATAATATAATTTAACATTGGATTTCTTTTAATTTACCCTTAACATAATTGTAAAAAACTAAATGTCACTTTCTCAGGAGGAGCCATTCTTAAATATTTTGGTGGTCGTGGAGAAACATTTCAGGAGGCTGACACAAGTAAATATTTCCCACTGCCTTTCTTTTGAATAGTTTTGTGCGCAACTTCAACATAGCTAATTTTCCTCTTGCCAAAAAAAATTTAGTTTTATAATCATAATTCACTATGTTGTCTAATTGTACTTTAATATTAATTTAAAATGAATGTGTTTTATCTACTCTGCATACTGTATTTATTATTAATTATATTGTAATCTCAACAGCTGGAGGAGGTGACTCTACTGCTGCTTCAGTAGAGCATAGCGAGCCGCATACCACTATGGCTAATGTTGTAAGTTAGCTATATATTGTTAATGCTAAATTATTAATATTTATTTGTTTACAACAAATTGACCTTAAATTTGCAAATCTATAATCTTTACTTTTACTGTTTCAGTGAGTGTACTTTAATAAGCAGTAAAATAATTGTAGGCAATCATGTTAAAAGATATACAGATGAAATATGTAAGTGTTAGATTGTATACAGTTGCTGGTTTGCAGTGCAATACTCCATTATTCACTGCAAGGCAGGGCCCCAAAATTATCCTGCTTAGGGCCCCCAGATTTACAGAGCCGGCCCTGATGACAAGTTTGCACAAAAGTTATTTGTAACCAGTGAATGCTTCATGCGCAGTGCTGGGTAGTAACTGATTATCTGATTATGTCTAATTCGCCGTGCACACCGCCAAGTGAAAAGGGGTCTTGCGCTTTCAACGCGCACAACCTTGGTGACTAATTTTTGCCGCGCACACCTCTGCGCTAGTGCGGACGCGGCAAGTATAACCAAACTTAACCTCTGTAAGAACGCAGCAAAATCGCAAGAAAAGCTTGTTGTGTATTGACATATACACATTATTTAACTGTATTTCCATATTTAGGATGTTGATAGCAACTATTCAAGTGCAAAGTAAGTTTCATTCATAATGCTTCTCCTTTAATCCTTTATAAAATGTCATACCGTATTGTCCCTCATAAACGGTAGTATAACAAGCCTAAAGCCCAATTTATACTTCTGCGTCAAGTGTACGCCGTAGCTACGCCGTAGGCTGTGATGCGCGCGTACCCTACGCCGTGCCCTGACGCGCACCTCTCCAAAAATGTAACAAAGCGTCAATTCTACGCGGACCGCAAGCGCTGTGATTGGTCTGCCAGAACCCCTCCCTCAGGTCAATAAATAAATAAATAAAAATCTGTGATAGGAGTGTATGTATGTCAAGAAATGGGATAATAGTTTCATCCTTATATCTGCTATATAACACAATATTTTGTGGTGAAGCTTGCTTATGTTAGTGAATAAATACAGATCCGCTGTGTATAGTTTATTTATTTCCTCATTAAAACCAAAGATGTTAATCAGTGATTGTATATCAAGAACAGGGACACATCACAATGGGTGCATTACGTTAAATGAAAATTAAATTATTTTGTTTTTCTGCAGATAGGCTATAGCTACACTTTTCAAAAATAATGTATTAATTTCAAGATTTATCATTAACACGACGGTAATTTAAACATAGCCTTTGTAAAAAAAAAAAAAAAAGTGCATATATATATATATACATATATATATAGGCCTATATATATATATATATATATATATATATATATATATATATATATATATATATATATATATATATATATATATATATATATATATATATATATATATATATATATATAGCTAAATATTAAATGTGCAACAAAAAATGTAAGTACGACTATTCTCCAAGTCGACTAGCAGCAGCACTAACGTTTAATCGACTTCGGCAAGTCTCGCATCCCTATATGTAATGCATTTCTTTACTCATTACATCAGAGTGATCTGATTATGTTACTTGTAATGCGTTACTTGTTACATGGAGACTGGACTGGAGAGAGCGTGAGCGTTATACATAGTCTGAGTTGGGTTGCCACAGAGGTCCTTCACTGGTCTTTGATGGAATCACGTCCTCATGTTCTTATATCAAAGATGTGACAACTTGTATGAATTTCAAACGGGAACAAACTCAATTGCGTTTGCAATAATTGAGGCTGTATTGTATTTTTTGTATATATTTTAGTTTTCACGTGATTTTATATGATTGTTTTAATTGTTTTGTTAAATAACACAGTATTGCTGTGTAATTACATTATATTTTGGTTTCAGTTAAAACCAAAAGTGGACATCTAAAAATCCATTGAAAAATGTGTAAAAAAAAAAACAACAATAACCCACAGTTCCATCACAAACCCCTTTCTGGGAAACCCTGACCTAATGTAGTATTTAATGTATTTCATGTTGTCTATAACAAAGAATTCGATTTATTTGTCTATGTATTTTTATATCAATATGGTACAATATTATCCTATTCAAATCCATGTGATAAAGGAGTAACTCAAAAGTAATCAAAGTTACTCAGTTGATATTACCTTAAATCTCTAATGTAATGGATTACATTACTAACTGACTAGAATTTGTAGGTAAGCTACCCATGACTGTTTTGCATGAGACTTGAAGGTACATTTTTATTGATAATGATTTTGTCATAAATACAAAAAAAATCTCAAAATATTTAATTCTAGGGTTAGGGTTAGACTTGATTGTGTTTTATAGTGTTTAATATTCAATTATGTTGGAATTATTAGAACAATTTAAAATGACAGTGGGTTACCATTGTAATGTGGAGAAGAGTGAAGCATTTGCTGTGGACTAATACAACCAATGTCATAACAGCTTTGCTGAAGTTTTTAATGCTTAGCATTTAAGTTGTTAATGTGTTCTATTGCTAGCTAAAAGTTAGTCAACTAGCTAGTGCAGTATTATAATTAATTTGTGTAACATTAAATGTAACTTTTTTCAGTGTTGTGCCTTTTAAGGGATAAAATGATTGACTACAGGGGGACTTTAAGTAAACTAGCATGTCTTAAAATAGTTTTAAGGGACTTTCATGTGGTCAACGATGCATTTGGGCTGGTGCAAGTGTGAGTTTAGCTTTTCATATTTGTGTTTTTTGTCTTTAAATATATGTAGTAAGTGTGTGTGGTCTGTGTGGTGTTTGCTTAAGGTTGATAGTTGATATTATAAGCTGTCACTATTGTGCAATAGACTCTGTTTGGCAGTTAAGGATGAACGATTTGATTGACAGCTGAAAGGTTAAGGGCTGATGATCAAGGCTGCAAATGTCTTTCTGCAACAGCCAATCATTGACTACAGTGATGAAGGCCCCAGTTGCACAATGCCTTTCTTGCTTTTATTATTTTTATGTAATGTTGCAATTTCAGTGCAGGAAATATAAATGCTTAATTTTCATTGTAGGATATAAATGTTTATATTTGCGAATATGTGTTAACTTGAATATGCTCTAGCAGCATGCGAGGTCGACTAATGTGGTCATGTCACATTCCAGGCACACTTGCCACGCGACAGCAGCAACACGATCCTCCGAGCGGAACACTACATACACCCACCAAAACACACAATAGTTTAACTGTTCTCTGTCACGCTTTCTCTGCGCATTTCATTATATTACAGCTACACCTCTCTTGTGTTTTGTGTTGTCAGCTAAACGCCTCCATCTTCCACCCACGGTGCGTCTTTCTTTCGCACTTCCTCGTCTGTCTCAGCCACTTCGAGAGGCTACTCACTGCAGAGCCATGGCTGGAGCGTCCAGATCCCCCTCTGTGGATGTAATTTGGGTGTAATGGGTGGAGGTATAAGGTCCAACCACACCCTAACCCTACCCATAACTCCATCCAAGCTCAAGCTCAACCCATGACTTCCAGAGGGGACGTCAGTTGGTTCTCCAGAGAGCACCTTATGGACTCTCCTACTCAAAGTGCTGTTTTATTCTGTAGTAGATACTTGATAGCCTGAGAATAGTTTCAGAGAGTTTTGCTGGTAGGTAGGTTTGCTGTGTATGTGTGCAACTGTGTCCAGTAGGTGGAGCTGAGAGCCGGACTCTCAAATAGTTTTTGCTCAGAATGGCGTATTATCATATATGTGACCCTGGGCCACAAAACCAGTCATAGGGGTACATTTTTGAAGCTATCCATTTGTATGGTTTGTTAGGATATGACAATATTTGGCCGAGATACAACTATTTGAATCTGAGGGTGCAAAAAAATCGAAATATTGGGAAAATTGCCTTAAGTCCTTAGCAATGTATATTACTGCTAATAATACATTTTTATATATATATTTACGGTAGGAAATGTACAAAATATCTTCATGGAACATAATTTTTACTTAATATCCTAATTATTTTGGGCAAACAAAAATCATAATTTTGTAATTTTGACCCAGACAATGTATTGTTGGCTATTGCCACAAATATACCTGTGCGACTTATGACTGGTTTTGTGGTCCAGGGTCACATATTGCTGATGCATATGTATTTTAATAACTTTTTTTTTCTTTTTATCAATGTAATGTACAACAAATGAGGCAAAGCGACATAGAAACCAGCACAGAAATGAGCAGAACAAATGAGAACATTAATATTAAATATGCATCTTTCAATACATTAAAAAAAGAATTACTAAGTAAAATGAAATGTTAAATGATGCATGAAATTGTAAAATGTTAAGTATGTACATACATATACAAGACATATAGAGGGGGGGGGGGGGAGTAGTTCCACCCATTGTTTCTAGAAAACCATAGAAGAAATTGGTCATGTGACCACATCATTTTGAAAGCCATCCATTTTACTCATCCTCTAAAGAAGAAAGACATGTTGTTGTTTTTTTCTTTCAAAGTAAAATTTCTGTGATCAAGGCTTTTTGATGGTAGTGTCTGAACAATTATAGACAAGTTTGAAAACATTTCACACATGTTTTAGTGCTTTAGCAGGCAACACAATGAGTCTATACAGTTAACATGATGTTAGCTCTTAAGCTCTGCTGGCTCATGCTAGTTTTTCAAACTTGTGGGTCTGGGGTGGTTTGTGCCAAAGGGCCTGAGTTAAGTTGTGCCAAAGTTGAAAGAAGTCTGTGGATGGAAAGCCCGTCTTTACATCGAAAGAAAACGATGAAGGAGTCATCCCTAGAGGTGATGTGCTCAAGAAACTACCCATACCCCAAAAACTTGGTGGTACAGCCAGAAGGGAGCAGACATTTATAGATGCCCTGCAGCATTGACAAGTGGGATGTTAAGTAGTAGGCCAGATCCAGACCACCTAGATCTACATACTATATCATATAATCTGGAGATAATCTGGAGAAGTGAGGAGATGGGCATGCCTCATCAGTGTTTGACTCACCTGCCATTTGTTTAATTTAGCTAACACTGATTTCAGTTTTGTTAATAAAGAGAAATATTCTGTTTTTAAGAGGTCTAAGTCACAATAGGATGTTTAGAAATGAGCCTCACTTTATTCTTTTATGTTACATAATTGAGAGGCAGCTTTCTATGTCAACAGGCATTTATTGCCAAAGGCTTTTTGCCTGAAAGGATTCACAATTATCAAATGTGTATTTAAGTTTTTTGTGTTTTCCCAAAAGCTACAAAATATGACTTATTCCAACAGTTTAATAGGGTGACAATATCTAAATAAACCTTAAATGAGTAATTTTGTATTGAATTTGTCTTGCTTTCATAAAGCATTACAGTTCATAACATTAAAATGTTCTGTTTTACTTCAGAAATCACTGGCACAATTTACCCCAACGTATTCTCCCCAAGAATACGTTGGGGTACCAGGGGCAAGTTGTGCCACGAGACCACTTTTTTTCCCCCCAAAAGCTATATTTCTGAAACGATTTATTTCAGATCCAAAGTTATTGTTCTCAGGGATGCACCACATCCTGAAATATATGTACATTCTTAAATTGAAGACATTACTGGCATGGCCTCACTTTAAAGTCACTTTGAGTAAAAACTGGCACAACTCACCCCACTCTCACCTAAGGATCAATAAAGAAATACTGAAACAAAAAAATAAGAAATTACATTTATTGATTATGACTGATTTTATTTGACATGCTTAAAATGTAAGCACATGTAGGCCTGTATGTCAGCACTATCATATACGTGTTAAGAATGGAAGGGTGTGTCTCAATCAGCTCCCTGGTTCAGTAACGTTAGTCAGGGCACTGATCAGGACATAAGTCAGTGGGCTGACTCTCTGATCAGTGCCCTGACTACTGAACTAGGGAGCTGATTGAGACACACCCAAAGTCTGTCATGTAAAACAAGAACGTATTGCTGCAGTTCAGTCTGCCTGCTATTCTATCAGTTAATGTTACTCCTGATCAGAGACTTCCTTAAAAAACTTAGTTTATACGTAGATTTAGGCTTCAATTAAGTATAATGGTGCAACGCTAAAAGTTGTAACTTAGTGCCCATTTACGTAAAAACTAGGCTAGTTGTAACTTGTGCACAGCTGGTGCGACAGGTGTCCTGACAGGAAAGCTATCCGTTCCTTTATCGATACACGTGAAAAGCACCCCGGGGACATTATAGGGATCTGTTGTGTTTAATCTATTAAGTTTTGCTTTGAACAAGTCTATGTCTTTTGAATTAAAGTGTGCAGTGAACTCCGTTACCTTGAAACTCATGCTGGCGCCGGCTGTTCCTGCCTGCCAAAATGGCGTCGTAAACAGAATGGGTCACGTGACCTTTGGTCCTATATACTGTATATAAGGCTTAAGCTTAGTCTCAGACTAAAATGCATGTTTGCGCTGTTTTAACTGAAAGCAACTTTGTTTTGTCTCAAGATTTTTTTCCGAAGGCAGGTTTATAAGAGCTACTTAGATGTCCTAATTAAACTAAGGCCTAATCCTGGCTTAATCTGAGCCCTGTCTGTGAAACCAGGCCATAGTGTTTTATGTATAAAGGGTAATTAACATTTGTAAATGTATAAGTAACTTTATATTTCTCCATCGTTTTAAATTGGATTATACTGTTTGCAATCCCTTGTGGGATTGTGTTTCTTTACCTCACTAAAGCTGTTAAGTACACACAGTCTTGTACCTTTGCCTTTTTGTCTGATTTTCAAAACCTTTATTTGCTTCAAATCAACATTAGTTTTGTGATTCACCTCTTGTCTGATTGGCTCGGTTCATGGTTTATAACTCTTCAACAAAGAATTGTTTTAAAATCTCTACGGGAAAAATGAATGGAAAAAATACTTCAGGAATCAGCGTCACTGAAAAGGAGGCGGGCAATGTTGCACTCTAGTCCTACAAATTCCAATAATCTTGATAACTTTATTTTTCATAAATCTTGATGAACTAATATTTAACTCTTTAAGTATAGCCCTAAATTTTGCATTTGCCAAAATGTACAGTATTCAAAGCACACTGCGTGAAATACTATGTCCAACAATGCATTGCACTTAACTTGATACTATTTCACTTACTATTCTTAAACTAATGTAGTCAATATTCATTCATGCATTTATTTGATTTATAAAGCACTTTACAACTGCACCTGCAGACCAAAATGCTGTACAATCAAGAGTCATTAAAACAACACACAACTTAACCCTTGTACAGTCTTCGTTTGGGAATTACACTCAGGGTCAGTTTTTTTTATGGAAAATTCACTTTATAAAAGATAACTTTCATTCGTGGGTATAACATGGATAATTTCACATGGTTTAGTGTAAGATTTTTCCCCATCTTTTGGAAAATACAGTAAAAAAAACTATTTGCTATGTGCTATTTGACTGACTGAAAGACGTATTTTCAGTTGGATTCATATCTAAATGTTATGAAATCACAATTTATTAATTTTGTCACAGTTTAGCATTTTTTGTACTGATTTTTTTTTTTTTTTTTTTATGATGTTACATTATGATTAGAATCAAACCTGAACAAGAGAAAGTCTTTAGAGTTTATAATTTATTTCAAACATCGGATTTTCCTATAATTCTACAAATTTAATCTACACTTCAGTTACTAACTGTAACAGAGCAAAAATTTACAGAAATGAGCAGTTATATTACATATTGAGTAAAAAATACACAACATGAACATGAAAATGCAATGAACTGAACAGCAATAACTAATGTATTCCTGTGTGTGTGTGTGTGTGTGTGTGTGTGTGTGTGTGTGTGTGCGTGCGTGCGTGCGTGCGTGCGTGCGTGCGTGCGTGCGTGTGTGTGCGTGCGTGTGTGTGTATGATCATTTTACATTGTGGATGCATTGTTGGAAGTGTGCTTCATTTCAGGATGAATTTTGTCCATTTTGTAAGCGGGTCCTGAGTGTGACTTTTTTTTTGTCACACGAACATAAAAACAGATGTCAATCCAATGAAAATTTTTATTTGTAGATCTAGAGAGTGTTGACCACCGTACAAAGTCTCATGCCATTTGGACAAAGGGAACTTTTATTTATTTTTATTTCAGAAAACGTCCTTTGGGGTCAGAAAAGACCCCGAAACACATCCTATTAAGACAACAAAAAACTAGCCCACCCTCTCAAAGGCTAAAGACAAGAATTAGTTATATACAATCAACATACAGTCAATATACAGTGACTGTGTATTGTAGTTTTGTGCAAGTTTCTATCTTGTTTTGCTTCATTTGTTGTATATTGATTAAAAATTTTTCAATATACAGTGTATTCTGCACAGTATTCAGTGTGGAGTAAAAACTTAAAACATAAACATAGCCAAGCTCCTAATCCCTCATGCAAGAGCACATAAATCTAAGAACATCATTTGTGTGAGGCAAGCCTGTGACTACTGAATACAATTTTGATATGTAACCAATGAGACCTTAATGAGAGAAAAATCACAGAAATATTTGAAGAGATTTTACAGCTGCAGCTACAGTTTACAGTGTACAGTTACTCAAGCTTCACAATCATAGACACACATTAACTATCACACCGGGCAGAGCAGCATTCCGGCATACTCTCTCTACCTTATACATCATGTATTACTGCAGACCTATTAGAGATCAAGATAACAGGGCTTCCTTAATTAGAGAGGCACACACGGCCTGTTTAAACATTAACTTTATCTCTGTTGAGTATTCTCC
This sequence comes from Gobio gobio, assembly GCF_949357685.1. Classification (NCBI taxonomy): domain Eukaryota; kingdom Metazoa; phylum Chordata; class Actinopteri; order Cypriniformes; family Gobionidae; genus Gobio; species Gobio gobio. The sequence goes on from NC_137114.1 coordinate 22,878,574, forward strand.
TAATGTCTAACGCCTACATCTACTTTAACATTGTGCAGGAACAGTTATGATTTATTATTTGCTTATGGTCAAACATATAAGCTGTTGCTTCTGAAGTAGTTTGCCTCAGCTGAGTGATTCTAGGAGTTGTAGAGCAATTTAGTTCTATTCTATCAGCCAAAGGGAAACTTAGTTTGACAGCATAATCTGAAGTAGAATTATTGAGTACTTGTTGTATTACAGCTGTTGAAGTGTAAATGGTGTTCTTGGTTATAATAGAAGTGGTGCAAGGAAGAGCCGGGAGCCTGCAGATAATGAATAACCATCAATAGCCGGTGTGTGTGTGGTTGACCTCGCTATCGTTTGGGGACATTTGAATTGCCCCCAGAAATGAGCTAAATATAACAAATAAAGATATCACAGAGTTTTATTTCATTCAGAAAGGTGCAAACGTTTTCTTAAAGGCATACGGTTTGGGCAAGTCTTGGTGTGTTTTATTTTAACGCCTCTTCTTCTGTATTTATGTGTAAATTTTATGGAGGCCTGCTGTTAATGTTACACTTCTCTGTCTACCCAGTTAACCAGAGGCTGTCTTCAGGAATTTGTTAAAAACCATTTAAAATGGTATACGCTTTATTTCATTTTCCTTTTTGTTATTTGGGCAGGTTGAGCTGATCGTGTTATAATGAAATGATCCCACATAACCACAAAACTGCCCATTTTTTAGTTTCCAAACTCTAATGCTTGAATGATTGTTTCAAACTGCAGACACACCTTTATCCACCCTGTCTTGCAAATAAACTGTGAAGTTTCCAAGACCCTAGACAATCAGTAGCAGTTGGCTTGTAATGTTTTTCATATCCATTGTATTGAGTGCTGCAGTGATACTTATTTTTGTAGGCCAACCCAGAAGTTAGCATCACCCTGGTTCCCTCGACAAAAACCCAACAGGATTTTTCCATTGGCTTTTTGATTATTGCTGTAAATAAGCTCTGTGACCAACAAAAGTTTATTATTCTTGCACTTTTTGTTCATCATGATAATCTTCACATTTAAACATACAGTAGGCAGAAATGAAAAGCTAAACGTACGCTATAAAAGAACTACACAATGACTTCTAGCTACACTGAAAAAAAAAATAAATAAATAAATCTGTTAAAAAAAACGGATAATGTACTGGCAGAAAATTACCAGTACATTCTCCAGTAATTTTACGGACATTTCCGTTAACCCTAAAACATAATGCAGTTTGAGAGTTCGAAGTTTGAAACTCAAAATACAGGAAACACCTGTAAAAAATAAAAACGGGAAATTATGTCAAATAAATACAGTACATTGTGCCCTATTTTTACGGATTTTTTTGTATACGCAGTGTTTGAAGCTGAAAGTTTGTATTTGAGTTTGCACAAGCGTGAAGACTAGTGAGTAGATAAATTTAGCTTTTCGGCTGATGACGTTTAAAGGGTTAGTTCACCCAACAAAGAAAATTTTAATTAAAATAAGTCATTAATTACTTACCCTCATGTTGTTCAACACCCGTAAGACCTCCGTTCATCTTCGGAACACAAATGAAGATATTTTAGTTGAAATCCGATGGCTCAGAAAGTGCATTGGCAAGCTTCATGATGCTTCGAAGCTTCATGATGCCTTGTTTTGAAATCGGTCATCACTATAAGTCGTTATTTCGTTTTTTTTATCGCACAAAAACTATTCTCGACGCTTCATAAAGTTATTGTAGAACCACTGTAGTGAGATGGGCTTTGTAACGACATCTTTAGTACATTTTATGGGTCTTGAGAGTGTTCAGTGCATTGTGCCAATGGAGGCCTTTAGAGCCATCGGATTTCAACTAAAATCTTCATTTGTGTTCTGAAGATGAACGGAGGTCTTATGGGTGTCGAACGACATGAGGGTAAGTAATTAAAGGGTTAGTTCACCCAAAAATGATTATTAATTAATTAATAATAGTCATTAATTACGCACCCCGGCGCTACGTCATATTCTCGCGCATGCGTCGTGGAGGCACACACGGAAGACAAGAAGAGGTTGAATAAAGTCGTTATTTATATTTTTTTTTGCGCACAAAAACTATTGGTGAGATGGACTGTGGTGAGATGGACTTTGTAACGACGTTTTAAGTGCCTTTTATGGGTCTTGGGAGTGTAAATGTACTGAATGCCAATGGAGGCCTATCTGAAGCCTTTCTCAGCCATCAGCTTTCAACAAAAATATCTTCATTTGTGTTCCGAAGATTAACGGAGGTGTTACGGGTGTCGAACGGCATGAGGGTGAGTAATTAATGACATAATTTTCATTTTTGGGTGAACTAACCCTTTAATTACAGAATTAATGTCTAGTTTAATGACAACTTCTATATAGTCCCAATTTGCCACTTGTTAGCAGCCTCCTTTTCCAAGAAAAGTAAAAGCTTTAAAAAACATTATGAGGGTATTACTGATGTATGTCACAGAATAAAATGGGAAAATATCTTGAACTTGTGTTCACCACAGACCTTATTTCAGGCATTCATCCAAAAACCCATAAAAAAAAACATTGACTTTGAGAGGAGGGAAAACAGAAGTAATAAAATGTTTATTTCCGCTTTTTTTTGGCCTGCAAAAATACATAATCCCTGCATTGCTTTATTTTTCATTGAGCTTCATAGAATTGAGCATAAAGTTTGAATGTGAGGCTATCGCTTAATCTGAGACCAAATCTATAAGACCTAAAGTTGAAGATATAATATTGAATATCATTGAATCAGTCATTGTTATTCTTTAGACCACAACCTGTTGATTGTTTAACACATCCTGCCAAATTCCCTTTCCGTCCCCCCCATCCATGTATCATCTCCTTTTCCTTGTTCTTTCACCTGTACCCGTTATTTTCCAGGCTCCTGTACCTCTCAAGGTGCTCTTTCCTGTCAACCCCTCAATCTGGAGGCCATCTGCAGGGGGCTTAACCGTGTCATTAGAGATAGACCACTCACCCTGGCTTCTCCATGGCTAACTCAAGGCCCAAACTTTCCCTGCCGTCCCCAGCTCCCTAAGGGCAAAGCAGAGAGTGAGAGGCTGGGCAGAGGGGAGGGATAGAGAGGTGTAAGTATCCCATGTTGGACCCCCATGGGGGTCTCAGACCTGCGGGGCGGGTCGGGGAGGAAGTCTCCCTCGAGACCAGCCGGCCCTCTCTTTTGTCTCGCAGTGGCGGGAGAATGGAGAAGACGTACCGGAGAGAAACAGAGGGAGGGAAAGTGATAGGGGAAGGAGGGAAGGGAAGCGGGACAGCTGTGGGAATGACAGGTTAGGGCTGACGGTGTAGCACGAGAAAATTTGGGACTCACGACGTTGATACTTACAATGCGTCAGTTCACAATTAAAGAGACAGTTGTTCTGTTATAGTGAGCTATAGTATTGTCAATGGAAGACATATGCGAACTGTATTTGATCCAGGTGTCATAGAGCGAGAGACATATGCTGTGTTTGTGAATTAGTTTGCATTGTAACATCAAGGTGGGTGGTGACAATTTTCATTTAAGGGCGGAATCTTAATATTTCTAGTACAATTTGAAAGTAACAAAACAATTTAAACCTTTTATTATGGAAAAATGTTTGTGATTTTAATGAATTCAGTCATGATCCTGCATCTAACATCCAAGACAAGACAAAGCCTTTCAATCACAGCACTATATACAAATTAATAAATGACATAAACAATATCACAAAGCTATATAATGAGTATATAACCCGTACATTCTAAAAAATTAAGAGTTGTTGCAATTATGGGGCGTATTGCGTTATCAGTCCTCAAAAAATGGCTAAAAAGTCTGTTGTTCTTCCACTATCCTCTAAATTGTCTCTAGGAACATTGTTTAGGCACCCAGGTGAAGTTCCATCCCCCTTGTGCATCTCTGCGTGTGAAAGCTTGTCCTTGTGGAAAACTGTGCGTCTTCACACTGTTCTGTGGACTTAGTGACATGCTAAATGCTAAATCTGTCCTGCTACGTGACACACGAGGTGTGGAGAAAAGTTGACCGTCGCCCCCTGGTGGACTGGAGGAATCACATCCTGGTGTGTTGTAGTATGGACCAGGGCTTATGTCCTGGGGCCGAAATGGAGTGGAGGCAGCTCGTGGTGGTGTAAAGTGTTGAGCGGTGGTCATCACTGGTGGAGAGCTGACTAGTGACCCTGAAGAAGTGATGGTGTACAGAGCTGAGGGGTCAAGAGTTGAATAATCTGAACCCAAGCTCCGGGAGGTGCTGTAGCCACTGGAGGTGTCCAGACTGCAGTTGCTGGATGAGTCCACGACGCTGCTGTAATCGCAGCGTGTCTCTGCATTAGGGCTGAAGCCAATGTCTACATTTGCCGTGCTGTAATGATCTTCTGTAGGAAGTGGACAGCTGAAAGAAGGGGTGTTGAAACTGCGTGCTGGGTCAACAGTGTTCTCGTCTTGCAGACCGAGAGTCTCCAGTATCCACGAGTCTAGAGGTGGGGTGGCCGCCAGCTCTTCGGCAGAGCAAAACTCTAAAGAGAGATTGCGGCAGGTCCGCTTCCCCTCGCCGCTGTGAAGCAACTGGCTCAGGTTCCGGAAATCACCATGTGTTCTTTTCCGGTGTCTTGACCCATCTGGAACCTTGCGGCTAGAAAGAAGTTTCTGCGGTTTGAAGAAGGGAGAAAACGGTTAAAAGAATGTGAGAGAAGTTGATCTTACGTGTATTTTGAGGAAAATTAAGACAGTAAAGGGCCATTCACACCAAGAACCATAACTATAAAGACAACTATAATTATATAAGCGTCCACACCAAAGCATATTATGAACGCGCATTACAGTTATTTCATTTGTTGCTTTAAATGCTTAATTTAATGTTTAATTTATATAGCGCCTTTCCATAGCTTAAGGACACTTTATAATATGAATAGAAAGAAAACATATAATATATAGAAATATATTTATGATTAATGTATATATAATTCTCTGTTTCTTTTGGTTTAGGGGAAAGTATTTAAATACAGAAGTTACGTACAAAACACATGTTCCTCAAAACCTGGAACTAAAGAACAATTTGTCCCAGGAACATTTTTTTTCCCCCAGACCTGTTTCTGCCTGCATTTCTATCGCGGTCTAAAGTACCGTGAAGATTAGGCAAAGTAGTCCAGTGACGCAAGACTTTATATGACATTCCAGTTCCTGCTGGATTTCGTCCTCTGTATATAAGCTTAAGTCGGTCCATCTGTCATATTTGTTAAACTCCATTGTTGATTCAAATAGCAAACAACTGCACGCACCGCAACAGACTTTTTAAAATGGTGGTTGAAATAAAATGCTGCGTAAATTCAACCAATCAGCATGTTCAGTGCTCAAGTCTCACTTTGAAAAAGTACTACCTTGCAAGCAGGGACTTTCTGAGGGGGACATTTTTACCCAGAACATTTAGACCCTGGCCCCTGCAGTAGAAACACACAGAGTACCGCCCCAAAGTCCCTAGTTCATGGGGAAAGTTCCTGCGGTGGAAACACAGCTAATATGGAAAAAAATCACTACTGTAGCATACTACCTTAAAGGGTTAGTTCACCCAAAAATGAAAATGATGTCATTAATTACTCACCCTCATGTCGTTCGACACCCGTAAGACCTCCGTTCATCTTCGGAACACAAATGAAGATATTTTTGTTGAAAGCTGATGGCTGAGAAAGGCTTCAGATAGGCCTCCATTGCAATTCAGTACATTTACACTCCCAAGACCCATAAAAGGCACTTAAAACGTCGTTACAAAGTCCATCTCACCACAGTGACTCTACAATAATTTTACGAAGCGACGACAATAGTTTTTGTGCGCAAAAAAAAATCTAAATAACGCCTTTATTCAACCTCTTCTTGTCTTCCGTGTGTGCCTCCACGACACATGCGCGAGAATATGACGTAGCGCCGGGGTTCAGGAATCCAAGAAATGCACACTTAAGCCCATTTTGAGAACTACGCTGAGACCTAAAGCACGATCAATGTAGAATTCAACAGCTTAGATACGGCGCGTCTTCCTCTGCTTGTAAACAAATCGCGTCTGGGTCATGTGTCAGCACGCCGGATCTGCGTAATATTCTCGCGCATGCGTCGTGGAGGCACACACGGAAGACAAGAACAAGTTGGATAAAGGCGTTATTTTTATTTATTTTTGCGCACAAAAACTATTGTCGTCGCATCGTAAAATGATTGTAGAGCCACTGTGGTGAGATGGACTTTGTAACAACGTTTTAAGAGCCTTTTATCGGTCTTGAGAGTATTAATGTACTGAATGCCAATAAAGGCCTATCTGAGGCCTTTCTTAGCCATCAGCTTTCAACAAAAATATCTTCATTTGTGTTCCGAAGATGAACGGAGGTCTTACGGGTGTCAAACGACATGAGGGTGAGTAATTAATGACAGAATTTTCATTTTTGGGTGAACTAACCCTTTAAGTATGTACTTATTTTGATTAAATAATTACTTCACGACCACAAAAAAAAGTATGTTCTATATAGTATGTGTGTGTGTAGTATGACTGTAATCTGGACGTACTCGACATGTCATTTTTATGTGATCTACCAGTTACGTCGCTTCACTGCCATTCATAATTCCACTCACGTGGTCTCATGGGATAGTAAAGTGTCCATCGTATGCACATTTCAGAATCTTGCTGGAAGAAGGAGGTCATCCGGGTACTTTTTTGCCTACTCTAGTACTGTGGATTCGGCTATAATTATTTTGTCACATACTGTTTTTCGCCTACAATATAGTAGGGAAGTATGCGGAAAAAGTTTCACAGAATTGGGCTACTTTTACACTGTTGCCCTGGGTTGTTTTTCTTTAAGCAATTTTTACCCCCTGGAACACAACTGTGCTGGTGTTGGCCGTGACTGGGCTAGTTTTGAGTAGCAATTGGGTGGGTTTTGATGTACAGACCTGGCAACCCAGGAGTGTGATAAGTTGTGAGATTTTTCACCTTAGTTTTTTCCTCCAGAGACTTCACATATGATGAGTTTAAAAACTCTTTGAGTTTGTTGTTCTCTTCTTGCAGCCTGGCCAGCTCTTCTTCTCTTTGCATTAGGGTGTCTTGGAGCTTTATGGGACAAATGTTTTCACAGTCATTAACAGTGTGTCAACAGCTTTGAGCAATTGGTAATATGATGATCTTTTTTAAATAGCCTACCTGCTTGTTTCGTTGGAGTTGAGGTGACAGTTGATCAGGCCAGGTGGGTTTATGTCCCATTCCATGCTCAGACACAAGCAGCGAATCTAAAACAAAACGGCACATTTGAAATAAAGGTCATTATCCTGATTATTAATGGTCTAGGGATAATTGCAACCTAAAAAGTGAAGAAGAAGAAAAAAAACATCAATGAAATAAAAAAGGCTACTTTAAAAAGAAAGAAAAAACATGCAAAAGAAACACTTTGGAGGTGGCCAGATACTCCACAGTCCATTGCTACTCTAACAAAACACGAAAAAAAAGTCAGAGATGGAAAAATTCCAGTTTGCCAAGGCGGGAAGCCTCTCGCGCCGCTGATCCCGGCATATTGCAGGACTTACCCCGCCGCGGCGGCTCGTGCTGGCGGGCAGCGTTGTCCAGGGGACCGGCGTCCCAGAGGGAGACGAGCGTCGCTGTGGAAACGTCAACACTGCCATCAGCTGACGTCGAGGCGGGGTACTCATAGCGCTGCCCTCCTGCAAAGCTCAGATCTTGGCAGGACAGCATGGTGCGCTGCAAAAATCCATCATAACAGTGTGAGACGACAATTATTTAATTATTATTTTGAATGAGAAATTATTTAATTGCATATTTAATAACATCGCGTCCACTTTAAAAATAGACACCAACAGCTAAAAATAAAAATATCCAAACGACCATTACGAGAGACAATTAATATCACCACCACATATTGCGAGCAAGTCATCCAGTCAGAATCAAGTGTTCAACATCCCCTGTCGTAAGCGATAAACAGTGACAGTATTTTTGTTTTATGTCCCATACGGTTCCTAACGGAAGCAGCGTGCAGCACTACGCGTGTGTGTTTACTTGCGCTCTGTAACTTAAGTAATCTAACTTTTACTGATATGTTTGAAAACGCTGTTGAGATATGTAATTGTTAGCTATAGGTTACTTGTTTTGCACCTACCTTTCAACCTGTAAGTGGTGCCAAATTTACAATCTGCAGTGAAAAGTTCATTGCATTAAAAAAAGGCAAATGCCATAACTAACACAGCTAGCAAGACTCCCCATCTTCTGCGTCATCATTCAATAATTTATTGAAATTGACAATCATTCTGTGTTATGCCCTCACAGTACCCACGTGTTGCGCTCACTGCAACAAACTAGGCTACTCTCCTTCTATTGCTTTATCATTGGTTATTGCTTTTGTGTGCTAATTATGCATGTCAAATAACTGTCAATGCACCAGTCATATCTAAACATCAAGATACATACACATGGCACTCGGAGTCGGAGACCTAATACAACACCAACTGACAGGTGCGCGTAAAGCCAGCTCGCCATGAGGATTCTCGAGTAGCCTAATAAAATGTTTTCAAATAACAGGTGATGGAAATATTTAGCTGCCCAATAATCAGAACATTTAGAGAAACACTCACCAACTCTTGGGGCAGGGTGACACGGGTAGGTGCGAGCTCTCCAAAGACCCAGAGAAGCAAGTGCGCTAAACTTCATTCAAATTGCTTTGACGCTCTCTCAAGCGCGGCTCTCCAGAGCGCAGCCGCGACCTGATTCGGTGCGAAGCTGTCAGATTAGTGACGTGACACTTTCTACTGTTGGATCGCAGATGCGCAATGAGCGAGTGCGCGAGCAGAAGCAGTGCGCGTGATTTGTTCACCTTAAGAGGCGTGATTGTAGTATTTAATGAAACGCGCACAGGGTTTTATTGCTTCAGGATGGAGAGGTGGATGGTTCCTCTGCGCATCTAGGTGCTGTGCGCTGTCCAATGGGTTAATGTATAATTGCTCAACTGATAGTTTAGAAGCATGATGAATTAATTTAACCAAACGAGCTAAAGGACATGCTCATGACCCCCTCTCAGAGTTAAATGAAAGGTGCATACCACAGAGTGACACATTAACATACTTTTGTGGATTTCTGTCAGTCTTTTTTTTTTTTTTTTTTCAAAGAACTGAAAGATTATAATTTTTTTGTACTTTGCACTTCACTTGGAAGACATCACCAAATGCAGCTATGTCTAGAAATAGATTTGCTGGTGATACTGTGTGATAAGCATATGGAAATAAATAGCACAGATATTAACTTTATACAAGTCAGATGTCAGAAATTATCTCAGTTGGCTTAACGGGTGAAATATGCACTTTTTACCTGTTATGAGGGCTTTTTCCCCCTATAACATACTGTCATATGTCAAGGCATGAGTGATAATGAGCAGAACATAAAATTAATTTACTAAGTGATTAGTGCAAGTGTTCATTTTATTGACAAATATTTCTCTTAAAATGTAAAAATTAAACGTTTAGTTTAATAAGATGGAAAAACTAATTTAACATAATAGTAACGAGTAATGTTCAGTCTTTGTAATCAATATTGAAAAGCATTCTTATTTGTTATATTTGACTGATTTTGACGGATATCACTGATTGACTTTAGGGTGAAACCTTATCTTGCTAGACCCACTAAACTTACAGAGGGCATCAACCAACATCAACAATTCCCTTCTGTCCTTTTGACCAGATTTCTCCAGCAGTGAACGCTGTGCTGTAAACTCTGAGGTATTCTTTCTGTTACATAAATTAGTATAATTGTGTTGCAAATTGTCTTTAAATGCAGTGTTTTTTTGGGGTAGTTGTATTTTTTGAAAACACATTTAACATTATCTATTGATAAGGACTTTTGCAACATGGTGTGATGCAGTTGAGGTGGATATTGGTCAGTTAGAAAGAAGGTAGGCTGTTGCTGTGTTTGTGTGAAGGATTACTTAGCTATAATTTGGATACAAAATTGAATACATTTGAAAAATCTTCCTTTTGGGACATCCAGGGATGAAATCCTAAAAATGTATTTAATACTGTAAATGCAAAATGTTTTCTTTTAGGAGTAGAGTTTTGGGTTTGGTATAGTCTATAGTGTCTTTATGAAGTCTATGGTATGCATGTTCCCATTTGGATGTATGTGGTCTGTGGGAACTAATTGCAGGGTTTTAGAATGACTTTGTATAGGTTTCGGGAGCAGCTTTGCTTGTCTGTAGAAAGGAGCTGAGAGGCGGACATGGGAGAGGACGGATATGGTGATAGCGTTTAATCCAGTACACTATAACTGCCAATTAAACAGGTCATTTCACCTGAAACCTCTGTCCAGGCTCACTCACACTCTCTGTGTTACTCTCCTAGTCCTCTCACCTGATACCAGAGATAAAGAAACCCAGTAACAGTTGGGGTGAACTCAAATGAAGTATGGGTGAAACTGCAAACAGTTCTCCAAAACTGTACACTAATTTTATATGTGAGTAACAGGGTATAATTGTAAAATAGTGTGCTCTGATTACAAATATTGATATCAGAACTTATAGAACTTTTAACCCCTTAACTGTCACCCCCCTTTTTGAGAATACACATGAAAATGCATTATCCAAACTTAAAGAGCTGTAATTCAAGAATGCTTTGGAAAATAGACCTAAGTCTTGTTTTAAACCAGACACTCGGCAGATAAATTAAATTTACTGTAAAAAACTGTACTAAATGTTTTTAATTCATATAAAATATATATTTTACAAAAATGTTTTAATCTAAAATTACTATAAAATCAAAGCCATATGTCAAACCAAGTTGTGTTCCAAATTTGAAGTTGATATCACAAAAATTGAAGTTCCCATGAGATTTTGTTTAGGCGCTGTACCACAAATAGCCACCGGGTGACATTGAAATTCAATTGATTGTTTGTTTGTTTTTTATGCATTTTCCTGTACATTTCTGTCCAAATGTCACTTCCATCACAAAATTGTCACCAAATATGGAACCTTGAAACTGACCTTTCCGACGATATGTGTTTTGTCAAGATTAGAAAAGATTTTGATTATAAAGTTATATTATAAATGTTGTAATATGAAACATGACACCGCCCACTAGGAGAGGAGCCCGCTAGAAGAATTTAAAGTACCATTTCCATGGTAACGCAACGTCCAATTTCAAAACGGTTTTCACAGGATGAGTTTTGAGTTCATAAGCTTTCGAATGATACCTAATTTATGATAATTACTCAAATATATGATATGAAAAAAAAGGTCAAAAAAAGAGTGCCAGGTGTCCCGCCAGCGGGATGGGGACAGTTAAGAGTTATACAAAGTCTTTCATAACCTGGGGAATCAACTTGTGTTCAAAAGTTTTTTTTTTTTAAAGAAAGTAATACTTTTATTCAGCAAGGACAATTTAAATGGATCGAAAGTGACAGTAAAGACATTTTTTAATTTTGACAAGTTAATACAGTTCTTTGGATTTTTCTATTCATTAAAGATTCCTGAAAAAAAATGTATCACCTTTTCCACAAGAATAATAAGCAACACTGATTATAATAAGAAATGTTTATTGAGCAGGAAATCAGCATATTGGAATGATTTCTAAAGGATCATGTGACACTGAAGACTGGAGTAATGATGCTGAAAATTCAGCTTTGCCATCACATGAAGAAATAACATTTTAAAATATGTTCAAATAAAAATCGGATATGTTATACATAGATTTCACTATATCACTTTATTCTTAATCAAATAAATGCAGCCTTTGTGAGACTTACAAAAACCAAACAAAAATCTTACCGACCCCAAACTTTCGAATGCTAGTGTAAGTACAGTGAACCTTCAGGACGGATGATCGTTTTGATCATCTGTCACATGAATGCTGCTTCAGGACGTGCACTTTGAGGTTATGAAACATCCTATAAAGTGATGAGGTCCCATCTATATACACACCGTGTGTCATGTATTGAATCCATGACTCATCAATACATATAAAGAATACAAACCATAGAATATATTAGTTTTAGTGTGTGTAGTAGAATATGCGGGAGTCTATTCAAGAAAGCCCGCTCTTGAAGAGTGTGAAATGGGAGTGTGTGTTCATGCACCCCTCTATGTGCTAACTAAACTCAAAGGTGGCAGCTTGGGTAATTAAGAGCGGAGCTGTTGTCAGGTGCCTCATTATGACATGAATGGCAGTTTGTCACTCTCCTCCTACCTCTATTAAACAGCCTCTGTCCTTTGCTGTCAGCTGCTTTGACTGTTTATCAATCTGTCTACTGGCAGAGCTGACTTCTTTTGCAGGTCTAACGTTCTATCTGTTGACAGGTCTGATTTTTCAGCTCTCTTTCTGTAGATGAATGGACACTGATTCCTTAGCATGAATCAAGTCTGATGAGCTAAATAGCAATGCTGAAGCATCATAAGGAATGAGAAAATGCTTAAGCTTTTGTTAGTGTGTGAATCGGGCATATGAAACTAAAAGCATATGAAGCATTCAACTATAAGACAAATTATCACTATATATTATATTAAAAAAAAAAATCTGATTCTGACTCTCAGCAAAAGTGATTTTTAAACTATTTCTGTTCTGTTGGTTTACTGTCCCCAGCTTTCTGAACTAGAAAAGTACTTAGGCCAAAAACTATATGAAAAAGTAAATATTGTAGGTGCTGTCACTCTCCATAATTTCTTTTATATTCACTTGTTTATTTTAAATTTTCCTGTGGTGAAATAAATGATTCTGAAAGTACAAATAGTATACAATGTAATCTGTCAACTAATATGGTTTAATTAAAAACATGCATATCAGAAAGCAAAATGGCGTTTAAAATATGTCATGTCAAGTACTTGCTTGCACTTTTTAGAGCAATGACGGAAGTTTGTAGTGATTCCATGATGGATTCTATGAAGGTTTTGTTGTTGCATTTCCCATTTCCATATAGTTTTGGATAAAAGTGTCTGCCAAGTGAATGTTAATGTATAAGAGGAGCATGTATAGGAGCAAAGAGTGTGTGTGGGTGTGTATGACCCCTGCTGACACAGCACAGACAGTGGGAGTGAAGAGGAGGGTCAGGGGGCTTAAGAAATCAAAAAACTTCACCACGACACACAAAACCTGTTCTGGCCCATTCAGGCACATCCCAAGTCCCTTAAGTTTATACAGAACTGATATGCACTTCACTAAACACTCAAATATTATAATTCATCCTTTTTTCATTCACACACACACACACACACACACACACACACACACACACACACCATCTGACCCCCCACCAACATATACTCCCTCCCTCTTTCAGCAGTTGGAGAATTAATTGCCTTCTCTCAGGGCTGGTGATGATGGTACAGGTGGAGATACCTGGGCGTCTAACCCCTCTGCCCCCGGCCCAGCTGTCTCTGAGTCCCGGCCCTTTTTTCTTGTGCAGCTCCCCACCGAGGGCTCTAATAACCAGCCACTGCTGCTCAGGATTTGTTGGCCAACAAACTGGACTCATGGGGGCTTGCAACCTGTTAGATATGTTAAGTGGTCACTAAACTAGTTAAAGGCTAAATGTTTGTGTGTGTGTTGGGACCCCTCATACATGAATGCAAAGTCTTGAAACGCACCGAGATAAATGCTAAAAAGCTCATAAAAGCAGTTCAAATTGCGCAAGGGAATGATAACCAGATGTATAAATATTTACAAAAAATAACATGTAGTCTTTGTAGTACATACCATGGTATAAAACTAGCTATAGTCCCAAAGTATACATCCCGAAGGAAAAGTTTAATGATCAGGTTTTGGCCTTTCATGTAGGAGACTTTGTCTTAGATGTTTTTCCCTAAAACTGGTCTTGGATGAAATCCATAAGAAACATATGAATTCATAATGAGATATATTTTAATAGTATGTTGGCTAATCTGAGCACATTTTGATGCATTATTCATGGATTTTCATAATTTATACACTAATGTTCAAAAGTTTGGTGTCAGAAATATTTTTTTATGTTTTTGTAAGAAGTCTCTTATGCTTACCAAGACTGCATTTAATTGATCAAAAATACAGCACAAACACTAATATTGTAAAATATCAGAACAATGACTGTTAGATAAATGTTTTCTATGTTAATACATAAAACAGACTTTAATAAATCCAAAAGGAACACGCTTGAGAAAATCAGATTCAGCAGTAATAATAAAACACAACCATGCAATACTAATACGACATGGAACAATCGACAGAAGAAACTGAGGGCTTAAATATACAAAGATAGCAAGGTAACTAAATGAACAACAGGTGAAAGTGATCAGTAACTAAGGGAACTAAGTAGCAAAGAGAACACAAGGGACAGAGCGGCCCCGTTACAGTAGCTCCCCCTCCCGGAAGGCGCATCCTCACGCCAATAAGAGTCCAACTGAGGAGGGAGAGGGGGGAACTTTGGAGGAGAATGAGGGGCTGGCACCAGGTAAGATACAGGAGTAGATGATGCCGGGTGAAACCAGTGCGGTGATGATGGCGGGAGGTGCCAGATAGAAGAGGAAAGCAGGAAGAGCCATCCTGGAATTAGGCCTAGGAATCTGGAGGAGCTGCAGTGAAGAGCCTGAGGGACTGAGGACCAAGGCAGAGCTGGAGGGAAGGCGGAGTCTCATGGAGGGATGAAGCACAGCTGAACCAAGGCGGAGTCAGAGGGAGGCAGGAACCAAGGTGGAGCCGATTGGTTGACAAGCCGAGGTGGAGTGACGGGCTCTGCGGCTAGAAGCAAAGCCAGGGGATCCATGTGCCAAGGTAGAGCTGGAGACCGGAAGACCTGAGGTGAATCCGCGCAGCAGAGTGGAGTAAACAGAGGAGGTGGGGTCCATTAGTTTAAAAAAAAGAAAGAAAACGCAGCAAAAAAATCTTCTCTAGGTTCCACGTTCTATAGGCTAACGTGTGGTGGCTGTAAGGAGTGCATGACGGTCTGAGAATATGACATATAACAGAAGAAACTGAGGGCTTAAGTATACAGAGATAACAAGGTAACTAAATGAACAAGAGGTGAAGGTAATCAGCAAATAAAGCCGCGTTTCCACCGAAATTACCCGGAACAATTTGTACCAGGAACTTTTTTTACATTAACTTTTTTCCCCCCCAGACCTGCTACTGTCTGTGATTCCACTGCGGTCAAAAGTACCGTGAAGATTAGGCAAATTAGTCCGGTGATGTAGGACTACGCGTGGCTGCTCCTCCCAGTCAGCGATGGACAGTAATCATTTTTGCGCGATACTGTCTGCAACAATAACAAGTGGAGGAGATGCAAGCGGCGCTGCTTTTGGTAGTTATGTATTGTTTTAATAAAGAAGTCATTAACAAAACGGCGGAAAAGAGACGAGCACTGATACTAAAGCGTACTCTGAAAGCTCGTAAAGCTAGATTTAAAATAAGACAACGTATGTAATTATCAGCAATTACGGACATTGACGGTGAGATAGCTCAGAAGAATGCGCGCCATCAGACAGAAAGAGCAAGACTGATATTTGCTGAACGCAGAACGAACGAACCTCACAAAAGACTTTTAAAAATGCCAGTTGAAATAAAATACTGTGTGAGTTCAACCAATCAGCATGTTCAGCACCCAAGTCCCACCCCCGAAAGTTCCCGAACTTTGAAAAAGTACTACCCCAGGAGCAGGGCCGTTTGGAGGGGGAAATATTTACCCGGAACTTCATTTAGACCCTGGTTCCTGCGGTCGAAACACACCGAGTACCACCCCAAAGTTCCTAGTTCCTGGGGAAAGTTCCTGCGGTGGAAACGCGACTTAAGGGAACTAAGTAGCAAACAAAACTCTGTCTGAGAGTGGGACAGGGAACACAATGAAACTAAAGAGACTGAGATCGGTACATTGATTTGGTGCTCAGAAACATTTCTATATGATACTTAAGTTATCATTTATTTAAAAAAAAAGTAGAAGTGTATATCTTAGCCATTGTCTTGAGAATCTTATTATGTACCATGTTTTAAAGTTGGTTTTATTTAGCTCTTTTAATAAACTATTTTGAAAATAGTCCTTATGTAATGTTTTAGTCTATTTTCTAACTTGTTCTTTCTTGTGTTGATGATGTTTTTGAACTCTTGATAAAATATATCTGCGCTTTTACGTTTTCAGAAGAAAAACTAAGAAACAGGAAGCTGTTTAACAGTCTCCATTTAATCTCATTGTGGTCTAGAAGAAACATTAAGACATTTAAGAGGTCTCATTTGTGAGTTTTCTTTCCAGTGTGATGGGAATCAATTAGTTCGTAAAGTACTGTTGTGATATAAAACTTGCTGTACAGTAAGTAAGTGCCTTGTTTCCTCTGAGCTAAGAGTCCTCGGACCTCTGGAACACTGATGGGCCAATTAACTGAGAATCACATGTCGAAATAAAGTCAAAACAAAGTCAACAGAGCCATTGACTTCTTCACGGGGGTCCTCCATCCCCTCCCCATTTTACCCTATCTCATTATTACCAGCCCCCTCCATCGAGAAAATTGCCCCCCTTCCAACCAGATTAAGCTCCATACACGTGTCAAAGCAGACTCTGTGCGCTGTTAGCGTGCTGCGATGCTAAGCCTCTTTTACCTGAACAATGGTATCCAGCCGAGCACACGCTGCCAATTAAGCCCAGGGCTCTCTCCTGCATCCCCGCCCGCCGTGGCTGCCCATGTTCCGGCCCAATCTCGAACGCCCCTTCCTTCACTGCAGGCACATGTAGGACAGCCGTAAGCAGGGGTCCTTTTGTGTGTCGTGAGCAAAGCCATATTGGTTTCGGCAGGATATATACAGACCCCCTCACAGGCCAAACCTGACGCCATGTAGATGAAAGTACCGCCGATGGTGTCTGTGCCATGGCGTCCCTTTGCCCCGCTAACATCCGTTTAATGGTCCACCCTTTTTTCCCACTGCCAGGCCTGATTTCATCTGTAGTGTTTCCAGACACATGCACCTACTTCCATTTTTAAGTGTCTTTAGATTTGTGCCGAAGTTGGTTTTAACCTAGAACACTAGCAGAAATCCCATTTATGAAAAGTAATGTTACTTTTTTAATTTAAACTACAATAGCTAAATTACTTGTTATAGTGCTTGTCTTTCTTATTCGGTGCATTTACTGGATTTTGTAGAGTAAATCTGTCAAACAGACATTTTATTGCAAATGCATCACATAAATTAAGTCACAGAAAGAAACAATGTAACGTAAATCATTCGTTACCTTTTATTATGAGTAACATATGGAAGCCTTAAAGGCTATGCATTATTACGTTTTGCCTTGCATGATCACATTTTCTTCACATACATTTTTTTTATTATTTTTGTTTGTGATTTTGATGTAAACATTGCTTTTTCATGCTCTTGGTGTTTTATAATGAAAAAATAAAACCGGAAAAAAATGCATGGCCTCTTAAGGCTTCCATAGTAATGCAATATGTAGCATATTACATTTGAAAGTAACATCCTCAAGCACTTATTCATATTGTCTCTTAAAATTAGAGCTTACAACTGAAAAATGCCGTTATATGTCATTTCTAAGGGTCCGTCAGACTGAATCCTCTTGCGAAACCTTTTGTGACGTGCATAACTGTCTTTTGGCTTAACATCTAAATTAAAATGATTCATAAATTGGAATCTGAGACTTCAAACTATCTGAGTAACCAATGATTTTCAGCAGACAAACTTGTTTTGCTGGTGCTGAGTAATATATCGACTTGAACAATGCATTTACAAAAGGTTAAACACATTATGCAGACAATGAGGTCGAGGCATTGTCAATTAAACACGTTTAGCCTTAAAGAGTCAAATTACTAATCTCAAACAAGATATACACAATTTTTTTATTATTATTATTTTAAAATTTCACAATATTACTGTTTGGATCAAATAAATGCAGCTTTGGTGAGACATCTATAAAATATAAAAAAATCTTTCCCAAACTTTTCAACGGTAGACCTAATGCACTGTACAATGTACAGAGTATTTCTCTGGTAAACTTGTATGCAAAATGATTTCCAATCCACTTTTAACTACTCACTTACTTTCTTGCATAATGCAATTGCTCTTGGCTTCCGGCAGGTATAGATGTGTGTAGATGGGGTGTTTAAGTGAGGAATGTGAGCATTACCGAAACACAACCCTGCCTCTGTGCACTGCCTCTGATTATGTGCTTGTGTTTCATTTCTTCTCTTTATTCTAATGAAACTATTATATGATCAATGAAAAGACAGATTATGGTGGAATGCCTAATACCTTCCCCCAGTCTGGCACCTACAACATAAACTTCACAGAGAACACACCTGATCTCAGGTGACACCCAGTGCCCGTCAACACCTCCGCTCGCCCACTTAGTTCCCCTCCAACACAATGGGCCTGCCGCCTAACCATAACCTAATCCCCTTCTCTGCCTCTGATTGGCTGCCGGGAAGATCACGTGACGTAGTAAAGAGAGGAAAGTTGCAGGTTGAAAATTTTGCTCGACAAAGTCTTCTACAGGAGCAGCGGAGCATGAGGAAAAGAAAAGTTCCTGGAGGACTTGAAAGGCAGCAGAGCACGACCAGAGTGATGTCTTTGTCTTTAATACACTGCTGAGTGTGTGTCAGTGTGTGTGCGTTTAGGTTACGGTGTTCCTATTCTAGGGTCATTCACCTAATATGTGGATGTAGGTCAGCCAAAGATACGAAACAATTAAGGGGCATAATGTTCTGACTGTTCAAAAACAGTAAAACTGACTGGCAGGTCAGTATGAAATATGAGCGATATCACTTATTCAGTTCATATCACTTCAGCTGCCAACACAGCTGTTTATTAGGTGCTGAAGGCCTCAGTTGTACTGGCATGTTAAATGATCTGTCGTTTTATGAAGGCACCAGGTTGACGTGTGCTTTTGAGAAGGAAATAACCAATTAATTTGGCAAAAGTTTTATGGCATCACACTTGCAGTTCGGTTCTCTTGGTTCTTTTGATCCAGACCAAAAAAGAAAATGATACATTTAGTCCTAATTTGATTAGTGTTTACAGTGTCATTTTCAACATCGAACCTGAAGATACATACAAGAAAAATTAAGCATATTTTGCAAACTTACCGAACATCCAAAACAATGCTGTGTGCTGGGTGAAATGCGCATGTCGTATAATCTGTGTAAATATGATAGTATTTTTACCAGCTTAGAACTCACAAAGTGTTTATAAAATGTATAAAGGATTCAAAACAGCGCCTGGAATTCCTCTGCAAGGAGAATGTATTTCTGACACCTGTACTGAAGTGTAAAAGCTCCTATGATGTGAAGAAATTATGTTTTATTAGCAAAGTCTCCATAAGAGGAGGCCTATAAATACATAGCCGACTCACCTATGTTCCTCAATAGTTTTTTTCTGCATCCCTTCGCCACCCCGTCTCCTCACGCTCACCTGGTTACTATAAAGAGATAAACCAGATAAAACGCCAAATACGCATACTATTTTACTCTAATCATTTGTCATTTCATTCGAACCAAACCTGCCAAGTGTGAACACACCCAGAATTTTACATTTAGTAGCAAAGGAACTAGATACCAATGAGCAAACCTGTACAGAGATCAGGCGAAGTGAATAACACTGATTATCTCTTCATCATGGCACTTGTTGGGATATATTAGGCAGCAAGTGAACATTCTGTCCTCAAAGTTGATGTGTTAGAAGCAGGAAAAATGGGCAAGCGTAAGGATTTGAGCAGAGTTTGACAAGGACCAAATTGTGATGGCTAGACGACTGGGTCGGAGCATCTCCAAAACTGCAGCTCTTGTGGGGTGTTCCCGGTCTGCAGTGGTCAGTGTCTATCAAAAGTGCTCCAAGGAAGGAACAGTGGTGAACCAGCAACAGGGTCATGGGCGGCCAAGGCTCATTGATGCATGTGTGGAGTGAAGGCTGGCCCGTGTGGTCTGATCAAACAGACGAGCTACTGTAGCTCAAATTGCTCAAGAAGTTAATGCTGGTTCTGGTAGAAAGGTGTAGGGCTTCATAACAATCATGCCACCCTAATCCCAAAAATAATCTTTCAAATCTGCCCACAAATCTCTTAT
This sequence comes from Gobio gobio, assembly GCF_949357685.1. Taxonomy (NCBI): domain Eukaryota; kingdom Metazoa; phylum Chordata; class Actinopteri; order Cypriniformes; family Gobionidae; genus Gobio; species Gobio gobio. The sequence goes on from NC_137114.1 coordinate 22,898,598, forward strand.
TATTTAGTGGTTTTAAGATATTTTTGTAAACCTGAGTTGACTTTGTGATTTACTAATCCATGAAAGTCAAATGATCAAATACAACTGGCTGTATTTTGTTAGAAGTAGTTCTGTCTGGATTTTCTTAAGTTAACTGCAAATACATCACAATATACAGAGCTCTTTACTTCGACATACACTACCTTTCAAAAGTCACAGAACAGAGGTGAATCACACAAAAAAAGACAAAGGTGAAAACAACAGTTGCTCACTGTAGAGTTGAGCATAAATAAGAGTGATACTGAACAGAACAATGAGCTTGTCGTTGCAACCGGCAACAGTTCAGGCTGTGAACTAGCCGTTAGATCACCATGCCAACAAAGGCACATATGTAGGCAGAAGCTTGTGATTATTTAAAGAAATGTATCAGAAACTCAAACACATTAAAGTTTCCAACACACGGCACAGACCTGGAGACTATCACCACATACACACTGTAAGATTTCAAGAGTAACAAGTAAGGGATAATCCACGGCTAACTGTACGTTAAATTATTTTAATGCACGACGTGGAGGCACAGTTAGCCGTGGATTATCCCGCTTAAACCCTGGTCATTTGACAGCATTGACCACTTAAAGCTGTTATTGATATTTTCAGCGCAATATTTGACCGGAAGAGTATTTGACAGCGCGATCTCCGCTCTCTGTGTGAAAGTGACGTATATGTGTGTGCAATGAAAACAACGCATTAATATAGAACGCTGATTCAACTGACTTGAAACTACCTGTGCATTAAACGGTTTTATTGCACACCTTCCAGCCAATCAGAATTGGGTATTCAGACAGACCATGGTATAACCACGGATTGAAATGGCGGATTGAATAGTTCCATGTGTGTACTGAACACAACTCACTCCCGAAACTGCAAAGTTCTGGCGTCTCATGTGTTTGTTATCTACTATTTGTAGTTACTTATTAGAAAAATACGTTTTCAAAAGTAAGCATAACTGCTTCAAAATTCACGTTTTCAGTATGGGTATGTGCAGATTACTTTGTAGAGCAGAACATTTCTCTTGGATTGATATTTTGTTGTTATACACCGATCAGACATAACATTATTACCACCTTCCTAATATTGTGCTGGTCCCCCTTTTGCTGCCAAAACAGCCCTGACCTGTCGAGGCAAGGACTCCACTCGACCCCTGAAGGTGTGCTGTGGTATCCTGTAAGTCCTGTAAGTTCTGAGGTGGGGCCTCCATGGATCGGACTTATTTGTTCAGCACATCCCACAGATGCTCGATTGGATTGAGATCTGGGGAATTTGGAGACCAAGTCAACAACACCTCAAACTCATTGTTGTGCTCCTCAAACCATTCCTGAATCATTTTTGCTTTGTGGCAGGGCGCATTATCCTCCTGAAAGAGGCCACAGCCACCAGGGAATACTGTGTCCATGAGGGTGTACATGGTCTGCAACAATGCTTAGGTAGGTGGTACGTGTCAAAGTAACATCCACATGGATGGCAGAACCCAAGGTTTCCCAGCAGAACATGCAACAAAATGTGATGCTCTGTGTATTCTGACACCTTTCTATCAGAACCAACATTAACTTCTTGAGCAATTTGAGCTATAGTAGCTTGTCTGTTTGATCGGACCACACGGGCCAGCCTTCGCTCCCCATGTGCATCAATGAGCCTTGGCCGCCCATGAACCTGTCGCCGGTTCACCACTGTTCCTTTCTTGAACCACTTTTGACAGATACTGACCACTGCAGACCGGGAACACCCACAAGAGCTGCAGTTTTGGAGATGCTCTGACCCAGTCGTCTAGCCATCACAATTTGGCCCTTGTCAAACTTAATAATAATAATAATAATAATACATTTTATTTATAGTGCGCCTTTCTCAAACTCAAAGCGCTACAACATATACAGAACAAAATAAGAAATCAAACAAGGGAAAAAAAACATAATAAAAAGAAAAAAAACAGTAATAAACTATAATTATAAATTAAAAGCTTGACTAAAAAGATGTGTCTTAAGAATTTTTTTTTAAACAATTCAAAGATGTAGCATTCCTAATAGATGCAGGTAATGAGTTCCATAATCTAGGTGCATTGTAGGAAAAGGCCCTCTCACCCATAGTTTTTAATTTCACCGACCGAGGCTGACAGAGAGAAAGAGAACCAGCAGAGTGGAGAGAGCGAGAGGTTAAGGATGGATTAGCCAGACCACAGATATATACTGGAGCCAACTCATGAACTGCTTTATAAGCTAAAATCAGAAGTTTAAAATCAATCAGTGATTGAACTGGGAGCCAGTGCAGTTGTTGGAGCACGGGGGTAATGTGATGGCGTGAGGATGTGTAAGTCAAAACACACGCGGCTGAGTTTCGTATGCATTGCAACCTCTTTATAGAACTAGCAGGTAAACCCACAGATAGAGAATTACAATAATCAAGCATCGACGTGATGAAGGCATGAAGAGGAAGGGTCTAAAGCAAGCAATGTTCCGGAGATGGAAAAGCAACCTTTGCTAAGTTTTTAAAATGAGAATTAAAAGTCAGTTGAGCATCAAAAGGTCATGCCTAAATTACGCACCTGGACAGAAGAGGACATTTGAGTATTGTCTACTGAAAGTTTAAAATCCTTGCATTTTCTGATATAAGATGGGGTGCCAATTAATACAATTTAGCTTGAGAAAGTTGCTTTTCATCCATGCCTTAACTTAAACTCGCTCAAATCCTTACGCTTACCCATTTTTCCTGCTTCTAACACATCAACTTAGAGGATAAAATGTTCACTTGCTGCCTAATATATCCCACCCACTAACAGGTGCCGTGATGAAGAGATAATCAGTAGTTATGTTTCCATCCGAAGTTGCGAATGTACTTTATGTGCAGAAATGCAATATCGCATAAAACATTTGCGAATAAAGCACCGTTTCCATCCAGTGAGTCGAAGAGAACATAATCGTCACTTCCTGATAAACTACTGCTAAAAATAATTAAGAAACATAGGAGAAGCCACCATATATAATCATGTTCGTATATAATAAATTATTTGCGTCTCAAAGAAACTTGTGCGTCTCAATAAACTTGTTGTCATGCTTTCAGAGGCAAATGCTGCTGTTTGGGAACACAGTCATGTAAGACAGACGTGAAATACTACTGAGCATCTTTGAAAACAGACTTCTGAATGACCAAAACAGCATTTCAGATGTTTTGCAAACAAGATTTTACCGCTGGTTACTACAGTTATGCTGTTACATCGCAAACGTTTTTTATGCGCATCAAGGAATTTATTTGATAATGCATGTCCATCGTAGTTTATGCGCATGTTTTCGTATCGAATAGAAAATGTATCCTACTCAAACGCATGCGCATTTTTAGAATTTATGCGCATCTTGGCGTTTCCATTCAGCATTTTTTGATGCGATATCCCAAAATGTGCATAAAAATAGGTGGATGGAAACATAGCTACTGTTATTCACTTCACTGGTCATAATGTTATGTCTGATCGGTGTATCTAGTGTAGTTTTAATTGTGGCTTAAGTGTATGACCTCAGAATGGAGTTATAATAATGCTAGATATTTATCTACTCATCACTGCAGGTACTTTATGACAAATGATGTTTGCAAACTGCCATGTTGCAGCATGTCTTTTTCTGAGAGCCTGATTTTTATTGATTATTTTAGTCTGATTATGCGTCTGTGGCTTGAATAAAAATGACATTGCGATTCAGGATCTGCCGGGGTCTTGATTTAAAAAAAATAAAAATAATGATCTGCTATGTCATGAGCAATGAACTGTCTCAACTTAAAAGAATAACCTTTTCACCCCAATGGGGAGGACTTGCACTGCTTCTGAGGTTTGTTTGATTGCGGTTAACCTTTTAACAACCTTTGCCATTTTAGCAACTGGTTGAAGAATCTGTTTTTCCTGAACGGTCATACACACAGTCTTTGGACGTGAGCACTTGAGATGCACTCAGTTGATCTCCTGTCATTTATCTGATCTCCGGGAGTGTCTCCGAGACCTAATGACAGAGAAATCCTTCAATCGGATAATCTGACATAACAAAAGATTTCAGACTGCATGTATGGAAAGTCTTGGAGAAAACATGATCACATAATTGACAGCTTGTAAATACCACACACTTGTACTTTACACTGAACATTAAAGCAAAAGCAAATGATGCATAATGTGTCTTGACAGGGGGAGGATGGAGGTTTAACTATCTCATCTTTCTAATCTTCCATCAGCATCCCTCTTGGCTCACCTGACCCTCTCTGTCTCTTCTCCATCCTCTTCTAAAGTCTCTGAATGTTTGTCTTGAGCGTAAATGCTATGCTGGAGAACTGGAACTGAGGTTTCACACGTGGCGTCCACAGTTAAACGACACACGCTTTTGAACAACGACAACTCTATAGTTCTTTAAGGACTCCACCCTGATGTTTGAAATATAAAACTAATTCTCAAGTGTTAGGTTAAACCTTTTATGGATCATATGTTTCAATGATTTGTTGACATAACATAATAATGTTTTGAGATGCAAAGGTTTTGGAACAAAGCACAGGATTAGTATTGTTTAAAAGTTATCTAAATGGTTCTACGTTTAATAGATGCAAACATGAGATGTCATATCAGACTAATTGTTGAGAAATCAGATTACTTATGGGTAATGAATAGTGGACTCTTTTATTGAGAGAGAAAGATAAAGTACATGTAGCAGGTGATTAATCCTCTTTTCTAACCATTAAACATTTTCCCTTTAGATTTAAAAAAAAAATTTAATTTACATTTTAACAATTCAGGTATTCCAACAGACAAGCAATAGGATGTTTTGGGAAATTAGTCTATATGATAACTCTGCATCAAATGATCTAATTAAATCAAATTAATGTTAATTTCACAAATGTATATATTTATATTCTTGGAACAATAACAAAGTCAGTTTGAGTGAATAATATATCCTTAAAAGCTGCACTTTTTTCTTACCATTTGCCTGCACTGTAAACCAGGACAAGTTGGCAAAACTAAAAAAAAAAATGAAGTAATCAGTTACATAAAATGTTTTAAGTTAAGAAATTTAGTTTAACTAAGCAGAACTTGCAGATTCTTTATTTTGTACTCATACATTTGAATTGCTCTTAACTTGAAATATTTAAGTAAGCTTCATACAGTGGGGAGAACAAGTATTTGATACACTGCCGATTTAGCATGTTTTCCTACTTACAAAGCTTGTAGAGGTCTGTAATTTTGGTACACTTCAACTGTGAGAGACGGAATCTAAAACAAATATCCAGAAAATCACATTGTATGATTTTTAAATAATTAATTTGCATTTTATTGCATGACATAAGTATTTGATCACCTACCAACCAGTAAGAATTCCGGCTCTCACAGACCTGTTAGTTTTTCTTTAAGAAGCCCTCCTGTTCTCCACTCATTACCTGCATTACCTGTATTAACTGCACCTGTTTGAACATGTTACCTGTATAAAAGACTCCACACACTCAATTAAACAGACTCCAACCTCTCCACAATGGCCAAGACCAGAGAGCTGTGTAAGGACATCAGGGATTGTGCAGTAGACCTGCACAAGGCTGGGATGGGCTACAGGACAATAGGCAAGCAGCTTGGTGAGAAGGCAACAACTTTTGGCGCAATTATTAGAAAATGGAAGAAGTTCAAGATGATGTCAATCTCCCTCGGTCTGGGGCACCATCCAAGATCTCACCTCGTGGGGCATCAATGATCATGAGGTAGGTCAGGGATCAGCCCAGAACTACACGGCAGGACCTGGTCAATGACCTGAAGAGAGCTGGGACCACGGTCTCAAAGAAAACCATTAGTAACACACTACGGCATCATGGATTAAAATCCTGCAGCACACACAAGGTCCCCCTGCTCAAGCCAGCACATGTCCAGGCCCGTCTGAAGTTTGCCAATGACCATCTGGATGATCCAGAGGAGGAATGGGAGAAGGTCATGTGGTCTGATGAGACAAAAATAGAGCTTTTTGGTCTTAACTCCACTCGCCGTGTTTGGAGGAAGAAGACGGATGAGTACAACCCCAAGAACACTATCCCAACCGTGAAGCATGGAGGTGGAAACATCATTCTTTGGGGATGTTTTCTGCAAAGGGGACAGGACGACTGCACCGTATTGAGGGGAGGATGGATGGGGCCATGTATCTTGGCCAACAACCTCCTTCCCTCAGTGAGAGCATTGAAGATGGGTCGTGGCTGGGTCTTCCAGCATGACAACAACCCGAAGAACACAGCCAGGGCAACTAAGGAGTGGCTCTGTAAGAAGCATCTCAAGGTCCTGGAGTGGCCTAGCCAGTCTCCAGACCTGAACCCAATAGAAAATCTTTGAAGGGAGCTGAAAGTCCGTATTGCCCAGCGGCAGCCCCGAAACCTGACTGATCTGGAGAAGGTCTATATGGCGGAGTGGGCCAAAATACTTGCTGCAGTGTGTGCAAACCTGGTCAGGAACTACAGGAAACGTATGATCTCTGTAATTGCAAACAAAGGCTTCTGTACCAAATAGTACGTTCTGCTTTTCTGATGTATCAAATACTTATGTCATGCAATAAAATGCAAATTAATTACTTAAAAATCATACAATGTGATTTTCTGGATTTTTGTTTTAGATTCCGTCTCTCACAGTTGAAGAGTACCTATGATAAAAATTACAGACTTCTACATGCTTTGTAAGTGAGCAAACCTGCAAAATCGGCAGTGTATCAAATACTTGTTCTCCCCACTATATATATTTAACTTAAATTTATCATGTAATCTCAACTTAAATATTTTTAGTGGTGGAAACTTGGCTAGCTTTAACTAGCTAATAACTAGCTAATAACCAGCAATAAATGCTGATTGGTAACACAATATGCCTTGATAGCCATAGCATAGCATAGCATAGCACAAGCTGAATGAGCAATATAGAACATTTAATGGGGGGTGGGTATGTCCCCATCAAAAATGAAAACCCTATGTGTGTGTGCCTGCGTGTGTGTGTGTGTGTGTGTGTGTGTGTGTGTGTGTGTGTGTGTGTGTGTGTGTGTGTGTGTGTGTGTGTGTGTGTGTGTGTGTGTGTGTGTGTGTGTGTCGGAAAGAGGGGGATAGGAGGGGAGAAAGTTGAGAGAGTTCAATCTTTTGGGGGTCTTTTGAGGGGGTTTATACCCCTTTTGTCTGAACACATACAAACAGAATTTGTGTAGCTGTTATATTTTCTAGGTGTGTGTGTGTGTGTGTGTGTGTGTGTGTGTGTGTGTGTGTGTGTGTGTGTGTGTGTGTGTGTGTGTGTGTGTGTGTGTGTGTGTGTGTATGTGTGTGAATTTATCTCCTAAAGATTCCTAAAGGTCATTACACAGATTAAAATAAAACAATGTTTCCAATACTCAAATATATCACTTTTTAAGCAAACTGATATCTGATATTTAGTATAGAAATGTGCAGTTAAATAAATCTTGTTTAAGAAAGAAAGAAAGAAAGAAAGAAAGAAAGAAAGAAAGAAAGAAAGAAAGAAAGAAAGAAAGAAAGAAAGAAAGAAAGGTACATAAAGACATAAGGAGTTTGCGTGTGGCTCTTTGCCGGCTGTAAGCACTGCTCGGATGATGACCCTATTGTCCAATCAGAGCTCCTGATTGTTGTGCACTTTTTGCTTCGAGGGGGCCCTGGCATGGACCCCAGCTGCACCCCCGTTACCACAAGAAATAACCCCCTCTTCAGTCCATAATGAGTCCCAAAACCAGTCCAAATCTCAACGATCCCTCCTCCAAATGAAGACTAGAGATTTGCGCTGTTGAGCGTCCTCAACTCTGCCATGATGAGCCCAGTTCACAACATCTTCAAAACAAAACAATCAGGCCTAAAATTGCAACAATAACATCTTAAATAACATTATTTAAGGAAGACTATGGTAGCTGAACTTGGACAATATGTATGTTATGTTATGTTATGGCCAACTAGAATGTGAACCTTATAGCGTGTGTGTGTGTGTGTGTGTGTGTGTGTGTGTGTGTGTGTGTGTGTGTGTGTGTGTGTGTGTGTGTGTGTGTGTATGTTTTTTTTTTTACATGGCTTGGACCCTAACATTGTGTGTGTGTGTGTGTGTGTGTGTGTGTGTGTGTGTGTGTGTGTGTGTGTGTGTGTGTGTGTGTGTGTGTGTGTGTGTGTGTGTGTGTGTGTGTGTGTGTGTGTGTGTGTGTGTGTGTGTGTGTGTGTGTGTGTCAGTTTTAAAAGGGTTAGATCTGGACAGGGGCCAAGCCTGAAGGGGTGACATGATAAAGAGAAGGACAAAAAAGATTCAAAGAAGGAAAAAGGAACCAATCCAAAAATTACAAGCCTTTTACAAACCTTATGGGAAACGTTCCCGACACAAGCACGCGTACACGCACTCACCTCACATGAATGAAATGCCATTAGTATGAGGTAGCAATATGGCGCCATCTGCTAGTGGAAAAAAGTTCTGCGGCCAAATCCCTGACAAAATAAGAACAAATTCCGGGGGGTTGTAGGATCTGAACCACCTAGATTAAATTTAAACCCCATGAAGGTTGGGGTTGTCGATTTTTTTTATACAACTAGGCTGTCTGTTTCAGAAGAAAGAAAATAGGCTAACTAATGAGCTAACAGCGCTTTCGTTGGGATCTCTATCGGACATCATCATCAAGCTAACAAAAGTACTGTTCATCATTTTATTCCACACACGCACACGCGCACGCGCACGCGCACGCGCACACACGCACACACACACACACACACACACACACACACACACACACACACACACACACACACACACACACACACACACACACACACACACACACACACACACACACACACATATATATATCCCCTGAATAACCATTAGGGGGCGCCAAAACCGTTTTCTAAACTGAGTGATGAATTGCAGTGTTTAGATCAGTGATGTCCAAGTCCAGCAGAGTTAGCTCAAACTCCAATTAAACACACCCAAACCAGATAATCAAGCTCTTATAGGCATACTAGAAACTTCCAGACAGGTGTGTTGAGAGGCAAGTGGGGCTAAACTGCTGGACAGTGGCACTTCAGGATATCAGACACCATGGCTTATGTTATACTTTAAAAAATATTTTTTTTCATAGTGATTTGTAAAACAAATATACCACTTTAGGACATGAAGGAATTTGCTTTTGACTCACAGCATAACCTTCTTGGTTATTATTTTATTTTTTGTAATAATTTGTAGAATTGTATTATTTTTCTTTTCTTTTTCATTATTTACATTTTCTTTTTTTCTTGTTAAAATATGAATTTACCTCATAATCTTAAGAATTTGCGACTTAAAATAGGTCTCTAAACAACTCAGAAAACACTTTATTGAAATTTGCTTTTACATATTGAACAAAACAACAATGTAAAGGTATTTTAGTGTGTCTTCTAAGTATGTGTGCGTGTGAGGGAGAATGATTGGCAGCGCTGAGGGCTTTAACACACTTCATAAATTATAACATGTGTCAGTAAAGCTGTTTACAGCTGATTGTGGCTGTGATTCAGAGAGTTGCCCTGCAGCCTCTCACTGTTTGCAATGCAAATCAGTTCCAGCAGTAAAAAGCCAACAGGAAGACAGCGCATAGACCATCTAAAGCTGATGCACATGTTGATTTAAGACACATTCTAATGAACACACACACATACACACAAACTCCTGCCTGGCCTTTATATATATATATATATATATATATATATATATATATATATATATATATATATATATATATATATATATATATATATAAATATATTAGTGCTGCCACTCGATTAAATACATTTACTATTAATCGCACATTTTTCTGTAATTAATCATGATTATTCGTGATTAAAAAAAATCTATGTTTTTAATATTTTTATATTGTAATAATTTCAGTTACTCTCCAAATTAATGTAGAAACAACTTAAAGACAGTATATTTTAAATATTTGTTGTAATGGCATTTTTTTATGAATGAAGGCCAGTGTCACTGATAATAATACTGATACTGATGTCTCTATGATAGATTTTTTTTTAAAACATTAATGACATTCAATATTATAGTATAATCGAAAGCTATATCAATTTCAACATTTATTAGGCTTTAAAAAACAACAACTTTTAATTTAGGTCAACTTAAAACAATCTTCACATAAACCCATTATAATAAATGTCATATTTACCATGTGGCCTTCCTGTCTAGTAAATATACAGTAATACAGTTATGAAACATTCTACACTGCAAAAATTATTAATTAAACATACAGTAGATAAATCCTAATTAAAGCTAAAATTTTCTCCGTTACATTTGATCTTTGATTAACATTAAATGACAGACATCACAGCAACTGGTTTATTAGGCTGCTGTCACTTTAAGACCCGCCGCTGCTGTACATTAGCGGATCTGATGCGACGTCACATGCATCTCATTTTCTCACGACTTAAGTTAATTAAAGACATTATTTAACTCATTTAAGACTGCTTATGAAAAAACTCGACAACATGGGCATTTTGACATAATTCTGTGTGTTATTGTTTGTTCAAGCACGAAAGAGAACTCGATTCTGGCATGCATCTTTCTGTGCATCGTGTGTTTGTGTGTCACATAGACAGGACATTCACAGACAGTGCATTCTCCTTTGTCTTGTCGCTCTTGAATGGTTTAAAAGCATTTGCATGAATAAGAGCGTGATCATATTGTAACGCTAGCCAACGTATGACAAAAAAAAGGATACTGCGTTAATTGCGTTAAATATTTGTAATGTGCTAAACTGAAAAAATGTATCACAAAATTAACACGCTAATTTTGACAACGCTAATATACACAGATCAGGCATAACATTATGATCACCTTCCTAATATTGTGTTGGTCCCCCTTTTGCTTCCAAAACAGCCCTGATCCGTCGAGGCATAGACTCCACTAGACCCCTGAAGGTATGCTGTGGTATCTGGCACCAAAATGTTAGGAGCAGATCCTTTAAGTCCTGTAAGTTGCAAGGTGGGACCTCCATGGATTGGACTTGTTTGTTCAGCACATCCCACAGATTCTCAACTGGATTGAGATCTGGGGAACTTGGAGGCCAAGTCAACACCTCAAACTCGTTGTTGTGCTCCTCAAACCATTCCTGAATCATTTTTGCTTTGTGGCAGGGCACATGATCCTGCTGAAAGAGGCCACAGCCACCAGAGAATACCATTTCCATGAAAGGGTGTACATGGTCTGCAACAATGCTTAGGTAGGTGGTATTTTTAACATCCACGTGGATGGCAGGACCCAAGGTTTCCCAGCAGAACATTGCCCAAAGCATCACACTGCCTCTGCTGGCTTGCCTTCTTCCAATAGTGTATCCTGGTGCCATGTGTTCCCCAGATAAGTGACGCACACACACCCAGCCATCCATCCACGGGATGTAAAAGAAAACATGATTCATCAGACCAGGCCACCTTCTTCCATTGCTCCATGGTCCAGTTCTGATGCTCACGTGCCCACTGTTGGCACTTTCAGTGGTGGACAGGGGTCAGCATGAGCACCCTGACTGGTCTACGGCTATGCAGCCCCATACGCAACAAACTGCGATGCACTGTGTATTCTGACAGCTTTCTATCAGAACCAGCATTAACTTCTTGAGCAATTTGAGCTACAGTAGCTCGTCTGTTTGATCGAACCACACGGGCCAGCCTTCGCTCCTCACGTGTATCAATGAGCCTTGGCCGCCCATGACCCTGTTGCCGGTTCACCACTGTTCCTTCTTGGACCACTTTTGATGTGCTATATCTGCAAAAGTCTCCATAATCACCCTAAGCAATACTGTTATCTTTTTATGATACCATAATCTCTAGCTGTTCCTTATCATAATCATACTGTTAAAATCGAATGCAATCATAATCGGTCTGCATTATCACCTCTGCTCTGATCAACACTAGTCATTAGTTTCACCTCTAGTGGGAAACTTTTTTTCGATGGCCCACCATCGATCATGTGCACATCTTAATCCTGAAATTCTACTCAAAATTCCCCTCACACATTGCGAGTTATCTGATTGGCTCTGTAGCCACACGCTGCAGTGCGTCAGTGTTTTTAAGGAACCCTAGTGGGTTTCTGGGAAAGAGGAAGCATTACTGTTTTCCTTGTCAGCCGATGTTTACTCAATGAGCGCAATCACACACCTCAATGGCTGAATGAACATAAGGACCTTGACTGTACCTTTAACCCCCTCTCTTTCTCATTCAATCAATTATAAAAATAAAAATAGGTTCATGAGCTTTGTAAGATTTTATACATTCTGTCAGATAAGTAACAAATTGTGTTTTTCCATCTGAAGCTAAAGGAATGCTTTTAATATATATTGGGACATAATTATGCATGACATCAAAAGTGACAGTGACAGTAAAGACATTTATAATGTTACAAAAGATTTATGTTTCAAATAAATGCTGAACTTTCTATTCATCTAAGAATCCTGAAAAAAAGTATTATGGTTTCCACAAAAATATTAAGCAGCACAACTATTTTTGACATTGATAATCATAAGAAATGTTCCAATAATTAGCATATTAGCATGATTTCTGAAGGATCATGTGACACTGAAGACTGGAGATGAAAATTCAGTTTTCCCATCACAGAAATACATTTTAAAATACATTCACATAGAAAACAGTTATTTTAAATAGCAATAACATTTCACACTATTGATGTCTTTTTGGTCAAATAAATGCAGCCTTGGTCACTTTTTTCAAAAACATAAAAAAATACCAACCCAAACTTTTGAACGGCTGTGTATTTATATTTAGGGACCGTTTACACGAACCCATTTTCAACTAGAAATTGGAAAACTTTTTATGCATTTTGGCCATTCAATTTACACAACAGTGGTATTTTGGGGGCCTGTTTTTGAAAACGTCTCCATATATTCAACAAAAATGCTAATTTGTGAAAATGGTGACATCATGGGCATGTGTATTTTGTGTTCAGTCTATAGGCACGTAGATTTTCTTTAAAAAGTGACATCGCCAACTACTGGTCTGGCATGAATAACACAGTTTTCATGAATAATACGTGTTCACGGATTCTTGTGAATGGGGAGTGTTTCGACAACTTTGTTGTCTGTATATGAAAAAAGGTAAGGAAAAACTTTTCAGTTTTTAGTACATCATTGTCGTGTAAACATACCCTTAATTTCCAGGTTTTAATTTCAGCTAAACTGGGAAGTATAGGCATCTACAAGACAAAAGAAAAAGTTCATGTATTTTCATTTAGAAAAAAAATTCTGTACGAATACATTGTAAAGCTAATATTGAAATCATTATCCATATTTATACGAAGGATGCAAATGCACGCGTTTTGTAAAACAGCCCTCAAAATTTTCCATCGTCTTTCTCTCCCTTCTACGCCATTTGACTTGATTCACTTCATCCTTGCTTCTCACTGTCTTTCTCTCAGTCTGGGCCGTAACCCGAGGCACTGTTCTGGCTTTGCTTCCCCTCAGAATAAATGTGGGGAAACTTTAGATTTGGCCCTCTGGTGAGAGCGTAACCCCAATTTCCTCCCAGAGAAGCAGAGAGATGGAGCTGGGAGGTGGGTGGACGGGAAGTTTACCTTAAACTGGGGTAACCACTGCCCGTTTCCAGGGTGACGAGCGTCATCATCATTTCTCTCGCTCTCTCATTCTGTTTCTCTCTCTCTGTGAGGTGGACTCAGTCCCCAGTGGTTTGGAGCAAGTGATTATGAGTTCAGATTGGAAAAAAGTGCGTCACGCTAATCGCTTACTTCTTTTTCTCTTTCTAGCAATGTCAAATGGCTTCTCCCTCACTTTGTCGATCCTTCTGAAATGGTAACCTATTCTTTCTTCTGCGTTCTGCCTGTTTTGCTGACACTGTCACGACTGTCTCTTTTCCTTTTACTGACCTTTATAATAGTAACAAGACTCGCATCATTATCAGTATTGCTCCCAAGTATGTGCATAATGCTACTTAATAATGCTAAATGATTGAACTATAGATTTCCAATTTAGACTGATTTCCAATGTAAAACATTGGAAATGGCTCCTAATCAGATAGTGAGATCAATATGATATATGCTAATGTCATTTATAAAAAAAAAAAAATCAAGCATCTTGAACACTACTGGTTTTGCTTTAGAAGCCAGGGCCTGTATTCATAAAACATCTTACTGCAAAGAGTAGCTTCCTAGTGACAAAATTTTAAGACAATTCTTAGAAATGTGGGCGTTTCCTCTTAAAATGAATGAAAAGATCCTAGTAAAGAAAAAAGTAATTCACAAATTAAAATTGTTTCCGGATGCTTGTAATTTCAAAGTGAAGGCTTATAATAGACCCTATACTTAAAACGCTCTTTTTTCCAACCAATCACAGTCTTCAAAAGACTGTGTCATACCTAGATTCAGCCCGGCCTCCTCACTAAGATTACATTTTTTGTCTTTTCCTCTCTCAGAGGAAGAAAGTTTAAGCTACGTAGAAATGTTTAAGCGAAATTAGGAGCTTTATGAGAGGATTCTTAGAGGCTTTAAGATTAAGAATACAGGCCCAGATTTTTACATTGGAAATCAAGTAGAAACAATCTAGTGTTATTAATAAAGTAAACCAAAATGTTCCTAAAATCAATAATTGTCATTTATTAATATTGAGCTGTAAGTTCAATAATATGCAAAAAAGAAAATAGTATTTGCATTCCTATATAGTATCTTCACTATCGTTCAAAAGGTTGGGTTTGGGGTCAGTACATTTTGTGTGTGTGTGTGTGTGTGTTTTTGAAAGAAGTCTCTTGATCACCAAGGCTGCATTTACAGTATTTGAAAATACAGTATAAAAAATACCGAAATATTATTAGCATTTAAGATGTATATGTTGCACATTTTAATAATGTCAGTTATTTCTGTGATTTTTTTGTAATATAATTATCTTTACTGTCTGTCACTTATCAATTTAATGCATCCTTGTTGTATAGAAGTGTTCATTTCATAAAATCTTACTGACCCCACACTTTTTAATATCATATATGAAATGCTTTCTTAATGTTCGTTGAATATCAATGTTTTTAGTTTTTTGCTCTCATCACCATATAATTAATAGCGGAATATCGCCCATCAGCACAAACTATGTTTAACTTCACTGCAAGTGAATCCATATTTAATCCGGCTTGTATTTTCTTTCATCTTGTGTAGTTTTGTTCATGGTTATCAAGGCAAATGCTTAATTTGTTTTTATTTTGATGTTATGTTTTATATGTTTAGTTGAACATTGTTCTGTTCATGACCCTTTCAGAAGAGACCTGCGTGTCACCAGTTGAGAACCATTGCTCTACAGCATGAGGTTTTCTTGTATCTTAAGCCTAGGACAGGTGCACCGAACCCTGCAGCCGGCCAAATGACAAGTCCCATCATACAAAGGCATTAAGTAGAGAGTGGGAATTTCTCTGCTTCTCAGAGTCTTCTCACACAAAAATGGAAAAAGACACACATGGTTTTTCTCTCAGTGGCTAAAACAACAGCCTGAGAAAACTATCTCGCTGTATCTGCGGACTGAAAAAAGAGCCTTCTTTCTCTCATTTTCGGCACCCTTACACCCTGTTTCGTCTTCTGTCCGGACTTCTCATCCGATCGGGTTTCCCTCCCAAAGCCGCTCCGCACAGCTGCACACTTCTTTTAATCCACCTCTCGCTCTGTCTCTTTCGCGCACACACCTCTATCATCTGCATTTTAAATGATCGCCAGGAAAACACCACCCATATTTAAGAGATTTTAAAAAAAAAATAATAATAATTGAAATCAAGGAAATAAATCTCTGTGATTGTAAACACATGGGCGGAATTACCATAGAAACTAGCTAGTTGCATTAGCATTATAACATCCTGTCAGTTGCCACAATTACAGAGTGAACTTTGAAAGAAATTCGCCCCTAAAGTGACTCAAATATACCACTGAGGCCGTCTTACAAGGTTGCTAAAGAGTGCATCCAAGTGACAGGCTCTTAATAGTTTTTAAAGCTGAGGTTATGTCAGAATGAGTGTGTCCGGCTAGGCTATCAAGCATAGCACATAAAACATAATGGCCCGCCTGCAGGAAACTAAATATAGATGGTGTTTTGATTACGTGAAAATTGACATTTCAAAGGAGATTAGGATCAGACCACTAAAACAACACAGCGAAGAGCCGGGAGGCAGAAGCTGAGAGAGAAAGCCACCTTTACACGCTTAGCAACACACGGGCACACGCTCACTTTTTCCAGCTCGGGCTACCGTGAGTGTGTTTGTGTGCGGGAACGTCACTCCGGCGACTAGCTTGGCTACTCTTAGCCTTCCTTTCACGCGATCGCTAAGTGGTTGACCCCGTGACCCCCGTCTCCTTGGAGCGCACGGAAGTGCTTCCTTCGCTACGGCAGGTGGGACAGATGACATCACCAGCGGAGAGGGTCCCATTAATGACGAGCAGGGGGATTGGCTGTTTTTTCCGACATTATTCTGACATTACTCCCACATTATTGTTGTATTAGTAGTGTCATTATTAGACCAGGTGTGTTTTCACAGTGAGCAAACCCTCTGTCGCTCTGAATAGACACTGTGTGGGCCAAGATTGAGATGGGACAGGGCGCCGGATAGCTGACACGAGAGTCTTCTCACACGCACACGTGCCATGAACCTACAAAAGTCAAACTGAGTTCATGAATGCAACAAAAAAGCTTTTCTTTCCTTTTTCTGACCTTTATAATAGTAACAAGACATGCATCATTATCAGTATTGCTCCTAAGTATGTGCAATAAATAAAGCTAAATGATTGAACTATAGATTTCCAATTTAGACTGATTTCTTCTTCATTATGACACATAATGTGCACGTTTTTATCAAAAGCTCCTTTATATTTAGTCGTCCTTTATATATAGGCTAGTTAAAGGATTAGTTCACTTTTAGATAAACTTTTGATGATAATTTCCTCACCCTCATGTCATGCAAGATGTCCATGTCTTTCTTTCTGCTGTCGAAAAGAAATTAAGGTTTTTGATGAAAACATTCCAGGATTTTTCTCCATATTATGGACTTCAATGGGCTCCAAACGGTTCAAGGTCCAAATGACAGTTTCAGTACAGCTTCAAAGAGCTTTAAACGATACCAAACGATGAATAAGGGTCTTATCTAGCGAAACGATCAGTTTCTGTGGGAAACCGAGCAGTATTTATGCTATTATTTTACTTCTTATCAGACGAACGTGATCATCTCTGAGCTCAGCCATAACTTCCGCTAAGTGAGGTCAAAATACGAGCCTGGTCATAGATATATCGATCGTGGATGCCTCATTCTACTGATCCGTGCAAGCGCTAATGAGGCATCTAAGTTTACATCTATGACCAGGCTTGTATTTTGAACTCACTTAGCGGAAGTTATGGCAAAGCTCAGAGATGATCACGTTCGTCTGATAAGAGGCAAAATAATAGCATAAATACTGCTCGGTTTCTCGCAGAAACTGATCCTTTCGCTAGATAAGACCCTTATTCATCGTTTGGTATCGCTTAAAGCCCTTTGAAGCTGCACTGAAACTGTCATTTGGACCTTGAACCGTTTGGAGCCCATTGAAGTCCATTATATGGAGAACAATCCTGGAATGTTTTCATCAAAAAAACTTCATTTATTTTCGACTTTAGAAAGAAAGACATGGACATCTTGGATGACATGGGGGTGAGTAAATTATCGGCAAATGTTTATTTAAAAGTGAACTAATATTTTAATGTCATATGCATTAATTCCTAGTCAAAATTATTTGATGAAAAAGTGCTAAATTAAACCAAATATTCAAACTTGTTTATATTATTTTCAACGCGTATCAAGATATAACAAAATCCTGACTTTACTAACTCTCATTGAATTATATGAAACAATCCCTTTCTTTTCATGTTTCGTCTTAAAAAGTAATTGTTAGTGCATTGCTAAGATCTTCCAGTGTTATTTTTTCTCATATTTTAATCAACACTATGTTTTCATTATGGTCATGATCCACATTTTCAGTCTAATCTTTGAAAAAAAAAAAAAAAAAACATTTTTGTTAGTATAATTTAATTGACAAAAGGACGTTATCGAATTATCTTTCAAAACTCCCAAAACTACTTGAACTCTAATGCGACGCCTGGATCACTGTGAAATCTATCATGTTCAAGAGAGCATGGGGAACCTGAGAGCTCGGGCCAGACATGACGGTCTTCCTCTTTTAAAAGAGCATCGTCATGGAGACGCTTCCGACACCACACAACGTTAAATGGCAGAGCCACAAGAGATATTCGGTTGCACGCACACACGCAACAGCAAATGCGTGCAATTAAAGAGATGTTCTTCATTTCACATCCATCTGGATGTGAGAGTCTCTGCGAGAAACTTGCCAATCGATGGACTTAAAGATAAGCGATCAAAAACACAGATACGATCTCGCGCTCACACACATCTTCATGTCTGATTATAGTTAAATGGGGTTGTGTTGAGTCTGGTCGCTATACACACAGATCTGCACTCACCCTAAGGATTTTGGGTAACGGAACACTGCAGATTCACATCTCAATAAGTGTAGAAACAGGTTTCCTCTCCCTCATTCTCTCATTTCATCCTGTTTCTTTCTTTCAATCTCTCACTTTTCTCAAGCCATAATGCATTTTGCTCTTCATCTTGTTCATTTTCTGTATCATGCCTATTAGACAAAAAAACAAAAAACAAACATGAGATGTTAACAGAATAGCTCACCATAATGAAAATATTGTCATCTTTTACTCACCGTCATGTTATTTCAAAAAAACATTCCAAGACTGCTGTGAATCGCAAGAAGTCTTTCTTGTTGTTGCCCTTTTAAATGCAGTTGGAGACAGGAGCTTTCAAAAAGCACTATACAATTATCATAAAAATAATATGTGTCTAAAGCTGTATGATATAGCTTAGTGATGTGAACATACATAAATGTAAGTTACTACCTGATGATCTTCACCTGTTACACCCTGAAACCAGATCAATGGCTGCATCTGAAATCGCATGCTTCCCTATATATTAGGCGGTAAACAGTATGTGACAAGAGAAGTAGGCTATGTCCGAATTCACAGTACTCATAAAAGAGTAGGCAAAAAGTACCCGGATGTCCTACTTCTTCCAGCGAGATTCGGAAGTGTGCATACGATGGACACTTTAGTATCCCATGAGAGAGGATTTATGAATGGCAGTGATGTAACTAATGCTGGTATTACATTCATATTAGAACGTACTTTTTTAGCGGTCGTGAAGTAATTACTTATTCAAAATATGTACCTACTCCCAAGAGAGTATGTGATTTTGGACGCAACCATTGAGTCAGGGAGTTCAGTCTGTTGGTGAATTAATCAATCAGGTTGTTCAAACTGGATCAAGTGATTCACTGAAAAGATTCTAAAGAATGATTCATTAGCAATGCCATTAGATGGAGAACAAATGGACACATTTGCCTAAAGTCAGCATGAAATGTAAATTATTAATTTATGCATTTTTCAATAAAAAAACAAAACAAAAATCACGTCAAGTGAAAAGGACAGACTTCTGGTGATGTATGCTGGACTTCTGCAATCATTTAGTACACTGAAATGAAATAAATGTGGACTGACATTTGGTATTGTGCTTTGATGTTTATTTGTTTCTGTTACTTAAACCTATCTTTGTAAAGCGACCTTGCACTCAAAGAAATGAACTTTCACTGTTGTTAGATGGACTCAAATCATCCTTGTTCACATTACTCAAAAAAACTACATTAACTTACATTTTTTGAGTTGTTTCTTCTAAAAATGAGTAATGTCAGCTTTACTTAATAAGTGTTTGTTCGGTCAACTTAACATTGCTGAGTGAAAAGAACAAACTGGGCAGTGGATCTATAGTTCCCAGCATGCTGTGCAAGGGACTGCATTAGGAGTGTAAAATTAGGGATTAAAGTGATATTTTAGTTGCTTTTCAGTAAAGGGAAATATGTTGTTAGTCTATGTTAGTGTTATATTCAGTTATGTTGGACATTTAGAGGAGTTTCTGTAATTTTGTGGTTACCATTATGCAGAAGAGTGGTGCCTGTGTTCAGGCTGTGGGCACTCATATACACACATTTATTGAATGGAATTCTTGCCCTCAATAAATAAAGTTTGTCCAACTAGTTATTTTTGCAGTTTACTTAATCTAATATGACGATTTAAATCGATAAATGTGTTCACCTAACATAATGAACTTTTATCAATTTAACATTATTAAGCGAACTGCACATATACATATTGTGTATAACAGACATATAACAGTGACAAATTCACATTCACTCAAAGAAATTTTGTCAGCTTTACTTTGAATTTATTTTGTTCATATAACTAAATTGTTATTTGTAAAAAATACTCAATATAGTTGTGTGGAACCACTTGACGCTGCTTTTTTGAGAAAAGAGATTTATTTGAGTGTGGGTGTTGAAAAGGCGCTATTAAAATTATATTATTATTAATAAACTTCTGCCCTTTCTTCCAATCGACTGCAAGCTCATATTCAAATTTACCTCCATCCAATCAACAACCACCATTTTTTAAATACAGTGGCAAGAAAAAGTATGTGAACCACTTGCAGAATCTGTGAGAAAGAAAAAAATAGAGAGAAAAAAATAGCTCAATTTATTAAAATAACCCTGTTCAAAAGTTTATGAACCATTCATTTTCATTACTGTGTCGTTCTCTGGATGACCCATGGCAGGTCCTGCACATTCTTTAGTTTTCCAGCATCTTTTGCATATTTGAACCCTCTCCAGCAGTGACTGTATGATTTTGAGATCCATCTTTTCACACTGAGGACAATTGAGGGACTCAAACACAATTATTGAATTTGAAGATCAAGGTAAATTGTACTCAATTTGTCTTCTGGGAAACATGCAAGTATTTTCTGTTGCTTCTGAAGGGCAGTACTAAATAAAATAAAAAAATATTTAAACAAAATAAACATTTGGACATCTTCATCCTGCTCCAAAGTTTTCACCCCCAGCTCTTAATGCATCGTGTTTCCTTCTGGAGCATCAGTGAATGTTTGAACCTTTTTTAATTGTCCTCTGTGTGAAAAGATGGATCTCAAAATCCTACAGTCCCTGCTGGAGAGATTCAAATATGCAAAAGAAGCTGGAAAACTGAAGAATGTGCAGGACCTGGAGGATTTTCCTGAAGAACGTTGGGCAGTTTAACTGCACAGGACAAACAAGGGACTCAAGAACAACCATCACAAAACAAACAAAAAACAGCCGTGGATCATCCAGGGAACAACACACAGCACTGAGAATCAATGGTTCATAAACTTTTGAACTGGGTTATTTTAATAAATTCAGCTTTTTTTGTCTTGTGGACTATGTAAACATTTTGTATGTAAAATATCTTATTCTAGACAGTACTAAATAAAAAAATAACATGCATTTTGTATGATCTCTTTTATTTAGTTAAAATCATTCACATTTTCACAGATTCTGAGTGGTTCACACACTACGCAAAATATAGAACAAATGATTTGACTTAAGTTTCCTGCTTCTCAGTATTTTTTTCCTGAGAAAAGACCCCAGTAATCTCACATGTGCCTCCTTCAGATTTTCAAGGGATCTGAGTTAGAAGTATCAAAGTATGCTCAGATTTTTGCAAGATTTCAATGTCTGCAATCAGAAGTCAAGCTCAAGCATTTTTCATCAAATTATTCCAAGCCTAAATAATCTAAGCTATGCAATCCACTTTCACTTTAGCTCTGCACTCTTACTGTGTGTAGCTGTCAAATGACAATTGTCCTCTATTGTCTTATTACCCTTTTTTACATCTCCTAAGGAGAGAAACTGACTTAACTGATTGAGTCTCTTGATAAAAGAGAAATAAAAATGTTCTTGTACAGGCACAGACCTTTTGATTCTATCACACACATTTCCCTCTTTGGTGTCCTCTGATTTTCCAAAACATCTTAGTGAGGGAGAGAGTGAGAATGAGAGAGAGAGGGATCGTTGTAGGGTCTCTGTGGAAATTTTGGTGTGGTAGACAGGCCTGCCCGGTCTGCTCTTTATTTAACAGTGGGAGTAAAGAGAGATGAGCTCTGTGTGTGAAGATAAATATAGTGTGAGAACAGGCAGTCTGCTGGGGAACTCTTCACAACCTAACGCCACCTAACTTTCTCAGACCGAGAGAGATATGAGCACTTTTCCCCAGTTAAGACTCGGTGAGTGAATTACAAGATGCAGGTCATCAACGACCATTAACACACACACACTCACTCATGTGGACAGATAGAGTATAGTTTATACACAAGAGATATGCCAGAGAGAGATAAACCACCTACACATAATGAACTCCCAACACACACACACACACTTTTAAACCTGTGGAAACACAGCAGGTTGTCAGTTAGAAGCTGACCTTCCAGGCACTTTTGGCCGACGTATGTGTGTGTAAGCCAAGAAAGAAGGACAGAAAGAGACACAGAAGTGACACGTACACGCACATTCAAACGTGTCCAGCTGCTCCCACGGGTTGCTATTAGTTTGTAATCGTAATGAGGATGAGAGAGCTGGGGAGAGTGGCTTCAGGGCGAGCCACAGTGGAAAACCTGCAGAAATGATGTCAGAGCAATCGCGACCACCGATTGGAGTGGAGATTCCAGACGAGAGCCTATAAAACCGGGAAAGACAACAGCAGGAACCAGCAAAGGCAGAGAACGTGAGAAATTCCAGGAACTGCACGGTGTCCATCTGTCCTTCCCTGTGTGACTGAAACCGAATCAGATTAAGGGTAAGGAGCCTTGGAGAAAGACCAACCTTCATGTTCCTACTGGGCTGTGTGTATGTGTGTGTTTGGGTGGAAAGGTGAGCAGACAGGTGTTGAAGATGTATTTAAAGACAGTTGTTAGGGATTGTTGTAGAGTAACGCTGGTTAGTTGGTAGAGAATCTGCTGTTTGATAAGCAACTGTGAATTTGTTTGAGCTCCAGGGTTACAGATGAACCAGTATCGGAAACATCCTGTTGATGTTGCATTGCTGCAATAATGACACAGAGGTGTGAAATCATGAATGATATCAGAGAACCGTTGAGAGTGTCTTTGAGAGAGCGAGTGTGTGCGCATGAAGGGTGTCCAGTGAAGTGTGTGTGGGCAATGGGAGATGGCTGGAGTTGTTTATTTTTGGGGACGGAAAATGCTAAAGTTAGCCCATGTTGCTGGACAATGCATTTCCCCAGTCGTGCTGCACCAGACCTGAAACACTGAGGACGGGACACTCTAGGTCAAATAATGAGTGAAAATGCATTATTGGTGCATTTCGGAAAGATACTACCCAATCCTGCCAAAGAGTTTTGAATCATTTTTTAGAAGAAATACTGTTGCAGGTGTTTATATTGGGTGAGAAAATGTGTTATATTTCTGTAAAAATGACAACAGAAAGTTAATAAAATCATGGATAAATCAAGGTCAGAATTTCAAAAATAAAACATTTAGCATTGTTGATATTTTTGTCATCTATCTATCTATCTATCTATCTATCTATCTATCTATCTATCTATCTATCTATCTATCTATCTATCTATCTATCTATCTATCTATCTATCTATCTATCTATCTATCTATCTATCTATCTATCTATCTATCTATCTATCTATCTATCTATCTATCTATCTGTAACCTATTATTAGTTATTTACCAGTCATTGGACTTCAGTACTTCAAACAATAAATTATGTTTAAAAGAAAGTGTCACAAATTTAACAAAGATGAATGCCATTTTTAATGGTGCTGGTGCACTGCATTTCAACACAACTGCCAGCAGACGGCAGTCAAAATGTAGAATTCAGTGCATCATCATAATCTGAATAAGGTGGTTTTGGAAATAATAATAAAAACAAAAGCGTGAAAGAGCTAAGATAATGGAGTTCTCTTAAATAAAATATATTTATTGTAATAAATGCATCAGCACTATAAAACATTTGCTCAAGTGATGCAAAACGACAGTAACGTGCAGTCCCGCCATGGGGATGTTTTTTTTTTTGCAAGTTTGGTTAAGAGTGTGTTTTGGGGACACACAGGTAGGGGTGCAGGTCAGAGTGTGTGTTTGGGCTGAGTTCATGTGTTTGTGTAGAGGGTGTGTGTTAGAAGCATTCTCACACTCTCGCGGCTGCCGGACCGCCCAGTCAGAGTGTATTTTCACAGATGGAGTCTGGATGAATGTAAACACCGCCCTGTATCACAGTAATTCAACACGGTGCTGAAGCTGGAGTGTGTGTGTGTGTGTGTGTGTGCATGCTCAATTGACAAAGCACTGACACAGAAACATAAAAACTTTAATCACTGTAATTAGATAGATAGATCGATAGATAGATAGATAGATAGATAGATAGATAGATAGATAGATAGATAGATAGATAGATAGATAGATAGATAGATAGATAGATAGATAGATGATAGATAGATAGATAGATAGATAGATAGATAGATAGATAGATAGATAGATAGATAGATTTATCTAAAGATGCTCTTTTGAACTTTCTATTCATCAAAGAATCCTGAAAATAAATGTTGGTTCTTGGTATCTTGGTTTCCAGATAAAATATTAGGCAGCATTGTTTTCAACATTTTAAATGATAATGAATGTTTCTTGAGCAGCAAATCATCATTTCTGAAGGACCATGTGACACTGAAGACTGAAGTAATGATGCAGATTTGCATCACAGGAATAAATTACATTATAAAATATTTTCCAAAAAAAATATTATATTTTTTAAATTGTAATGCTATTTCACAATATCAGTGGTTTACTGTATTTTTTATCAAATAAATGCAACCTTGGTGTGCCTTAGAGACTTTTTTCAGCAACATTTAAAAATCTGACCGACCCCAAACACTTTAATGGTAGTATACATGTATATGATTGTCAGTAATCACGTTAATTTTGTGTTGTAGATGCTGGGCTGTGGATGTGTGCTGCTCTCTGGTCTGCTGACACTGACCTTGTTCCACTGCAGTGTGGAAAGTCTTCACATACCCCAAGAAAGACCAGAGGTAAGTCCAGGTCTCGCTGATATTCAAATATATATAGAGAGACAGAGACAGAGAGATTAAAGTTAGATTATAGTACGTGTCTTGTAAGGGAACTTCACTCTGCCTGTCTTCAAACAACACATGTATGTGATGAAATAAACTGCTACAAGTGACAGTTGATATAAATTGTCATCAGTCTGAGTGCTCTATAAATACAGTGGGGTTTCCCCTAGAGAGACACCACAGGAGGTTACCATTGCCGTCTTCTTATGAACATGAGCTACCTGTCAGCCCGTCTGAGAACTGACCCACTGGGTCACCCAGTCTGCCACTCTGCTTTTTCCTCAATATGGCATAAAAGGAACCAACTGTACTATTGCACCTTTAAAGGTTACAAGTTAATCACTAAGGTACAGGCTGTATACACTGCAAAAAATGCTTTTCTTACATAGTATTTTTGTCTTGTTTTCAGTCCAAATATCTAAAAAATCTTACATTAAGAAGCATTTACTAGACAAGCAAAATAATCTGCCAATGGGGTAAGCAAAATCTTAATTCAAACAAAAGATTATTTTGCTTACCCCATTGGCAGATTATTTTGCTTATTTTAAGCAAAAACTCCCTTAATTTTGAGTTATTTTCCCCCAAAACAAGACAAAAACTTTTGCTTGTCTAGTAAATGCTTCTTAATGTAAGATTTTTTAGATATGTGAACTGAAAACAAGACAAAAATACTAAGTAAGAAAAGCATTTTTTGCAGTGTATATTATATCTCGCGATTAATCACATCCAAAATAGTCCAAAAAAGTTTGTATTTACATAATACATATGTGTGTACTGTGTATAATTATTATGTACATTTGAATGCATACACATACATGTATTTAAGAAATATTTGCATGTATACTGTATATATAAATAAATATAAATATTTTGTATATAAATATAACACATTTCTCTTAAATATATAAATGCATGTGTGTGTATGTTCAGCTAAAAACCATGTAAAATCAGTTTACCACCTTAAAATTGTGTTAAAATGAACTTTCCATCAGGGAAAAGAGCAATTTTTGGGGGGAAGACTGATTTTACTGACAATTTTGAAAATGTAATACTACCATGCATTTCCTCATTTTGATCTAGTATGTGGAATCATCCGTCGTGGAGGGCCGCAGTGTCCAGCAAGGCCAAACCGAGCAGAAGACCTCAGGAGCCGTGAACGCTAAACACCTCCTGCACGTCCAGCTGGTCCGACTGGAGAACGATGTCATCGAGACCAAGAGGAAACGGAGCTTCCCCGGATCCAACACACCTCTTGACCGCCTGTCAATCAGCACCATGGATCCCAAAAACAACAAGCAAAGGTAGAGGGGCAAGAGAAAGAGGAAACACTTTTCTTTTAGTTTGGAAAAAGAAGTGAAAAGTATTTATAACAGGTATAAATAATAAAATATTTAATAAAATATTAAAATAAATTTAGATTTTTTCCCCCCACATAAACAGAATACATCACACAATTACAAATCCCATTGAAATATCCCATATATGTATTATAGTCCTTAATATGTATAAGAGATCCGTCTCTCTTGTTAATAAAAAGGACCATGCAGCAAACGGAGATAGTTTTAAGTTCAGAAAAAATAAAAAGGAGATATACAATTATGGATCTGTCATATGATGTGAATTGCGTTCAAACATGAACTTCAAGTAAAGGGAAGGAGAGAATAAAATAACATCATAAGTACATACAATATACAGCACTGTGAATTTAAGTCTGAAAAACGTACAAAACAAACACTTCTGATTTGCTGCGATCCCGAACGGATGATGAACCATAAGTAGCTTTGATTGGCCGTGGCTCAAACGCATACAGTTTTCATTGGCTGAAGTCTGTCATTCACAGCTTGACAGTTTTGTGTGAGCATGTTTGTGTTTTTACAGTTCACTAAGTGCAATTAATGTTTTGTCTGTAGCCCACAGTTAAAGTTACTTCTATTTCTTGGGTGGAGTCACCGTGGTGTGGATTGAGGTTTTGTATGACATAATAAGTGTCTGATACTGACTTACGGGAACGGACGGTCCAACTGTGCTGATGACTGTAGCATTGGACTTCCAGTCAATGATCAAAACTGTTTTATCTCTGTGAATGATTTGATCTTCCTGCCGGACGGGACACGCAGTGCAACTCAGCATGGCCTGAGGCTCTGACAAGGCTCTATCTGAATGATCCTCAGCACTTGATAAGATCAGGACAGAAGCCAAGAACAGCAGCGAAAGCACCACACCACGCTTTATCAAATCTCAACACTCCAATCCATCTCACATGAGCCTGATAAACACAGGATGAAAGCTCACGAAACCACTCCATAATGTGTATCCTCAGTCAATATATTCATCTCAAAAGCAAATGTTGGATTCTGTTACTAGACTTTTACTAGATCATGTCGTATAATTGCATCTTCCAGGAGAAAACCATGAGCTGCAAAATTTGAGATATATCCATAGATCAAAAATAGGTTGGCACCTAAAAGTAATAAGCTATTACTTATAGTAATGGAAAACTAGCTTACTACTTACTAAATGCGTTGTATACTCTGTATTCAATGTCTGATGAAATGATGATGAAAAAAAAATATGTTAAAAATCATCCCAGGAATTCCAGTTCATTCTTCACATTGGAAATGGAAGCTCAAGTTGAGTGCACCGAGTGCAAGTTGTCCATTGCATTGTGGGCATATAGTCATATAGGCCTAATTCTCATTTTAGCAAAAGTAATGTAAAATGTGCGATGTGTACATTCTATATAACACAGCATATTAACATAGGACTTTCTATTTTGTATAGAAGCCCATTTCAGTCACATAATAAGTAAATCATAATTATGACATACTAATGCCGCTTTCCAGGCAACCCGTAACCTGCGTTTTTCAAACCTTCTACCTGTGAAAGTGCACTGGAACGGCAATCAAACCTGTGACTTCTCACCCGTGAACTCGTATTAGATCAAAGTACTCCCAGTTACGCGTTCTGACGTCTCATAGCCCGCAAACCAACAATGGCAGCCCCTACAGATGCGGTGTTTATGAAAGTCGTACCAGTGTGAATTTTGTTGACGAATAATTTGTCATAATTTTCGTCAACAACCTTTTTTCACTGACGAAAACGAGACGATAACTAAATAAAAACTAGTGTTGGATGACAAAAACTGTCATTTTCGTCAACAAATAAAAACAAGACGAAAATGTTAGGGAGGGACGATTAGGAAAGAGATCCAGTCAGAACTGATGTCCTGTGTAACAGATGCGCACATTTGATTGTTGCTGTTGCGCTTCTACAGGCACACGCATCCCCAATACAGCGATCCAGAGCGGCTCACAATCAATGAATAGCGCACATTTATGCCAGGCAATTGTTTATGAACCAATGCTGATGAATAATGACAATGTTTACTTTACGATGTTTATATAGTCATATGTTTTAGACGGTTGTAACAACGCATATTTTATCTCCAGAACTTGAATGAGCTCCTGCAACTGTAAGGCGCATTTCAAACTAAGGGCCCTATCTTGCACCCAGCGCAATTGACTTTGTACACCGACGCATGTGTCATTCCTATTTTGCACCCGCGCAAAGCGCGCTTTTCCCTCCACAGAAGCACGTCGCTAAACTAGTGAATGAACTTGCGCTACCTGGGCGGTTCAGCGCAAAAAAGGAGGCGTGTTCCGGCGCAAACAATCCCTGGTGCTATTTTGCTGTTCAATTAAACAATTGCGCCACTGACCAGAAAAAACCTAGTCTAAAGTCAGTGGCGCGTTGCGCGTTGTTCATTATATTTTAAGGGCGCATGCTTGACCATAATGTAGCCTATAGCGTGCACAACGCGCATACACTTTGCTCATGTAATCTACACAGATGCAACAGTTATTTTTGCAAATCATAAATTGTTACACTAAAAAAATATTAACACATGAGATGACGGAAATAATTGTGGTGTGCCACGAAGATGTGAAAAAATAGGCATAAATCTAGCTTACAAATGATTCAGGCTAATTGTAATAATTAAGGATAAGACCTGTTTGCCCAATAGTGGCAAGACATATATGTATATAAGGACATCTGACAAATTGGTTTGTCCGTCAAGAACCAGGAAAAAAAATCGACTAAAAAACTGAAAGACTGAAAAAAAAAAGACTGTGAAATCACCTTTACCATAATGTACAACATTACAACTTCACTTCTCTGTCTTTCACTGCTCTTACAAGCACATCAGTTTCCTCGGCTGTGAACCCCTCCTGGCGTGCGCCTGGTAAATACGCCATTATAATAGCAATCCATAATGGAACTTGCGCACCTGCTTTTAAAGGGAATGTTGGATGAGGCTCGGATTGGTTTATTCACGTTACGCCCAAACCACACCTATGAATAATGAAGCTACTTCAGACCAACCCATTTTAGATTTGCGCCGGGCGCAAGAGCCATTTATCCCGCCGGGAAAATAGCAACAGCGCCGAGACCCGCCCACAAAGTTACTTGCGCTTCGCGCTTTGACACTTGCGTTTCAGATCGTTAAAATAGGGCCCTAAGAGTCAATGTGTATTTCGAGCTTGTTTGTAATTAAAAGTCACGCATTATATATTCGTTTTTGGTTACACAATAAACTGTATTTAATTGGATTCCCATTTAATTCACAGTCAGGAGGAAAGACCAGTATTTAACACATATTCAATAAAGTATCAGGGTTATAATAGTTAACTAAAACCATTAAAAAAAAAATTTCATTACTTGAAATTAAATAAATGTTAACTGAAATAAAAATAAAAATAAACTTATTGGAAGCTTTAGCTTAACCTGATATGGCCTACTAACTAAAACAGAAATACAAAGTTATAAAAACTATATAGATGTTTTTAAAAAACAAACAAAAAAGTGAATTGAGCTGTTTCGTGTATATTTAATGTCAAAAACAAAATTATGTCAAAATGTCAGTTCAAGTGACAGTCGGTTATGTAATGCTTAAATGCTTAATGTATTACAATTGAACTAAACTCATTCGATTTTAGGAGACTAAAACTACTGTATATCTAGTCGACTAAAATAGTATGATATTTAGTCGACTAAAACTAGACTAACACTAAAAAGAAATTAAGGTGAATAAAATATGACTAAAACTAAATGTCATTTTAGTCAAAAGACTATGACTAAAACTAAATCAAAATTTGCTGTCAAAATTAACACTGAGTCGTACACGAATAACGTAAAATAAAAGAAATAACAGCTTCTCTTGCCTTATGCACCGTTTTTTTCTCCTCTGTTTTCCTCAAATAAGCAAGGAGTAAGCACATTTGGCGATAGAAATGATTGTAAATGAGCATAAGCCCCGTACGGTCCGCCATGCTTTGTTTACATCTAGCTACCACAATTCCTTGCCCTCCGACAGTTTGGCGTGACTTTGCCTGGAACGCTACAAAGTCGTGGTTTGAAGTCGTAACTTACGGGCTCAAAAACCTGCCAGGAACGAAGCATAAGTCACTATGACTTAATAGGGTTAAGGTGATTTCACCATCACCTTAAGAGATCAGCATCTAAACAATTAATCAGATTTGAGGGACAAGTTTACAGTTTATTTCAAGTTTAGGCTTACAACCACATCAGTGTTATTCACCTATATATTTCCCTCTGATTTTATAGGACAAGTTATGGGTAGGGTTAAAGGTTGGGGTATGGTTAGAACTATGTTTTCAGACAGGATGTTAATCCCAGAACATGTCTTACTTGGCAGAATCACTGTGACTGATTTGGTAGCCTATGTGACTTGGTATGTTATAATTTCGACTCTTAATTATGATTTAGTGGCCCAGTTTCACAGACAGGGCTTAGGTTAAACCAGTATTAATCTGAATTCAATTAGGGTATTAAATCTCAACACAAAACAATGACACAGATAGGCTACAGTTTTGTTTTGTATTGTAAGATATGTCAGTGCAAGTTGCTTTCAGTTAAAACAGCTCAAACATGCATTTTTGATCGGGGACTATAGGGTTAAACATTGTCTGTTGTAACCAGGGGAATAGGCTATGATTATGATTTACCTTTGGCTTCCATCATTTTTTTTTTACATATCCATTCATTGTGATACTCGCCTCAGCTTCATTTTTATATGCTTACGTGTCTTTCCACTGGGCAGTGTGTAAAGGAAACGGGAATAAAACGGCAATCCATTGTGAGTGCGCAACTAGGCAGTAATCTGAAGGAAGTGTCCGGTTTCTTTTCGTTATGTCTGCAGGAAGGTGGTTGAGTTGCCGCGGCGACGAGTCAGCGTCCCGATTGACCGGATTGGCGTGGGTCGTCTTCCCAGCAGCCGAGGATAGACTCCGCCTTCGACCACGCCCCGACAAACAGGTACGTAAAATCAACCATTAGTCTCATTTAAAGGCATGGTTCACCCAAAAATTAACATGTTATCATTACTTCATCACCCTCAATTTGTTCCAAACCTGTATAAGTTTCTTTCTTCTGTTGAACACAGAAAAATATATTTTGAAGAATGTTGGTAACCAGACAGTTCGATAATAGGTAAAAACTGCTATGGAAGTCAATGGGTGCGGTCAACTGTCTGGTTACCAACATTCTTCAAAATATCTTGACGGTGAGTATAAATGATGGCAAAATCTTAATTCTAGGTTGAACTATCTCTTTAATCCCGTTAAATGTTTTGTAAAATATAAATATCATGATTAAACTGCACATATTTCGAGTGTAACCATAACAATATATATTTTGTTTGTTCTTTGTTCCACAGAGGGGAACTTCGCAGATAGATGAAATGCATGATAAGCACACCAGCCGACACAACTCACTAATCACTGAGCGATCAGCAGACTTTTAATAATCGCTTCTCCAGAGCTGTTCTTTCTCATCGATTACCAACTTAAACTTTCAATGCCTGATCAAACTGTTTATTTCCAGTACGGATCCATCCGTTTATGATGTCAGAGGCATTAGCCAATCAGAGAGGAATCTGCTCATAGCTTCCGTTGCACATCTCAATATTTACTCCAGTGCCTCACGACTTCTCGCTTGCTGTAATGTACTGTACACAAATATTGTCATTTTCTCAATTTGACTGAAGGCTGTTCAGCCTTGACAATAAAACAGATGAAATTCTACAACCGTCTCTCTTATTTCAACTGATTCATGCAAGCTGCTTAAATAATTGCAGTTACAGCATAAAGTCCGCTGTGATGCTGATTAGTGAACATGTAGGCTACATATGAAGGTTCAATATTTTAATAGTTGATACCTGGTTGGTGTTGATCCCTTTGGTTACCCATGGTAAGTTTTGTAAGTGTAGACATTTATTGTAAAAGTACATTTTTACTTACGGAATAGAAGGGGAAATGTAGTCCGTAAACACGTCTGAGGGTAACAAGTTGACAAAGACAAATACGTAGTCATAAAGCTTACACACTGAACATTACATAAATATCAAGTAAAGCATCACGTTTCTTAAAACATTTATTTCACCAACATGTGCAAATACAATATAATCAGTGCATTTCTTACAAAAATGTATTTTAATAGGAGTGTTTATAAAAGTATAACATTTTAAAGGTGTTGTTAGACATTACACACAAGTGTATGAAACTGCATTTCATCAGTTATAAATGATTTATGTTTATATAGATATAAAAGTGTATATTTGATTGTACTATACACTGTCATTCAAAAGTTTGTGGTAGGAAATATATTTATATATTTTTTAAATAACTGTTTGAAAGAAGTATTTTCTTTTCTGCTCACCACCAAGGCTGCCTTTATCTGATAAAAATAAAGTCAAAATTATTTTAATAGATTTTAAAATGTAATTTATTCCTGTGATGTCAAAGCTGAATTTGCAGCATCATTACTAGAAATCATTCTAATATGCTGGTTTGCTGCTCAAGAAACATTTCTTATTATTATCAATGTTGAAAACAGTTGTGCTGCTTAATATGGAAACTTTTTTTTCTTTTTAGAATTCTTAGATAAACAATAAACCATTCAAAAGAACAGAATTTATTTGAAATAGAAACTTTTTGTAACATTATAAATATCTTTACTGTCACTTTTTGATTGATTTAATGCATCCTTGCTGAACAAAAGTATGAATTTGTTTAGAAAGAATAAATCTCAAAAATCATACTGACCCCAAACTTTTGAACAGTAGTGTAATATAAAATGCAGTCTTGATAGGCTAAAGACCCTAACCAGTTCTGAAGGACAATATGCTTTATGCATTAAAAACAAGAGCAAACAACATCAAAAAATGAAAATGATGAAAGATCCAAGCACAGGGCCAAATATGAGGTGAGTACAATGTTAGTTGGCATAATGAAAATGGTTCTGACTGGTTGATTCAAGCGTCCGGTGCAAGTACCATACCATCTGTACTAATAATGAATTCACAGACTGTGAACTTTCTTAAAAAAGCACAGTCATATGAAATATAAAAAGTCCATAACTCAGGAGTGAATGTGACCAAATGAAAGAATTAGCACTATTGGAAGAAATTCTTTCTCACATTAACAAACATTATTGGAAAGACAAAATAAGATGACAGAAATGAGTCGTCCATCTCCACTGCTGTTTTCCTACACCCTCACCACCAGCGGTCCACATCCATGTGCCTGTGTAGCCAGTGGACGTAGTTTGCCACCCGGGTGTACACCCCATACACCCTCTGACTGCCACACTCCTCTGGCCCGCCCCAGGACACCAGTCCTTGTGCCACCCATCTACCACTGCGGGCGTCCTGGGTGACAAAGGCTCCCCCACTGTCCCCCAAACAGGTGTCCTGACCACCCTCGTAAAAGCCAGCGCAGAACATATTGCTGGTGATATTGTAGTTGACGGAGCGTGATGCATAGCTAGCTTTGCATTCGTCCTGCGGCACAACTGGAAGCTTCACATACTGGAGCAGCTCTGAAACAGAGGCGGAATCAGAGCTCAAGCCATTGGTGGAGGCAGAAGCGTTGGCCGTGTTGATGCCCCAACCAGCCACTATCCCCAATGTGTTGGGCAGGGGCATCAGGGCATGACCTTCTACACCAGGCTTAGGTAGACAGATGGGTTGTAGTAATGCAGACAGCACCACCTCCTGGCTGAGTTTAACCAGAGCAATGTCATTGTCATAGTTTTGAGGATCAAACTGAGGATGGAGGATGACTCTCTCTACAGACCGATTGGTTGCCAAGTGCTTATCCCGTACATCCGTGAGGCCCAAGTGCACTCGGATGTGTTCAGAAGCGACAGGGACGACGGAAAGATCACGGCGATGAGATCTGAGTACGTGAGCGGCTGTAACAACCCAGGTTGGGGAGAGGAGAGCGCCGCTGCCAAACCAGCGGTCTTCAGGGACGCGGGACACATCCTCTACTGAGAGCAAAACCTGCCAGGGAAACAGACCTGGAGATGCTGTTCTTCCACCAACGATTCGCTTCTGCTGGGCTGGGAAGAGCTGGGACTGCTCACCGCATGCTTAAAGGAAAACGTGTAAGTTAACATAGATATGCATACAGAAACACAAGACATAGATGCACTTCTCAGACACAAAAAAAGCAACCAAAAAAGGGCTCTATACTAATGACAAGGATACCATTGGCTCCTATAATCAAACATTTAGTACACTTATTTAGTACGCTTTTTTAGTTGACAAATTATAGATGCTTAGTAAAATTAGTTGTTCTGCTGTGCTTTGATGAATGGATATTAATTATTAAACATTATACAATTTAAGTTGTATTAACCTGCGTGTTTTCTAGTTGCCTTTTTGATAATGCTTGCCTATAGGCTGAACACATAATGCTTGTGTACATGCCGTCGCTGTTTTCAGGGATTCGCCTTTTTACAGGTTGCGCAGGGATGATGATGGTATAGTTTCAAAACTAAAACTCGGGCCACCAAATGCTGTTGCCATGCGGATGGGGTCTGGAACACATTGGGGGATTTCTGTTTTAATTGAAGATGGTATTGTTTAAATTACACCAAATTAAATAACTAATCAGTTTTTACAACAGATATTAATCAAAAACTTTTAATCAAAAACAAAATTAATTTCCTATTATCACTGTAAAGCTGCTTTGAAGCAATCTGTGTTGTAAAGCGCTATATAAATGAAGGTGCCTTGACTTGATAAATAATTTTAAAAAACATAATGTTAAAAAAATAATAATACAATTATTTAATATTTTGAGGTGGATAACTTTTTTTATGTTTTAGAAAGGAGTCTCTTATGCTCACCAAGGCTACATTTGATTAAAAATACGTAAAAAAAAAAAAAAATGTAATATTGTGGAACATTATTACAATTTAAAACACTTTTCTGTTTTATTATAGTTTTATTTATTCCTGCAATAACAAAGTTTTTTCAGCAGTAAGTCACACGATCAACCAGAAATCATTATAATATCAATGTTAAAAATAGTTGTGCTAAACGCATTAATTTCTTTAAAAAAATTACGGACTCAAAACTTTTTAGAAGCTATATGTATATATATATATATATATATATATATATATATATATATATATATATATATATATATATATATATATATATATATATATATATATATATATATATATATATATATATATATATATATATATATATATATATATACAGTGAGGAAAATAAGTATTTGAACACCCTGCTATTTTGCAAGTTCTTAGAAATCATGGAGGGTTCTGAAATTGTCATCGTAGGTGCATGTCCACTGTGAGAGACATAATCTAAAAAAAAAAAATCCAGAAATCACAATGTATGATTTTTTAACTATTTATTTGTATGATACAGCTGCAAATAAGTATTTGAACACCTGTCTATTAGCTAGAATTCTGACCGGTCTTGTTAGTCTGCCTTTAAAATGTCCACTTGCACTCCATTTATTATCCTAAATTAGATGCACCTGTTTGAGGTTGTTAGCTCCATAAAGACACCTCTCCACCCCATACAATCAGTAGGATCCAACTACTAACATGGCCAAGACCAAAGAGCTGTCCAAAGACACTAGAGACAAAATTGTACACCTCCACAAGGCTGGAAAGGGCTACGGGGAAATTGCCAAGCAGCTTGGTGAAAAAAGGTCCACTGTTGGAGCAATCATTAGAAAATGGAAAAAGCTAAACATGACTGTCAATCTCCCTCGGACTGGGGCTCCATGCAAGATCTCACCTCGTGGGGTCTCAATGATCCTAAGAAAGGTGAGAAATCAGCCCAGAACTACACGGAGGAGCTGGTCAATGACCTGAAAAGAGCTGGGACCACCGTTTCCAAGGTTACTGTTGGTAATACACTAAGACGTCATGGTTTGAAATCATGCATGGCACAGAAGGTTCCCCTGCTTAAACCAGCACATGTCCAGGCCCGTCTTAAGTTTGCCAATGACCATTTGGATGATCCAGAGGAGTCATGGGAGAAAGTCATGTGGTCAGATGAGACCAAAATAGAACTTTTCTGTCATAATTCCACTAAACGTGTTTGGAGGAAAAAGAATGATGAGTACCATCCCAAGAACACCATCCCTACTGTGAAGCATGGGGGGGGGTAGCATCATGCTTTGGGGGTGTTTTTCTGCACATGGGACAGGGCGACTGCACTGTATTAAGGAGAGGATGACTGGGGCCATGTATTGCGAGATTTTGGGGAACAACCTCCTTCCCTCAGTTAGAGCATTGAAGATGGGTCGAGGCTGGGTCTTCCACATGACAATGACCCGAAGCACACAGCCAGGATAACCAAGGAGTGGCTCTGTAAGAAGCATATCAAGGTTCTGGCGTGGCCTAGCCAGTCTCCAGACCTAAACTCAATAGAGAATCTTTGGAGGGAGCTCAAATTCCGTGTTTCTCAGCGACAGGCCAGAAACCTGACTGATCTAGAGAAGATCTGTGTGGAGGAATGGGCCAAAATCTCTCCTGCAGTGTGTGCAAACCTGGTGAAAAACTACAGGAAACGTTTGACGTCTGTAATTGCAAACAAAGGCTACTGTACCAAATATTGATTTTCTCAGGTGTTCAAATACTTATTTGCAGCTGTATCATACAAATAAATAGTTAAAAAATCATACATTGTGATTTCTGGATTTTTTTTTTTAAGATTATGTCTCTCACAGTAGACATGCACCTACGATGACAATTTCAGACCCCTCCATGATTTCTAAGTGGGAGAACTTGCAAAATAAATGCATAAATGTAAATGTAAATAGCAGGGTGTTCAAATACTTATTTTCCTCACTGTATATATATATATTATTATTATTATTATTTAGTTTATGTAAAATAATGTTGTGAATATGTAGTTGTCATATGAACAATCATTAACTAAAAATAATGATGTCTCATGATACATCACAATATTGGTTCCCAGTTCATTTTGAACTGGTCAGAAAAATGACTCGAGGTTCGTTGTGCAATGGCTTTGATTGATTCCCTGAGTGAGTGAGTCTGATTCAAACCACAATCTCCCATGCGTGCTTGAGACTGTTTCATGAATATTCATGAATGACTTAAAAAGAATCAGTTCAAAAAAGTAATTTGTTTGGGAGGCATTTTTTTAAACTTACTTAACACCAATGAGTAGATTCTAAATTATCGTGGCTAATCATATTTTTTTGGTTGCAATTACGACATTTTCACCGCAGTCTGGTGCCTTGCAAAACTCTTTAATGATTCCAAAGCATTCCCTTTGAAGTTTGAGTCTTACCAAGAGGGGTGCTTGCTAGTGGCGTAGGAAGTTGAGATTCAGGATTGGTATTCAAGGTTCCATCAAAATCTCCTACCATAAATACACAAACAACAGAAACAACTTATAGGCCTACTCTAGTCATGAAGGTTAGTACTGAGTTACCATGCTGATATGTAAAGAAGCTCTGTTTATAATAAAATAATGAAACAAAACAGAATAGGCATTTGGGTAAGTGACTCTCTGTAACACACCTTACCTGGTAGACAGGTGGGCAGCGGTGTCCCTTCCTCACTCGCCCATTCCCCACTCTGATGACATGTGTAAGTGTCTGTAAGGCCAGTCAGAGTCAAACCCACAGTGATATTAAATGACTTGACATGAATGCATCAATGACTGGCAGTGAAATACTCACTGTTGACCTTGACAGAGTCTCTACAGCTGTACTGGATTCTGGATCCAAACACAGTGCTGTTTCCAAAGCTCTCAAAAACAACCTCACCCAGAACTACATCTACTGGACCACAGTCAACCACTAAAGGGGAGATAATAGGAGAGAAAACAAGTTAGAGTAATAATAAACATATTTGGATTCCTTGGATGAAGATTTTGGGTTGATGCAGATTTCGATTTGATTCAAATTATTTTCTTTTTTATTATTAAAATTGAATAGACATTCTTAAAAAGTACACTGAATAATTCTATATTATATAATTCATACTATTACATTTTATTCAAACGTAAAGGTTAGACAGGATACAAGTATTGCATTATTTGTTTGATGGATTAGATGGGAGGAATTACTTGAGCAGGACGAGTTGAAAACTGTATGACTCACAGAATGTTAAGAATGAATCTTAAATTATAGATTAATGACATAAATTCTCAAATATGATTGGTGGATTTTGTAGAAGAACATGCCATGCTTATTGCGAGAGAACTCTTGATGGATGGGATTTAAAGGGTTAGTTTACCCTAAAATGAAAAGATTGTCACCCTTGTGTCGTTCCAAACCTGTAAGATGGCTCTGGCCTGTTTTTCCAAAAAGCATTGTAACAATTAGCCACCAACGGTTTCTACGATCAACTTAGGCATAGGCTACAATGCTTTTGGGAAATGCAGCCCTGGTCTATTGGTGTCGTGCTCAGGTAGCATAATGTGGGCAGCCACACCATTGTTTTCAAAAGTTTCAGTTTTCGTCTGTTTACACTGAAACGCAACCCAAGAGTTCTCAAACTAAAACGGGGTCTGCAGCATTTTCAAAAGTCATTAAAAATGCCAGAGTTGTGTACTCCATTGACAGTCCGTGCAAATACCACTATCACTTCATAAAGTTCATAAAGAAATTGTAAAACTAATCCAGATGAATGGTGCAGTTTTTATGAAGAGACACGATCGCTATATATCATGAACAGACTGAATTTAGGCTTTTATTCACAAACTAACATTGACTAGCGAACATAAACATAAGATCAACCTAACTTGCTTGAAGAGAAGAAACCTCATTGGTTCTTGCTGAAGCTCAAACGTGATGCGTGACATGAGAATGAACCTAATTGGTTCTTGCTGAAGCTCAAACGTGCTGTGTAACACGAGAATGAACCTCATTGTTTCTTGCTGAAGCTCAAACGTGATGCGTGACATGAGAATGAACCTCATTGGTTCTTGCTGAAGGTCAAACGTGCTGCTTAACACAAGAATGAACCTCATTGATTCTTACTCAAGGTCAAACGTGTTGAGTAACACAAGAATTAACCTCATTGGTTCTTGCTGAAGCTCAAACGTTCTGCATGACATGAGAATGAATCTCATTGGTTCTTGCTGAAGGTCAAACGTGTTGAGTAACACAAGAATGAACCTCATTGTTTCTTGCTGAAGCTCAAACGTTCTGCGTGACATGAGAATGAACCTCATTGGTTCTTGCTGAAGGTCAAACGTGCTGCTCAACACAAGAATGAACCTCATTGGTTCTTACTCAAGGTCAAACGTGTTGAGTAACACAAGAATGAACCTCATTGGTTCTTGCTGAAGCTCAAACGTTCTGCGTGACATGAGAATGAATCTCATTGGTTCTTGCTGAAGGTCAAACGTGCTGCTCAACACAAGAATGAACCTCATTGGTTCTTACTCAAGGTCAAACGTGTTGAGTAACACAAGAATGAACCTCATTGTTTCTTGCTGAAGCTCAAACGTTCTGCGTGACATGAGAATGAATCTCATTGGTTCTTGCTGAAGGTCAAACGTGCTGCTCAACACAAGAATGAACCTCATTGGTTCTTACTCAAGGTCAAACGTGTTGAGTAACACAAGAATGAACCTCATTGGTTCTTTCTGAAGCTCAAACGTTCTGCGTGACATGAGAATGAATCTCATTGGTTCTTGCTGAAGGTCAAACGTGCTGCTCAACACAAGAATGAACCTCATTGGTTCTTACTCAAGGTCAAACGTGTTGAGTAACACAAGAATGAACCTCATTGGTTCTTGCTGAAGCTCAAACGCGAAGCGTAACACGAGAATGAACCTCATTGGTTCTTGCTGAAGCACAAACGAGCTGCATAACACGAGAATGAACCTCATTGGTTCTTGCTGAAGCTCAAAGGTGCTGCATAACACGAGAATGAGTATGCAAGTATGCTTGAGCTTCCGATTACCACAACTAACGTGTGAGTTGATGAATGTGTATATGTAAATAAAAGCCTAAATTAAAAAGTGGTAGTAGCGTAGCTGTCAATGGAGGGACAGAAATCTCTCAGATTTCATTAAAATATCTTTATTTGTGTTATGATGATAAACTTAAGTCTTATGGGTTTCGATATGAGGGTGAGTAAATGATGACAGAATTTTCATTTTTGGGTGAACAATCCCTCTAATTTTAGTGGGAGAAAAAAATGAAACTGAAGATCACACTCATACCAAACATTAGTCTTCACTCTTCCACATGGGTTGTCTGTTCCCAACAGGTGAGGCAGTTTTGCAGTCAGTCCTGTCTGAAAGTCTAAGTGCATTTATGTGTTTGTAGTTCTGTCTCAAAATGAACCTAATAGTAAAACTATTAAACTATCGGTAACACTATTTTACAGTGTCCTTGTTATATATGATACATGTACTTACCATAGTAATAACAGTAAATTGTGCATAATTACATGCAACTAACCCTCGACCAAACCCTAATCCTACCCTAACCCTATAGTAAGTACATGTAGTTAATTAATATTACAAGTACTTAAATATATAATTACACTGTAAAATAAAGTGTAACCAAACTATCTGAACTGTTAAATAAGGGATATATACGGTGGCCGAGAGAGCTCAATGCACTGCAACTGAAGAAAACACCAGCAAATTAAGAAAACCTCATCAGTTTTACAACACATGTGCTGCAAAAGTTCACAACACAACCAAACACAGAAATTGTTTCTGTATTTCTTTATTTGCTGGTGCTTTTTTTCTATTTCCATGTGTTTTCTTCAGTTGGGGTGCATTGAGCTCTCTCGGCCACCGTAGATATATGTGTAAAAAACTCAAGATCATGCTCACATCCATACTGTACAAGTACATGCTGTACAAGTACCCTGGTTTATTTTTTACCCTCAACTCAGAGGCACTAGTTATGAAACAACATTAATGACCAGTAGATGGAGACATTATGATACTTAAACTCAGTGTGGCCTTCACAACCACACCACTTTCACTGCCTGGACAACAAAACAGGACTTGAGCGTGGAGGTTGTAAATGTAATAATGATAATGTTTAGCCCAGACAGTTTGTATTAACTGGCAACAAAATATAGTATAAAACCTTTCAACAAAACAAACTGACAGATCATTATTAATCAATTATTATTATTAGCAAATGCTGTGAATTTGTCAGAATTTGCTCATAACCTAAAAAAAACTTAAATACACATTCATAGTCAACACATTTAATTTATTTAACTCAAATCTTGTTTTATATGCATTTATTTCT
The DNA here is from genome assembly GCF_949357685.1 of Gobio gobio. Classification (NCBI taxonomy): domain Eukaryota; kingdom Metazoa; phylum Chordata; class Actinopteri; order Cypriniformes; family Gobionidae; genus Gobio; species Gobio gobio. Next base: position 22,940,296 of record NC_137114.1, read on the forward strand.
TACTCCTATTATTGTAGTTTTAGGTTTGGTTTTGGTTTTCACAGACACAAATTAAAGAGATAAAAAATGCATCTGTCAGTCAAATAACTGCTCTACGCGGCTCTGGGGTGTTAATAAAGGCCTTCTGAAGCAAATCGAAGCGTTTGTGTAAGAAAAATATCCATATTTAAAAATGTATTTCATTTTTTTCTATGGCTCTGCATCAGCGAATAAGGTCAAAATACATGCAAAATACCGGCGCGATCATAGATATATACATAGATTCCTCATTAGTGCCTGCGCGGATCGGTCGAATGAGGCATCTAAATATATATATATCTTTGATCTCGTCAGTATTTTTACCTTATTTGCCTGAAGTTATGGCGCTGGGAATACTAGATGACATTCGTCTGATAAGAGTTAAAAATATAACAAATACTCTTCGGTTTCTCGCAGAAACCGATCGTTTCGTGTCTTAAGACATCAATGTGTCGCCACAAGCCGCATGGTTTAATAAGGATTCGTATGTCTATGAGTTTTTACTCTCATTGCTCTCATACTCTAAAATATCCCCATTGACATGCATTTTACGACTTAAAAGTTAAAAATCTTAATTTGTGATCTACTGAAGAAACAAAGACACCTTGGATGCCCTGGGGGTAAGATAAACATAAAAATTCGTTTTTGGGTGAACTATCCCTTTAAGGCTATAGGCCTGAACTAATAATTTAGTCCAGGATTAGGCTTAAACTGGGAACATTGGGGGGGGGGGGGGGGGGTTAACATTGGTAACATTTCTTAATATTATAAATTTTGAAGCAACATAAAAATGATCAATGTTGAAACAACTTGGAAATTATTCAAAAGAACAGCATTTATTTGAAATAGAAATACTTTGCAGCATTAGAATTGCTTTACTGTCACATTTAGTCAATTTAATGCATCATTGCTGGACAAAAACAATTCTGATGGACTCAAACCTTGATATATATGGTGTATATATCAAGCTCTACATCCACAGTGTACTCTGGGGGTTGTAGTTCATAGTGGACAGTGATTTGCTACCAGCAAGTTTCAACTCAGTATCTGATTGGTTAAAATGCTTGGTAGGGAACGACGCCTCCTTTGAGATTCCTTCTCTGGTAGCAGCAAGTAGAAGTGGAATAAGAAAAGAGAGAAAGGGAAAGTGAGAAAAAAAGACAGGAGGAAAACAGAATTAAACAGTCTCTGTTAAAAGACTTACTTTTACACAGCGGGAAGTCACTGCTCCATTTCCCATCCCTCTGACACTCAATCTGATAATGCTCAAATTCTTTATCACCCTGTAAGAGAGAATGTGAGTGTGATGTAAAACAGTACTGATTTGTCTCAATCCGCTTGCAACAGTCACTGCCTTTATCAGCACAAGTGAAATGTGTCCTTTGCCTGACCTGTCTCAGTGAGTATCCAGGGTCACAGGTCAGCGTAATGTGATCTTTGAAGATGTAATTAGACTGCAGAGGCTCCAGGTGTCCATTAAGGGGCGCCACTGGAGGAGAGCATTCAGAACCTGAAGATAAAAATATTTTTCAACTCTGCCACAACATCCACACAAAAAAATATGAATATTATGGATGAAATTAATTTTAGCAACAATATGCATCGGTCAGTCTCTGACCTGTGGAGGTGTAAGTGAGTTTCCAGCCGAGATTCTCTCCAGAGTTGTCACTGTGAAACAGGATGTTGAGCATGTTACTTCCTGTCTGGATCTTCCCTGGTGACGTCTCCCCACAAAATGGGCCAAACTCCTTGTCTCCTGCATGGATCTGTAGATAAAGCATCACTGAGATCATGTATTTTAACTTTTAAACCAAATATATCTATATTTCTATTCATTATTATAATAAGTGATACACTGAAATAATTTTTTACCAAAACATTGAAACCAAAAGTACTTTTTTTATTGAGCCGAAGACGATAAGGAAAATAAAGTTTATTTAATAATCTATTATTTATTGGCAAATAATTTGGGACACCTGCCTTTACATGCACATGAACTTTAATGACATCCCATTCTTAATCCCTACGGTTTAATATGGAGTTGGTTCACCCTTTTCGGATTAATGTCAGGACTCTGTGCAGGCCAGTCAAGTTCCTCCACACCAAACTCGCTCATCCGTGTCTTTATGGACCTTGCTTTGTTCACTGGTCGGACATTTGGCCATCCCCAAACTGTTCCCACAAAGTTGGGAGCATGAAGTTGTCCAAAATGTCTCGGTATTCTGAAGCATTAAGAGTTCATTTTACTGGAACTAGGGACCAAGCCCAACCCAAACCCCTGAAAAACAACCCAGCACCATAATCCCCCTCCAGCAAACTTTACACTTGGCACAATGCAGTCAGGCAAGTACCGTTCTCCTGGCAACCGCCAAACCCAGACTCGTACATCGGATTGCCAGACAGAGAAGCGTAATTTGTCACTCCAGAGAACACGTCTCCACTGCTCTAGAGTCCAGTGGTGGCGTGCTTTACACATCTGCATCCAACACTTTGCATTGCACTTGGTGATGTAAGGCTTGGATGCAGCTGCTCGGCCATGGAAACCCATTCCATGAAGCTCTCCATGCACTGTTCTTCAGCTAATCTGAAGGCCACATGAAGTTTGGAGGTCTGTAGCTATTGACTCTGCAGAAAGTTGGCGGCTTCAGCACCTCAGCATGCGCTGACCCCGCTCTGTGATTTTACGTGGCCTACCACTTTGTGGCTGAGTTGCTGTTGTTCCCAATTGCTCCTAGGTGCCTGATTTTATTCACCTGTAGGGTGTGGCAATGGAAGTGATTGAAACACCTGAATTCAATGATTTGGAGGGGTGTCCCAATACTTTTGGCAATATATATATATATATATATATATATACAACCCCAAATCAGAAAAAGTTGGGACAGTATGGAAAACGCAAATAAAGAAAAAAAAAAGAAGTGATTTCTAAATTTACTTTGACTTGTATTTCATTGCAGACAATATGAACACAAAATATTTCATGTTTTGTCTGGTCAACTTCATGTCATTTGTAAATATGCATCATTTCCTGTCATTCAGACCTGCAACACATTTCAAAAAAAGTTGGGACAGTAAAGCATTTACAACTTGGCAATGTTGCCATTCCTTTTCACAACACTTAAAAGACTTTTAGGGACTGAAGACACCAAGTGATGAAGTGTTTCAGGTGTAATTTTGTCCCATTCTTCCTGCAAACAAGTCTTAAGGTGGACAACAGTACGGAGTCTTCGTTGTCGCATTTTGCGCTTCAAAATGCGCCACACATTCTCTATTGGAGACCGGTCGTGACTGCAGGCAGGCCAGTCAAGTACCCGTACCCTCTTCCTCCGCAGCCAGGACTTTGTAATGTGTGCAGAATGTGGTTTTGCATTGTCTTGTTGAAATATGCATGGACGTCCCTGGAAAAGATGTCTTCTTGAAGACAGCATATTATGCTCCAAAATCTCTATGTACTTTTCAGCATTAATGGTGCCTTCACAGAAGTGCAAGTTACCTTTGCCAAGGGCACTAACACAACCCCATACCATGACAGACCCTGTCTTTTGGACTTGTTGCTGGTAACAGTCTGGATGATCCTTTTCTTCTTTGCTCCGGAGCACACGGCGTACATTCCTCCCAAAAAATACCTGAAATACTGATTCATCTGACCACAGTACACGTTTCCACTGTGTGATGGTCCATCCCAGATGCCTCCGAGCCCAGAGAAGTCGACGGCGCTTCTGGACACTGTTAACATAGGGCTTCCTTTTGGCACAGTACAGTTTTAACTGGCATTTGTGGATGTAACTACGTATTGTGGTACTTGACAAAGGTTTGCCAAAGTAGTCCTGAGCCACTGTGGTGATATCGCTTATAGATGAATGACGATTCTTGATGCAGTGCCGCCTGAGGGATCGGAGATCACGGTTGTTCAGCTTAGGCTTGCGCCCTTGTCCTTTACGCACTGAAATTCCTCCAGATTCCTTGAATCTTTTAATTATGTTATGCACTGTTGAATGTGAAATATCCAAATCTCTTCCTATCTTTCTTTGAGGAACATTGTTTTTAAACATTTCAATAATTTTCTCACGTATTTGTTGGCAAACTGGCGATCCTCGGCCCTTCTTTGCTCCTAAAGGATTAGACCTTTCTTGGATGCTGCTTTTGTACCAAATCATAATTACAATCACCTGTTGACATCATCTGTTTCAAATCACATCATTATTTAACCATTTTACCTCATTACTAGCCCTAAATTGCTCCTGTCCCAACTTTTTTTGAAATGTGTTGCAGGTCTGAATGACAGGAAAGGATGCATATTTACAAATGACATGAAGTTGACCAGACAAAACATGAAATATTTTGTGTTCATATTGTCTGCAATGAAATACAAGTCAAAGTAAATTTAGAAATCACTTCTTTTTTTTTTTTTTTGCGTTTTCCATACTGTCCCAACTTTTTCTGATTTGGGGTTGTATATATATATATATATATATATATATATATATATATATATATATATATATATATATATATATATATATATATATATATATATATAATTTGTAGCTGAAATTTAACATTTACATGGTGGCTATTATAAAAACGTGTTTTCATGACTGATTTATTCAAACTTAATAATAAATAATGAAGACAGTAGGTTAAGTAATAATAAAATGAATTATATTAACTTAAATATATAATAACTTAATTACAATCTATCTGTATTGTCAAATATAACATTCTGCGGTCAAATATTTTTGTATAATGATGGCTAAACTAGTTTTGTAAATTAAAGGGGTCATTTATTATTATTTTAAAGGGTTAGTTCACCTAAAAATGAAAATTCTGTCATTAATTACTCACCCTTATGTCGTTCCAAATCTGTAAGACTTTCGTTCATCTTCGAAACACAAATGAAGATCTTATTAATAAAATCTGAGATTTATGTCCCTCCATTGACAGCATACGCGTTTAAGGTCCAGAAAGGTAGTAAAGACATCACTAAATAATCCATCTGACTCCAGCGAACACAAAGCACTTGCGACGCTTCATAAAATTGGGGTTAAACAACTGGAGTCACATGGATGTGATCGGCTGTTATGATTGGCTAATGTTACTGCATAGGAAACAGTATCAACGCCCACTCGCTATTGCACACAAGTAAGAAAAGTTTCTTTGCAAACTCTCCATTACACTGTGCCTCGTTTACAAAACAGTCAAATGCTCCAAACAAACATAAAACCCTCCGACGTAATCCATGGCACCATTATAATAAACCATCCACTTGTTACTGACGCTGGGATCCTACTAAAATCTCTACAGAAATGAGCAAATGAGCTGTTTAAACTGGACGTGTCAAAGCAAACATTCTTTTACTCTTCAATTTGTCCTGTTGTCGGCAGACTCAAGCATGTGGAGCATGTCAGAAACGGTATCCAGTGTAGACAGCATCATTGATTATAATGGGTTCTATTTGCTTTTGATGTGACGCTCACATCCAGTCATTTTTTTTCAAATTTGCCCATGTGATTTCCCAGATCCAGCAATATCAAAACGAGCCATTTTTGGAGCTTGATTAAATAAATGCTTCGTTTATAACAAGGAGAACATGTTAAGCTATGAAACCTGCAGGTATAATGGTGCAAAGACATATTTCAAAAGATCAAGGCAAATTAACCTTTAAAACATATTCTCACTTTAATAAAGTCGTAGGGACAGGTGACTTCAGGGTGGTCTTCGATGTCAAAGGTGTCATCAAACTCCAGAGTGATTTGAAAACCCTCCTCCAGCTCAATGCGATACATGCAGTCAGAGCTTTTGGGGTACGGTTTAGGGAAGTCAGCACTGGTGATCTCTCCGGAGCGCTCCGTATACACGCTTTCATTACACTCCACTGCAACGATTACAAACACACACATTTATATTTCAATATCATTCAGCGTTCAAAATACAGCAGCTAAAAGAGGAATGCACACACATGAACAGTGTAATCAAAAACGACTAAATATTATTTTGACTCTGAACAGTCTTTTTTACTCTGGGGAGCCTTTACAGGAGGTTTATTTGAGACTGCATTGTGTAGGTCAACTAATTACAAATGTATACATACTCTAAATCTTCAGCTAAAAAATCCCTCAGAAATATATATTTCTTTTTTTCACATGGAAGCTGCAATGCAGGCAACCTTTCTAATTGGGTTTCAGTTCACAAGTTCACAAGTTAATCCACATCTCACTGACCACCACAATGTAAATATTTAGTTGTTGGTGCTTAGCTACAATCAGCTGAGGAGGGGGCAAAGGTTAGACATAAAACAGACTCACTCCAACACACACATTAACTACCACCACAACACATTACAGCAACATAAATCATGATAAAATTGCAAAACTGTATCCAAGCCAACATTATATAAATGTGTATACATTTGTAATTAGTTGACCTACACAATGCAGTCTCAAATAAACCTCTTGTAAGGGCTCTCCTAAAGCACTGCTTTATAATTAGGAATTCCAGCAACTAATCCTGGATAATCCAACAGTACAAGATTTATTACAAAAATCTATGCAATTTAGAGCAAATGTTTGACAAGAGCCCACCTACACAGCTCTTCTTGTAATCTTGCATAAATAAAACGTATGTGTTTTAACTGATGCTAACGCTAAGTATATTCTTTGAAAAAAAAAGGTTCAGTTGGGTTCTTTAAAGTTGAACGCTTTATGCCAAAAAGCTGAAATGTCTTAAATTATTGCATATTTTCATGTTAAACAGGTTATTTTTCGGGTGATAAAATATGATTACAAGATGTATAATTCATAAAAATGTACACAAAGTTAATTAATCCAAACCAAATCCATAATGATCCCATAATGGGAACCCCTTTAAGGTTCTATATAGAACCTTTTCTTCTAAGAGTGCATGCACCTAGTTGCGCACAAACACACACATACAAAAGGAATAATCTTTTTAGTTGTGATGTGAACTTGACTGATCAACATTTTCAGGGGTATTAGGAGACTTAAAGGATTTTCCTCATCAAGCCACATAAATATTGTTTAAACTCTGCCAAAAGAGAAATGGGTCAAACTTCCGTTCTTGTGAAGAGATGTAAAAATGGCAAAGTCATTTGGCATTGGCCCTTTATGTCATGGAGCAACAGGTTGTATAGAGACAGAGCATATTTAGGCCACGCCTACACCGGGGGGGGGAAACAATCCAACGCTCTCCATTGACTTTGCATTGCGTGAGGCTGCCTCCTTGTCATTTCGGACTTAAAACAAAAAACAGAACAATCTCTAAAAGCTGCTGTGACAAGGTGTACAGCAAACAAGCTAAAAAACACAGAAATAAGTTTTCATAAGCTGTTGACCCAAAAAAACGAGCGTTTAAGGAGACAAAAGTGGATAAAGGCAATAGAGCCCTGCATTTCTGCCCGAGCCCGACGGGCCCCGACTTTTTTACGCCCCTAGGGCCGGGCTTCGGGCCTTTTTAGGCTTCTCCTTCATTTTATATTTTAGATATTCAATAATTAAAAGAAACAATGAGATGTGCTGCGCTGGTGGAAACAACATGAGACCGCATGCGAGTCCGCAACTGTCAAGACTGACTCGCACAGTGTTTAGAGGACGGCGCTATGCAACACACATCGCCCCAAATGAGTAAAGCAAGCCAACACCAAACTGCCACAAGTGAAACTGAAAATAGGCTAAGTCTGAGATGCTCAAAAGCACAACCATCTTCATTAAAACTAATGAGACTAAAGGCTCTTACCAGTGTTTAGGTCGCTCGTTCTCATAATGCGGTCTTTGATTTTGGAATGAGCTGATGAATAATAATGCTAATATCTGTTGCTTCCGTTGACATGAACTCTAAATGTGCATATAGTGTGGGAATTGAAGATCGGATTTATATTTATTTCGCAGAGAGGTGTAGGCTAAGGTAATACAACCAGCGTTTATTTTTTATTTTTATTTGTTTAGATTGTGTAGCCCGTTTCGTTTGCGCGCGCCGTTGCGATCTGCCTGCCTCATCTTGTCAAAAATGCCTTTTTACTGTGATGGTGGTGATAGTAGGCTAAAGGTTTAAACGATGCTTTAAGTGTTTTATATGGATTTTATAAGCAAGACAAGTCAAGTATTGATTTCAAAGGCTAAAGCGTTGGGTTAACTCACTGTCGGCCGCTGGCCGCTTGCACATCATTTTAAAAAGCAAAACCTTTAATTTAACAAACAAAAAAAATGCTTAAAACATTTTTCTAAATTAACTTAATAAAGAAACGAAACGAAATATAGCCTAACTACTTTGACAAGTGTTGATTTGAGAGGCTAAAGCGTTGGGTTAACTCACTGTCGGCCGCTGGCCGTTGGTTGCTTGGTCGTCACGTTAAAGAACAAAAACTTTAATTTAACAAACAAAAAAATGCTTCAGACATTTTTCTAAATTAACTTAATAAAGAAACAAAACGAAATATAACTACTTTGACATTAAAAACAAACTGAACTATTTTAATGGCTGCAACTAATGTGTAATAGGGAGGATAAAAAAAAAAAAAACACGGGCTCCAGGCGGACTGATAATTTTGATGAGCTGTCGGACATGGGCCGGGCTAGGGCCTAGTTTTGTGGCCCGTGCAGGGCTCTAAAAGGCAATAAAACGTAAAGCTTCAACAGGAAGAATTGGTAAATTTTGGGATCCTGACACTTAGTATGCCTGTGTGTGTAGTAAACATTTTGTCACTGTTAAGTCAAATATCCAAATGTCAGTTTTATATATTATATTTCCTGTCGCTGATTACGTGCCCCTACAGTGGGTGAAGTTCTCAGTGTAATATAACATGTCTTAATGGCCTGTATCCACTTTTGTGTCCTTATAAGCTTGTTTTTTGGGTCAACGGCTTATAAAACTTCTGGGTTTTTGGTTCTGGGTTTTGTTTAGCTTGTTTGCTGTACACCTTGTCACATATCAGCTTTTAGACATTGTTCTGTTTTTTGTTATAGGTCCGAAATGACAAGGAGGCAGCCTCACGCAATGCAAAGTCAATGGAGAGCGATAGATTAAAAGGCTACCTTTGCAAGTTCTGTTGTCAGAATGAAGCAAGAACCCATAACGACAGGAACAGTAGAAGCCACCAATGTAGTTATGACAGAAATGATCACACACAAGATCTTCGTCATTTCTGTCTCTACATTCATCTACATCTGCAGAAAGAAGAAGAGAGAATGGGATAAAGAGATTGAAACAATGTGCATGTTTTTGCTACTCTAAACACTCACCAACCGCACTAAAGTGAGCCTCAAAGCCAGAGTAGCGTTCCTCATTGGAAAAGTCTGAACGGAATGCCACGCTGAGCACGCTCCCTGGGGACGTGATGACATCAGCAGCAGGGACCTGTTCTGTGTCTGTATTCTCTCTCCCACAAAACACTGCCAGCTCCTCCGTGTATGAATATACCTGTGTGAACAAACACGACAACAACAATCACATTCAGTCTATAGGCACACAACTGTTCACATGTCTGGGGTCAGAAAGATATTTTTAAAGAATGTAATACTTTTATTCAGCAAGGACACATTAAATTGATCAAACGTAACAGTAAAAACATGTTTAAAGTAACAAACGATTTACATTTCAAATAAATGCTGTTCTTTTGCACTTTCTACTCATCAAAGAATCACAGGAATAAGTTACATTTAAAATTATATTAACATAGTTACTATTTTTACTATATTTTGTTCAAATAAATGCAGCCTTTGTGAGCATACGGGACTTCTTTCAAACATATTAAAAATATGCACACACACACACACACACACACACACACACACACACACACACACAATAATACGGTTATTGGTTTTTAGTCTGTGTAACTTTTAAGTTCTGCATAAACTTAAAGGGTTAGTTCACCCAAAAATGAAAATTCTGTCATTAATTTCTCATCCTCATGAAGAGAACAGTTTTTGTGCGCAAAAAAACCTAAATAACGACTTAAATAGTGATGACCGATTTGAAAACACAGCATCATAAAGCTTCGAAGCGTTATGAATCAGCGGGTCGATTCATGATTCGGATCTCGTGTCAAACCGCCAAACTGCTGAAATCACGTGACTTTGGCGATTCAAACCGCTGAATCGACTCACTGATTCATAATGCTTCGAAGCTTCATGATGCTGTGTTTTGAAATCGATCATCACTATATAAGTCGTTATTTAGGTTTTTTTTGCGCACAAAAACTATTCTCGTCGCTTCATAAAGTTATTGTAGAACCACTGTAGTGAGATGGACTTTGTAACGACGTCTTTAGTACCTTTTATGGGTCTTGAGAGTGAACAGTGCATTGTGCCAATGGAGGCCTTTCTGAGCCATCGGATTTCAACTAAATATCTTCATTTGTGTTTCAAAGATGAACGGAGGTCTTACGGGTGTCCAACGACATGAGGGTAAGCAATTAATGACAGAATTTTCATTTTTGGGTGAACTAACCCTTTAAAGGGATAGATCACCCACAAATGAAAATCATTGCATCAATTACTCATGTTGGTATGACTTTCTCATATTTGTTACACGCAAAAAGATATAGGCCTATTACGCAGAACGTTCATGCTGCTTTTTTCACAGCATTTCCCCTTTTATTTTCCAGAAGAAAGTAAGTCAAACAGATTTGTAACAACATAAGAGTGAGTAAATGACACAACCAGATACAAGCAGAGAACTGAAAACATTCCAATTTCTAAATATACCTGCATGGACATATAAAAAGCCACACGAACACTCCCAGCTTCTCATGCTTCAGATGTACCCGCACAAATTACACGAAAGAATGCTGCCAAACCCTCAATTTAAGAAATATCTGCACAAACACAAATGCTGGCATCCACATGAACACAATTACACTCAGCAGACAACCAAACTGTCAATCAAACCAGAGTTGTGCACACAAACACTGCAGACCGAGACCACAGCCAAATCTTCATTGTGTTTCTACAAAAACACAAACAGCCTTAAACATGTCTCTTATCTGGCTCCCAGCTTGAGTGTTTACTTTACCCGTGTCAGTGAACGGAGTGTAACCCGCGATTACAAAAGATGTGTGTGTGTGTGTGTGTGTGTGTGTGTCGGTGTGTCTGTGTATGAGACATGCTTATGCCAATGCAAGAATCCTAATTGCACAGCTATTTCACCAGACTCACCTCAAGCTAAATGGTTGCACAAACAGGTAGGTTAATAACACATTTAAAAAGGACAAAAAGTTCAAGTGCGGTAACATAACTGCATTTCAATTGCAATGTTACACAAAATGCATGGAAAACCCTATACATGTATATGTGTATGTGTGTAGCAGTCATTATGTGTGTATTTTCTGTGCCCTTTTTGTCTGGCACCCAGTTTTTGGTTGGGTTGCCTTGGCTTGCTACCATAGCAGGTTGCTGTGGGACCCACTGGGGGTATTTGAATATGAATATGTCCCCCTGCGGTGTGGGCAGCACATTGGCTCCTGTGAAATAAATGCTGTTAACTCCATCCACCCGGGGTAGCAGGGCATCTGCCACAGACCTGTCCGTCAAACGCTCTTACAGGCCATTCTTACCCATCGAAACAAAAAGATCCTGAGACTGGAAATGAGATGCTTATAATTGAAGCTACAAAAGGCCTGTGAGTGTGTCTAGACAGATCGAGCTGCATGCTCTTTAACGGTCGGAAATTAAGAGCTTTTGACACCAAGAAAAGGGGTAATTTAAACTTTGGAAACACATGGTTGACATAATGCAATTCACTTTAAGTGACAAATAAATACCATAATCATCAAGTATACCCTCTGAATTGACACAGCATTATGCCACTTGCATCTGCAAACCTGATGTTATTGTGTTAATTGGATTACATTTGATTGAAACATTTGTAAATATTAACTTACCTTCAAGTAGTCGTACTCACATAAGTATGATGGCTCTATATCAAAGTGCATAAAATAGAGTCGGATTTGATATCCGTCTGGTACACTTATATTCCACTGTAGTTCTGTCTCTTTTGGATAGGATTCAGGAAAATTTGGAGACTTGATGGTCCCATACATGTCCGTGAGGTGAATTACTTGAGTCCACACAGGCCATACGCACTGGGCCAATATCACTATGACACTGTGTATAGAGGAATATTATATTTAACTGTAACATCAAATTCAGCATTTTAAATAACATCATAAATAGACTTTATTCACAGCAGTGCCATCTTTAATTTTTAACAGGAATGAAAGAGAGGCTGTCTGTGAGGGATAGTCTACAGTGGGTTGCATGTGTTTCTGGATTGTTTTGCTGACAAATATCTTTCCCATAAATTTCATTAGACATAAAACACCCGACAATACGAGCTGTGAAATTTATAGGAGCTCTATATTCAGCTTTTTACAGCGGATGCCATTGAAAACACGGTAAGTCTCTATCCCTTAATAGCTGTCATGGCGCTGCTCTGAATAAGGTCTATAAACAAAGTACGTCAGAATATTTTATTAGGCTATTAGTTTAATTCCTTACATTTAATCTCTGGGTAAGCAAATATAAAACGGAGAAACAAGAACAAATCAAACCGCATTACGTCTGTAGTAACGTTAAATTAGCAGCAACGAAATGCTATATTCGCTCACGAACAGAAGATGCCTTCACTTGACGTGGTAACCATAGCAACAGTACAGCTTTCAGTTAGATTCAGTATCGACAAAATATAAGTAGAGCATACTGTCATTTTTATCACTTCATTATTTATCACATTTTTAAAAAGTTTTGTTTGTAAAAACGATTCAGTTCCACCAGTGTGCGCCGCGAATGTTATACGGACAAAACATTTTGAAGTGCCCTCTGAAAGAATAATTCCCACGCGGGCTAAATAAATCATGGATAAATAATTTATTTAAAACAGGTTACAAGCAGCTATTGTTGAAGATGATCAGAGCCGATCGATATTGTTTTGATAGCCTAACTACGTCTATCTTTTGTTCAGAGCACAGAAATCTAAAGGCTATTATTAAGAAGAAAAGTTGAAGTGAAAGAAAGTTCTCACCGTGCAAGCTCCATGACTTCATTTATTATTTCTCTGTCAGTTGGAAAGGTGCTGCATTCCCGTCTGAACTCTAGTTTTCCTATACACGTCCCATTGCAACTGTTTACAATGAGTGCTCGATCTCCCTCACGGACTGTGTGTGTGTGTGTGTGTGTGTGTGTGTGTGTGGCCGGGGTGGGGGGACTCGGGCGGGGTGGAAGAAGTTTGTATTTTCTCACGCAGCTACTTGCATTAGCAATGCATATGCATTGTCTGCACAAAGAGACATTAGCTAAATTTCAATACAACATGTGCATGGTGTTTTAATAATGCAAGTAACAATTAGCATTGAAAGACATCAGGGCAGGATATATGATATTTATGCATTTCAACAAATATCTTAATATATGATTTTGTGTTGTTGACAAAATAAAGTGAATGTGAATAGAAATTATTTAAGTAAAAAAATATCGGTCTGTCTGCCTTTGACAATGTTGCTCCTTGAAACTTCATCCTTTGTCATGTTTTGCATTTTCCAATAATTAACTAAGAAGACCAAAGCTAGAGTAGCCTACAGACTGTGGTGGTGAGTCCAGTGCTTTGGATTTGCCAGGGGCCTTTAGAACCTCAAACCAAAAACCTGTGACTATGGTAAGTCAAAATTACAATATAACTTTTTTTTATTATTATTATTTTATTTTTTTATTAACTTTTTTACTTTTTTTTATTATTAAAAATGTAAAAATCCTGAATGTTTCCTGTGATGGGTAGGTTTAGGGGTAGGGGTATAGTTTGTACAGTATAAAAAACATCACGCCTACAAATGTCCTCACTTATATAGCAAAACAAACATGTTTTTGTGAAATATCAGGACACAAATGTGTATAATGACATGGGTATGACATAGGTATTACAAAAAGAGGGTGAAATATGAGGACGTTCCCCATGTCCTCACTTTTCAAAATGCTTATAAATCATACAGAATGAGGTTTTTTTCACAGAAAGTAAACTGCACAGTCTCCTGTGATGGGTAGGTTTAAGGGCATGCAGGGGCAGTGTGAGGGGATAGAAAATATGGTTTGTACGATATAAAAACCATTACGCCTATGGAATGTCCTCACATTTCACAAAAACAAACGTGTGTGTGTGTGCGTGCGTGCGTGCGTGCGTGTGTATGTGTGTGTGTGTGTGATGGGACCTATCTAACCCTCCTGTCCTTCTTTGAGGTCACCTCTGTGTATGTGTGTGTGTGTACTGCAGATTTTTGATGGGTTATCACTGTTGGTGATGGGAGTTGATTAATGTATTTGAAACCAGACGTTCTTTAATTCCAGATAGATTCATATCCCACTGTTTTTTCTCTCAGTATGGGATAGCAAGGGAGAGGTAATTGGACTGTTAGAACAACAGTGCTATAGTCGACAGGTGGCTAATGAGCTGTGTGTTAGAAAGCCAATAAGAGTGTTTGAGAGATACAGAGAAAAAGAGCAATGTCCATTATAAAAGAAGACCATGTATAGCAACCACCTTTGTATATGTGAACTTCGTAAAATTTTATCACTGTGTAGTCTGTTGCCTAATCGTTAATGGGTGAAGGTCCAGTCCCAGGTCATGGTAACTGAGTAACTAAGCTCAAAATCCAGCAATATTACTATTTTGCCCTTTTGGTAGGTATTTAACCCCAGGTGTTTTAGGAGGGCAGCATTACTGCACTATCACTCCGGTTAAAGAATGTCCTCTCCAAATGGTAGCTGCCATTATAAGATTGCCTTGGGTAATTGCAGTGGATGGGTGACAGAGTCAATAGAATTGAGGGGAGTGCTATTAGAATTTTGACCTCTAGAGGGGGGTGTTGACCACCCCTGCAGTGCTTCTGCAAGCTCATGGTCGCTTTCTGCCAGATGATGACAAAATTCTTTTCCATGCATACAATACTATTGTGGATACTGACTGCTTGCCTCATGAATTTTTATTCGTTTACGTGACTGGACGCTCCCGGAAATGTATCGTAATAATGCCAGCATGGCGAAATTAATATTCATGACAGTGACAGAACCGCCCGTCACATTAGCCTATAACTTTCTCATAAATGTTTATAAGTGTACGGTGGTTAAAAAAGGAAACATGTCAAGTCACCTTTATTTATATAGCGCTTTTTACAATACAGATTGTTTCAAAGCTGCTTTACAGTGATAACAGGAAAAATGGTTTAGGCTGTACAGCAGATCTAGAAGAAAACAGTGTCATAGTCCAGATTAAGTAAATTCAGTGATGGTTCATTTCTGTTGTAAAAAAGTTAGTTAATTTATCTATGCAGCCGCTCTGGAGAAAACAGTGATGTCATCATCCAGCTCAGTTCAATTCTCATACAATAGTGTTAATGCAGGCAGATCAATAATATTGTTGAATATTATGTGTCTCCAACTAAGCAAGGCAAAAGCCAAAGGTGACAAAAGGGACAGTGGCAAGAACCAAAACTCCATCAGGTGACAAAATGGAGAAAAAACCTTGGGAGAAACCAGGCTCAGCCGGGGGGCCAGCTCTCCTGTGGCCAACAAACGAACAGTGCATGATTATGATTCAGGCAGCATTACATACAAGTCAGATTGAATCAGAACATTCAGAATATTTATCCAGTTCCATCTGGTTAAAGATCAGAGTCATCACACCACCAGTATGGAGACAGGTTTGTTGATGATCAGTGCCACTGGCGGTCGTGTTCATGAGGCCTTCACAGGGGGTAGTCTAGTTGACACAATCTCTGCAGATACTTCAGGGATGCGTTGTGGTTAGGGCTGGGCGATATGACCAAAATCTCATATCATGATATAAGTAATCTCATATCCCGATAACGATATACTGTATATATATATATATATATATATATCACGATATAGTACCTTTTCTGTAAATTCAACCAATTAATAGTTTACAGGGCTCGACATTAAGCCTGTTAACAGGCACGTGCAGAGGGGGGGGCTTTGGGTGCTCGAGCCCCTGCCCTTTTTCAAAATTAAGCAAAAGTGCCCCTCTCAGACAAATATCAATGATAATATCGTGGTCAATAAAACTAAATAAATGTGATTATTATAACATGACATTGATGACAATGTATACAATAGTAATGAACGGCTCAAAAGTCGGACAATTTCCGTTGAGGCGTTGCCATAACGCGTTGCTATGGGTTGCGTGCGTTTTGATTGACAGCTGATTTTCCTCTGTTCGGAAGCGGCTCTCGAGCCAAATATGGTCCTTTCAGAGAGCGTGTGGCCTTACGGGAAAAAAAGTAAACCAATATTTTTTTTCATCCAGAGCTAATGTGTTGATTTAATTACAAATCTATTTATTATATATTTTAAAGTATTACACAATTCACCAATGCCCGTTTGTCATGTATACACCAACCAATCGTGATCCGGCAAAGCAAGTTCAAATTCCATTGGGCATGTGAAGTGGAGCGGTAATTTTCTGTTCTTATTCATAAATCGGTTGAAAACAGACGAACTAACGTTTCGGGCTTTCGGTACGGTGCGCGCGTGTACAGAACGGTTATGAATGTAATCTATAACAGTTAACAGTCGGCTTGTTTAAAGCGCGGAACACACTTCAATCCGAGTTCCAACACGAACATATTAAGTATTCAGTCCATTTTATCACGAAATTCAAACGATAAATGCCGTTTTAACGCTCTATTATGTGACGTGACTGATACGCGTATCTGTTCAACTTCAAGCGGCAGCGCGCGGCGCGCGAGTGAACGCGATCATCTCTTCTAAAGAAATGAATATTTAAAGGTATGTTGAGGATACATTATAACTTCCTGAAACGTATCATATGTTGTGTAATCGCTTCATCGGTGTTTCAACCGACAATAAAACATAACAATAAACAATAAAAAGACAATAAAACAGCTTGTAAACAAACAATGTCATGTAGAATCACATTTACCTCAGAAGTCATTCAGTGTCCACAGCTGTGAGTTCACTAGAGAGATTAACTCTTTCACTGAATACATGCACTAGATATATTCGTTATATTAGCCTATATATATTCATTATATACCACTTAGCCTGTTAGTGATGTCTTGTTTATTTAATGTATGTTTAAATAAACCTGTCATGAAAATTACAGCCACTAAATGATTATATTTCAACAAATAAATCAAAAAATAATAATAATTAGATTTAGATATTAATGCAAAAACTGCCTTATGTGAAGCTTATGAGTGTTGATTATTATATCTAAAAATAAATAGCAAATTAATTTAGGCTAATAGTTTGGGCTCTGTTGTTAATCTTTAATAGCAATATGTAAGGGCTCCCTATATAGTTTACAGCATTATCTTTAAGAAACTTTTAGTTATAACTGAATTAATTTAAGGACAGACACAATTTTTTTTTATTAAACCACTGTTGAATAAAAATTAATAAAACGCAATTTTGTAAAACTGCTGTACCGAATCCGTACCGAACCGTAACTTCAAAACCGAGGTACGTACCGAACCGTCAGTTTTGTGTACCGTTACACCCCTAATATAATATATTTACATATTGCCCCTTTTTTACATTTGAGCCCCTGCCTCTGAAGAACTCTCTGCACGGCCCTGCCTGTTAACGTGCTTGTCCTTCGGACAAGTAAATCAAAATGTATATTTTATTACTGTGTGTGTGTGTGTGTGTGTGTGTGTGTGTGTGTGTGTGTGTGTGTGTGTGTGTGTGTGTGTGTGTGTGTGTGTGTGTGTGTGTGTGTGTGTGTGTGTGTGTGTGTGTGTGATTTATTCTGAAGCAATATTCTCACCAGTGTTCAATCAACTTTGACATATTTTATATCTGCATATTTGTGATATTTTTTCCATAATCTTATTAAATATAGGCTATGGTTCAGCTTTAAATTAATATTCTTATATTTGATCAATAAATAAACTAGATTAAGAGACTATAGGGCTGTTACCAATCAAATTAAATAATTTACACTGAAAAATTACAACTGTATTAAATAATGTTATGAGATTGTTGTAAATATTTTTTAAATATACAAATAAGAAAAGTTGGAAAGAATGTTTAAACTAATATGCCAGTAGGTGGCGGCAGGTCTTAATGAGCGAGTCACTGAGTCGATTCATTCAAACGGCTGATTAATTCAAGAAATAGGCGGTCATTTATGAATAGGTCAGTGAATCTTTGATTCAACCAATTAATTAAAACGCTGAATCATTCGGGATCACACTGTTGCTGTGAGATGCGTTATGGTTCTGCTGGGATCTTTGTTTAGAACTAATTTCGCTGCTGAAATCGAACAAAAGCAGTCAATATTGCATCTCAAATGTAAGTGACTTGATGTTAATTAATTGTTTATGGAGCTGGTGTATGAAATCATTGTCACATTTTCAGTCGTGATGGTATTCAGGAAAACAGCACTCTTGCTCGTGTGGTGTTGCGTAACTTTATCATATGTTAAAAATATAAAAACTGCTTTTTAAACACATTTTTACCGTAGTATATTAACTGAGTTTTTCTGTTTGAGCGGCTCTGATTTGTTGTGATTTCTCCTCGAGAGGCTGCGCAAGCGTCAACAGCGCAAGCTTGTTAAAGTCACTCTCGCCGATCAGTTTCATCCAGCCGCAGCCGATGTCGAACACACCTATTATCTGACTGCAATACTGGAGGCTGCACTTGTAGGCACATGTAAGCAACACGAAGGCGATCTCAAACACAGAGTCAACACACTCAGACAGCATCCTCACGAGAGTTTGTCAATGCATGTGTTTAAAGGCTTGCCAGTTTGAACATCCAAGTGAATTTATACCATTCAATAACATCAATATGGAAAACATAGAACTAAAGTGCTCGCAAGCTGTTTTCTGTGACACAGAGTGTCTCTGATAATGCACGAGCCCTGAAGACAGATCACTTGCGTATTCACTAAACTTTGTCAATTGTATGTGTTTTAAGGCTTGCCAGTTTGGAAATGCAAGCGATTTTAGACCATCGGATATAGCATTATATTGAGCTACTGTGCTGATGCGTTGTGACACACGAACACAGACTCGGAGCCAACCAGTTCTGTCTCCCCTTCACTCGCCATGCTGTTTAAGATTTAAACTAACTTTTAAACGTAAATATTATTGATCTGCCTGCATTGACACTATTGTATGAGAATTGAACTGAGCTGCTTCTCCAACACTGGAAGACTGTTCCAAAGTTTAGGTCCTAAATAGGAAAAGGATCTATCGTGTAGATTTTTATCAACTGGCCAGAATTTAGAGATCGCACCATTTAGTGCTTTGTAAGTAATTAGCAAGATTTTAAAATGTATGCGATGTTTAATGTGGAGCCAATGCAGTGTTGACAGAACCGGGCTAATATGGTCATACTTCCTGGTTCTAGTACGAATTCTAGTTGCTGTGTTTTGGATGAGCTGGAGTTCGTTTATTAAGCGTTCAGGGAAAATACCCAGTTGACCATTACAATAATCTAGCCTTGAGCTCATGAACGCATGAACTAACTGTTCTGCATTTGGCATTGAGAGTATAAGTCGTAATTTAGATATAAGAATGCGTTTTCTTTTTTTTTTCAGATACTAGAAACGTAGCTTTCAAATGTAAAATTTGGTAGCAAAGAGCACACCCAGGTTCCTAACTGATGATGATGTCAGACAGTAAGGTTACTACATGCACTACTACATGAGGTTTTTTGTCAAATAATTAGAAACTCTGTTGTTGTTGTTTTTGAATTAAGTAGGAAATTATTGGTCATTGTATCAGCTATGCATTCCGGTAATTTGGGGAATTGGTAAGTTTCGTCAGGGCACAAAGAAATATAGAGCTGAGTATCAACAGCATAACAGTGAAAACTGTTGCCATGCTTCCTAATGATATCTCCCAAGTAGCAGTTACAGGGTAAAAACAAAGCAACGGTCTAAGTACTAAGCCTTGAGGTACTCCATACTGAACTTGTGATCGGTATGACATCTTTTCATTTACTGCTACAAACTGATAACGGTCAGAAGTAGGATTTAAACCATGCTAATGCAATTCCACTAATGCCAACATAATTTCTGTGTCTATTCAAAAGAATGTTGTAGTCGATGGTATCAAATGCAGCACTAAGATCCATTAACACCAATAAAGAGACCTTGATCTGGTGATAAGAGCAAATGCTTTGCCAAGGTAAGAAGAGTAAAACTTTCAGTTTAAAGTTGGTCAATACTACAGTTCAAGGGTAGGTCAATCCTTATAACGTAGCCTATTGTCCAATACTGAAAGTCCCATATTAAGAGATTTCTGCGCCACTACAGCAGGTTTCCCCAAACAATAGGCTTGTTCGAGATGCGTCTCGGCCTACGCAAAATGACTTGCTTACCCCAAAAGAGTAAACTGACCTGACGCATGATGCATTATGATTTCTTAGGACAGTTTTTACCCTTATGAAAAAGAAGTTTATACAAGTGTTCTATTAGTATACTTCTTTCAAACTAAAAATAAGAAAGTATACTTTCAGTCTACTTTTTATATACTTCTCAGAAATATACTTTATGTACTTCTCAGAAATATACTTAAAATTGCACTTAAGTATATTCAACTTATATTGTTTGAAAATATTGATTAGAATATTGTTATAAAACAGATATGTTCCTCATTCTGCATATCTGAATGGCTGGTCCTTTGGTACACTCTAAAAAAAAAGGCTCGTAATCATAGGGGAACCTTTTTTAGTGCTATATAGCACCAATTTTGGTGCTTCAGTGGTTCTTCAGCGGTTCTTCAGAGGTGCTATATAGCACCTTAGTCAAAGAACCGGTGAAGAACCTCTGAAGAACCGCTGAAGAACCTCTGAAGAACCGCTGAAGAACCACTGAAGCACCAAAATTGGTGCTATATAGCACTAAAAAAGGTTCCCCTATGATTACGAGCCAAGAACCATTTTTGGTGCAATATAGAACCTTTTTTTTTTTAGAGTGTAGTGTACATAGGAATTTACTTAAAATCTACTTTACTCTTTTCCAAATCTGAATCTGATCAAGGCGTAGTCTTTGACAAAAATATGATTTTCTCAACTTTTTTTGTTTAAAGTGTTGCCTTTCTTTATGAACCTTACCCACATTCAAGTGTTGATAAATATGAAGCTATAACAAAATGTTAAAGTACAGTTATAGGTATATTTCAAGTATGAAAAATGCATATCTACATTTGAACATAGTAGTATACTGAAAGTGCAAAAATAATATGTAAATTATAAGTATAATGTTATGTTCACTTAGACTTACAAGTATAATAAACTACTGAGAGTACACTTCAAAGTGTACTTTTAATAAACTAAAAACTGTACTATTTGTATTAAAATTTTAAACTAGTATACTTATAAGTTCACTTGTAGTACAGATGCAGTACAAATAAGAAACCTACACTTATAGTACACTTAAACATATACTTTTACATGCTAAAAGTGGGCCAATTTAGTCCCAAACAGTATTGAAATAGAACACTTACAAGTTTACTACATTGATACTTATACATAAAGTATACTTAATAATATACTTGAGCATTACTTAAGTATACTTCATAAAATTAACTTGAAATATACTTATTTTTCGTAAGGGTAGTTATGAATCAGGAGGGATATTTTATGCATTATATGAGTTACATCTGCTTTAAAATATTTTGCAGTCAGAGCAACTATAGTAGTAGTAATTATAGATGCAATTCGCCATGTTAATTCAGAGTTTTATATTGGTAACATGTATGTTGATATTACTGTACGTTCATATTATTTGCTGGTTGCACACTCCATAATCTCCGCAGACGCAGTAGGTAATATCTGGGTATTGTTCTCGTACTGTTTAAATGCCTATTTAATATAATAGCCTCTCATATTTTAAATATACACTCTTAATGAGCAGTTGTTTTTTATTTCCAAAGCTTTTATACATAATTCCCAACTGTGCAAAAGTATGCAGCTGTCTTTCATTTTGTATTCTTTATCTCTTTAATGTATCACTTGGGGCACTTTTCGAAAACTTTATTTCCAAACTCCATTGAAAGCTAATTATTCTTATTACAGTGCTTAAGTTTATTTACATTTAATGAGCTGTGTGTGCGCAGGTCTGGAGATCTTTAATCTATCTTACTACACATTAAACTGACCCTGTTTGTTTCAGAAGCTTAATACTTTAATCAATAAATATCCAAGATCAATTATTCCACTGCAGGCAAACACACACACACACACACACACGGTAAACAGTTCTGCTCAATATTCTTCTCATTTTGAGTCATGGCTGACTTTATGAAATTAATCACACGCTATTCACATATTTAGGTCTGTCAAACACTATCAGTCAGATGATCTTTCAGCACAATCTGTGTGTGTGTGTGTGTGTGTGTGTGTGTGTGTGTGTGTGTGTGTGTGTGTGTGTGTGTGTGTGTGTGTGTGTGTGTGTGTGTGTGTGTGTGTGTGTGTGTGTGTGTGTGTGTGTGTGTGTGTGTGTGTGTGTGTGTGTGTGTGTGTGTGTGTGTGTGTGTGTGTGTGTGTGTGTGTGTGTGTGCGTCAGCGGCTGTGAAAGTACAGGTAGAGTGTTTTCTCATCAACAGCCACAAGAACCTTTTTGTTGTCAAAGATGATGGTTTTGTCTATGGTCATGATGAGAATGCTGGGTTTTTCAATATCTGTTTTCAGGCATTCATTACTGCAGCTTCGGTTACTAAAGGCGACAAAAACGATGATTGGCATACAGTACTCACACAAACATACAAATACACACCAGTTCTGGAAGATATATTGATGTATGAGAAATGATGATATGAAATATGATTTGAGTGGTCTTAGTGATTTTTTTGTAAGTGCATACTTGTTAGAGTTGGTATGTGTGCATATGCATGCTCTATGTTTGTGTTTGTTTTGATTACGTGTGTGTGTGTGTGTGTGTGTGTGTGTGTGGGAGGCTTCAGGGTTAAAGAGCCATTCTATCAGCAGGCTCCTGCAGCAGTGGCTGCATTGTCTGGTTGAATAGCTGAATTAAAGGACTTTGTCTTCTTTGTGAGGGTAATAGCCTCCTTCACACAGACAGCACAACAATGGGGAGTGAACAGAGGAACCCCATCCCTCACCCTCCATCCCCTCCCACCTTTTTCCTCTTCCATCATTTATCTTGCACACCTCTCCTCGTCTGCCTCTTTTTTACCCTTCAGGAGAACATGACATCATCCAACACTTGTTTATGTCTCTCTCTGTCTGTCTGTCCTCTTTATTTGCTTAAGCCTTGTATTATGTTCAAATTCTGGGTATGATTTTTATGGTGCAGGTCAAATTTACCCTAATTGGATTCCATTCACCAACAACAACAACAACAGCAACAAAAATCTAGTAAAAACAGTAAACCTTTAATATTAATAGGTATCATACACTATGAAAATAAATAAATAAATAAACATGAGAACATGATTTTTTTTATGTTTTTATGAAAGTAACATCTACTCACTGAACTAATGTTCAGTGATATCTTCCAAAGACTTTGGATTTTTTTTTCTCTATAATACTGTTGATATGGCAATAGTAAATACACGAAGTTTTGTCATACTGGCATATGTGGAAAATTTTAAACCATGTGTGTCACAACTAACCCCGCGTTACTTTATGCCCCGTTCTCCTCCAGAAGTTTGCATGCATGTTTATGATCCTAAATGAAAAAAAGTTCAAAACATTTTAATTGATATGTTGTGACTTTTCCTCATTTTACCAGTACCATTTTCCACCATAGACCTGAGTTGTATATTTTTGTGAATGCATTATTCCATTAATTCATGGTCACCGTCATTTTGCCAAGACATGTTCCTGGATCAACATTCCTGTCTGGAAGTTTAGTCCTAACCATATCCCTATCCTAAACCTAACCTTATCCATAAGTTATACCTTAATTGAGAGAGAAACAATAGAGAAATAACACTGATGTAGAAGCACCTAACCCTGGTTCTAAGCCTAAACTTGACACAAACTGTAAACGTGTCCCTCGAATCTGAGTGGTTGATTGGAATGTTTTTCAAGGCTCAACAAAGATGGTGATCCAGGAACATGTTGCACTTGGTAAAATTACGTTCACCTTAATTCACTGGTTTGTTCGTTCGTTCATTCATTCATTTAGCTCATTTGTTTGTTCATTCATCGTTTCATTCATTTCTTGTCAATGATTTGTTTGTTTGTTCCTTTTTTCAGACATTGGTTCTTTCATTAATGTCATATGTTGGTTCTATTATTTAATACTTTTCCATGTTCTCTATTTTCACAACTGCATTTCAACAGTTTGTTTGCTTGTCAGGGTGACCTTTCTAATTTTTATTTAGTCAGCCATTGGTTAATTTGTTTGTCCAATTATTTGTTTGTTTGTTTGTTCAGTCAGTTCATAATTAATTAATTAATTAATTAATTAATTAATTCCGTTTTCATATTTTCTCTTTTTTCCAAAGTAGAATTGTAAATTATTTCTCTTTTTTATTTTTTTAAACACCAAGTTGGCTCTCAGTCCTCTCTGTTTTATTAAACTTGTTTGTTAATTCATTTATTAAATCAAGCATCCACGTTAGTTCTGGAAGGTCACGTAGTCAAGCTCCGTTATCAGCTGATTGGGAAGTTCTAACTCCGCCCTTTTCAGCTGATCCGATTCAGCTGATCCTCTGCACTCAATTGGCTTCTCTCAAACAGGGCGCTTTACTTAAGCATATTCACTTCAATCTGCCTGCTTGGACGCTTCTGCTACACGCTGCTGTGCAACCCACCTCCTCCCCAGCTCCTCCTTAAACTGCTTAACTTAATCATGTCATTCTGTTGTCATTGATGCATACTCTGTTCTAAATGGGGGATTTGCTCTGCCCTCCCAGTTTAAAATGGGAGGTTGTCCCCAGAATCTGCTGCTGTTCCCTGTCTTGGCCTTTCATGGAGCTCATGAAAAGGATGGGGAATTTAGAACAGAGCCATACCGCCAAATGTAAATCTTTGCAAAATATGCAATAAAAAGTTGACTAAATGTTTGTCTATGGTGTCTTTGACTTAAGTGGACCTGACTGAATTTCATTTATTGACTTTTGTTTTTTTGTTCAGTTGCTCTCTTTAAAAAGTTGGATATCAACAAATGCTGTCTTCTCTCTTTTTCATCTGTGTGTGGGCGGTTTATAAAAGTGTCAGTGTGTCCCAGTGAAGATGTTCACCTCTATTACCCTCTTCAGCCTTTTTGCTAGATCCCATAATCCTGTCGATGTCAAGCACAGCAGCGCTGTGATAAGTCTGAGGAGAAAGAGTATCTGGTGATCTCATCATTGTGGCACATTTGATAAAGTCATGAGGTACGTTCTGCCTAATCTCTATCTGCTCCCATAATGCTTTTCACCATCAACCCCGACCCACTCATCACTGTAACGATCAGACACAATCATCTTCAGACAGATCCAGGATAAGCCTCTTGTTGGTCTTTGATTGGCTTTATATACTGAGATCAAATAAGTGTGTGTGTGTGTGTGTGTGTGTGTGTGTGTGTGTGTGTGTGTGTGTGTGTGTGTGTGTGTGTGTGTGTGTGTGTGTGTGTGTGTGTGTGTGTGTGTGTGTGTGTGTGTGTGTGTGTGTGTGTGTGTGTGTGTGTGTGTGTGTGTGTGTGTGTGTGTGTGTGTGTGTGTATGTGTGTGTGTGTGTGTGTGTGTGTGTTGAACAATGTGCATTTGATATTCAGTTCAAGTATTCCACAGCAATGATATAAATTGCTGAAACATTAGAGACAAAGTTTATATATAAAGTATATTTTGAGATTAGATGAATTGTGTGTTCAAGATTTAGTAAGTTAAATTGCGTGTATGTTAATACTGTATTTTGTCAGAGAGGTGTTCCACAGGCTACATCAATAATTATTTCTAAAAGAAGATATTAGTGGAAATATAGAAGTCATTATTTCAGTGAAACCCACAAAAATCATCTCAATTTTTATCGGTTAAAGGGTTAGTTAACTCAAAAATAAAAATGAGCCCATGATTTACTCACCCTCAAGTCATGTGTATATGACAATCTTCTCTCAGACGAATACAATCAGAGTTCTAGAAAAAAAAAATGTCCTAGCTCTTCCAAGCATTATAATGGCAGTGAACGGTAGTTTCTGTCTGTGTTTTTGTTTTTGAAGTCCGTAAAAATACAGATATTTTTAATATATATATATATATACAACTCCGATTGTATTCATCTGAGAGAAGAATGTCAATTACACCTGGGATGACTTGAGGGTGAGTAAATCATGGGCTAATTTTAAATTTTGGGTGAACTATCCCTTTAAGCACAGACCAAAAGCCATTCCTCCTCTCTCTTTATCAGTTAAACACATACTGTGCAGAAATGAGGACCTCCAGCCTGGCGCTGCTGCTGTCTATTACCCACAATGCTTTTCAAGTCAGCTGTGATAATGGATATGCAAATGATATGTAAATACGGCTAATGGACATGTTTCATTTTAACCAAGTTTTGATGTGCTGAGGAAATACCGGACAGGCCAGAGATACTGTAGAGAGCAGATATGAAAGAAGAGCAGATTTATGTCATTATAATAGTATCAATCACAATGCTTTTAGCAGATATTACTGAGTTATGATGATATTCAACGTCACAAAAGCCTATTTAAACCAGCGTGTCCTGTTCTACTTTTCAGTAGTGCACTGAAAAAAAACAATGAGTAAGTTTACTTAATTTTTCTTAGCTTAGTTAAGTAAAATTAACAAAGAAGATAAGTAACTGTAACTTGGCCAGTAAAAGGTTGAGTAATCTCTACGCTTTAAAAAATGCTGTGTTAAAAATAACCCAAGTTGGGTTGAAAATGGACTAACCCAGCAATTGGGTTGTTTTAACCCAGCATTTGGGTTGTTTTAAGCAAACATTTAACCCAAATGCTGGGTTAAAACAACCACATTGCTGGGTTAGTCCATTTTCAACCCAACGTGGGTTATTTTTAACACAGCATTTTTTAGAGTATAATCAGTTGAAGATTCCTTTGCAACACATTTTACTCCAAAAATGTAATATTGAATTAATCCACACTTTTAAAGTGTATGCTTTCCTTTAAAATATTTAAGTACATAACACAATAAAATATTATGTAGATACCAAATCAACAAAGCAGAAGTATAGCAACAGCTGAATACAGAGACCTCAATGATAAAACAGTGTAAATACAGCTGGAAAACAGCAGAAAATCAACCTTATGAATTATTTGTGCCCCAGTGCATGATGGGAAAACCAGTATCAGAAAAGTTGAGTAGTTTTACTTTATTTTATAATGCTGATATTTACGAGTATTTAAATATTTATCTATTTTAATTTCTACAAGTAATAATATAGAATTTGCTTCTTTTTTTTTTTATTCTTGCCTAAATAAACTTTTTTTGTGTGGAAATTACATTTGTTTTTACTGTAGTATTTACTTCACCACAAAATAATTTTTTATCAATGTGGGGAAACTTTGGTGACACGGCCAAACAAATCCAATGTGAGTTTGCAGGATGCTTCGAATAGGCTATAATGCAATAAAATGATTTTATACCGCAAAATAATGCCAAGAAGCTTCTTTCTATAAAGTTGTCCTTGCGGGCTGCACAATGAGTCACAATGAGTCAAATCTAGGTCTCATTTGATATCACTTTCTAGCGAGAAATTACTATTGGAGTAATTCACTATTTGCTTTGTTGCTACCAAAGCTCTCTCTATTTTTCTTCAGATCAATAAACCATTACGCCGCCTCAGAAGTCTGTCTGAACTGTACCTTCATGCCCAAACACTGCCAAAAGTTAAAGTCATTGCCTGATGAGGCAACAAGCCAGCTAGTTTTTGGATGCAGCCCAATTCAGGAACAAATACAAAGTTCTGTCATGAAACTCTATATGGCGCTCTCTGTTCCTGCTGTATACAATGACCTTGCTGCTCAAACTTCAAATACAGCATTTGCTGTAGCATTTGCAGCGCATTTTCAAAAATCCTCTGAAATTCAACATCTAAAGCTGGGTGCACACTGTGCAATTTTGACCATGATTTCTTTGTAGCCAGCATTTCAATCCCGCGTGTAAGTAGCTCACTGTCACCAAACGCGATTGATTGATGATATAAAACTCGATGAGTTTTCTTGCGTGTGTCCATTTTTAACTCGCCTTGACTATTGTACAGTCTGACATTAATGACAACTTAGATCTTACAGTGTGACATGGCTCAGAGCGACGATCATGTCCGTACTGTATGACAAGGAACTATTGTAAATCACACACTGTGCACCCGTCTTTAAGTGCTCAATAATGCTAAAACCACCCTATTTTGGGTAAAAATGTTTTTTTTTTTTTTTAATGTAAGTAAACATATAATACATGCATGTCATATCAGCATGTTCACAGATGTTTTGTGTCACAGTGTGTTTTGAGTTATGTTTCATGTTATTAGTTTGACATGCTCACTGTCATGTTTCTGAGTTAGTAAGTCTGCTATAGTCAAGTCTGTTATAGTCAAGTCTGTTATAGTCAAGTTAAGTTTGTTCAAGTCATCATGGATATTTGTATCGGTTCACTATGTAAATAAACTGCACTTGGGTTCAGCAACTTGCCACCAGTGGACTCATGTTACAGAATACCAGACCTACAACTATGAACCCAGCAGTCACTCTACTTCATCTGCGTCAATGCCATCGACCCATTGAAGAGTATGTTGAGGACTTTCTTGGACAAAGTCATGAGGTGGATTTTAATAACGTGGTGCTAAAATAAATTTTTTGTTTTGGTTTAAATGATCCTATTAGCTCATAGCTGCCTGGGCAAAAAATTCACCTTTCCCTAGCCCAATACATTGATCATGGCCTCCTGCTGAGTGGCTCTGCATTTACTGTGGCAATGGCAGAGGAGGAACCCCACAATCCCACAGAACCCTCCACACCACGTCCAGAGCCAAGTGACGTCTCCAGCCCCAAACTAGCATCCAGAGAGGGTTCCAGCCCTACACCAGCATCCAGAGAGGGCTCCAGGACATGACCCCATAGTCCCTCCCAAGAAACAAATGGGGGGGGGGGGGGGGGGGGCAGTGGGTGCCTTGGGAAGGCCTCGAAGGCTGCGCCTCTGTGGTCTGATGAACTGCCCGAGTCACCATGGTCCCATGAACTGCCCAAGCCACAATGGCTATCTGAGGCGCTCCATGGTCCAGGTCCGCCTTTGCTCCACAGCCCAGGTCCTCCCAAGCTCCATGGTCCAGGTCCGCCCATGCTCCATGGTCTGGTCCGTCCATGCCCCACAGTCCAGGTCCGTCCATACCCCACGCTCCACGGTCTGTCCATGATCCTGGTCCGCCCACGCTCCATGGTCCAGGTCTGCCCACGCTCCATGGTCCAGGTCTGCCCAAGGTCCAGGTCTTCCCACGCTCCATGGTCCAGGTCCGCCCACGCTCCATGGTCCAGGTCTTCCCATGCTCCATGGTCTGGTCCGTCCATGCCCCACGGTCCAGGTCCGCCCATGCTCCATGGTCCTGGTCTGCCCATGATCCTGGTCTTTCCATGCTCCATGGTCCAGGTCTGCCCACGGTCCAGGTCTTCCCACGCTCCATGGTCCAGGTCCGCCCACGCTCCATGGTCCAGGTCCTCCCACGCTCCATGGTCCAGGTCCGCCCACGCTCCATGGTCCAGGTCCGCCCACGCTCCATGGTCCAGGTCCGCCCACGCTCCATGGTCCAGGTCCGCCCACGCTCCATGGTCCAGGTCTTCCCACGCTCCATGGTCCAGGTCTGCCCATGCTCCATGGTCCAGGGCCGCCCACGCTCCATGGTCCAGGTCTGCCCACGCTCCATGGTCCAGGTCCGCCCACGCTCCATGGTCCAGGTCCGCCCACGCTCCATGGTCCAGGTCTTCCCACGCTCCATGGTCCAGGTCTACCCACGCTCCATGGTCCAGGTCCGCCCACGCTCCATGGTCCAGGTCTGCCCACGTTCCATGGTCCAGGTCTGCCTACGCTCCATGGTCCAGGTCTGCCCATGCTCCATGGTCCAGGTCCGCCCACGCTCCATGGTCCAGGTCCGCCCACGCTCCATGGTCCAGGTCTGCCTACGCTCCATGGTCCAGGTCTTCATGGTCCAGGTCTGCCCACGGTCCAGGTCCATCCATGATCCCAGGCCCGCCATCCCTCCCCCAAGACCGCCCCCCTAGACTTTTGTGGATGTTTTGGTTTTGTTTGGGCGTCTGGGGCCACCCATAGAGGGGGGGAACTGTCACAGTGTGTTTTGGTTTATGTTTCATGTTATTAGTTTGTCATGTTGTCAGTCAGGTTTCCTGGTTGTCATGTGATTCACATGCCATCATGTGTCATCTTGTCATTGGTTCATTGTTTAATCATTGTTCATAGGTGTCCCTTGTCCAGTCATTAGTCTCAGTGTATTTAAACCCTCATGTTTGCCATGTGTCTTTGTCTGGTATTGAACATTATAACCTGCTGTTTAGGTGTGTTTAGTCAAGTTTAGTTTAGTCAAGCCAAGTCCTTTGTTTATTGTTTTACCAAACCGAGTATTTGTTTTATGTTTGGATTTTTAATAAAAACTACACTTGGGTTCAGCAACTTGCCTCCAGTGGACTTATGTTATTTTTGTTTATATAATTTTTTTTATTACTATTTTTTTTTACAGGGACCTGATGCCACTGAGTCCTGCAGATGCAAACTTTCATCTTAAGTCTGTTTCAAACTATTTTTCTCCAACGATAAGATAAAAGACAGGTATGTTAAACAGGAACGGTTTCAGGAATGGCACAAAGGTGTGTGACTGTTCACGTCTATGTATTGAGATCAGTGTGCAAAATGGATCAGTGGTCAAAAATTTGCCTTATGTAAATTTGGGTTATTTTGTGTTATAAAATAAAAACAATAAAAGGGCTAATAGGGCCATTAATATCAAGGATCCATGAGGGAGGACTCAAATGCTGGAATGAGTGTTCAAGGGTGTTACAATTAATTATGAATATTTGGATCACTTAACCAAATTAACTTAACTGAATTAATATCAATATAAAATAATCTGTTCGTCCAGCGAACATTGCATACTGATTGTCTATCAACTCTTCAGAAAGGATATTTTCTGTGGCCACAGAAAAATAACTCTTAAGCTCGTAGCTATGATTGGTTCGTTAAAGTGACAATTTATTTATAAGCAGACCAGAATCAACTCGCACGAATGTGCACAGTGCAAGTTTATTTAAAGGTGGGGTAAGTGCTTTCTGGTAACCGATGTTGATTTCAAATCACCAAAACAAACAAGTCCCTATTTTGATAGCTCCACCCCACACATACGTAACCCAGGCAACGACTATGGCGGAATCTGCTGTGCCAGCCGGCCGAGGGTATGATGTCATCAATAAGTGAAAGCAATGTATGTTACTATGGTAATCCAGGTCAAATGTTCAGAGAAAAAGTCATCCCTTCCATCCCAAAAACACAAACACAGTTCTCATGAACAACTCGATAGCATGAGCAAGAGCGGGTTATATCGATCACGAATAGAGGAACCAAAGGAAACATATATTAGGAGTATATTATTGTACTTTTCTGACACATTTTGGGAGCTGACGCTTGAAACAGACAGTAAGGAGGTTTAGATTCTCCAGGCTTATACAATACAATCGCAAATAGACAAGCAAGCAAACATGACACATGAGCATATTCAAGCAAAAGCTAGCATATATTAGTTCTGTGAAACAAAACAAAATCAATGTTACTCACCTATCAAGAAGAAATAAAGCAACCTCGGCCTTCGCTCCTTGAGTTCTCTCCAGCACTGGAAAGCTGATGCTTCTTGCCTGATCGTAAGCCTTATTTTGTTCCACAGACATCTTCCACGTTTGTTTTTCATCTGCCATCTCTCTCTTTCTGTCGTCGCTTGGCTAATGTCCGTCCTGTGTTGTGTCTTTTGAATAATGATGTGCACTGAGAGCTCTCTTCTCCCCGTCATTAGTAGACATGCCTCTTACTGCTGATTGGCTATAAGTTTGTTTTGGTCCTTGGCCCGAGACACTTTTCTGAAGCATTTTTGAAATACCACTTACCCCTCCTTTAACTAAAACCAAAACACATAACTAATCTACACAAACATAGTTACACACGAGCACACATACATGGGTAGAATGGAACGTGTAAGTGGCTGGAAAACCAGATCAGAACAGAGGAATGCTATGAAAAGAGTCTCAACCTGGGAGAACCATCAGTTATGACAAAAAGCTCCTTTGTTTGAACAAACTAACTACACTGCGATCTTGTATATCATACGTTACTTGCATTTGCCTGAGCTATTGAAAGGCGTCCAGATATAGAGTTGCAGGAGAGTCTCGATAGTTTGGTCCGATGGTGTTGCAGTTGCAATCGATTCCTTCCGTGTTGAGCGAAGAAGCGGCGGTGAACTCTCAGAGACTGTTATGGTCGAAGAAGGCCCACATGGTTTGACGTGTGGGGCTGACCGGTGACACGGGATGAGGTCTCACGTGAACAGCATTCGGGAATGGAATGCCAGCAAGTACTACTAGCACCAACTTTGTGTTGACTTTTTAAGTTCCACGGAGCCTTTTAGTTTTGGCTTGACCAATGGGAAACGTGCAATTCTCAGGCGGGAGAGTGCCTTTGTTTGAAAGGCTGAATCATTCGTATGATTCGTAAGCTGGAAAGTGTAAGATCATTTATACTCTGATAAATATAATAAACACACTGCATTCTATGAGAAAGTGATGTCCTTATATGAGGAATATTTTGATAGGAGACACCAGCTAGATGGGCTTACATTAACTAGTAATGCTATCATCAAGCAAAAGATTGTCAATGAATTAGTGGATAGAATTCCATTTATATAGGGGGTTGCCTGTGCTGTTCTCCCATTTGAGAAGAGTCTGCCCAAGTGTCTTTGAAGTCTATGGATTAGCACCTGGGTGCTAATTCCCAGTGGGGAAACTACATCAAGGAGCCTGTCTGGGTCCTTAAGGATATTCAATTGTAATGCAGAGTTCACACTGCCCAATTTTAGGCCTGATTTTTACTCGCCGACAGGTTTTGCGAAATCGCAGACAAATGCCCGAAATCATAGGCAAATCGGTGCTTGTGCACGTGAGTGACAATCATACAGTGTGAATGATCAAAGACTCGATCAGAGAGAATCGCAGACGAGTCGCCGACGCCCGTGAGATATTTGGCACGCTAAATATCTAGACCTGTTGGTGATTCAAAATCCTGCTGTGTGAAATTTGTTTTGACTAAAAATTACATTGGCTATGACTGACAGCCAATGAGAGAGCAATTAAGATACAGGGCTGCGGGAGGTTCGGGGAGGAGTTATGGACCAGAATAATAGATATATATTAATAGATATATTAACAATTAAGTTATATCAAACAGAAACAAAGCACTAACATTTGCTTGACCAGCCGCAACTGCAGCACATTGTAAAATATTTTATTTACCTCCAACTCACTTTGGAGAACACTATCATTGCTCCCTGTGTCTCCAACCATTTCCTCCGGCATAATCTTTTTTCTTTTTCTACTTTTAGCTTCAAGTCAGTGCACAAACTATTTGGATTGCAAGCTTTCTGCAGTCTATATTTAAACAATTCCAGTCTTGAGCGAGAACTACAGTCTGACACACGTGTGATCTTGCGTTGTTTCCTTGTCATTTCTCACGCGTGTTTGGTTGTGAAACATAGTTTGCGGATGGGACAGAGCTGTCGGGGATTCTTCCTCTCCGTGCTGCACTGTGAAACCCCCTGTCGCCAATCCAGTGCAGTGTGAAATCCCGCAATAACTGAATGCTGGCCCAGGTAGTCATGCAGTAGACAAAGAGCAGTGATCCAACAAGTTTGAAAATCGTGCAGTCTGAACTCAGCACTAGAATTGTGTGTTTGATCGGTCCAGTCATTACAGCACACTCAGACAAGGAACAGGTGAGCACATTAAGACAAATGAGGACTAATAAACAACTAAACAAGGAGGAAGAAACAAGGAGGCAGGACAAGAGGAGTACATGGCAAACACAAACAAAGACAAGCCATACAGTGACACACAACACAAACATAGAGACATGAAATAAAGACAAGACTGACAGAACTGTCAGAGGAGAACCCTGACAATTAAGGGATGGGTCTTTGTCTTCCCAGGTGTCACGTGTTGAGTTTGTTTGTTTTTCTGTTCATGTCTGTGTTTCTGGATTCGTTTTCATTGTGTACGGTTCATGTTTGCCTGTTTGCCCTTTCTTTACAACAGTTACAAAATAACCAACCTAACTATGGAGCTAGCAGCTAGTAATGGCAAAATGAAGCTTTCTGAACCACTGAGACTTCGCAGCCCTTTGCTTCACCAAAAGGTTCTTTGCCCGAAGTGCAGTGCTTATGGTGGAGGGAATGTAATAAAGCTAACTGCAACAGAGCAGTCTGGTGTTGGAAAAGTGAAGAATTTGTACAGTTTTTTGTGCAGTGTACACTGTTCATTGTGCAGTTTTAGTGCAATGTAGTGCTTCTGGGACTGAGGATATAGTGGAGCAAACTGCAACACAGCAGTTTGGGGTGGATGAAGGAAGGATTTAAATTGATTTATATTGAGGAACAGAATTCTTTGAAGTGTGTTGGGGTTTAGATGATTCCTCTTCTTGGACAAAACCTCAAGCCTGGGAAAAGATCCTTTCTCATGGAACAGAGATGCGAATGAGTGCCAACTGGTATAAGTGAGGGTACTGATGATTCTGTTGAGCCCAATATACTACTGGAACCTCAGATCTTGTGAGATTTACTTCCGATAAATATCGTTCCACTTCAACACAAGCATCTGTTGCACTTGAGCTCCTTCTACTGTGATGAACCATGCTATCCAGCAGATGCCAAAGGACACCTAATAATAGTGGACGATTCTATTAGAGAAACTATCTAACCTAATAGTAATAATGTAGAATACTGTAGTACAGGGTTATTCAAATCTTGCCCTGGAGGGCATATGCGCTGCAGAGTTTAGCTCCAACCCTAATCAAACACACCTGAACATACTAATAAATGTCTTCAGGTTCATTAGAAAATCACAGGTAGGTGAGTTTGATCAGGGTTGGAGCTAAACTCTGCAGCGCATTGGCCCTCCAGGGCAAGATTTGAATAGCCCTGCTGTAGTATAATAGTATAATGTAATAACATATAGCCCTAACACATTTGAACCACAATAACGATAAAGACACTACTCTCTGACTCTCACACTTCTACTACTCCTGACACTTCTCTGAAACGCCACAACAACAACAAGGTGGCTTGAGTTTCGGTCCCGAAGCGACACTCAGACCAAACCGATGACGTTTTCCACACAAACCGAGGCCTCGTTTGTCATTGGTCACGTGATTACTCCGTTAACAACACAAGCCTCGAATCGGGGCTTCATTTGGCACGCCCATTAATTCTCGATAGAAGATCTGACGCCTCAGCAGCCTTAAAAATTCTTCTCCTCTCGCAGGGGAACCAGTTCCTCGAGATACACACACAGGCATTCCTAGATTTGCAACATTTCGTTCATTACGATGACGACAGCCTATGTGTGTTTTTCCGGGCAGGCCTCAACGCAGAGACCAGAGCGCACCTGCCTGGAGACAGACCTCGAGGGAAATTTAGGGAGTATGTGGACTGGGTACTCCTCTGCAATGGTTTCCCCTTTACCATTGGCGAGAGCGAGGAGAAAACCAGCTTGCCAGCTACCAGCCAAGGGAGAGAAATCTTGAGCCCGTTCCAGTGAGAGAAGTTCTGGGACCGTTGCAGTGAGTGAAATTCCCTAGTCCGTTCCAGTGAATGAAATCCCCCAGTCAGCTCCAATGAGAGAAATTCCCCAGTGCATTCCAGTGAGTAAAATTCCAGATCCTGCCCTTCCTGTCTGCCCTGGTGGGATCAAAGAGCTGGTCCTTACAATTTATGTGGCTGCTCTTATGTGGGTTTGGGCCGCACACAGAGACACTCAAGGCCCTGACCAGAATCCAGTGATAGCTCCAGCCCCTGGGAAGAGTCCAGAGCCCACTCCAGAGTCTGCTCCAGCTCATGAGCCAGCTCCAGAGTCTGCTCCAGCCCATGAGCCGACTCCAGAGTCTGTTCCAGTTCACAACCCCATAGTTTATCCCAAGAAGTGGCCAAGCTAAGCACCCGGGTCAAGGCAACAGAGGCCAATCCTCCCTGACTCCCTGAACTGCTGGTGCCTTCCTGTCCCTCTGAACTGCCGGTATTGCCCTGCCCCCTGAACTTCTGGCACTGCCCTGGCTACCTGGACTTCTGGCACTGTCTCCCTGAACTGCCGGCACCACCCTGGAGCTTCCAGTTCTGTCTAAGCCACCCCTTGTGAGCCTCCAAAGCACCCACCCTCCCACCTCTTTGGATGCATTACGTCACGAGGACACGTCTTTCGGGAGGGTGGTGGGTTCGGTCACGTGTTATTTTTTATCTCTTTTTCTCTTCATGTAAGAGTTTCTAGTTTATTTTTCATTGTGTTCAGTTCATGTTTGCCTGCGTGCTCATTCATTTGACCCAGTTTCCCAGTGTGTCTGATTGTTGTATTCCTGTCACTTGTTATTTATCAATTTATTCGTTAGTCATGTCAGCTGTATCGCATTTCTTTGATTCGTTCCTTTGTATTTAAGCCCTGTGTTTGGTTTAGTTCAGTTGTCTGTTATTGTAGCGTTTGGACGGTTGATCTGTCTCATGTTCTTGTTATCCTGAGTTTATTGTTAAAATAAAGCCTTGAAAACTGCTGAAATTCAATCCTGTTTCTACTTACCCTGCAACCACCGGTGACACCGGTGTATGTATGAAATATATCAATATTCATGATGATCCACGCTTACAGGCTTTCTTACACAAAACATGTCTTACAAATTTTACATCAATATATTGGTTTATGTGAATCAGTGGACAGGATGATTTTTCACATTGTTTCGAAATGATGTGATCCAATTCTTGTGAACAAATATTCAGTGTGGGTTTTATTGCCTTATTTCAGTTATTTAAAAAAAAAATTATAAACCATGCATTTTTTACTACAAACTACAAACTTTTACATACATGCTGCATGCTGAATACTGTGTAATCAGACTTGTGTCATGAAAATGTTATAAGTAACAGAAAAAATCACAAATGTCAGGGCATGCAAAACCACTCAAGGGCTCAGAAAACACCTCAGAGAGGTTAATGAACGATTATAGAGATTTCAAGGGCTAGTTTAAAGAAATACATTTACACCCCCATCACAGATAAGAAGAGAGATTTAATGAGTTATGAGTAAAGTATGCCATTAGGACTAAGCGCAAAGGGTGCTATGTCATCAGCACATACACCCTGCAGGCCATTGCCCCCCTGAGAGCTGCTAATGATGGAGAAAAACGCAGGCAGACAGACCTAGTCGCATTTGCAAAGACTATGCATGCAAATATGCACACACACACACACACACATGCTGAGGCTCTGATTGAGTTTTTTGCTCTCTGTAGACATCATTACTTACCCATCATAGATTTAGATTCTCCTGATTGCACTTGAATTTGTGTGTGGTGTGTCAAGAGAGAAATAATGCTTCATATTATTAAAGCAAGGAGAAAAACCAGTAAGACATTCTATGTCAAGTACCTATTTCTCCACAAGAACTCAACACACCCAATGCCTCCTCATTCGCATAGTGACATATCTCATTTCTCACTTCTGAGTTTGAATGTTTTCCTCTTGGGGTCTCTCATCTGCTGGTGACTCCCCAAAAAAGACTCAAACTTGCACAGAGACCTGTATTATATCTTCACACCTGCATCCAATTATTCTGATACTGCCAGTTTTGGCTCTCAAGAGAGGGATCCAATAGATTTGAATCCCCAAAAGACATTGAACAGATCTGGGATGTGTGCATGTAAGCAGATCTGGAGGGGGCTTTGGAGTTGGAGGTGGAACTAAATTAACCTCCTATATTTCAAAGAACAAACCTCTCATGAAAAAAACTGCATTAAAATGATTCAAAATGAGTCTATATGTGCTGACATGCATGTGTGAAAAAAGTTGTTTATAAGGTGAGTGTTTTAGAGGATGAAATAATGGATTTGACAAAGTTTGCTGTGTGTTAAAAGGTATACAGAGACCAAAATTGTCTCATCTGCTAAAGACAACGAGGGTACAAAGAACAAACATTTGTATGGACAATGTTTTTTAGAATGTCTTCTTTTGTGTTCCACAGAATAATAAAAGTCATGTACATGAGTAAATGATGACATATTTCATTTTTGGGTGAAATCCTTTAATAATTGCATATATCATATGATTTTTTATAATATTCCTCAAAATGATAAAAACGTGTTATATTCTTGTTTGTTATTTTTTCTCATAATCTTCAGTGTGGCCTGGACATCATTGTGCAAGTAATACTTATGTTTTATCGCATTCATTTTTGCAGTTATTGAAAATTCTAATCGGCACCTTGCAGAGATCTTGTTTTTATGGCAACTTATTCAAAGATAAGTAAGCAAAACAAAGGAATTGGTTTAGTGTGAGAGAGAGTTTGGGAAAACAGTAAAATGGATGAATGAACATGCTAATGTTTTTGTTTACTCAAAATAATCGTTGTCATCATCGCTCAAGTATGAAATCATAACACGCACATATTACAGACATTACACAGTGCGAAAAAATCAAAATATAGACAATTACAGCAAAACAAACTGCGTAATGAAGACACATTGTTTACACACCAGAGAATCTAAAGCTCTTGGAGAACTGCTTCAACCGCTGGGGGCTAATGGAACCGGGGCCATATTACATCATTAAACGAATATTGACTTTGCTCTTGTTTAATTATATGAAGCTCCAGCCGTGTTGAAGAATTTCAGATGGGAATCAGCTCCACGTCTTTTTGCAGTCTTGTAATTACAGCTATTGCATTTTACAATGTAATAAAGGATGTGAAAACAAAACGGTTGTGTTTCACGTCTTCTCTTCTTCATTGTCTTCATCTTCTTCATGTTTCATGGTATCTTTCATTTCTATCTCTCTTCCAACATTTGGCTATGGTTGATATCCTGAAACACACATACAAGCACACTCTTAAACGGCAGAAGAATAACACACACTCACTTACAGCAACATCTGCCCCCCTCGCTCCTTCCGGAAAGTCAAAGTGTGGTGTCATTAAGCAGAGAGATGTGACTGGGCTGTTTAAACTAGTCTATTAATGCCACCACAGGAAATATCAAACACGCAGAAAGAACAACCCGAGGCCACCCGTTGCCCCCGGAAATCTGCCTACCTTTTTTACGCAACCCCCCCGCCCCCAAATGAATTAGCCACTTTAGGACGCAATATTGGCACTTGTAGATTGAATTCAATGCGACAGACTCTTAAGACTTCTTTTAACGTCTTTAATTAGCTCTAATAAATGAAGATGCTGCCGAGTGTCGTATTGAAGTGCATTGAAGGTTTTCTAATCACTTTAAAAGCTCAGAGGCAGATGTCAAGATTGTGACGTGTGGCATGAAAATGTGAACCGTTTAAAAGGCTTTTTTAATTTATTTATTTTTGGGCTGTTTGTGTATTTGGTATATGTACTGACGTCTTTTGAACAAGAGACATTATACGTGGGTGGATGGATATGGACCCCATAAAAGAATAGGGGGGGGTGTTGCCACACAACATATATATATATATATATATATATATATATATATACCTGTTAGTGGGTGTCCTCAAAGTTGATGTGTTAGAAGCAGGAAAAATGGGCAAGTGTAAGGATTTGAGCGAGTTTGACAAGGGCCAAATTGTGATGGTTAGACGACTGGGTCAGAGCATCTCCAAAACTGCAGCTCTTGTGGGGTGTTCCCGGTCTGCAGTGGTCAGTGTCTATCAAAAGTGCTCCAAGGAAGGAACAGTTGTGAACCTGCGACAGGGTCATGGATGGCCAAGGCTCATTGATGCACATGGGGAGCGAAGGCTGGCCCGTGTGGTCCGATCAAACAGACGAGCTACTGTAGCTCAAATTGCTCAAGAAGTTAATGCTGATTCTGATAGAAAGCTGTCAGAATACACAGTGCATCACAGTTTGTGCATAGCTGCAGACTAGTCAGGATGCCCGTGGGGGACCAACAAAATATTAATGCCTGATCGCGCATAAAAAAGTATGTGAACCACTTGCAGAATCTGTGAAAATGGGAAAATTTTAACTAAATAAGAGGGATCATACAAAATTCATGTTATTTTTTATTTAGTACTGTCCTGAATCAGATATTTTACATAAAAAACTGTTTACATATAGTCCACAAGACAAAAAAATAGCTGAATTTATTAAAATAACCCTGATAAAAAGTTTCTGAACCACTGATTCTCAGTGCTGTGTGTTGTTCCCTGGATGATCCACGGCTGTTTTTTTGTTTTGTGATGGTTGTTCTTGAGTCCCTTGTTTGTCCTGTGCAGTGAAACTGCTCAATGTTCTTCAGAAAAATCCTCCAGATCCTGCACATTCTTCAGTTTTCCAGCCTCTTTTTCATATTTGAACCCTCTCCAGCAATGACTGTGTGATTCTGAGATCCATCTTTTCACACTGAGGACAATTGAGGGACTCAAACACAACTACTAAAAAAGGTTGAAATATTCACTGATGCTCCAGAAGGAAACACAATGCATTAAGAGCCAGGGGGTGAAAACTTATTGAATTTGAAAATCAAGGTAAATTGTACTTAATTTGTCTTCTGGGAAACATGCAAGTATCTTCGGTTGCTTCTGAAGGGCAGTACTAAATGAAAAAAATATATATATTTAAACTAAATAAGCAAAATGTGGACATCTTCATCCTGTTAAAAAGTTTTCACCCCCGGTGATTAATGCATTGTGTTTCCTTCTGGAGCATCAGTGAATATTTCAACCTTTTTAAATAGTTGTGTTTGAGTCTCTCAATTGTCCTCAGTGTGAAAAGATGGATCTTAAAATCATACAGTCATTGCTGGAGAGGGTTCAAATATGAAAAAGAGGCTGGAAAACTGAAGAATGTGCAGAACCTGGAGGATTTTTCTGAAGAACATTGGGCAGTTTAACTGCACAGGACAAACAAGGGACTCGTGAACAACCATCACAAAACAAACAAAAAACAGCCGTGGATCATCCAGGGAACGACACAGCACTGAGAATCAATGGTTCAGAAACTTTTTATCAGGGTTATTTTAATAAATTCAGCTATTTTTTTGTCTTGTGGACTATATGTTAACATTTTTTATGTAAAATATCTTATTCAGGACAATACTAAATAAAAAAATAACATGCATTTTGTATGATCCCTCTTATTTAGTTAAAATTATTCCCATTTTCACAGATTCTGCAAGCGGTTCACATACTTTTTCATGCTACTGTATATGTATATAACACTTTTAAAGATTCTTGCATCTTGGCTTACTTCACATCTATTATTGTATAAAAACATGCCTGAACAATCTTTCTGGGAACATTTCCCAATTTCTGTCCTGCGATTAATGCATTTGTTTAAGAATACAGCCATATATTGGTCAATAGGTTTCTCCATATTTATAATCTTATATGTATAACCTTTACCAAGTTGTGGCATATATGATTTACACTACAAGGAAAAACTAATTTACAAAAGGGAAAAAATGCACACAAAACTCCACTGGACTTAGTTCCATCGTTGTCCTTTTATATACATTTAAAAGAGTTGTGTGAAAACTGAAATCAGGGTGACCAGGAGAGGAAGAGACCGTAAAACAACCACAGATGGAACCGCACATGCTGTCTTCTTATGTCCTTTTTTCTGTAAATGTCAGAGATAATGACGTGTTTTAAATGTAACTGCACATACCCAGAATGAGGGCAGTAAGAGCAGAGGCCATACGTGTCAAGTGAAAAAACACTGAACATGACACATTCACAATATAGAACGGTGGTCCCCGTTTCTGATGGCTGGTCAGCCTGATGAACTCCTCTCTCCCTGGCTGTCAATCTCACATTCTCACACACACAGTGGGCAAAGGACCTGTCGGAAGGACACACACACATGCGCAAAACCATAATTGTTTGAGAGCTTTCTTAACTGAATCTCTTAATGCAGAAAACGAAAGGTTATTAAGAGCCTCTGTGATTCACCAGCCAAGAGTCTCTCTCCTTCTTCCACATTCACTTTGGCTCTCTCTGACTCTTAAATGGCTCTGATAGATTCCACACAGTGCAGGTCAACAATAAATTATAGCTTATTGATAAGAAGCCAGGCTCACACCTGCTGCTACTTATCATATTTACCATTGCATAATTTTTCAGTGAAATAATTGCAGAATTATTGTTTACATCCATATAAAACAGCTTCTTCTTCCTGGAAAGAGGTCTTCCTGTATTAAGGTTTCTTTGGATATGTTTCCATGTTTTTGGCTTTTATACACTAATCATCAATCCTAGATGTTGAAGCGCAATGTAGAGTTGTATGGTCTGTGTGTGTTAAAGTTGATGGGGGAAAAAATGCATTATGCATTGGCTCTGAAACATAGATTTTATTCAAACAAACAATTAAAAATAGTGATATCTGCCAAAGTACAATTAAAAGCAGATTTGCACACATCCATAAAACATTCTTTCCGATGACACATAAATAGCCTCGAAAAACATAGTCATTGAGAGCTATCGTCGTTGTTAAACGACAAATATAACCGCTTTTATTTTCTTATATACAGTTTGGATAGGATGAGGAATATGTGAAATACGGGAAAAAAGAAATATGGAGTAAAAAAAAGAACAAGAAAAATGTGTCAAAAGGAGACGCTTTGGTGTGAGAAATTAACACGACGTGAAAGTTTTCCAGAAGAAGTTCTTGCATCCGGCTTTGCGCTCGCGAGGTGCCAGCATGGGACCGGCGGCGCGCTCGAGCTCCAAACGTACGTCGTCTTTCTCCACAGCGCGAGACAGATCCTCGGGCTCCAGCGCCTCGTTTTCTGCTTGCACAAGGTCTGAGAGCAAGTCTGCAAGTGTGTATCTGGCGAGATCCTGATAAAAAAAATAAAAGAGAGAGGAAGGGTGGGAAAAAACAACATTAGGATCTTTTCCATCACTTGTTGCCGCGGTGCGTCCGATAAAGCGAAGACAGACAATTTGAAATATTTGCACTTATAAGCGAATTATTGTCAACAAAAAAAGGAGGCTCTCATTTAGTTCTATATCAACTGCTTCAGCGTTGTTTAAAAAAGCAAAGGTTTGCTACTTTTATCAGTTTGCTCTTTTAACTTTAGTCGGACTGTCTGACTGTATATCCATGTTTTTGGCTATAATCTTTTCCCAAATGTTTGTTATTTTACACATAATACACTTGTTATTTTATACATAATACACCTGTTATTTTATACATGTTATATCTTTCAAATATTGTATCTTGTTTCTTGTTTCATTCCTAATATTCTGAACCATGAAAAACATACGCATCAGTGTAAGTTCGCATGCGATTAAATTAATCATAATCAACGTTAAACGATATATATATCTGGCATATATATTCTCTATACATTGAGGACCTTTGCTACTTTCCATGTGCAGATGTGTCCGTCAATTTCAGCACCACGGACAGTGCTTTTGTTTGTTTGCTTTCGTTTCAGAGAGAATTGCGAACATTTACACTCGATCTAAAGTCATTTATGATGTCTGTAAAATGACCTAAAATATTGAAGTAATTTACCTGTTTTCCAGCCGGGTTGAGGAGAGATCTCTGCAGAAGTTGCCGGAGTTTGGTGTCTGACGGTGCTGCTGAGACGCTGCTGACGGCGAGCGCGAGGGACAGGAGCGCCAGTGCGCACTGGATACGCGTGGAGAGCATCTTTGAAAGTATTGATTTGGTGAGTAAAAGTAAAAGGACAGAGATGCGTCGGGTAGCGCTGCACAAGCTGTAAGTTGCCTCTTCGCTTTGCTCCTTCTGTTGCAAATCATTCCTCCAAGGTTGCCTTTTAAACGATCCGTCTGACGTCAGGAGGCAAGGGGGGTTTCCTCCGCGTGCGTTTGAGTGATGCTGAGTGACAAAGATGACACCGATTAGGGGCGTGAATCCTACTAGAGGTGAAAGGGATTAATGGGTGATTTAACCTGCAATCGTTATTTAACCCTGCACACAAACTATGCCATACTGTATTTTGTCTACGTAGCTATGTGAGGACCTATAGTCGACCCTCAAGGATAGTAAAACCTAA
This sequence comes from Gobio gobio, assembly GCF_949357685.1. Lineage (NCBI taxonomy): Eukaryota > Metazoa > Chordata > Actinopteri > Cypriniformes > Gobionidae > Gobio > Gobio gobio. Next base: position 22,984,532 of record NC_137114.1, read on the forward strand.
AATCACTTACAAAACACAATACCTACTGAAAATGTAAATGTATGTTTTAAGAAAGTTCTGCATATAATTAGCACAGTTTAAAAACAACAAAAAAAAGTAATTGAAAAGTCCCACTATGAGGTTCAAATTGTTGAAAATGTTCTCATAAGTATAGTGAAACGCTCATTCGAAGCGCTCCTCATTTGAAATCCTCATAAATCAGCCAAATAATTATTTAAACGATTCGTTCACAAACCTACTAACCTAGAAATCTAGACGCACCCTAGTGGCAGCAAATCTAATTTGCAGCCAGGGTAGTCTAGTAACTATCCGTTGGCGTGCAAGCTTGAAAAACCAAACTCTGGTCAGGCCAATCACATTGTGTATAGAGTCGGTGGGCGGGCTTAACATAATGACGGCAGAGTTGCAGCGGTTCCGCATGCTACTCCTAAACAAAGAAGCTGGCGAACAGCTGCCTTTTGAATCGGCTTTGGCCGCGACTCTGGAAGACTTGGAGTTAAGCTTTTCTTTGAGGAAAGAACAAAGAACGGCACTGAAGTGATTCTTAAAAAAGGAAGATGTGTTCGGAGGTTTGCCGACCGGATACGGCGAAAGTTTAATCTATCAACTAGCTCCGCTTCACCTTCTTCGTTGCTCTGGTTGGTTGTAGCGCTATCCTATTGCATGCAGAGGGAATTTGAAAGACAACCGTTTATCCCACCTCTCTGATTGAGCCTGCCAATGGTGTGTTCCAAGAGCCAACATCTTGATGTGTGTCTGGCTTGTCAGGCTACAAACCTACCGTTGCAGGGACAAAAAATGGCATCCTTCCCTACTATATGCGACAAACAGTATATGATAAAATAAGTGTCCGAATTCATAGCCTGAAAGAGTAATCTAAGCAAAAAGTACACGGATGACCTATTCCTTCAGGCGAAATTCTGAAGTGTGCATACGATGGGCACTTTACTGTCCCATGAGTCAGTGAAGCGACAAGCTTCATAATGACAACATGGCGAATGTAGTAAAGGTACAGATTTAATTTATACACCTTCATACTATAGCAATAGGACATCATTTTTTTAGCGCTTGCAAAGTAAGTATTCAAAATAAGTACCTACTCAAGAGAGTATGGGATTTCGGACACAGCCATATGACTGTGTACATGAGTGTTTCATTGAATCGTTTATTCAACTGATTCGTTCAAAAACATTGAATCAGGCAGGAACAAAACGTCAGTATTGTTGAACGGTTCTGCTGTTGGTTTGTTTAGAACTATTTTGACTGTTTAAAAACAGAAAAGAATCTCTAGAATTAAACTAGTTGCTAAATATTGCATTGTTGTTTATTGAACCTTAAAAGCAGTGATGGGAATAAAGGCGTTACAGATAAACGGCGTTACTAACGGAATTATTTTTTTCAGTAACGAGTAATCAAACGAATTACTGTTTCTCCCGTTACAACGCCGTTAGCGTTACTGAGGAAAAAAATGCGGCGTTAGTTGCGTTACTATAATTGAGCTCACTGAATCGCTTTTTCATCCGAACAGGCTCTCTGTCAGTCGGACCTGCAACGTGTATGTGTGTGTGTGTGTGTGTGTGTGACTGTGTGTGTGTGTGTGCGTGTGCGCGCGCACCAGCCATGCGTGTTGGGGGTGGGTGGGGTGGTACACATAACTGATGATGATTGGTGGGTGGGAGACAAGGTTGAAGTTGATAGGTTGAGTTCACACCTATTTTTTCACGGTCTATGGTTCACACACACACACACACACACACACACACACACCTATGACGCACACGCATATGCACATTCAGCGATGGTCCTAAAAGGTAGCTTTCGCAAACTGGAAGTATAAGCGCTACTTTTCCCTCGTTGAGGTGAAAGTTAAGAATATTTATGTAACGTGCAACTTATGCCCTGGAAGAAAGAGTCTCTCCACGCCGGTGGCAAGTGATTCTGAAGCGCCTCACATCATCATATGCCACAAAAATAGTGGCTAAAAAACCAGGTGATAACGTAAGCTCCACTACCAAAGGAAAGTATAGTACTGATAATATTTACACAATATTTACACTATAGTAGGCCTACTGATAATATTTACAATAATGCATTGAATTTGATAGGTGTCTCTCACATTGTCCCACAGCAACATTATAATAGTGTACATTAATGTACAATGTTTTATAATAATCATTTATTCTAGTGTCCAATTCATTCATGTAACACATCTAATATTGGGGCATCCAAGTTATTTGACATATTTGAACATTTGAGAAAAAAAAAAGTAACGCAGTAATTACTTTCCCTGGTAATTAGTTACTTTTATAATGATGTAACTCAGTTACTAACTCAGTTACTATTTGTAAGAAGTAACTAGTAACTATAACTAATTACTTTTTTAAAGTAACGTGCCCAACACTGCTTAAAAGTAAAATCACACAATTGCACTGCCATATATATTATATATTTTTTTAAAACATGTCTTTCTTTATCAAGCAAACCTGCCAGACCTTTTGAGCAGCTTTTTATAATTATCTTTCATAAAGTCTATATGCATTGGCAAGGCAAGTTTATTTATATAGCATATATTTATATTTCATACACAATGGTATTTCAAAGAGCTTTACAAAAAAGGGATTTAAAAATAAATAGAATGCATCATAAAAGACGTATAGGATATAAAAAAAGTAAGAAATAAAAACTGACTTAAAACTGCAAGGAAAACAGCCCTAGGTCAGATTCCAGAGCTCGTTTCAAGTGGGTTCTCTGGTAACTTATTCGCCCAGGTCGCCCAACAACTAAATGATGGTGGTTTGGTTTACACTGGCTCATGCGTGTGCGCATTGACGTCAAGGTTTCCGAGAAGAGCCTCGTGTCCTACTGCTTTCTCCCAGCTGGTCGGGTAGTGGATATGTTTGCCTCTTCCCTCCATGGGGGTTCTCGGTCGCCTGCGTTCTTCTAATCAAGACACAAGCGCCGATTAAGCGACGGTAATGGCCAGGCATGATCCACGCCGCGCGCGCCTTCTGATCCGTGATGTGTTAGAGGAGAACTCGCACTGATTCCGCTGAACCCGTGGGGATGGCGTGACGGTCGCACCCGCACTTGGGTTGCGAACCCGGTGACTTGGGACGCATCCGAAGCAGCATTATCTACGTAGTTACTATTTTTCGCACAACCGCACGCTGTTAAGTGCGAATGAATCTCAGACTAACACTTGCCGACAGTATTTTTCACAGCCTGTATTTTTCAATGCTAATTGCAGTCATGTGTGCTTGGAGCGCAAGCAGTAGCCTTTGGCGGTTTGAGCAAACATATTTAGACACATGGCTGTTGGCAATGATTTCTATTAGCGCTATAGAGTTTGACAGAGGCCACCGAACTGCACCGAGATCTTCTAAACTTTCATGAGAATAACTCATGAGATTAAGATTCACAACTTCATACGCATCATGTTATGTAGATACACAAACAAGCAGTGTTGGGTGTAACTATAAGTAATTAGTTACTGTAATTCCCTTAAAAAAGTAAAGTAAGGGATTACTCTTATTTCTTCTGTAATTTAATTACAGTTACTTTTGATGTAATTAAACTAAATACTGCACTGTAAAAAAACACAAAAAAATCAGGTCTCCAATTGAAAAATGACTGATCACATCTAAATTTTTTAGTTGGCCAAATTGCATCAATTCACAGAAATTCAATTTGGCCAACTGAAAAATTTAGATGTGATCAGTCACTAGAAAATGTTCAATTGGAGACCTGAATTTTTTTTACAGTGTATGCATAGACTGTAGAACAATTATATAGAGGAATTAACATCAAAATTTAAAGTCTAACTTTAAAATGCGTGTTTTTATGTATCCTTTTCACATTTCATATTTGTAATACTTTGGTCAGTTAATAAGAATAATTGATGTAGTTTTATGTTATTTATTTGAATGAATTTGATTGCATATCCTTGAATTACTTAACTAGTCGAGGTTGATATAGGATTTAGAAAGTAATTAGTAATAAGTAATTAAATACTTTTTGGAGAGAGTAATTTGTACAGTAATCTAATTACACTAAGATATAACTAGTAATTAATTACTTCTTTAGAGTAACTTACCCAACTCTGCATACAAGCAAAAACTCAGACACACAGTTAAGTTTCCCCAAAAATATTTTGAACGGTGAAATTAACATTTATGCTAAATAAATCATATCGCAAATAAGATTAAATGATAAAACAATATAAATTGTTCAAATTAGAATCATACATCAAGTGTGCATTTTAAGTGTTCAAATAAGTTGAAGTACTTTAACACTTGCAGACATAGGCCAAGCACTCTCCATTGGGTTAACAAACCTGCAATGTTTTTAATTAAAGCTTCGGTTTATTGAAGGCAGTTCACAATCTCATTTTCTCTTTCTCTCTTTTAAACGAATGTAGGCCTTTTCTCATTATAATGAATGTGCTGATTGAAGTTAAAATTGAGTGGCTGAAATCCTACACTGCAGCAAGAAAAGGCCTTTCTGATTAACTACACAAAACCAAAGAGTTTTTTTATTTATTTTTTAAGCTTAGTAAAAACCAATCTTTAATCAGAATTGGGCTTCAAACAGCAGTCAAAGTTTAGTCACTTTTGTTCAATTGTGTGTCAGGTTTGGAAATTGCTTGCTAAGGGTGATTGCTCATACTTAGGCAGTTGGCATAGTTAATGATTGTTTTTAACCCCATACATTAATTATTAAACATTGGATGTAACTTTTCCTGAGACATAAATGATAACACAAAATATAAGCATTTCTCTATGTGATAAACAGTGTGGGTAAGTTCTTTAATAAATAGCTACTATAATGACATCCTCAACAGTGTAATTGTTACAAACAGAGGTGACATGGAGAACAGATGGCAGATGTAAACAGGGTTTATTTGACAGAACCAGAAAGTGAGCAGATGAGGTGAGTATCAGAAGTGTAAGTCCAGTAGAATGGTGATGACAATGGGTAATACAATACGTTCTTGATTGTAGATCGACAGGACAACGGAGCAATGGAGACAGGGAGCCAGGAGACACTCAGGAGACTTGGGATAACAGGTAGGTAGTCAGGTGAATCCATGGAAGCAAGCTTTAGTGTGAACATGTGCAAACGATACCGGACAGTGACTGAGTACGTTGGTGGGGCTTAAGTGCAGGTACTTAAGTGTGTGATCAGTACTCAGGTGATAGTGATCGTTGTGTCTGGGAGAGGGTGGAGCCTGGCGTGCTTGTGACATTAAGTATGGTATGCCGCGCCGTCGTCTAGGAGAAGCGGAGTAGGGGGCTCCGGGGTAACGCCAGGCTCTGGGGAAACAGAAACAGAGGGGTGATGTGGTTTCAGGAGTGACACATGGAATGTGGGGTGAATCCGGTACTGAGGTGGGAGTTGAAGTTTATACGTTACGGGGTTGATCTTCTGCAGGATGGTAAAGGGGCCAACGAATCTGGGACTCAACTTCTTGCACTGCAGATGCAGTCTGCGGTCCCGGGTTGACAGCCAGACCTTCTGCCCAACCTGGAATGTAGGCGCTTCTGAACGGCGAAGGTCGGCTGTCATCCTGCGTCTGCGAAGGGCCCGCTGAAGTTGATGGTGGGCTGAATCCCAGATCCTCTCACTCTCCCGGAACCAGTAATCAACCGCAGGGACATCGGAGAGTTCCCCTGACCACGGGAAGAGGGGAGGTTGATAGAGAGCACGCACTGAAACGGGGTAAGGCTGGTGGTAGGCTGATGGAGTGAGTTCTGTGCGTACTCGGCCCATCCTAGGAACTGGTTCCAGGAGTCCTGATGGCCATGACAGAAGGTACGGAGGAACCGGCCAATCTCCTGGATCTTACGTTCCGTCTGCCCGTTCGTTTGGGGATTGTATCCTGACGAGAGGCTGACACACCTAGGAGGGAGAAAAAGGCCTTCCGTACCTTGGAGATGAACTGGGGACCTCTGTCCGATACGATGTCTTCGGGGATACCATAATAGAGGAAGATGTGATTGAACATCAATTCGGCAGTTTCCAGGGCAGTGGGGGATTCTCGTAGTGCGAGGAGTTGACAGGACTTGGAGAATCGGCCCACCACTACGAGGATGCAGGTACAATTGTCTGAGACTGGGAGATCCGTGATAAAATCCACCCCTAGGTGTGACCAAGGGCGGTAGGGAACGGGCAGAGGATGGAGCTTTCCAGCTGGCAGGTGACGTGGACTTTTCGACATGGCACATTCCCTACATCCCTGCACATACCATCTGACATCTGCTGACATCTGGGGCCACCCAGAAAGGGCGTCCGCATTGATTTTTTTGGCACCTGGTCGATAGGAGATGTTGAAGTTAAACCGTGTAAAGAATAGAGCCCATCTAGCTTGGCGTGGATTTAGACGTTTTGCCTCCCGGAGATACCCCAGGTTCTTGTGGTCAGTAAGCACTAGGAAGGGATGTTTGGCGCCCTCTAGCCAGTGCCTCCACTCCTCCAGTGCGAGCTTGATGGCGAGGAGTTCGCGGTTCCCGATGTCGTAGTTTACCTCCGCCAGGTTGAGCTTGCGGGAGTAGAAGGCACATGGGTGGAGACTACTGGGGTTCCCCTGCTGCTGAGAAAGGACCCCTCCCACTCCGGTGGTGGAAGCGCCCACCTCGACGACGAAGGGCAGATCTGGATCTGGGTGGACCAGGAGGGAAGCGGTCGGGAAGGTGGTCTTCAGGGTCTGGAAGGCTTCGGTGGCAGATGGGGTCCAGGACAGAGACTTGGGCTTGTTGCGTAGGAGAATGGTGAGTGAACTGGCAATGGAACTGTAGAGATGGATGAAGCGACGATAGAAGTTGGCAAAGCCGAGGAATCTTTGGAGTTCTTTGACAGTGGAGGGGGTTGGCCAGGACCGGATGGCTTCCACCTTCCCCTCGTCCATCCGGATGCCACTGCGGTCGATGTTGTAGCCGAGAAACTGCACTGAGGACTGATGGAATGAGCATTTCTCGGCTTTGAGGTAGAGCTGGAAGTTCCTCAGGCGTTGAAGGACCTCCGCAACGTGATGGCGATGTTCGGCCAGGCTCCGGGAGTAGATCAAGATGTCGTCGATGTAGACCAGCACGAACTTGTGAAGACACTCCCGGAGCACCTTATGGATGAAGTCCTGGAATACGGAGGGGGCGTTGGCGGGTCCATAGGGCATCACAAGGTATTCGTAGTGGCCGGTGGGCGTGACAAAGGCGGTCTTCCACTCGTCCCCCTCACGTATTCGGATGAGGTTATACGTGCTGCGGAGGTCCAACTTCGTGAACACAGTGGCACCATGGAGATGTTTCCTACAGCTGGGATGAGAGGAAGGGGATAACGGAACTTAACTATTATATTGTTGAGTGCTCGGTAGTCGATGCAGGGCCACAAGCCTCCGTCCTTCTTTGCCACGAAGAAAAAACTCGAAGCAGCAGGGGAAGTAGATGGACGGATGTAGCCTTGCTCCAGTGCCTCCTTGATGTAATCCTCCATGGCCTTCTCCTCCGGAAGTGAGAGGGGATAGATTTTACCTTTCCTGTAGCTCAAACAGTAGAGCATGGTGCTAGCAACGCCAAGGTCATGGGTTCGATTCCCAGGGAAAGCAAGAATTGACAAAATGTAAAATGTGTACCTTGAATGCAATGTAAGTCGCTTTGGATAAAAGCATCTCCCAAATGCATCGATGGCACAGTCCCATGGCCGATGGGGAGGCAGCTTGGAAGCCAGTTGGGGACAGAAGACGTCGCTGAAGGTCGCTGAAGGTGGTAGATAAAGTAACAGGAGGGAACATCCACCGAACGTCTCTCTACCGGACTCTCGATGGACGTGGCGCAGACGGGGAGATCTTGGGAACGAGGAGAGCAGTCCGGGAAACAGCTGTCACCCCACTTCAGGACTTCTCCTGTCTTCCAGGAGATGACTGGGTTATGCTGCTCTAACCATGGGCACCCTAGGATGATGTCAGCAGTGGATTCCTCCAGAACCAGCAGATGTAGCCGCTCCATGTGGAGGATTCCCATTTGCACTCCGATGGGGCCCACGGAGCGACTAACCTGCCTCCGACTGAGGGGTTTCCCGGTTATCGACTGGATCTGGTAGATGGTCGGAGTAGCAGTCGTGCGGAGCTTGAGCTGGCGGCAGAGGGTGCCCTAGATGAAGGCTGATCCAGAGTCGAGGAGGGCAGTAACTGGAAGGGAGATACCGGCAGCAGTAAGGTTTACAGTAGGGGTGAGTGGCTTCATCTTATTTAGTGAAGGAATGATTGCACTCACCATTGGACGTGGAGGACAGACTGGGCATTCGGAGATGTAATGCCCAGGAAGACCACAGTACAGACAGAGATTCTGGGTCAGCCGCCTCTGCCGCTCAACCGCTGTCAGACGGGAGTTCTCCAGTTGCATGGCCTCATGGGCTGGTTCTGAAAGGCTGACACCCTCTGGTCGGCGGAGGAAAGATGAGAATGACGGCTGGCCCTGGTGTTCTTCGATACACGACTGCATACAAGTGGACGAAGCGAATGGAGAGTTGGATGAAACGTTCAAGCCCGATGGTGTCCTCGTATGCAGCGAGATGCAGCCGCACCCGAGGATCCAGACCCTGTCGGTAGGTCGTGATCAGGGATTGCTCGTTCCACCCACTGGCAGCAGCGAGGGTCCGAAAATGGAGGGCATACTCATTTACAGATAATGTACCTTGTTTTAGGTGGTAGAGTTGTTCACCGATTGACGAATCCCAAGACGGTTTTCCAAAAACCTCCTTAAAGGGGTGGTAAAACACATTCTTTTGAAGGCTTGACTGTGTTTGTGGGGTGCACTGTAACATGTGTTCATGCTTCGTTTTAAAAAAAATTGCCTTATTTTTCATATATTTGACCTTTATTCTACACTGCTCTGTCCCTCCTTGTAAAACGGCCTGATGCTTTCCGGGTTGTATGAAGCCAGTCCCTCAAAAATACGCGATGGGCTCAGATTGGTTAGCTGGCCTAGTGTGTTGTGATTCGCTAAACGCCTAGTGCACGTATGTCGGAAACGTCACGCCCCTTACCTTTATCGGAGGCTGTGCTTTGGTCAGTGTTAGAAACAACGGCGTCAATAAAACCACACCAATCTGAGCCCGAATCAGACCCAGAACATTTGAGTGAAGATGATCGAGCAGAACCTGTTCAGTCCTCAAGAGTAAAGACTGCGGATCTATAATGATCGCTACTGAATGGCACTTTAACTTTTGTATTTTTAGAACGATTATAGCCAAATATCTGTCACAAGAACTAACCCAAAACAAACACTAAGCTCTGGCTTTAACTAGTAAGTTAGCCAAATCACACACAGAACCATGTTTAGCATGCCTGTAGATAAACAATACATAAAAGCTCTAATCAAAGAATCATTTACACTAATGCCAGGTTCGCTGTTGAGATTTTAACGTTAGTGTTTGTAACGATAGGTGTTCGTCGGATAACGTTAAGTATGAATGAGCATTTAACAGACTGGTTTGCAGAACAGCGTTGTCATCTGTTTACTTCCTTGCTACAACCTATTACAGGGAAACACATCGATGAAAAATAAATCAGACTTACAGGTTGTGGCCCGTGAACAGCTTCTGTTTGTAAATCCAGCTTTCAGGACAAGCCGTTGTGCATATCCTGTATTGAACTCGCGAAGTTTGTGTTGTCCTCCGTGAAATGTGCAGCGCGCGCGTCATGCATCCACGCACCGGCAGTGTTTTTTTCACGCAGCTGACGTTGTGCAAATCTGGCATTGAAATCGCGAAGACGGTGGATGTTCTCCTCCGTGGATGTGCTGCAGGGAGCCCTGCGCGCGCCTGATTCCCCGCTGACTCAAACACACGTGCATATAACATGCTGTATGTTAAACGCTCTGCAACGCACCCCCGTCCCTATGAAGGCTGAACAGAGCAAGTACCCCAGACCTGCAATCAGGATGAAAATAACAGCGTTTCCTTGGCATTGCGGCAACAACACTCCAGCCTACTATACCACAACAGCGCCGCGATACAAAATGGCCTCACCCCCCCTTATTTAATATTCTCGGAGGAGGGGTTTATGTAAATATTGAGCCTGGTGATGTCACCAACCCTGGAGGAATATGTGTAGTCGCCTACTGGCCGTTTGCTGTAGTTCTTAGAAACTGATTTCTTTAAAAGCAAATATCTCCCTTTGCTTTAAACTTTGAACGTTGTAACTTTGCAGATGTTGTTTATGCTCAAACAGCAACATTACACGTTAGCTAAAGTTAGAATAGTGAAATCGTGGTTTACCACCCCTTTAAAGTGTGCGATGAACCCGGACATAGTCAGGATCACAGGACTGTCATTCAACCATAGAGATTCCGCCCATCGGAGCGCTTTATCAGCTGACTGCGAGGTGATGTGTGCCACTTTGGCACGATCATGTGGGTACAGGTGCGGCTGCATCTCCAGGACCAGCGAACATTGGATCAGGAATCCATTGCAATCCTCCGTATCAGAAAAGGGCGCTGGTCTGGCCATGGGACTGGCGCACTCGGGGGGGGGGAAGAAGCTGTGATGTTGTTCCCGGAAGTGCTCGCTGGTGAAGGTGCAGGTGTGCTGGAGGGAAGAGCTCGCCCAACAGCGTCGACAAGCTCCTTGAAGGGATCCGGGGTGCTCATCCTGGTGCTGTGCGGTGTTGGTCCGGTATTCTGTTACAAACAGAGGTGACACGGAGAACAGATGGCAGATGTAAACAGGATTTATTTGACAGAACCAGGAAGTGAGCAGATGAGGTGAGTATCAGAAGTGTAAGTCCAGTAGAATGGTGATGACAATGGGTAATATGATACGTTCTTGATTGTAGATCGACAGGACAACAGAGTGATGGAGACAGGGAGCCAGGAGACGAGACAAGGAGACACTCAGGAGACTTGGGATAACAAGTAGGTAGTCAGGTGGAGTCCGTGGAAGCAAGCTTTAGTGTGAGCATGTGCAAACGATACCGGACAGTGACTGAGTGCGTGCGTTGGGCTTAAGTGCAGGTGGTGATTGCAGTGATGATGACGTGCAGGTGTGTGTGATCAGTACTCGGGTGATAGCGATCGTTGTGTCTGGGAGAGGGTGGAGCCCGGCGTGCTTGTGAGAGTAATTAGATTACTATATTAATTACTCTCTCTAAAAACTATTGCATTGCTTATTACTAATTACTTTCTTAATCCCATATCAACATTGACCATTAACAATAAAATGATAGACATGAAACTGCTCTTTTAAGTCTTTCAAATAAATAATATAAAATGTCATACATTATTCTTGAACTGACCAAAGTATTTAAAAGGAGGTTACATTAAAGGGGGGGTTATTCTGACTTATTTACACTGTTAAAGAGTTGGATTGTCCTGCTAAACATGGACACAATTAAAAAATAACCAGTTGTTTGTATGACAGAGTATGTCTGTGCCAAATACACTCCTTCAGGATTCGAAAAAGTTTCGGAAAGTTTTTTTTTTCAAGTATGGCCCTCTATGAGGTCATAAAGGGCAGAATTCCTCGTATGGGCACTTTTCCCGGATGAGCGCGTGTGCACATCGACCAGGAGTGCGTTTCCCAAAAGCATCGTTAGCCAACTATGGTTGCAAGTTCCGTCGTTATCAACATAGTTCAACCAGTCAGTGTTTCCCGAAACCGTCGTTCGAACGAACGTTCGCAAAAAGCATTGCAAACTTGTGTGGTTGCAGCAACAGCTCTCGACCTGTGGTTAGAAGCATAGTTTCTTGTTTGCATGACATGTGGACTTAATAAATCCTTATCTTGAGCAAAATAAGCAAGCTGACATTCAGTACAACCTATATCTTTTTTTTTAGAATATATACAAATGTCATTAATGTCTTTTAGTTTGTCAAGAGATTTAAAGCACCGTTTTTGAAGAGTGCGCATGTGCGGACAAGAAAAATTTTAATTATTCCTCAGGTGCCATGTCCATAATGTATAGCAAAAAAATCTAGCATGAATTTGATCTCAAAATAATTAATTAAAAGCATTTATTACTTCACCACCTGCGTGACATCATTAACCAACGTGGTTGAACGACAGATTTGCGACAATACTGTTTCGGGAAACAGTTGTGACTAGCTATTTTATTTCTTTAACGATGCATCATACTATGGTAGTTAAGCAGTGAGTTACGTCTTTGTACGGGAAACGCACCCCAGAGCAAGAGCAAGATCACAGCCATCAATGAGCTTCGTTCGGGTTACGGAAGCCGCCGTCAGCCCTGTCATTTTGTTTTTAGACCATGAAATCAACAATATCACTAAAGAAGTGTGTTCCTGGTTGTGAGGGAAAGATAACCTGCAAGTGTGTTTGTTTGTCATGAGTCGAAAACGCAGGCAGTGAGTGAAACTGCATCAAATGTGTGCTTTTTTGGCAATCGGTGCATAAGTGCATATAATGTCAACAACACAAATGTATATCGAATCAAAAGTTATAGGGATAATGAGATGATGGATTGTGTGTGTGTGTGTGTGCTCATGACTCTTTAGCACCGCCCACTGCACGCCTCCACGAGTTTGACTGTTTTCGGAAAGAATTGCTACAGCGTATTTGTCTTTTATAAATATGATAAAACGAAAGACTCTTCGGAGATATGAAGGATGCAGTACTACTCTATAGGTACTCAAGATTAACATGAGATTTGCAGAAACTGTGTTATGACCCCTTTAAAAACGTCTCAGGTTACGACTGTAACCCTAGTTCCCTGAGAAGGGAACCAGACGCTGCGTTGTTGACGCTTTGGGAACGTCCCTGCGCAATTGCGCCTGAAGCACGTATGTCAACTAGTTCAATGGTGGGAGTGAACATCAAGGGCGGGTGACGTCATGATCAGGAAATTATAAAAACACATCCGGTTTGTGGGGCACATTTGGGGACAGGAAGCGCTCGTCTAACATGCTTTTGGAACGTGCACCCCATTTCTCGGTCGGCCAGTCAATACTTAATTTAGACATGGCCCGAGTTATCACCTCCACCAACTCCTCATACGCTGGGGAAAGAGGTAGCGAATCCTCTTCCCCCTTATTACTGTCCTCAATGCTCGGTACATCTTCTTCCTCAGAACTCAGCAGCAGCAGGCCGGAACCCTGAGGATCGCAAGCCTGACCACTTTCCTCGAAAAGTGACAGGGGGGAGCAGAGCTTGCGGAGAGGAAGCCTCTTACAATGTGGACAGTCAGTCTCCTCGAAGGCTGACATAGCATGCTCCGCTCCCAAACACAACACACACAAATCATGTGTAACCCCACCCGTTAGATAACGCGGGTAGGGAGAAACGCACAACTTGAATGTCTCATTCGCCATAGTGTAACTTTTTTAAAGATAAGGACAGACAACAATAAATATAACAGACAGTTTCAACATAGAGCACTTGCTGAGGCACAGAAGCTAATGCTGGTCAAACCGGATGTGCTTTTATCTTATCCGTGTCAAGACGTCACCCGCCCGTGACGTTTACTCCCACCATTGGACTAGTTGACATACATGCTTCAGACGCAATCGCGCAGGGGCGTTCCCAAAGTGTCATCGATGCAGTGTGAGTTCCCTCGAAAGGGAACACACATTTTAACATCAGACGTTAAATTTTGATGTTAAATCCACTATTCTTTTCATATCGAGTTGTTCTATAGTCTATAAAAAATATAGTAAAAAAAACTTCTGTAAATGCTATTTGACTAATCACAACAGAACCACAGGAAAGCAACATGAAACTACTCAGAGGCTACTCATCTTTGCAACTGCATAGCAACACCAAGCAACATAGTTGTTCAATTATATTGCTTGTAGTTTTAATTGGAATTTACAGAGAGAGACTTTCAAGGATACTGGGAATTTTTGACTGATGAGGTTCTACAAAGGCTCATCTCATGTCATTAACCTGTCAAACACACACACACACACACTAATACAAAATGGGATCGGGTGCTCAGTGTGACTCCAGCTGGCCATAGCAATCTGGACACATCTGTCCATCATCCTGAAGAAGCAGACAGGCCTGTCCATGAACACCTTTCCATTAATTTGTCCAGTGAGTGTTTAAATCGTATTTTAAAACAAAGTGTCATGTCACCTATGAACACACAATCACAGGGTTGCCAACTTTTGAGATCAGGTTGGAGTGAGATTTTCTTTTCTTTTGGGGGGGGGTACTTGACCAATTACCGTACGATTATATCGATTTCTTATCAATTCATAGCCTGCTGTACATATAAGATTATATCGTATATCGATTTCAGTATCAATTCATCATAGCCTGCTGTACATATAAGGAAATAAGGATATGTACGTTATTAACATTTTAAAATTTCCCATTTAAAGAAATCTAGTGTTTGATCATATCAAAATATTTATTAAAATGCAAAACTGCAATACTTTTTTGAGCAACTAGATTAGATACATGTATATTGATTAAAGAGCCATAAAGGCACCAGTTTGTAATGGCATTACAAATGGAAATTATTATTTTTCAAGCCACAAAATGACTCTAATTTGCCTCTTTGAATAAGAATTCTCTAATTCAACCGTAATACTAATTGTAATATAAATAAGAAAAATATTAGAAGAAAAATATTTTAAGTGGTCAGGACCATAATTATTGCACAGATAGTATTTAGTACCAAAATATCTCAAAATATTCAATTAATATTTTTGAACTAAAATATAGAACATTTATTCAATTGAAAAATAGTTAAGGTGTATGGTCACATTTGACCATCAATGTGTATGAGTGTATGAGGGCTAAATACAGGAAAAACATTAACATTACTGTTAACAATGTTGCATCTCCATCACTCTCTATAATAAAACGATCCTGTATGGTTGACGTAATAATCAATGCACACTATGCTGTACTGTTTACCAAAACTTGCTCCAAACACCTGAAGTGGAGATGTTGTGTATCAAGCCATTCAAATGCATTGACACAGCGCTAGCCTGAAAGCGTGAGGGTCACGCCAAATGCGTGAAAGTTGGCAACCCTGCAATCACACACATATATATATATAGCACATGCACTCTACCACACACACATTCACACGTGTTGGAGGTGATGATGAAGTCTTTCCTTCTGGCTAAGGAAATGGGATGTGGAATGCGTGGGGTTTAGGGGAGCGATGGATTGTATGCTCCATTAATTTTAAGTTGAATAACATCTCCTTTCCTCTCTCTTTACCTCCCTCCCTTTACCTCTGTTTTCTTCACTTCCATCCTGTCACTTTCCTTAACTGTTTCTCCACCTTTTCTCATAAATAGATTTACTCCAGTGCATCATTCATCTTTTTAATGAAGGGATACAATATACAATAAATTATATATCTTATTAATTATATTCTTGATCTTAATATAGATGAATAGATGGATTGACATATGAAGAGTTTCGTTGCAAAACGAGATATATCCATTTTGAGAAATGTTGGTTATTTGACATTATTATTTAAGACATCAACAGTCAAGTTCATTCACAATTTTTTGTACATTAAACTATTACTTGAGCTCAGTGAAGGCCGGGACACAATATTCTTCAAATCCAGGATATTTTTTATTTAATTTTATGTCCATAAATAAGTCAAAAACCATGCCAAAATGCAACATATTTATCTTAACATTGTCAAACATCTTAAATTGGTTAAAAAAACAATACATCATAAATATATGGAATAGTATATACAAAGATTGATTAATAATAATAAGATTCCGAGTTAGTTTTGGTCAGAACATACACAACATAAAGTTTTTTTTTTTTTTTTTTTTTTGCAAAACGCTATATAGGCTATCCACCTTATAATCTACTACGTAATACCATTAAGAAAAGCTAGTGAATCAATGTTTTGTGTGTGTGTGTGTGTGTGTGTGTGTGTGTGTGTGTGTGTGTGTGTGTGTGTGTGTGTGTGTGTGTGTGTGTGTGTGTGTGTGTGTGTGTGTGTGTGTGTGTGTGTGTGTGTGTGTGTGTGTGTGTGTGTGTGTGTCGGCATGACAGACCAACATTACTCGCAGTCGCACGATGACAACATCTTTGGATGTTTTCCCTCCCCTGAATGCCTTGCCCGTTTGGTCTTCTCCCTTTGATGATTTTCTTAAGATGCCTTCCTCTTTCTCCCAACAGCAGCTGGAATGACCGGCTCCAATCCGTCATCGAAATCCATAACGTTAGCTTGACTCTGAAGCTTTGATTCTCTGACTGACAGACAGCTGTTGATCAGTGACTTAGCCTACGTGACTGACAGCTCGCCTACAGTATAAACTGGTAAACGTTTTTTAGTTAGCCTATTGAATCCTCTTTTTAAAAATATGTTTTTTGTTTTGATATTATCGTTAAATCACTGAGCAAACTCGGAGCACTTCACCGGCGGTGACTCTCTCCTCGCGTGACATCCTGAGCTCGCGCAGCGTCCTAAACGTTCTATATCGCACTTTGTAAAGAAACTGGGCTGGCGGATATCGCGTTTTGTGAAAAAATACATTTTGTAGTTGGCTTAAAATGTACATTTTCAAATCTTATTAATGGCAGCAATTCACACATAGATTAAGGTACATCTAAACAGTGATTTCCAATAATAAAATCCAAATGTCAAAAAATGGCGTTTATCGCGTTTTGCAACCAAACTCTTCATATATACACTGAACAAAATTATAAACGCTTTTGTTTTTGCCCCCATTTTTCATGAGCTGAACTTAAAGTTCTAAGACTTTTTCTATGTACACAAAAGGCCTATTTCTCTCAAATATTGTTGACAAATCTGTCTAAATCTGTGTTAGTGAGCACTTCTCCTTTGCCGAGATAATCCATCCACCTCACAGGTGTGGCATATCAAGATGCTGATTAGACAGCATGATTATTGCACAGGTATGCCTTAGGCCCTGTCCACACGGAGAGGCGTTTATCCGTATATGTAAAAATGTTGAGCCTGAAACCGATATTTTTTTTAAACCGGGTCCCAGAGTGGATAAATCTGAAAGCTATACCCTTGCGTTTTCAATCTGTATATTTTGTGAAACGGTGATCTCATCACACAACGTCCCACATGGTAAAGACTAGAAGGGATACAACTACGGGCACTGGGTATGCGCACCTCAGTATCGCGTCATTTAATTACTGTATTTGTATTATTGTAAGGGTAGGTTTAGGGTTGGGGTAGGCGTAGGTGTAGGTGTAGGCATAGGTGTAGGCATTAATAAAACACAATCTGGTAAATAGCAAATGTATTTATTGTTATTTTATTGTGAGATTTTGCCTCACTTCCTACCATTGCTGTACCCCTTCTAGTCACAACTCTTCTTCTCCGTTTTTAGTGTATTTCTGTGGCAAATTTTCAGCGCCACATACTGGCCTGGCATGTATATTACATTGTTTTGAGTGGTTTCGTGTGAACGCAAATATTTCTTGAGACGAGGGGAAAAAAAGATTGGATAGGGAAAGCTCTGGCTTCGTGTGGATGTGGCCTTAGGCTGGCCACAGTAAAAGGCCACTCTAAAATGTGCAGTGTAACTATATTGGGGGGGGGGGTCCGAAAACCAGTCAGTATCTGGTATGACCACCATTTGCCTCACGCAGTGCAACACATCTCCTTCGCATAGAGTTGATAAGGTTGTTGATTGTGGCCTGTGAAATGTTGGTCCACTCCATTTCAATAGCTGTGCGAAGTTGCTGGATATTGGCAGGAACTGGAACGCGCTGTGTATTCGCCGATCCAGAGCATCCCAAACATGCTCAATGGGTGACATGTCTGGTGAGTATGCTGGCCAGGTAAGAACTGGGATGTTTTCAGCTTCCAGGAATTGTGTACAGATCCTTGCAACATGGGGCCGTGCATTATCATGCTGGAACATGAGGTGATGGTCATGGATGAATGGCACAACAATGGACCTCAGGATCTCATCATGATATCTCTGTGCATTCGAAATGCCATCCATAAAATGCACCTGTGTTCGTTGTCCATGACATACGCCTGCCCATACTATAACCCCACCGCCACCATGGGCCACGCGATCCACAACCGCTCACCCACACGACGCCATACACTCTGTCTGCCATCTTCCCTGTACAGTGAAAACTCTCCAAAGTGCCAGACGCCATCGAATGTGAGCATTTGCTTCCATTGCTCCGTGGTCCAGTTCTGATGCTCACATGCCCACTGTTGGCGCTTTTGGCGGTGGACAGGGGTCAGCATGGGCACCCTGACTGGCCTGCTGCTATGCAGCCCCATACGCAAAAAACTGTGATGCTCTGTGTATTCTGACAGCTTTCTATCAGAACCAGCATTAACTTCTTGAGCAATTTGAGCTACAGTAGCTCGTCTGTTTGATCAGACCACACGGGCCAGCCTTCGCTCCCCATGTGTATCAATGAGCCTTGGCCGCCCATGACCCTGTCGCCGGTTCACCACTGTTCCTTCATTGGAGCACTTTTGATAGACACTGACCACTGCAGACCGGGAACACCCCACAAGAGCTGCAGTTTTGGAGATGCTCTGACCCAGTCTTCGTGCCATCAAAATTTTGCCGTTGTCAAACTCTTTCAAATCCTTAAGCTTTCCCATTTTTCCTGCTTCTAACACATCAACTTTGAGGACAAAATGTTCACTTGCTGCCTAATATATCCCACCCACTAACAGCTGCTGCGATGAATAGATAATCATTGTTGATATATCATATATATATATATATATATATATATATATATATATATATATATATATATATATAGAGAGAGAGAGAGAGAGAGAGAGAGAGAGAGAGAGAGAGAGAGAGAGAGAGATAAAGAAGGGGAGAGAAATACTGAGAAAGAGAGATGGTGGCACAGATGCAGATCAGATAAATAAACGCTTTGATTTGAATTACATGCTCTTAAATTCATCTGTCAGGTTTCGGGCTCGTCAGAGACTCTGAGGAATTAATCACCCTGCCCTTTGTCCACCTCGCAGGCTTATCCTCCTCCGCTGGCATTTTGTCTTTCCTCGCTTTCACACACACATAAAGCTTGGAAATTTGTGTATGAAAGTGTGAAATGACTTGCAGCCACACACACACACACACAAGCACACATAAGCATAAGTGAATCTGCCATTCTCCCAGAAAACACATGGAGATTCGCCACAAACACACATAAATGCATTTAATTCACCCCTGCAATTAGACCAACAGCACACTTATATATATTCTGTATAAAAGTGAATTATGGTTTCTATGCAAACCTCACTGAGTGTTGTAGGTGGTTGCCAGGGCATTGCCAGGGAGTTTTTGGGCCCATATCAAAATAATCCATGCTAAAATATCTAGAATATCTTGGTCTTTGTGACTCGGTTCCCTTCTTTAATATTTGTGAGATGTTTTTGCTGTTTAATTACCCAAGAGGCAGAAATTTTGTGTTTATACATATATACATGATAGAATCACATCTAAGAGCTGAAATAAAAGTCCTTTATGCATAACACCAAACATATAAGCTTCTGGTCTTGGAGGGAAATTGAGGGGCCAGTCTGCTCCACTGCTTTCTGTGTCTTGTTCTTGGTTGATGAAATTATAAAATCACTTTTGTTAGATTTCTTGTGATACTTCCATCATCATCCATTCTTATTACCATCAAACGATTTTTAATAAGCTGCCGGCTAATTTCAAGAAACCACACAAAGATTAGTAAAGTTTAAATGAATTAAGCATGAGAAATGTGAGTGGTTCATACATTTTTCAAACGGACACAACCACAAGTCTTTTAATTATGTTAAAGGTCAAACTGCTGTTAGGCCTTGATCTCATTCTCTCTTTTCTCTCGTAGTTATAACACTGTAGTAACTGAGATTCTAGCACATACATTTTTGTATTTCAAACATGAAATGTAAAATTCATTCATAATCGCTGCCTCTTCAACCATTTTATGTAAATACATACAAAATCCTTTGATAACTTGAACCTTTGGTAAAGTAATGTCACAGGTGAGTGTGTTCAACAATCAGATACCCAATAGTGGGACACTCATTTATCAGTGATGGAAAATCTTTATCTGAGAATTACATTTTTAATAGCAGTTGTATTAAAATCAAATCCAATCTAACATAAGTAAAATCATGTGCACTCTTTGTTTGGATGAATTTAATTATCATTAAAGCTCATTAAGTATGAAACATGAGTAAACAAAGGTTGATGTTATTGTAGACTTATTTGTGTGTGCATGTGTGTGTGTGTGTGTGTGTGTGTGTGTGTGTGCATGCATGTGTGTGTGTGTGTGTGCGTGTGTGTGTGTGTGTGATTCCCATGAAGAAAACAGCTTATAAATCATACTAAGTGATGTTTTTTTTTCTTTGTTTTGTTTTTGAAAATGCAGAAATTTTTCTGTGATGGGTAGGTTTAGGGATAGGTTTAGTGTAGGGGGAGAGATTATACAGTTTGTACAGTATAAAAATCATTATGTCTATGGAAAGTCCCCACAAAGATTGTGAACCAGACGTGTGTGTGTGGTCCTGGTATGCCCTACGTTAAGAGGACCAAATATCCCAAAGTTTAATAATACCAGTAATGTTTGACCTTGTGGGGACATTTTTGGTCCCCATGAGGATACAAGCTTATGAATCATACAGAATAATCTTTTTGAAAAGCTAGTTGTCTTAATGTAATTTGCATTGCTTCATAAAACTGAAGTTAAACAACAGGAGTCAGATGGATTACATTTATAACTTCTTAACTACCTTTCTGGACCTTGAAAGGGTATTTGCCTAGCTGTCGATGGAGGGACAGAAAGCTGTCAGATTTCATTGACCCTCAGGTGCTCTTCGGTCATTTCTGACCGGAAAAAAATCAGTTTTTAAATTTTAATAATCACAGCTTCATCTGAATGATCTGAAACTTGGTGACTTTTCTAGCATTAGGTATGTAAACACACCAACAAATGTAGGGCATGATTCGAGCATGCTAAGTGGCCGTACAAAAAATACTCCCACTTGTGCTCTTCGGTCAAAAATGACACCATAGGAAATGAATGAGAAATCTGCAAAAACACAAAATCACAGAAAATAATCTATATTTCTAACAAAAAAATATATATCTAAAACTTTATAATAAATAGTCTTTGAGGTTTTTTTATATATATATTGAAATCCATCAACCATAACAAAAGAAATCATTAAATGTGTTCAAAAGAGAACTAGGGAATTATCAAACCTCTCCATAGAGACCTCTAGTGATTACACCCATGGTTGCATGATTTCTTTAATAATTCCAAAATAGGGTGCTAATCTGCCTTCAAAAAAAATTATTTTGAAGGCCTAGTCTCTATTTTAACCTGAAATACTGCAATAATTAAAAATAATAATAATAATAATAATTTTTAAATGTTGTATAATTTTCAATGGCAAAAATAGACCATAATTATTGCATAAATATTAAAAACTACCATCAAATCATCTCAAAATACAAAAATTAAAAAGAAATAATATTATTGAAGAAAAATAAATTGCATTGGTTTTACTGGGGTGGAGGAAGTTTACTTATGACCGGGAAGACAACCAATGCAACCCCTAAACGAAGAGCACCAGAGGGTTAAAAACATCCTCATTTGTGTTCTGAAGATGAACAAAAGTCTTATAGATTTGGAACGACATGAGGGCAACAGAATTTTTATTTGTGGTTGAACTATCCCTTTAATGTCATTTATAATAAATGCAATATAATCAACCTATGAATTCTATTTGTAAACATGGACATGTAAAAAAGGTTTTCATTTTAGAAGCATACACTGATGCAATGCATATATGCACATCTTTTTTTGCTCTGTCTCCTTCATAAAGTTAATGCTTCCTGTAAAATATACTGTACCACCTCAGCATCTAGTATGTGAAGAGCATGATTCAACATTTTAGCAGTTCTATGCATTGAAATCATGTGCTTCAGGCCTATGATATTACTCACTGTATTTCTCATCAGGCTCAAGCAAACATACTCACACAGTCTCAAACAAATGGTACTTGTGTGAAGCGTAAAACCCAGTCTGTGTAATAGCAGAATCAATGGTATTTAGTGGTGGAGCAGTCAGGCAGAGACGAGAGAAAAGAGCACCTGGCAGCAGAATCATTCAGCATTGATATTTAAACATAGCTCCGCCGAACCCTGTCTACCCACCCTCACACTGCTAATCAGCTCTTTAACTCAGACAGAGAGAACATACTTTCTCTCAAGTGTGTGTGTGTGTGTGTGTGTGCGTATGAATGTCTTTGAGCAGGTCGAAATGATCTCCTGAGCGTCTCGAAATAAATGGCTTTCAAAACTTTTCATCTCCGTTTTTGCAACAAAGAATCGTCTGCAATTTAACCGCTGTGATTCTTTTATGCAACTTAAATAAAATCAAATCTCTTTTTCTTGTGTCAGGAATATGAACATGTAACCAGTTTCTATTCATGCATATGCAGAATTCATGCTAATCAGCCGACAGCTCCAAAACTAGCTTGCTTGTTTAACAAATTATGCAATTATCAGTTTTTCGTCACATACACTTCAAATTGCTTAATTCATTTAGTTCCTTTTGAAGTCGCTAAAATCAGACACAGTTTGCCGTGATGTCACTTCCTACCAGGGCCGTGCAGAGAGTTCTTCAGAGGCAGGGGCTCAAATGTAAAAAAGGGGCAATATGTAAATATATTATATTAGGGGTGTAACGGTACACAAAACTGACGGTTCGGTACGTACCTCGGTTTTGAAGTTACGGTTCGGTACGGATTCGGTACAGCAGTTTTACAAAATTGCGTTTTATTAATTTTTATTCAACAGTGGTTTAATAAAAAAAAATTGTGTCTGTCCTTAAATTAATTCAGTTATAACTAAAAGTTTCTTAAAGATAATGCTGTAAACTATATAGGGAGCCCTTACATATTGCTATTAAAGATTAACAACAGAGCCCAAACTATTAGCCTAAATTAATTTGCTATTTATTTTTAGATATAATAATCAACACTCATAAGCTTCACATAAGGCAGTTTTTGCATTAATATCTAAATCTAATTATTATTATTTTTTGATTTATTTGTTGAAATATAATCATTTAGTGGCTGTAATTTTCATGACAGGTTTATTTAAACATACATTAAATAAACAAGACATCACTAACAGGCTAAGTGGTATATAATGAATATATATAGGCTAATATAACGAATATATCTAGTGCATGTATTCAGTGAAAGAGTTAATCTCTCTAGTGAACTCACAGCTGTGGACACTGAATGACTTCTGAGGTAAATGTGATTCTACATGACATTGTTTGTTTACAAGCTGTTTTATTGTCTTTTTATTGTTTATTGTTATGTTTTATTGTCGGTTGAAACACCGATGAAGCGATTACACAACATATGATACGTTTCAGGAAGTTATAATGTATCCTCAACATACCTTTAAATATTCATTTCTTTAGAAGAGATGATCGCGTTCACTCGCGCGCCGCGCGCTGCCGCTTGAAGTTGAACAGATACGCGTATCAGTCACGTCACATAATAGAGCGTTAAAACGGCATTTATCGTTTGAATTTCGTGATAAAATGGACTGAATACTTAATATGTTCGTGTTGGAACTCGGATTGAAGTGTGTTCCGCGCTTTAAACAAGCCGACTGTTAACTGTTATAGATTACATTCATAACCGTTCTGTACACGCGCGCACCGTACCGAAAGCCCGAAACGTTAGTTCGTCTGTTTTCAACCGATTTATGAATAAGAACAGAAAATTACCGCTCCACTTCACATGCCCAATGGAATTTGAACTTGCTTTGCCGGATCACGATTGGTTGGTGTATACATGACAAACGGGCATTGGTGAATTGTGTAATACTTTAAAATATATAATAAATAGATTTGTAATTAAATCAACACATTAGCTCTGGATGAAAAAAAATATTGGTTTACTTTTTTTCCCGTAAGGCCACACGCTCTCTGAAAGGACCATATTTGGCTCGAGAGCCGCTTCCGAACAGAGGAAAATCAGCTGTCAATCAAAACGCACGCAACCCATAGCAACGCGTTATGGCAACGCCTCAACGGAAATTGTCCGACTTTTGAGCCGTTCATTACTATTGTATACATTGTCATCAATGTCATGTTATAATAATCACATTTATTTAGTTTTATTGACCACGATATTATCATTGATATTTGTCTGAGAGGGGCACTTTTGCTTAATTTTGAAAAAGGGCAGGGGCTCGAGCACCCAAAGCCCCCCCCTCTGCACGTGCCTGCTTCCTACTGTCACCTTCTTGATTTACATATTCATTGAATGTGATTCATACTTATTTAAATATTCCGTTCTCAGGGTTTTAGGACAATGTGTTGCAAATGCACTATAAAATCTCATTGTGACATCATTCCAGATTCCATTTTGTGTTATTAACTCTTTCCCCGTCAGCGGTTTTTAAAAAGGTTGTCAGCCAGCGCCAGCGTTTTTGGTCATCTGAACATGCAATATATCAAAAGAAAGAACAGACCCTCTGCTTTTAAACAAACAAACGATAAAAAAAAAAACATTTTATAGCTTCATTCTTTTTTATCAATAAATTAAATTACATTCACATTTATTTGTATAGCGCTTTTCATAATACTTATCGTTTCAAAGCAGCTTCACAGAAAATGCATGCGTCTACATTACAATTTAAAGTGATTTGTCCACGTTATGTATTTCAGAAATGCACATGTACAAAACACACAGATTAGCTAACAATGTATTATTAATCAATATAATAATTAATTAAGGCAAGAAACAAGTGAAATAAGAATACATATTATTAATGACTAGGGTATATAGAAATGAGCTCGAGTGCGTGTTGATGCAGAGCTACGTCATCTGAAGCCCTCGCAGGAGTTGAGTCGTCTCTTCATAGGTGTTGGTCATCTGCAGTCTTAATGAGAGGCTGGATCCCGACTGGAGCTGGCGGACTCTCTAGTTACCTCAGGATGGGCATCCCGAGATAAAACAGAACAGAAAATAATTAGCGTAGCTGCTGTTCAAAGCATTAAGCAAAGACAATCATGTGCATTGATATAACTATAGAGTACATGGTTATGAGATGCATTATGTGAATGCCTGGCTAAAGAGATACATCTTTAATCTAGATTTGAACTGGAGGAGTGAGTCTGAGCCCCGAATATTATTTGGAAGGCTATTCTATATTTTAGGTGCCAAATATGAAAACGTTCTTCCTCCTTTAGTGGACTTAGATATCCTAGGTATTGCCAGAAGCCCAGAGTTTAGTGATCTTTAAGATCGTAAACCGTTTAGGACCTTATAGGTCCGTAGCAATACTTTTATAATTGATACGAAACTTAGGGATGTTAGAATTGGTGATCATATTTTCTTGACCTAATAGCAGCTGCATTTTGGACTAACTGAAGCTTGTTTATTGAGGATGCAGGACAGCCAGCTAGTAGTGCATTACAGTAATCTAGTCTAGCCCTTTCATGCATGAATTATGAAAAACATTATCTAGATTTTTTTAAGATTCTTTTTATTACTTTAATATGATGCTAAAATTGAAATCCATTTAAATTTTTACAAAATTCAGTTTTATTTAAAAATTATTTAACCGTCCACGTATGTGGACACCATGCAACAAAGGCGTAAAATGGGACAAAAAGCCACAGATAACAATATGGAACATTTTGTTTTTTTTGTGTCATGTTATGCTATGTATATCAGCTCAGTTATTAAAAATGCTAATATTACAATATAACAACGATAATACACATATTGTAGGAACTGTAATGGTAGTTACATATATGGGGAAACCTAGTAGCAATATGGACTGGGATTTGCTGGCACACACTCCTCATCAGTGCGGTCACTGTCACACACACTGTCCTCTGGGATATTCTATATTATTCTGTACTGAATGCTTGACCTGTGCTGTACCTTTTTGGAAGGCAAAATTTGTCTCTGTATGTATGTGTAAAGTTGCCATTTAATGCTGTAATATGTAATTTTAAATGGTTATTTATGTTGATATAGTTGTTAAATGTCTGTTTTATTACAATATAAGACAATTCAAAACTTATTTGCAAAAATAGAACAGATATACTAGCGGGTTACAGAAATCAGACTTTATGAAATCTGACTCCACTGTTGCATGACGTCCACATGCGTGGACAGTTAGTTTTTGGTGTATTAAAACTACATTTTACTCTAAATTTTAGTTTATAAAATACTAACTTATTCATCATACTATACTGTAAAAACTAATCTTTTTTTTAGCTCGACCTCCTTGTATAAAAGTTTTTCACAGATATGCCTGGGGCATTTGGCACATGGCTATTGCTGTCAGCCATCTTGGATTAATGATGTCATCAAGCAATGAATATTTGGAATACAAGACAGTGGCCACTGTTACAATATTGCTGTCAGTCTACTGACACTGCTCTCACATGGTTTGGAGAAAATTACCATGACAAATGAACCCTAAATGGAGTTAAATTAATTGTCCCCAAATGTGGACACCATGCATGAAAGGGCTAGAGGTCATGAAAGCATGAACTAACTTTTTCGCATCAGAGACAGATAGCATGTTGTTTAGCATGAATGTGGGTAAGTTTCATAAAAAAAGCTAAATTTTGAGCAAAAAATTGTCAAAGACTGCATCTGGATCAGAATCAGTATGATGATCAAAACAGATGGAGTAGATGGAGTCCATCAACACCCCCAAAGCTCGCACAGACCTATAGCACTCCCTGGGTCAACATTTCTTTAATTATGCCATTTTGATTTATATGCTGTTTATTGTTGATTATCACATTATTTTTCATATGCATCTGCTTAGATATGAGATTGCTTGTTTCTGCTTCTTCTTAGCCTGTGTTTTGGTCTGGAGATACTGTACTTGTTCTAGAGATGCGTAATAGCGCCAAAAAACTTGTCATTGTCAGGGAAGCATTAATGACGAGTTTTATTCTATTATTCTATAGACCGGGAACACCCCACAAGAGCTGCAGTTTTACATTTACATTTAAATTTATGCATTTATCCAAAGCGACTTACAGTGCACTTATTACAGGGACTATCCCCCTGGAGCAACGTGTAGTAAAGTGCCTTGCTCAATGACACACTGGTGGTGACCACTGGGATTGAACCAGCAACCGTCTGCATATCAGTTCAGTGGTTTAACCCACTGGACCACCATCTTCAGTTTTGGAGATGCTCTGACCAAGTGGTCTAGCATCACAATTTGACCCTTATCAAACTCGCTCAGATCCTTACACTTGTCCATTTTTCCTGCTTCTAACACATCAACTTTGAGGACAAAATGTTCACTTGCTGCCTAATATATCCCACCCACTAACAGGTGCCGTGATGAAGAGATAATCAGTGTTATTCACTTCACCTGTCAGTGGTCATAATATATATTCCTTCAAGCCAAATTCAATGCAAAGAGCACATCCAGCATTTATATTACATGCACGCACAAACAAGCACGACCACCAAAGAGACAGGGATTCGATTTAATGTTTTGATACCCTCACATCTTAGCCTTTCTCTGGCTCTCAGTGAGCCACCCACTGACCGAGCAGGCTGTGTGTTAAGGCTTCTGTCTGCCTGTAGTATACATGCCTGCCCTTTATGGAAATGAGAGATGTGACACTTCAAACTGTATTTAGAATGGTTTGAAGGCGTATCACAGAAAATACAATATCTACTCTATGAATGTCATGTGGTCTCCCTTCCTCTTTCTATACCTCCTTTTCCAAAATAGTCATATAGCTTTCCCATAGGACAGTATGATTTCAGAATGTTTTAACATGGATGTAGTCATCAAGTCTGCTTCAAGCTTCTGTGATTTAACGAGTTTAATCTGTTGGTGTGAAGATGAAGAAAAAAGCCCAGACACTTTATTTCACAGCCTCAGATCAATTATTAAAAATAAGAGTCACCATTAATGAGGACTGGTGAGTCAAAAACAAAGCATTAATTGATAAAGTTAAACTTCATGTATACTTGCACCTGTATGATAATGTTTATAAAAATGTATCAAAGAAATATCTAGACCAATGTATGGGAAAACAACAGTTGTCATCATTTAAATATGTGAGCTCATCACCTGGCAACACAAAATATCTCTGAGAAAGACATCTGACAAATAAAAACATGGGAATTAATTAGAACTTGGAAAAATATTATGAAATCATATTATATATATATATATATATATATATATATATATATATATATATATATATATATATATATATATATATATATATATATATATATATATATATATATATATATATATATATATATATGTATATGTATATATATATATGTATATGTATATATATATATATATGTATATATATGTATATATATATATATATATATATATATATATATATATAATATATATATATATATATATATATATATATATATATAATGTTGAGATATTAAGAAATATTTCACAATATTACTGAATATTATTATATCTTGTTTTTTTGTTAGTTTTTTTTTTTGCTTTAAATGGGTCATGAACTGCATTGTGTAATTGTTTTATGTTTCCTGGGGTGCACTTATAAAGCACGCACTTATATGAACATGGTGCAAACACGTAAAGATTTGTTGATTAGAAGTAACTGATAAACTTGTGCTGTTTGATTGACAGCTCCGGCGACTGTAAAGGGAGCGTTCTTTTATCGTGTTCTATATGTAGCCCTATAGTAATTTTGGGCATTTGCTAAGAAACACTATTTTTATTTTTGTTTATTTTATTTAAAATGTACATTTCATAATGTTTAAATAATGTTTATGTGGGTTAAAAAATTAAGTTAGTTAAAATTCATGTACCCGGAGGAAAGATCCAATCAGGAGTGAGTGTGAGAGGTCACAGAGGAACGAGGGGATGTTGTGAAAAAGAACGAGATGAGAGAGACACGAGAGAGACATGAGTGAGAACCACACGGGGACAGACACGTTTATAACTTGGTAAAACACCAAATTAATGCGTGTGGGATAGTAAATGTACTAGTAATCTACACTAAGTGTGAGTTACGGACATTTCACTAAGTTTCCAGTGTAATAGTGTTTTGTTGTGAAGCACTCGGTTAGAGTTTTCCACGAGGAGGAAGAGTGAACGGCTTGTCAGCACGACTTAGTTACAAGGACATTGCAAGTGTGTAGCCTGCTCGGTTGCCCTTTTGTGCATCGCCTGGAGAAGCACTCATCTCCACAGCTATTGCCTAGCTAGCTGTCAGACGGCGCCCTCAATCGCAAGCATCGCAAGCATCGCGTTGCCGAGGCGTGAATGACGACGCTCTGATCAGCAGTACAGCCGCAGTGAGTTTTGTTTTCTGCGCCACGGCGCGAAACGGCCATTGTGTTTCTGGTCTCACCGCTCGCAAGCAACATTACAGGCCTGCAACGTATCCTCATCTGACTGTCTCAGGGGTATTTATTTTATTTCATTGAGTGGCCATTTATTCATATTTGCCGGCTTAGTTTAAATTTTGGGAACTGGATTGTGTTTCATTTGAATGTACTGTTGTATATTTGATCTGTATATATGTACATACTATTTTTCTTAAAGTAAATAGTTCAAACGTATTTCTGTGGTAGCTTTGTATTACATTGTGTTTATGATATTGGAGGATTTTAATACTTAAGGCAAGGTAATATATAAGTTTACAGTATCCTGATTGAAAGTTAAAGTGTTTGATAATTCTGATTTAGATAAGTGACCTGTAAAGTGATTCATATTGACTAAAAGTATTGATAGTCATTTAAAAGGGGTGAAATATTACTGTAACTATAGTGTTGACATTTGATTAACCGAGCACGTGAAATAATTCCCTACAATTAGTGTTATCCTCTAATTTAGCAATAAAGACATTATATTGCCACTTTTCATTCATTTAAAAGTACTTATTTAGGTAAACGGTTACAAGTAGGTAATAATTAGAGAATTACATTTAGAGCATTAATTTCTCAATAAACAGGAATTCGGGGAGCGCACTTCACACTACTAGCTAGACACGCTAGGGGGCGCTACATAAAATGGGGGCTCGTCCGGGATAATTAATGCAATTCATTTGTAATCCGATGCTAATAGTCGTTAGCAGTAGACGTTAAATTTTTAAATAAGTCAAATAGCTTATTTAAGATAAAAACCTAGAAGAAAATGGAGGCTAAGTGTAGCGCTGCAGAATTAGTTCAAGAGCTCAAAGACTGGTGCAGAAGAGAAGAGTTGGATGATGCCCATTCCCTCATGGTACTGATTCCAGAAGACGTTGCTAATGCCCAGATTGAAGAAGCCCTAGAAACTATCAAAGCCTTAGGGCGAGTGCGAGTGAGAGGAAGGACAGTTAGTCTGAAGCTGGATAGTCACAGAGTGCTATGTGAGTGTAAAGAAACATTGGACCCCACCAAAGTCCCTCCTGAACTGGTGCCAGAGGGCAGGACGAAAAAATGGACGATTGTTGCTGTTTCGGAAAGTCCTGCTCCTCCGAGCCCGTTAAAGAGTTTGTTGGAAGAACCGCCAGAGGGTGGCTCGGCAGAGTCTATTATTCGTGCGGTAGGTGATTTGTTGGGTAAGATGGGGAAACCATCAGGTGAGAACAGCAGTTACCGTCGCCTGAGAGTGTTCTCTGGTACGTTGCCAACTCCAGTTGGAGAAGAGTCTCTTGAGCATTGGTTAGAACATGCACACCTGATGGTCGAGGAGAGTGAGTGTTCCACTAAGGAGAAACGACGACGTATCATGGAAAGTCTGAAAGGTCCTGCATTAGCTGTTGTAAAGGCTGTGCGGACTACTGATCCAGAGGTTAGTCCTGCTCTGTGCTTAGAAGCCATTGAGAGTGCTTTTGGGTCTGCCGAGACAGGCGAAGACCTGTATTTTGCCTTTAGATTGCTACAGCAGCAGCCAAAGGAAAAGTTGTCTGACTTTCTGAGGCGCGTAGAGTTGTCGTTGACCAAGGTAGTTCGCCGCGGAGGTCTCCCTACTGGCCGTGCTGACCGTGCTCGAGTGGAGCAGCTGCTGAGAGGTGCTGTCCACTCTGATATGATGCTTGTCCAGCTCAAACTCAGGGAAAGGAAGGAAAACCCTCCATCATTCTTGGAACTGCTGAGTGAGATCAGAAGTGAAGAAGAGTACGAGTCATCAAGGATGAAGCTGAACACCTCTGTCCAGAGAGTTCACACAAACCCGGCTACAGACTGTAGGCAGGATGAGGTTGAGCGTTTGAGAACAGAAATCCAAGAACTCAAGTCAATGTACACTGCCCTGAGTACTTTGCCTAGCCAGGTGGTAGCAGACAGCAAAAGACCTGTGTCAATGACAAAGATGCCCACCCCAGAGACAGGTGGCGATAGTGAAGTAGCTGTTTTAAGAAAACAAGTGAAAAACCTGCAAAAGCAAATGGCAGGCCATAAGCTTAAAGTCTCTGAATCCCCTACTTCAGTTCTTCGAGTAGAGCCATCAAGACAAGCCCATAATGATAATAGAAAGCAACCATCTAACAACTCAGATGGGAACTTTTGTTATCGCTGTGGTGAAAACGGCCATTACTCTGCCAAATGCCAGAATGCAGAGAATCAAGCCAAAGTGATTCAAAAGCTGATACACGCTCTAAAGAAAGCTAAACAGGGTGATACATCTTCTCAAGCATCAGGCGGTAGTCCCACAGTGTGCTCAGCAAAGAAAAGTGAAGTAACCACCCTTGAAAGAGGCATTCCTCAAGGATTGATCGGTCCCTGTTCAATCATTCCAGTGAAGATAAATGGCCAGCACTGTGATGCACTTCTTGATAGCGGCTCTCAAATCACCATCATATTTGAGACCTGGTACAAACACCACTTACCTGATGTCCCAATCCAGCCGGTGTCAGGGTTGGCAATATGGGGTTTAAGCGACACCAGTTACCCCTACCTGGGATATGTCGTAGTGGAGATGGAATTTTCAGAGAAGGTCACAGGTGCAACCGAGACACTTTCCGTCCTTGCTCTTATCTGCCCAAGTCCTCAAAGTCCTGAAAAGACCCCTGTGATCCTTGGCACAAATGCAAACCTGTTCCAGAGACTGTCCATGCTCTGCCGAGAGACCACAGGAGTGGACATTGCCCAGACCCTTGGCATAAAGGCAAAGAATTCCATTGTTCACACAGACCAACCAACCACTGAGGGTGAAGAGGATGAAGTTGCATGTGTAAAGTGGATGGGTCCAGGCTCACTTACCTTACCTCCTGGTGGTGAATGCTGCGCCATCTGTGAAGTGGTGGCGAAGAGGCCTCTGGGTAAAGACATGTTGATGGTTGAGGCATCACCCACCGCTCCATTACCATCCGGAGTACTGTTGCAGCCTATGGTCTTGCATGGTATTGCAATGGATGATCACCTCACAGTCCTTATCCAAAATGAGTCCATGAAAGACACCGTCATCCCAGTTGGAACTGTAGTAGGCCAGCTGTGTCACGCTGATCCAGTCATTCCATCTCTGAAAGTCAAAACCGAGGCTGTGACTGTACCAACAGAGTTAGACCCTCAACTCATTCAGTTTGGCAACTCGCCCATACCACCGCAATGGAAAACACGACTCCGTCAAAAGTTATGTGAGCGAGCAAATGTATTCTCATTGCATGAATGGGATGTCGGCCTGGCAAAGGATGTGGAGCACCATATCAGGATGACTGATGCAAAGCCATTTAGAGAACGTTCAAGGCGTTTAGCTCCAGCAGATATCGATGATGTTCGTCAGCACTTGCAAGAGTTGTTAAAGGCTGGTATAATTAAGGAGTCACGTAGCCAGTATGCATCACCAATTGTGATAGCCAGAAAGAAAACTGGGCGTATTAGAATGTGCATTGACTATAGGACCCTTAATAGGCGTACAGTTCCAGACCAGTACACGACTCCTCGCATAGACGATGCGTTAGATTGCTTAGCTGGGAGCAAATGGTTTTCTGTCCTTGATTTACGTAGCGGCTACTATCAGATCGCCATGGCAGAGGAGGACAAAGAAAAAACCGCCTTTATTTGTCCCCTTGGATTTTTTCAATTTGAAAGGATGCCCCAAGGCATAACAGGAGCGCCTGCAACGTTCCAAAGACTAATGGAGAAAGCTGTCGGCGATATGAATCTCCTTCAGGTGTTAGTTTATTTGGATGATCTCATAGTCTTTGGACGTTCATTAGAAGAACACGAGGAACGCCTCCTGCGAGTGTTAGATAGGCTGGAAGAGGTAGGGCTAAAACTCTCCCTTGACAAGTGCCAATTTTGTCAACCCAGGGTTAAGTATGTAGGTCACATAGTGTCCGCTGATGATGTTGCCACTGACCCTGAAAAGCTAGAGGCAGTCGCCAGGTGGCCTAAGCCCACAGACCTTAAGTCACTGCGGTCTTTTTTAGGTTTCTGTGGGTATTATCGCCGCTTTATAGCAAACTACTCTGCGATCGTTAGGCCCCTCACAGAACTGCCGTTTCCATGGCACTGCACTCTGTGCTCACCCATCTGGACCATAAGAACACGTATGCACGCATGCTGTTTGTTGACTTCAGCTCAGCATTCAACACTGTCATCCCATCCAAGTTAATTGCCAAACTTGGAGACCTGGGCATCAACACTTCAATGTGCAACTGGATTTCGGACTTCCTAACTGACAGTCCCCAGAATGTTCGTTCAGGATCCACCTGCTCCACATCCATCACACTTAACACTGGTGTACCACAGGGCTGTGTGCTAAGTCCGTTTCTCTACTCCCTCTTCACCTCCGACTGCAAGCCTGTGTATGGAACTAATTCCATCGTCAAGTTTGCGGACGACACTACGGTGATTGGTCTCATCAGCAACAACGATGAGACTGCCTACAGGGAGGAGATCCAGCACCTGGCCACATGGTGCGCTGATAATAACCTGCTCCTCAACACCACCAAAACGAAGGAGCTCATCGTGGACTTCAGGAAGGAGTCAAGAGGCACACACGACACCATCCACATCAATGGAATGGCTGTTGAGCGTGTCTCCAGTTTCAAGTTCCTGGGGACCCACATCTCGGCGGACATGTCGTGGACGACCAACACCTCCAGCCTGGTCAAGAAGGCTCACCAGCGCCTCTTCTTCCTGAGGACACTGAGGAAGAATCAGCTCTCCTCGGCTATCCTGGTGAACTTCTACCGCTGCGCAATAGAAAGCATCCTGACCAACTGTGTGGCAGTGTGGTATGGGAGCTGCTCTGTTGCGGAGCGCAAGGCACTGCAGCGGGTGGTGAAAACTGCCCAGCGCATCACAGGAACTCCACTGCCTGCCATCGAGCACATCCAGAGGAAACGCTGCCTGCATCGAGCTCGCAGCATCCTCAAGGACTCCTCTCACCCAGCCCACAGACTGTTTTCTCTCCTGCCCTCCGGCAGGCGTTTCAGGATCCACCGGACCAGGACCAGCAGACTAAAGAACAGTTTTTTCCCCAGAGCTGTCTCTTTATTGAACTCAAACCCCCGTTGATCCACTTCCCTCATAAACTGCGAACTCTCCTACCTCACACCTACATTCACTTTGTTATTTGCACTACCGACTGTTTATTACAGTAACAACTGTTTACTTATGCATTCTGCACCACCATACCGTAACTGGATTATGCTCATTTGCACTGCCGACTGTATTTACAGTAACAATGTTTACATTTGCATTTTGCACCGTACTTCTAACTGGAATATGCAACCACTTTCCACTGCACTTTTACACTTTCTTTCGGATAGCTCTGTCCATAATTTATTGTACTAACTTAATCCACTGCTATATTCCTCATATTAGCCTAACATATTATTGTATACCTCTAACTGTAAAATTCTGTTCAAGTAATAACCGTCTGTATATTTATTCATAGTACATAGTCACCTGTAAATTCTGTTTATAGTAATAGCCATCTGTATATTATATTCATAGTACATATTCACCTGTAAATTCTGTTTATAGTAATAGCCATCTGTATATTATATTCTAGTACATATTCACCTGTAAATTCTGTTTATAGTAATAGCCATCTGTATATTTATTCACTGTATATATTCATCTGTAAATTCAGTTCTACTTATAGTAATAACCATCTCTCTACTTATACATATTTATATATATTCAGAACATTTTTATGTCCTGCACTTACGCAACCATTGTATATCCTGCACTTGCTGCTATTGCACTTCTGGTTAGACCTAAACTGCATTTCGTTGCCTTGTACTTGTACTTGTGTAATGACAATAAAGTTGAATCTAAACTGACAAAGGGCTATGCACCCACTCAGCATGGTAGGAAGAAAGCCCCAGACAAGATCAAGACGTATTTTAAGGACTCAGAACCATTCAGTGATCGATGGGATCAGTCCTGCACAGACGCATTCCAGCGTATCATTCAGTGTCTGCTCAACGCGCCTGTACTGGCATTTGCTGATGCCAATAAGCCATATGTCTTACACACAGACGCAAGTTTCAAAGGGCTCGGTGCCGTACTCTACCAGGAACATCCAGAAGGGTTAAGACCAGTGGCGTTTGCCAGCAGAAAGTTGAGCTCTCCTGAACAGAGATACCCTGTACATCAGCTAGAGTTCCTTGCGTTGAAATGGGCTGTCGTTGATAAATTTCACGACTACCTCTATGGAGCCAAGTTCACCGTACGCACCGACAATAACCCGTTGACTTACGTGCTTACCACAGCCAAACTGAATGCGACAGGTCATCGTTGGCTTGCAGCCCTGGCCACCTATGACTTCGACATAAAGTACAGGCCTGGGAAGGCAAACATTGACGCTGACTTGCTGTCTCGCAACTTACCCGAATACGGGGACTGGGATGGCATGTCTCAGAATGTAGTGAAGTCCATATGTCGGCGGGTGGAAGTGGATCTATCCCCAAATTCGTCTCCCAGATATGTGGAACAATTAGGAGCTTCGCCAGCCTGTATTCCGGAAGTGTATGCCTTTCCATCTCAATTACACCTCAGCTCACTGGAGCAACTATCAAAAGCGGACTTGATGACTGCCCAGAAGGGGGATGATGCGATCAGACGCGTGATTGAGGCATTGAAAAAAGGAGTCTGGCCTAGCAACAAAGACTTAGACCCAGAGATGCTACTGATGAAGAGGGAAGTTGGCAGACTTGTGATAAGAGATGGACTTCTGTACAGAGCAAGCAAGAAAGCTGCAGAGGAGGCACTACAGCTGGTGCTGCCTGCTGAGTTCAGAGAAGTGGTGTTGCACTCTCTTCATGACGACATGGGCCACTTAGGAGTGGAGAGGGTAACTCAACTCCTAAGAGCAAGATTCTACTGGCCCAAAATGGCTCATGATACAGAGGGATATGTGCGGAATTGCGGACTGTGCATCACGCGTAAAACACCTGCCAAGAAAGCTGCTTCTCTACACCAAATCACCAGCAGTGGTCCTATGGACCTTGTGTGTATTGACTTTTTGTCGATGGAACCTGATTCCAGAGGCATTAGCAACATCCTGGTTGTGACCGATCACTATACCCGATATGCACAAGCTTTTCCTGCAAAGAATCAGAAAGCCCTGACAGTAGCGAAGATCCTAGTCGAAAAGTATTTCGTTCACTATGGCCTGCCTATTAGGATTCATTCTGATCAGGGAAGAGATTTTGAGTCGAGACTGATAAGAGAACTGCTGACAACCTTGGGCATACGGAAATCACGAACGACTCCGTATCACCCACAAGGGGACCCCCAGCCGGAGCGGTTTAACCGTACGCTGCTTTCTATGCTGGCTACGTTAAGCCAAGAGAAGAAGAGATCCTGGAGTCAGCATGTTGCCTCATTGGTGCATGCGTACAATAGCACAAAAAGTGATGCGACGGGATACTCTCCTTACTACTTAATGTTTGGTAGGGAAGCTAGACTACCTGTAGACCTGTGCTTTGAAACGTCAAAAGATGGAACTGAGGAGAGGAACCATTTCCAGTACGTTGAAAGCCTGAAACGTGATCTGCAGAGAGCCTATCAACTGGCAAGTCAAGCTGCTGACAAGACTCACTTGAGGAACAAGAGAGCCTATGATCAAAAGGTCAGTTATCAGAACATACAGGAAGGAGACCGTGTTCTTTTAAAGAATCTAGGACTCAAAGGGAAACACAAACTGGAAAGCCGATGGAGTTCCATACCCCATGTAGTGGTGGGAAAGATGCCAAACTTACCTGTATTCCATGTGAGACCTGAGGGAGGCAGAGGCGGAGTAAGAACCCTCCATCGTGACCACATCTTACCTATTGGACAATTGGTGAGGATTCCAGTGGAGCAAGCCTGTGAAGAAATCCCTGTGAGACCCAGAACGCGTTCAACCCGAACAAGACAAAAACAACTGATCATGAGTAAAAGAGAAGTCCCAGAGATGACGGATTCCTCATCTGAGGTGGAGTGTGATCATACCAGTACACCCTACCTGGAGTATATGGAACGTCTACTAAAGAGGAGAAAAGAGTCCGATGGAGTCTCAGTGCGTTCACAGTATGAAGACGCCAAAGAACCAAATCCTGTGCAGTTAGCTGGAGAGCTAGAGTCTAACATAGATGACGAAGAAGTTCAAGCAGTGACAGATTCAGATCCTTATGATTCGGAAACAGACCTGGATGCTGGAAGAAATTCTGTCTACACATCTAAAGAAAAACTGAGCTCTAAAACAAAAGTTAATAGAGAAAGTAGACCAAGACTAACTGAGAAAAGACAAATAAAACCAGTGTTGAGATTTACCTATGATGAACCTGGAAAGGCCAGTGAGCACCCTCTTACCATAGTTCATAGGGGAGTAATTATTAAACTAGGGAAACACTAGGTTTCCACTTAGTTAATAATTAGGAGCTCATAGTTCTAAAAATAAGAAAACAGAAAAAAAGAGTTCATTAAGTTCATGGTTGAAGGTGGGGATTATGTTTTATGTCTTATGAGGACATTTAGACATTTAGTAAGGGGAGGATGTAGCCCTATAGTAATTTTGGGCATTTGCTAAGAAACACTATTTTTATTTTTGTTTATTTTATTTAAAATGTACATTTCATAATGTTTAAATAATGTTTATGTGGGTTAAAAAATTAAGTTAGTTAAAATTCATGTACCCGGAGGAAAGATCCAATCAGGAGTGAGTGTGAGAGGTCACAGAGGAACGAGGGGATGTTGTGAAAAAGAACGAGATGAGAGAGACACGAGAGAGACATGAGTGAGAACCACGCGGGGACAGACACGTTTATAACTTGGTAAAACACCAAATTAATGCGTGTGGGATAGTAAATGTACTAGTAATCTACACTAAGTGTGAGTTACGGACATTTCACTAAGTTTCCAGTGTAATAGTGTTTCGTTGTGAAGCACTCGGTTAGAGTTTTCCACGAGGAGGAAGAGTGAACGGCTTGTCAGCACGACTTAGTTACAAGGACATTGCAAGTGTGTAGCCTGCTCGGTTGCCCTTTTGTGCATCACCTGGAGAAGCACTCATCTCCACAGCTATTGCCTAGCTAGCTGTCAGACGGCGCCCTCAATCGCAAGCATCGCAAGCATCGCGTTGCCGAGGCGTGAATGACGACGCTCTGATCAGCAGTACAGCCGCAGTGAGTTTTGTTTTCTGCGCCACGGCGCGAAACGGCCATTGTGTTTCTGGTCTCACCGCTCGCAAGCAACATTACAGGCCTGCAACGTATCCTCATCTGACTGTCTCAGGGGTATTTATTTTATTTCATTGAGTGGCCATTTATTCATATTTGCCGGCTTAGTTTAAATTTTGGGAACTGGATTGTGTTTCATTTGAATGTACTGTTGTATATTTGATCTGTATATATGTACATACTATTTTTCTTAAAGTAAATAGTTCAAACGTATTTCTGTGGTAGCTTTGTATTACATTGTGTTTATGATATTGGAGGATTTTAATACTTAAGGCAAGGTAATATATAAGTTTACAGTATCCTGATTGAAAGTTAAAGTGTTTGATAATTCTGATTTAGATAAGTGACCTGTAAAGTGATTCATATTGACTAAAAGTATTGATAGTCATTTAAAAGGGGTGAAATATTACTGTAACTATAGTGTTGACATTTGATTAACCGAGCACGTGAAATAATTCCCTACAATTAGTGTTATCCTCTAATTTAGCAATAAAGACATTATATTGCCACTTTTCATTCATTTAAAAGTACTTATTTAGGTAAACGGTTACAAGTAGGTAATAATTAGAGAATTACATTTAGAGCATTAATTTCTCAATAAACAGGAATTCGGGGAGCGCACTTCACACTACTAGCTAGACACGCTAGGGGGCGCTACATATATATAATTTAATTACAGATTAAATAACAGATTATTTTCATACTACTTAGAGAAACAATGTGAAGTTGACTGTTTAGTCACTGGTTTGATTTACTGACACATAAACAGTGATACACGATTTTGAAACAAAGAACATCTGACTGTACATGAATCATTACATATCAGAAATCCCTGGTCACAGATCAGTCATTAGAATTAACACGGTTACTCACATTTTGTGGCAATACTGTCAAGTCTATATTGTAAAAGTCTGTTTGCAAAGCCTGCACCAAAATTGCGACTCAGAGATTCCAAAGTGAAATGTACCGAACAAACAAATAATGCTCAACTGAGACATCCACATTGTTGAAAATAAATAACCACATTCCTAGCATTAGGATCCTTTGGAAGGTAATATTATTTTTAGTCCAGTGATCTTGTATCGCTTTTATGTCCTCGTCATCTCACTAACACGCCAGTGGGCGGGTACAAAGTTGCAATGATGAAGTAGTTGATCTTCTTCTGCAGAGGCGGTCTTTCACCTATCTAGGTGACAGATAGGCACATTCCACAATGAGTCTTTCACTGGACTTGGTTACAATAAAAAGGAAGGAAGGTTTTCAGTTTTCAGTTTCAGTTTCGAAATTTACAGGATATTATTATAGTATGATGACCTCTTAAAGCTCAAGGAAATGAATGACCCCTTTAAATAAATATTTAGGCGTAGTTAGGCTATGTTAAAATATGTTTTGGATTATGGGTTGGATTATCATGTCATGACAGAAGCACTGAGCCTAATAATCTTACTGACCCTCAACGACCCAATTTTTTCCAAACAGAAACATTGACAATAGAGGAATCCCTCCAAAGTGTTTCAATGCTGGTGGTAAACATATTGCAGTTTTACAGCTGAAGCAGTTGACTGTACAGTCTGGCTTTGGTATATCCTACAGTAATTTTCTATAGCCTATGAGTCACAGAGGAGGTAGAACTAGCCGTGTGATCACTTTAAGCGAGTTTAAATGGGGATTTCGAGGCAGAAGTGGACATATTTGTGCTGGCTCATTTCTCTAATGTTGTTTCCCTGCTGATGGTGCAGTGTGCTGGTAATGAAGTTAATTTAATGTCAGTGTAAAATGACTGGGAGGCGACGCTTTTCACTGCTTTGCTCTGAACACTTTCTTAGTAGATACAGGACCTCATTAAATACTTTGCTGCGGTAGAAAACTTTCAAATAAGATGTAGAATTGAAGGTCTCTTGTGTAATGCAAATAAAACCCACAAATATTATGATAGAAACCACGTACCAGTGTTCCTGCTCCGCTGTCTTCTGTGGTGCTGCACCTGTGAGAAATCTTCAGCCTTAAGCCAAAATAAATATTTTATCTGAGTTGAGAATGTGAGTTTGCAGTCTATATTGTATGTGATGTCATAAAAGCACTATGGAATAATGCACATGCAAACCAATGTAGTACGATTCTCAAACAAATAACTCTAATGTATTTGGTTCTTTTTAGTGAACAATAAACATACGTAGGCCAACATCGCAACTAGTTTAGACAGCTCAAACAAATTACTTATAAGCGGTTCTTTTTAATTAAATGAAAAACATGAATAGCGACCAGTGAATGTGTGTTTGTTTATCTAACTCTAAAATATAATACAATTTCATTCATACATTGTTAAATTTTTTGAAAATTCAAATTTCAATTTTCAACTAACCCTTTAAATATTTTGACCCTGAGAGATGTCTGTTTGTGTGTGCGTGTGTGCGTGTGTGTGTGTGTGTGTGTGTGTGTGTGTGTGTGTGTGTGTGTGTGTGTGTGTGTGTATGTGTGTGTGTGTGTGTGTGTGTGTGTATTCTCAGTATTAGCTGTCCTGTCATGGTGTGATCATGTAGCCTAATAGACCTTTGACAAAGCCACGGTCTGTCCTCAGTTCAGTCAGCTTCCATCAGCATCAGAGCATATGAAAACATACACAACACACCAGAGAGATCTTTATAGGTGGCATAGAAGTGGGGAGAATGTTAAATGGAGTTTATGGGATGAATGGTAGGGAGTGTTTAAGGCCTCAGAGGCTAATGGACCAGCTCAGTGTGTGCAGACTGCATGCTGGTCTTCTCAAAGCACACATAAACACTTAAACGCACACACCACTGTGTTTAAGAAGCCGTGCTGTTTTTTTTTCCTCTAAAATGGATGAGTGATTGTGATTTGTGTTGTTTGAATAATTATTAAATAATTGCCTGCGTCTTTAACAAACAAATGCCCTCATGTAGGCCTATATTCCCACTCACTTATACACACACACACATTTATCTAAATATGTAGATATTACCATAATATTTAGGACATTTAACAGTTATTGTTGTCGTTGTTGTTAATAATAATAATCATTCATCAATTATTAATAATTAAAATATTTAAATAAAGCTAATTACAGGCTTACTCTAAATTGTAAAAAGGCAATACATTTTATATTAAAGTTATGTTGTTTGGCAGCAATAAACATTTTATTTAGGTTAACGATCTATATATTTTAAAAATTATTTTATATATTACTTAAATTGTATTTTAGCAAAATAAAACAATGAAAAAATATTCAGGGTGTGTTCACACTGGAAGATTGGTTTTCTTGGTTCATTTGGTCCATTTGGTGTGGTCCAAAAAGTAAAAATAAAACAGCAGCAGGAATCCCTCCTTCAAACACACAAACAAAAATCTGCTGTGAGGAGAAGTGGTTTTAGGGTCGCACATGGGCGTAATAGGACCCCTTCGCCCGTTTGAATTGAAATAGGCCAATAATGTAATTTATAATAAAATTATCAAACAAGAAATATTAACAAAGCCGTTTTCTTCAGATTAGGCAAAAGATTTATAGTAATGAATGTGTGCATATTGTAAATTTTTACATATTGTAATAATTCCATTTGTAGCTCTCAGTAAATAAAAAAAGCTCAGTTTTTTTCAGCCTGTATTGGGCATAAGATTAGTAATGAATGTGTGCATATTGTGAATTAATTTAATACATTTAGTTACCTAGCTTTCCTGTTAGCCTTCAGTATATTAAAGGGTTAGTTCACCCAAAAATGAAAATTATGTCATTAATTACTCACCCTCATGTTGTTCGACACCCGTAAGACCTCTGTTCATATTCGGAACACAAATGAAGATATTTGTGTTGAAAGCTGATGGCTTAGAAAGGCTTCAGATAGGCCTCCATTGGCATTCAGTACATTAATACTCCCAAGACCCATAAAAGGTGTTTAAAACGTCGTTACAAAGTCCATCTCACCACAGTGACTCTACAATAATTTTACGATGCGACGACAATAGTTTTTGTGCGCAAGAAAAAATTTAAATAACACCTTTATCCAACTTGTTCTTGTCTTCCTTGTGTTCCTCCATGACGCATGCACGAGAATATGACGCAGATCCGGCGTTCGGACACATGACCCAGAAGCGATTTGTTTACAAGCAGAGGAAGACGCGCGTATCTAAGCTGTTGAATTCTACATTGATCGTGCTTTAGGTCTCGGCGTAGTTCTCAAAATGGGGTTAAAGTGTGCATTTCATGGATTCCCGAACCCCGGCGCTACGTGATATTCTCGCGCATGTGTCGTGGAGGCACACACGGAAGACAAGAACAAGTTGGATAAAGGTGTTATTTAGATTTTTTTTTGTGCACAAAAACTATTGTCGTCGCATCGTAAAATTATTGTAGAGTCACTGTGGTGAGATGGACTTTGTAACGACGTTTTAAGAGCCTTTTATGGATCTTGGGAGTGTAAATGTACTGAATGCCAATGGAGGCCTATCTGAAGCCTTTCGGAGGTCTTACGGGTGTCCAACAACATGAGGGTGAGTAATTAATGACAGAATTTTCATTTTTGGGTGAACTAACCCTTTAACATGTCTACAAAAATGATTCATAAAACATATAAATATCAGTTAAACTTTTTTTGACAGTTTTACTGTCTTCACTGACAAAAATGTAAAACAACTTAATCAGTCATATCTGCCCACTGACATGGTTTTCAAGCTATTGTTATCGAATTGTTTGGCGTTCAGAACATCTTGATGCACATATGTAGATCATGGAAATCAAAATTTTCTCGGGGGAGCACCCGAACCCCCCTAACTACCTCACATTTGGGATCTCAGTGATTATCAACCTGCCTACATTGTATGATTAAGGGATGTACAATATGGTTATGCAGAATAAGGCATTAATATTTGCTTTATAAGTAATAATAAAAAGCCAATATCCTAATATGCATACTAATAAGCTACTAGTTAATAGTGAGAATTGGACCCTAAACTAAAGTTTTACCATTTTTTTTCTATACCCTCACTGGGGGCTGAGCCCCCCTAAAATTAAAATCCTAGAAATGCCCCTGGGGTCGCATCTTGTGACATGTCCCGTTTTTGGTTTGTTTACATGTTTTTGGTCCATGTTACATTTATATTGATTAAAGAAAAACAAAGCCTCACTTTCTTTCCTGTCACGTGAATGTTTCACTTGCATGTTGGAATGTTTGAACCCAGACCACTACTACACTAAGTTCAAGTCCATTTACTAACATTTTTTATATAAGCCTATATTACATGATCATATATTCTGATCTCGAGATGGCACTGTTTTCGACACTCCTGATGCTTCAAATCTTTTCCTCGAAACTAAGATTTAAGATTTAAGAAGCATTTCTCCATCCCTGAGATGCATTTAGATGTAAATAGAAAAGCCTGACACTATCACTGCTAAATATCTTGTGGTAGTATTGTGGTATTCTGCCATGTTTCTCACTGACACACCCCCAACTCATAAAGATCAGGGCTTAAAAAAAATCCCCAGCTTCCCACTCGTATTTTCAACATTGTGGTGGTGTTCATGTTTGTTCAACTCGTAAATACTGTAACAAACGGAGAAAACAAAAGACTCACTTAATGGTTTTAAGGCTTCTTTATTAATGTGAGCACCTGAGTGGCCGATGCTCCTGTGTCACAGACAGTGAGCTCCAAACTTCTGGAACTTTTCCCCCAGTTCTCGTCCACACATATCTGCGCAGGCTTGATCTTTAGAAGAACACCCACCCCTTCAAGCCCTACACAAACAGAGGAACACAGAACACAGGAAAAGAACATTCATGGACTTAGATCACGAATATCTGAATAGAACATGAAACACTCTTTAGACTTGCCACACTGCTCCCCTGTCCCCGTCAGGGAACGAACAAAGTCCCTGAACCATCTCAGCGGCCTCCTGACTCTCTGAGGCCGCAGATGGCCTTCTTGAGTAACTGAAAAAAGACTATTCGAATGCAAGGTTTGCAGCTCAATAATTGGTGTGGCTGCATGTGGGACTGCCAGAGGACTGGAAGTGCTCGGCTGGGATCCTGGCCCACCCTCCGGGGTTGGCACAACTGTAGAGGAGGCCGGTGCTGGGGCTGCGGTGGCACTTCCTCTATAAGGTTCTAATCTGTCTCAGAGTAAAGACACCTTCCTACCCCTCGGAAGCAACTGAACTCAGTAAACGCCTTCTCTGATTCTCTCCAGAACACTGCACGGCCCAACCCACTGGGAGTCGTTTAGAAGTTTAGGGCACCTGCCCTTCTTTCTCTGAGGGCTGGACACCGACAGC
The DNA here is from genome assembly GCF_949357685.1 of Gobio gobio. Lineage (NCBI taxonomy): Eukaryota > Metazoa > Chordata > Actinopteri > Cypriniformes > Gobionidae > Gobio > Gobio gobio. The sequence continues at coordinate 23,029,413 of NC_137114.1, forward strand.
TCTCCTACTGTGAAATGTCGCCTTTTTGCTTTCAGGTTGTAATTTCTCTTCTGCCGGTTCCCCACTTTGCGGGCATGCCATTAGGATAAATGGCAAGTGTGTATCCGAATCTCAATGATGCTTGGCAGACACATTGGCCAGCTGTTCCACCAGCGTCCTATTAAACCTCTCAACGAGGACATCACTTTGCGGATGCGCGACTCAAAATTCAGGCCTTGGTAGCTGTGTATGGATTCTGTGACCCCGAAATGGCTGCACATGCCATCCACCAACATGTTCACCACTGTCTCGGCTTCTTGGTCAGGCAGTGTGTAAGCTTACAGCCATTTAGTGTAATAATCCATAGCCTTCCGCACAAACCTGTTACCCCTCTCCGAACATGGAAAAGGACTTATGACATCCACCCCCACTCTCTCCATTGGGCCCCCTACGGGGAACTGTTGCAGGGGAGTGAGGGACTGGCCAGGCGGCCCTTGTGGGTAGTGCAACCATCACTTGCTGACAAAAATCCTTCACATCTCTCCTCCCAAGCCCCCAGTAAAAACTCTGTCTAGCAAGTTTAAGTGTTTTTTGAAACCCCAAAGTGTCCAGACCCCACCGTCCTATGGACAGCCCTGATAACCCCCTCATGCAGCAACCTGGGCACCACGCCTGCTACCTCCCCTACCCAGTGGCGGGGTCTTTCCACTCCCTCTCTTACACCCCATCTCGCAGGCGCAGGTCCCCGAATTTGGCCCATACGTTTTTGTGGACAAAGAGAGAATGGCCACTTCCTCCCACAGAGGATGCTGCTAAGTTTGGACCCACTGTATTACTGGCTGCAGGTCCGCATCTTCCTCTTGCAGCCGTCTCCAGTCTTACCACTGTCCCCACCGTCAAACACACCTGACTCTCATCCAAGCCCTCACAATTCTTCAGCCACAACTCCCTCAAAGCAACCAACCCCTCTGCCTTCTTGAGAGGCAGAAATGAAACGCCATTCTCATGCCCATACCTACTGGAGAGGCTTGAGGCAGGCTCTGAAGGGGACTCCCCTGTCACCCTGGGGCAGATGTCAGCTGGGATGTGGGGGAAACATCTACCTGTGGTAGACTAGCATCAGTGCTAGGATGGGTTTGCAAGAGCAGTGTGTGGTGCTCCAAACTAGGGTCCTCAGGAGCAGCTGCTGCATCCTGCAAGGTCTAACTGGCAACCTGCACTTCTAAGAAATACCAGACCAAGAATACAAGGGTCCTGGACTGCAGCCACCCATACTGAAAGACGTAATGTCTTTCCCCCTACAGTCAACCCCACCACGCCTTTACCCTTCATTTGCGCCAGTCCCCCTGTCGCTATGCATAGTCGAACAGTGGTGGGTTCCAGACTGGCATTGGTCAGAACTAGCTCTGTTCTTATAACTGTCACAGTTGATCCCGTATCCACCAATGCTAAACATGGAACCCTCTCCACCAAAATTGGCACATGACAAAAATAACTAACACATGTTCGTCCAACCACAACCAAAGACTCTTATGGCCCACATTCACCCTCCTCCAACAGTACTTGATCACCTTCCCCTTGTCTCTCTTGAGACTCCTGCTGGTGATGACGATGAGTGTTGGGGGTCCACATGGTTCCCATCAAACAGCGCGGTTCCGTGGGTGCTGCCATGTCTGTTCATATATCTGAAGACAGTGCGGTTCCGTGGGCGCCTCCATGTCAGTTTGTTGTCCTCGTGAAAGATTGGCGGTACTCGACGGCACTCGGCTCCAGCAATGAAAGCCCACCATGCAGCCATCTTCCTAGTAGCCTCCTTCACATGAGCCTTGTGCGATTCCAGAAAGCCTTCCTCTGTTGCAAATTGGTCAGAAGCTCACGCCGAAGCGTCCAGAGCATCATGAAACATCCGGCTTGCTTCTGACTCGGACTTAAACTTTTCTTGAGTCTGCTTCTGCATCGAGTGGCAGGGATGATAACGACAGCAATCCTGCATACTAACTGGATTCAATCAGTTCACTTCTGACACCAGTGTAGCGAACAGAGAAAACAATAGACTCACTTAACGGTTTTAAGGCTTCTTTATTAACGTGAGCACCTGAGAGGCTGATGCTCCTGCCTCATAGACAGCGAACTCTAAACTTCTGGAACTTTTCCCTCAGTTCCTGCCCACACAGGCTTGATCTTCAGAAGAACACCCCACCCCGAGAAGCCCCACACAAACAGAACACCAGGAACAATCACGATCGGACTCGGACCGCGGCAAACGTGCACAGTTTGAAAGCCCCTTCAGTCGAACCACCCCAGTGTGAAAACGCCAAAAGGAGCAGCACTAACAGAGCAATCGCACCAGGGTTCTTTTTAATTGAACCAAACGTGCCAAGTGTGAACACACCCTTAATTTCCAAAGGAGGTTTTGTCAAGATTTTAGAAAAATCGTTTTGTTTTTTTTACTTTTGCCTCACCAGCAGTTTGTCAGCATCACATTGCTCAACATTTGCAAATATTTGTGCTAAGCATTTACCAAATGAAATATGTCTCCATGAGAAATAACAGTTGGTTGTGGGCAGGCAGGCAGGCAGTGAGTGCTGATAAAGAGAAATTAACCAGCTGACTTGATGACTCATCACGTTCAATGTAGCACAATTGGTTTGATTGACAGCTGTAGATACAGTGGCTTGTGTATCTCCTTCTGACCAGATTGAAATGAAAGAATAGTTAAGTAACAAAATACCATATATAAGCTGCATTGCAATGAATTGGAATGACTTTGGCTGTGTGCCTATTTCTCATCACTTATTTTTACATGCAGAAGGTCGTGAATGACAGTGATGAGTCTTTTGTTTGGAGAGCGTGACACGTCACTGGCTTTGCTGGAGCTCTGAGCTGTGTGGACAGCGAAGATACACTCAATTCATGCTTTGGGCCTATTGTTTTCCTCGAAACAGAAGGATTGTCCGATATTTGTGTTTTGTTTTAGCTGGATGAGGAATAACATGGAAATATTTGTGTGGGTGCAGAGGAAAATGGTATTGCTCTTATATAGCTCTGGAGAACTTTTCCATAAAAATATAAATGATAATATATAAAATTACTATATTTTATTCTATAGACAGATAATGAATTATCTGTTCAAATTAATTATTAAAACAGAATAAAGAGTGAAATGAACAAGTAATTATGGATATAATATATAATTAGCCTACAATAATAATAATATAATTTGATCAGAAATATTTAATTACGGGGGTCATTTACTCAGGAGAAACATCTGAAAAGCAGGAGACTTGTCTCATTTCTCACGGGGACAACTTGAAGATATTTTTGGGGGATTTCTCTTATGAGAAAATCTTTTGTTTTTACGCTTATATGATACATTGGCTCAAACAAGCAAGTATAGAAAATGTCAACTAAACACGAAAATACGCACGCACACTTGAAAAAATGTGTGCAGGCCCACTCGACTCGGTAAACACACAGCAGCAGAGAGTACAAACAGTCTAATGCCTGACGAAGTGTCTTCTCAGGCTTGCTAATCAAACAGTCCAGATGTGTTGAAATATTTGCGGTGCTTTCAGGACCATAATTAAATAACAATTACAACTGCCTAATAGCTTTTTCCACCCTGTCTGCGCGTTCGTGCGCGAGCCTCAAGGGACGGAGCTCCAGTCGTGGAGCAGTGTCTGTTTTCACAGACAACAGCACGCTAATGAAGAACACATCAAACTGGAGTGTGCGCGCGAGAGAAACCCGGCTGCAAATGATGCATGTGAATTATTTGTTCTTTTCAAATATGTTCCATCAGTCATGCGTGCTCGTCCGGCTTTTACTGACGGAAAGGCTAACGGGCTAACACATTTATGTTCTGTTGTGGCGAGGAACAGTGATTTTTAATGTTTGACCTGGTTTCTTATCGTGGTAAGAAAAGATAATGTAAGTATTTTCCTAACATTATTTTTTAAATCACAATATAACATTATTAGAATGTTTATTTGTAATATTCCAAGAAGTTAAACATTAACATTCATCAATAACATCATATGGATGTTCTAAGAACATTTCTCTCAACACCATGATCACATATCAAATGTTAGCAACTAATAGTATAAGAACATGCTATAAATGGTAAAGAACATTTTATTTTAACATTTACATAACATTTACAAAACATTAGTGAAAGTTGTGGGAACATTCTGTTCAGAAGGGAATGGTTTTCGTTGTTTCTTTCCATTGTCATTCTTAGTCATAGCCTACTGGTGTGTCGTGCCTCTCACAATGATAAACAGAAATTATCGAAATAATCCTAATGCCTGTTAATTACCACTAATAATCACCGCTGTGACATCACACACACAATATCATTAATGCTAATGTTCCCTGCACAAAAAGTTCAAAGAAATACAGCATGTATAGCCTAAATGTATAGCCTACCTCATCATCATATTCACATCCACCACAAAAAAAAGCCCTTTTATTTTTTATTCTTTATTTTATTCTTTATTAACTTCCCATCAGTTGATTGACTGACAGAACCACATAACTGGTGATTTGACCACAGCTGTTAGGTTAGCAAGAGATTTGAGAGGGTGTTAATAGGCGACCTCAAGCGAGGGCCTCAGCAGGAAGTGAAGCCCTTCCAGTAGAAGTTTTTGCATCCTGCTTTACGTTCCCGAGTGGGAATGTGGTTCGAGTTCTCCGCGGAACGCTCTAGCTCCACACGCAGGCCCTCGTTTTCGTCCACCGCTGAAATATCATTCTCACGCATCTCCATTTCAGGCATGGAGAGCAGGGAAAGGAGTTCTTCAACATCTTTCTTGGTCCAGTCCTGAGAAAACATATGACGGGATCAACATTTAAGTTCATTTTCCCCCTCACGTTCCCTTTTATTTGTATAATAAACACCGTCTAGTAAAGCTAATGGTGTTTTAATTTAGATTAACGTAGGCTATACATGAGAAAAGGCTAAAAGAGAAAAGCCATTTTGTATTTATAAGGGAATGTGTGTTTTCATTAGAGCTAAATGTATTCCATTAACCCAAGAGTTCCTGTATAGTAAAAGATAATGCATTTACTTGCCAAAATGTAAATGAGAAAAACAGAGTCATTTAGAAACGTGCGTATGTGAGTGAAGGAAAAGGAGAGAGAGCCTGGAACTAATTGTGTCTTCCTATAGAATTAGAAGAGGGTTGCAGTGATTTCCCATTTAAACATCTATTAAAAGTAGAATGAACTGGAGCATTAAACAAACTGAACACTGTCCTGGGTTTTGATGCAAAGGAACAGTTAAAAATGTTATTATAACTTCTATAAAATAGTCATTATTGTCCTTTATTTCTTATGCAAAACACAAAAGAACATATTTTGACAAATATCGTAGTGTTTTTTTGTCCATACAAAGTCAATGGGGTTCAATGTTGTTTTGAACTCGATTGACATTGACAAAAACAGCTGAAATATTCTTGTTCTTTAGGTGTTCCGCAGAAAAAAAGCCAGTCAGTATAGATTTGGAATGACATGAGGGTGAGTAAACGACAATTTTTGGGGGGTTAACTATCAGTATTTATGTGTATTCAATAAAAAAATTCAAATTTGATATTGAAATAGTAGTTTCAGGTAATGTAAGTTTAATGTTAGTTAGTTAAACGGCTAACAAAAAAAATTCTAGGAACGTTTTGCTAATGTTCCCATTAAGTTATTTATGAATGTTCTCAGAACGTCAAAAAAGTCCAGATTAAAAAAAACAATCTTGGTGAATGTGAATGAGAAAACATTAAAGGTATGTTTATTTTATAATTTTGCAAGTATTACTGAATGTTACTTTTGAATGTTCTCTGCACCATCTGAAAAAAGTAGCAACATTAGACTAATGTCCAACTGAAAAAATAAATCCATAAATTATAGTATAAATACAATTTTTGTGCTGTTTTGATAATATTATTAAAGACCAGATAATGAACATTCTATTAACGTTACTGAAAGAATGTTTGTTCATTATTTTGAGAGAACCTTGCCAGAATGTTCTGACAACGTTTCCTGTTAGCTTGACCAGATGTTAATTCGAGACTCACCTGTGTAGCCTGTCCAATCGCTCGTGCTCTCTGCAGAAGTCTGCGGTGGCGGAAGTCCAGGTCCGGTTCTAGCTGGGAGTTTGCACTGCGACCACACAGCACAAGAGACAGACCCAGCAGGGCCAAATAACACTGCAACTCACACAGTCTCATCTCAAACCTCTGTTTTCCGTTCACGGAGTGTCTCTTCGGAGCTGTAGTTCTGGTTCTGGACCCGTGGAAATCCCAAGCGCTCTTTTTAAACTCTCCCTCCACTCGTATCATTGACTGACAGCTGCCCAGGTTGCTGGGTGATGGTGGACTGTGATGTCATAAAGCATTAAGATTCTTTTGGTCCCACACTAATGGGAGACACTCTCATTAAGATAAGGCAAATGAACGAATTGCGACTTGACAATGGGAGCTACAATAAAAGCATTAGACTGAATGGATTCAGGTTTGTTCAGCTAATCTAAAACAAATACAACAGAGAAATGCCTGGGTTTGAGCCTCCCTCGCTCTGAAGCACACGCCACGGCAGAAGTGAAGGATAAAAGGTTTAATAAACTTAATTGATTCTGAGTGAAGAGTTTAATGTGTCTTTTCTTGAAGTGCTAACACAAGAAGTACGTGCGTTTGTGCTGTTGAGGACATCTTCCATTCCCACTGAAAAGATAAAAGAATGAATTTAATGATTTGTGAATTCTGAATTAAGATTCAAAGCATTGATTGAAGAAATCATCATATAGTGGCGGTCATTTAGTGACAGGTGTGATATATAAATCAAAGCCTAAACATAAGTATTTACAGTAGGCTAGAAGACATTATTACACAAAAACAAGCATCACTTTTCCTTATATGAAGCCATTTCTTGAAACTAGAATATAATTTTTGAATTTTAGGATTGGGCTCTTTTAATATGGACAAGTAAGCAGCCACCCAGAACAACATGGCGACATTTCCTTTTCTGTTTTTATCTCTTACAGATTGCCTTCCAAAATGTGAATTTATTTGGATTTCTGACCATTTCAAGTTCCATGTTGTAGCATTTAGTTCAAGGGTGGCACTGGTGCTTTTGAGTGCAAGGTCGCATTCCAGTACTGTCGCCTTTAATTTGAGCTTTAAGTTATTTCATTAAGAGATCATCACCCTCTAAAAAAATTAGAGAATTTTGATAACAAATATTTATAGAGACAGTAACAAAAGTAACACAAAAACATTTGCATTAGGCATTCAAAAAGAGATTCTGCCCTGACATCTTGTGGTCAGCCTTAAGTAGTCATGACTTAGAAAAGGCAAACAAATCTCAAAACCAGGTTACATAAAACTTAGATTAAACGTGGCCCAAATTTGAATTTATATAAGAAAGATGGGTGGGTGGGTGGATGAATGGATGGATGGACGGACAGACGGATGGATGATTAAAATCATTTATTAAGAGATCACCACCTACTACAAAAAATAAGTGAATTTTTTATAACATTTGTTTACAGAGACTTTTCAAAGCCAAAATCAAAATAATATAGTGAAAAGTAACACAAAAACATTTGCATTAGGCATTCAAAAAGAGATTCTGCCCTGACATCTTGTGGTCAGCCTTAAATAGTCATGACTTAGAAAAGGCAAACAAATCTGAAAAAACAGGTTACATAAAACTTAGGTTAAAAGTGGCCCAAATTTGAATTGATATAAAATAGATAGGATGGAGGGATGGACAGATGGATAGGGGATTAGATTAGATTAGATTAGATTAGATTCAACTTTATTGTCATTACACAAGTACAAGTACAAGGCAACGAAATGCAGTTTAGGTCTAACCAGAAGTGAAATAGCAGCAAGTGCAGGATATACAACGTTTGCATAAGTGCAGGACATGGATATGTACTGAATATATATAAATATATCTATAAATAGAGAGATGGTTATTACTATAAACAGAATTTACAGGTGAATATGTACAGTGAATAAATATACAGATGGCTATTACTATAAACAGAATTTACAGGTGGATATGTACTATGAATATAATGTAATATACAGATGGCTATTACTATAAACAGAATTTACAGGTGGATATGTACTATGAATATAATATAATATACAGATGGCTATTACTATAAACAGAATTTACAGGTGGATATGTACTATGAATATAATATAATATACAGATGGCTATTACTATAAACAGAATTTTACAGATAGAGGTATACAATGATATGTTAGGCTAAAATGAGGAATATGGCAGTGGATTAAGGTAGTGCAATAAATTATGGACAGAAGCTATCCGAAAAAAGTGTAAAAGTGCAGTGGAAAGTGGTTGCAAATTACAGTTAGAAGTACGGTGCAAAATGCAAATGTAAACAGTATGTACTGTAAATAACAGTCGGCAGTGCAAATGAGCATAATACAGGGATGGGATGGACATGTGGATTAGGGGATGGATGGACGCATAGATAGGGGATGGATGGACGCATAGATAGGGGATGGATGGACATGTGTATAGGGGATGGATTGACGGATGGGAAGGGGGTGGATGGACGGATGGAAAGGGGATGGATGGACAGATGGATAAGGGATGGGATGGACATATGGATAAGGGATGGATGGACAGATGGATAGGGGATGGATGGACAGATGGATAGGGGATGGACATATGGATAGGGGATGGACATATGGATAGGGGATGGATGGACGAATGGATAGGGGATGGGATGGACATGTGTATAGGGGATGGATTGACGGATGGGAAGGGGGTGGATGGACGGATGGAAAGGGGATGGATGGACAGATGGATGGACAGATGGATAAGGGATGGGATGGACATATGGATAGGGGATGGATGGACGAATGGATAGGGGATGGATAGACAGATGGATAGGGGATGGACATATGGATAGGGGATGGATGGACGAATGGATACTGGATAGGATGGACATGTGTATAGGGGATGGATTGACGGATGGGAAGGGGGTGGATGGACGGATGGAAAGGGGATGGATGGACAGATGGATAGGTGATGGATGGACAGATGGATACGGGATGGGATGGACATATGGATAGGGGATGGATGGACGAATGGATAGGGGATGGATGGACGAATGGATAGGGGATGGATGGACAGATGGATAGGGGATGGACATATGGATAGGGGATGGATGGACGGATGGATAGGTGATGGATGGACGGTTGGAACGGGGATGGATGGATGGATAGGTGATGGATGGGCGGTTGGAAGGCGATGGATGGATGGATTGATGGATGGATAGGGGATGGATGGACAGATGGATAGGGGATGGATGGATGGATGGATGGACGGATGGATAGGGGATGGATGGACAGATTGATAGGGGATGGATGGACAGATGGATAGGGGATGGATGGACAGATGGATAGGGGATGGATGGACATATGGATAGGGGATGGATGGACGGTTGGAACGGGGATGGATGGACAGATGGATAGGGGATGGATGGATAGGGGACGGATGGATGGGGGACGGATGGATGGATCGATGGGTAGGGGATGGATGGACAGATGGATAGTGGATGGATGGACAGATGGATAGGTGATGGATTGACGGATGGATAGGGGATGGATGGACAGATGGATAGGGGATGGATGGATGGATGGATAGGGGATGGATGGACGGATGGACGGATGGATAGGGGATGGATGGACAGATTGATAGGGGATGGATGGACAGATGGATAGGGGATGGATGGACAGATGGATAGGGGATGGATGGACATATGGATAGGGGATGGATGGACGGTTGGAACGGGGATGGATGGACAGATGGATAGGGGATGGATAGATAGGGGACGGATGGATGGGGGACGGATGGATGGATCGATGGGTAGGGGATGGATGGACAGATGGATGGTGGATGGATGGACAGATGGATAGGTGATGGATTGACGGATGGATAGGGGATGGATGGACAGATGGATAGGGGATGGATGGATGGATGGATAGGGGATGGATGGACGGATGGATAGGTGATGGATGGATGGTTGGAAAGGGGACGGATGGATGGACGGATGGATAGGGGATGGATGGACAGATTGATAGGGGATGGATGGATAGGGGATGGATGGACATATGGATAGGGGATGGATGGACGGTTGGAACGGGGATGGATGGACAGATGGATAGGGGATGGATGGATAGGGGACGGATGGATGGGGGACGGATGGATGGATGGATGGGTAGGGGATGGATGGACAGATGGATAGGGGATGGATGGATGGACAGATGGATAGGGGATGGACATATGGATAGGGGGATGGATGTTTGGATGGATGGACGGTTGGAAAGGGGATGGATGGACGGTTGGAAAGGAGATGGATGGATGGATGGATAGGGGATGGATGGACGAATGGATAGGGAATGGATGGACGAATGGATAGGGGATGGATGGACGAATGGATAGGGGATGGATGGACAGATGGATAGGGGATGGACATATGGATAGGGGATGGATGGACAGATGGATAGGGGATGGACATATGGATAGGGGATGGATAGGGAATGGATGGACGAATGGATAGGGGATGGATGGACGGATGGATAGGTGATGGATGGACGGTTGGAACGGGGATGGATGGACGGATGGATAGGTGATGGATGGACGGTTGGAAGGCGATGGATGGATGGATGGATGGATAGGGGATGGATTGACGGATGGATAGGGGATGGATGGACAGATGGATAGGGGATGGATGGACGGATGGATAGGGGATGGATGGACAGATGGATAGGTGATGGATGGATGGTTGGAAAGGGGACGGATGGATGGACAGATGGATAGGGGATGGATGGACAGATGGATAGGGGATGGATGGACATATGGATAGGGGATGGATGGACGGTTGGAACGGGGATGGATGGACAGATGGATAGGGGACGGATGGATGGGGGACGGATGGATGGATCGATGGGTAGGGGATGGATGGACAGATGGATAGGGGATGGATGGATGGACAGATGGATAGGTGATGGATTGACGGATGGATAGGGGATGGATGGACAGATGGATAGGGGATGGATGGATGGATGGATAGGGGACGGATGGATGGTTGGAAAGGGGACGGATGGATGGACGGTGGATAGGGGATGGATGGACAGATTGATAGGGGATGGATGTACAGATGGATAGGGGATGGATGGACATATGGATAGGGGATGGATGGACGGATGGAACGGGGATGGATGGACAGATGGATAGGGGATGGATGGATAGGGGACGGATGGATGGGGGACGGATGGATGGATCGATGGGTAGGGGATGGATGGACAGATGGATAGGGGATGGATGGATGGACAGATGGATAGGGTATAGACATATGGATAGGGGGATGGATGGACGGTTGGAAAGGGGATGGATGGATGGTTGGAAAGGAGATGGATGGACGGATGGGAAGGGGATGGATGGACGGATGGGAAGGGGATGGATGGATGGATGGGAAGGGGATGGATGGACAGATGGATGTGGGATGGATGGACAGATGGATTGGTGATGGATGGACAGTTGGAAAGGGGATGGATGAACAGATGGATATGGGCTGGATGGACAGTTGGAAAGGGGATGGATGGACAGATGGATAGGGGATGGATGGATAGGGGATGGATGGACAGATGGATAGGGGATGGATGGACAAATGGATAGGGGATGGATGGATGGATAGGGGATGGACATATGGATAGGGAATGGACAGATGGATAGGGGGATGGATGTACGGATGGATGGACGGTTGGAAAGGAGATGGATGGACAGATGGATATGGGATGGATGGACGGATGGGAAGGGGATGGATGGACGGATGGGAAGGGGATGGATGGACGGATGGGAAGGAGATGGATGGACAGATGGATGTGGGATGGATGGACAGATGGATTGGTGATGGATGGACAGTTGGAAAGGGGATGGATGAACAGATGGATATGGGCTGGATGGACAGTTGGAAAGGGGATGGATGGACAGATGGATAGGGGATGGATGGATAGGGGATGGATGGACAGATGGATAGGGGATGGATGGACAAATGGATAGGGGATGGATGGATGGATGGATAGGGGATGGACATATGGATAGGGAATGGACAGATGGATAGGGGGATGGATGTACGGATGGATGGACGGTTGGAAAGGAGATGGATGGACAGATGGATATGGGATGGATGGACGGATGGGAAGGGGATGGATAGATGGGAAGGGGATGGATGGATGGACGGATAGGTGACGGATGGACGGTTTTAAAGGGGATGGATGGACAGATGGATAGGGGATGGATGGACAGATGGATAGGTGATGGATGGACGGATGGATAGGGGATGGATGGACGGATGGATAGGTGATGGATGGATGGTTGGAAAGGGGACGGATGGATAGGGGATGGATGGACAGATTGATAGGGGATGGATGGACAGATGGATAGGGGATGGATGGACGGATGGGAAGGGGATAGTTGGATAGATGGATAGGGGATGGATGGACGGATGGGAAGGGGATAGTTGGACAGATGGATAGGGGATGGATGGATGGACAGATGGATAGGGGATGGACATGTGGATGGACGGTTGGAAAGGGGATGGATGGACAGATGGATATGGGATGGATGGACGGATGGATAGGGGATGGATGGACGGATGGATAGGGGATGGATGGAGGGATGGATAGGGGATGGATGGAGGGATGGATAGGGGATGGATGGACAGACAGACAGACCGACAGACCGACAGACAGACAGACAGACCGACAGATAGACAGATAGATAGATAGATAGATAGATAGATAGATAGATAGATAGATAGATAGATAGATAGATAGATAGATAGATAGATAGATAGATAGATAGATAGATAGATAGATAGATAGATAGATAGATTTTTACATCCATATTTAACGAGTCCCTTGCTACATCTGTTGTCCCCACCTCTTTCAAACGATCCTCCATCATCCCTGTACCTAAGATCAGTAAACCCTCTTGCCTAAATGACTATCGTCCAGTGGCTCTCACATCTTTAGTCATGAAGGTCTTTGAGAGACTCATTAAAAACAACATTTGCTCCTCCATTCCTGACACTTTGGACCCTCTTCAGTTTGCCTATCGTCCCAATAGATCGACTGAAGATGCCATCTCTCACGTCCTTCACTCCTGCCTCACTCACATCGACAGCAAAAGTGGGAACTATGTCAGGCTGCTATTTATTGACTATAGCTCAGCCTTTAACACCATAGTTCCCATTAAGCTAACACACAAACTCCTGGATCTAGGCCTGAATTCTTCTCTCTGCCTCTGGATTGAAGATTTCCTCACTGGCAGACCCCAGGCGGTGAGAGTAGGCCAGTTCACCTCCACCTCCATCACCCTGAGTGTTGGAGCTCCACAGGGCTGTGTGCTGAGTCCCCTGCTCTACTCTCTCTACACCCATGACTGTTTGTCCACACACAGCTCCACCTCGATCATCAAGTTTGCTGATGATACTGTTGTCCTGGGTCTCATCTCCAACAACAATGAGACGGCATACTTGGACGAAGTGGAGCAACTGACATCATGGTGCCAGGACAACTGTCTCTCTCTGAATGTTAACAAGACCAAAGAACTGATTGTGGACTTCAGGAAGAGACAGCATCGGTCATACTCCCCTCTCATGATCAGCGGGACACCGGTAGAGAGAGTGAGCAGCTTCAAATACCTGGGTGTGAACATCTCCGAGGATCTGACCTGGACTACACACATCCAGACACAGGTGAAAAAAGCCAGGCAAAGACTGTACCACCTGCGCCAGCTGAGGAAATTCAGGGTTTCACCAGCCATCCTGAAAACTTTCTATCGAGGGGCGATAGAAAGTGTCCTGACTCAGTGCATCACAGCGTGGTACGGGAACAGCACCAGTCACGACTGCAAAGCCCTGCAAAGAGTGGTGCGCTTATCCGAGCGCATCTCAGGCTCAGCTCTCCCGTCTCTGCAGGACATCTACACCAAACGCTGCAGAGGTAGAGCTACTAAAATCATCAGAGACATTAATCACCCTGCAAACTCTCACTTCACCCTGCTGCCATCTGGTAAGCGCTTCCGTAGCCTGATGGCAAAGACTGAAAGACTCAGGAGGAGTTTCTTCCCCCAGGCCATCAGACTCCTGAACTCAGTCACGTGACTTCACTTCACCCCGCACACGCATAAACATCCAGTTTAAACATTAACATCCACATACTGCCATTGCACTGCACTTTACGTTCCTATTGTTACTGCGTAACAACCTGTAATAAACCTTGCACATTATACTTCTTTATATATACATATATATATATATTTATGTTAACCACTTATTTCTAAGTCTACAGTTTATCTCACTTATCATATCCACTTATTTTTTTATATTTTTATATTTTAATTTTTATATTTTTATTTTTATCTTATTTCCTATTTTTATCTTTTACTTGATTTATTTATAATTCTACTTATGTTAATACTTTTTATTCTAATTTTATTCTATTTCTATTTTAATTTCTTGTAACTGTTATTTGCACTGTCCATGGAGCGGACCTGTTTACATTTCACTGCCAGTTGTATATTGTGTATATAACTGTGTATGTGACAAATAAAACTCTTGAATCTAGATAGATAGATAGATAGATAGATAGATAGATAGATAGATAGATAGATAGATAGATAGATAGATAGATAGATAGATAGATAGATAGATAGATAGATAGATAGATAGATAGATAGATAGATAGATAGATAGATAGATAGATAGATAGATAGATAGATAGATAGATAGATAGATAGATAGATGACATGAGCAACATCTTCATTCAAAAGATTATTTATTCAATTAGTGCAATGTTACTACACATCCAAACACAATAATCATTATTTATGGACTGAATTAAGGGGACAAAAAAAATGTCATTAAGCCAATTAAAACTCAGAACTGAGATTGTGATCCTATACAGTTTCTACAGAAATATTCAATATATACACATTGTTTTGACCAAAACCATTACATCATTTTCAATTATACAGTTGCCGAGCTATTCAAAACTGCAGTCAAAAAAAGAGAACATTAACTTCAAAACTAAATGTGTGCAATCATTTTTTAGTTGCAATTATGAAACCGCAAAACACATTATTTGTAATTCATATGGCAAATCACACTTTCAGCCAAATCTGCTTTTCTACAGTTCAGTACATAAAAAGACAGGAAATATACACTTGACTGGGTGCAACAGACCTGACAAAAAGCAGAATATACAATAAAGGCAGTTTTCATATTTTCTGTGTAAGTTTTTTTTAGATTATACTCATAATTTCTCAATGGATTTGGCATTGATAAGCTTTTACGTGTAATAATTAATTACCATTCCTGTTTAAATTGAATATGAGTCATCAGGAAATCTCCTTAATGCAATACTATGATGAGCGTCTCGTGAATTCACATAATGACTACACATATACACACTTTGTCTCTCTAAACGTTTCTCGAGTTATTTTCCTATCTAATAGCACCATTAACTCTCTGAGTCATTCAGAGTTAAATATGAACAAGCTTAAATATGTTTTGCCAAACCTTGCAACCAAAAGCTATTACAAATAAGCTTTGCACTAACAATTTTGTAGAGCAATGTATTTCTATGCTGCATTATAAGCATGAAAATTGCACACAATGCTTCAGACACATCCAAAATACTTGAGTACAGTTATTTGCTAAGTATTACTATCTGTTTATTGTATGTTTGTAGCGTATATGTGTTTATAGAGTGTTAGTCAGGAAGACATTATTAGTTAACAATAAAAATGTAAGTATTTAAACCTTAATTACTCAACTGTGTCTCAGTAGCATTTCTAAAGTGTAGATTAACTATTCTGTTTTTATTCATTTTAAATACTGAATTAAATATACAGTTTATGCTCAATATGAGCAACCTGAGCTCGAACTATTATTCAGTGCATACTTCTCAATGCATGCGTGAATCTTGCCAGGAAAAAAGGGATTTTCTAATGGCTTTCAACTGCTATTTCACACACACAAAAGTCATTCATAATTAACTACAAATGAAAAATAGTTACACTTGAGAGCATGAAAGCTGTATAGCAATGAGAAGTAGCTCAACTGAAGTCACCCCAAATCCTGATTTGCCCTCTCAGTTATAAGTAAATTTGAGAGAAAAACACATGTATAAGTGCTGGACAGGACACAGAAGAAGGACAAAACGCTGAAGAATCCTTAGCTGAAATGAATGACAAACACTGGGCTGGTACCTTGGATTTAGGATAAAGCAAATTCAAAACAAAGAACTTCCATTAAAAGGGAATCCATTGTTTTGTTTTGTTCCTAAATAAGTTAGAATCAACTAAAGGCTGAAATACACCACACAACTTTTTAAAATCTGAACAGATTTCAAAGCACTAGGCATGATACACTTGACGACTTAGTAAGTGGTTACAGAGAAAAACTGAGCTTCATTCACTAAATGGCTGAGTCAATCCGAACACCACAAACTCACACAGAAACACGCGCCTTGTTGTTAGAAGGTGCATGACAGATGAAACAAACATGGATGTGCAGGAGATGACCGTAGCAGTTGTTGAGCCTCTTGGGTGGGTAGACACACAGTCAGAATGGACTTAAAGGGATAGTTCACCCAAAAATGAAAATGAGCCCATAATTTACTCACCCTCAAGTCATCCTAGGTGTACATGACATTCTTCTTTCAGACGAATAAAATCGGAGTTATATTACAAAAGTCCAGGCTAATCCAAGCATTAGAATTTGATTCAGTTGCTCTGTTTTTGAAGTCCATAAAAAGTGCATCTGTCCGTCAAATAACTGCTCCACGTGGCTCCGGGGTGTTAATAAAGGCCTTCTGAAGCGAATCGACGCATTTGCGTAAGAAAAATATCCATATTTAAAACTTTATCAAGTAAACTTTCGGCTGACCGCCTTCCGTGGAAAAGTGTTGAATGTTGACAGTGAAACTCAAGATGTGTACGTGACGTCATGACGAGCGGGCCTGCTCGCGTTAGTCTTTCGATCAGCAGGGGAACTTTCAACAATTTTTCCATAAATTGAACAGGGAAGGCGGTCGGCTGAAAGTTTACTTGATGAAGTTTTAAATATGGATATTTTTCTTACACAAACACCTTGATTCTCTTCAGAAGGCCTTTATTAACACCCCAGAGCCGCGTGGAGCATGTTATTTGATGGGCAGATGCACTTTTTATGGACTTCAAAAACAGAGCAACTATTTAATCAAATTCTAATGCTTGGATTAGCCTGGACTTTTGTAATATAACTCAGATTTTATTCGTCTGAAAGAAGAATGTCATATACACCTAGGATGACTTGAGGGTGAGTAAATTATGGGCTAATTTTCATTTTTGGGTGAACTATCCCTTTAAATTTAAATATTTTTTTTTTACAAGGATTGTTCATACAACATTTCAAAACTGTCGAGGAAAATATACATATGAAAGCCAAAGGCGTATTTCCATTGTGGTCCACTATGTTTACTTTCAGCTTTTATCTGCTTTATACAACAAGGTAAATCATTCCAGGCTATAGCACTGGAACAACAGTCAGATAAAACAACAGTCAGATGTTTTGTCAGTGCTAATGTAGACTCAGCCTCAGACTCTGAGACTCTGATGCATATGGCACACTTATCTGGAAACACTTCAGGAGTTACGAAGTCGTCATCTTATTGGTTGAATTCTACAGGATGTCCGCGAGACGTGTGTGTTTTGCCTGGAAACGAATGTCGCGACTCCAAACTCCCTTGTGGGATAAGAACGCCGTTTTGTTTACAACTGACAATGAGCGCTTACCAACTAAAGGCTGGATTTTGTCTCTGATGAGTCAAATATTGAGGCCAATTTGTTACTCATGTTCTGTTAATTCACTTTTGTATTTGTATTGTATTTTATTGAATCACTAGTAAATAGAGGACAGCTTCGTTTCAATAGGATATGTGTTCTAAAATCGGCTCGTGTTTTGATATCCTCAGACTAAATGGAATCATAGTCTGAAGCAAAACAAGTCTGAGCCTATCATACACTACACGATTTTCTGTGAAATTTGTCAATTCCAACTGCAGACTGGCGCAGACTTTTGCAACTATTGTCGACTCGGCAAATCGGAGCAAAAGTTGTGTAGTGTATTCCAGCCTTAAACTTGTCCAAAAGTTCTGATTGGCTTGACAGTTGCTCCACCCATAACTGTATCAGGCAACAGCAAACATGATGACAACTTGCTCATATCTAGTTGTTTCCGGATGAAACTACATTACAAAAGTCATTGAAAACTGACAAGGGAAAGTTTATAGTTCAAGGCTCAAAGCAAGGTCACCTCTGACCTTAAAGCTTGGTACATACTCCGCAAGAACAAAGACATTTGTTCGTTTTCTCGAGGTGGCAAGAACAAAGTTAGTTCTGGCCAGGACATTCCATACTTCACGAGAAACGCATTTTAACGTTTCTCCGCATTACCCCGCCCACTTTAAATTTCTGACCAATCACACAATAGTTCTTGGACACCCACAAGAAAAAAGTTCTGCTCAGATGATGTGTCAAGAACAAGCTGCAAGAACTCCCAAATCAGGGCCGCGAGTACAAAATGACGTAATTTTGTTCTCGCAGCCCTGGGAGCAAGAACTTTTTTCTTTGTTCTTGCTGAGTATGTAATGGCCTTAAAACTACTGCTTCATACAGACTCGACAGCGGCTGATGATGTCTTTATGTCTTGCTGTCTGTGGGACTGGCATACTGAGGAACAAGAATAAAAAGGTTAAAGGTTCATTCATGATGTTGTTTCCTTAATATAACAGTATTTTAAAAACAATGCCACTGCAATTTGTGAAAAATCAGATTAGATTTTTGAATCACCCATTTAATCTAAAGTTGGTTCAATAGAAAATGTTAACCTTCTAAATTCTTATACCTGAACATTTTGCTAGGGTCAAGGGATGCAAGCCAGTAGCTGTAGGAATCAGGATAGAAGTTACAGGTGCCACGACCATGACACTCTATAAATGGAATATTCCGGAATTCTTCCAGACAGGATCCAGGTGAGACAAGGGGCTGTCCGGAACCTTCTGCACCTGCCCCAGTTTGCTAGGGGGGAAAAAAAACAGAAAAAGCAAACACGATTCATTAAGAGCCTTTTGCACAGGATGAAGATGTTTTTTTTTTTTCATTTAAGATAAGATACTTGCATGTTTCCCAGAAGACAAATTAAGTACAATTTACCCTAATCTTCAAATTCAAAAAGTTTTTGAATTAGGCACCTTCTGGAGCATCAGTGAACGTTTGAACCTTTTTTAATAGTTGTGTTTGAGTCCCTCAAAAGTCCCCAGTGTGAAAAAAATGGAACTCAAAATCATACAGTCACTGCTGGGAAGGGTTCAAACATGCAAAAGATGCTGGCAAACTGAAGAATTCATCTAAATGACACGCAGTATTAATCAGTGGTTCATTAACTTTTGAACGGGGTCATTTTAATAAATTCAGCTTTTTTTTTGTCTTGTGGACTATATGTAAAAAAATATTAATGTAAAATATCTTATTCAGGACAGCACTAAATAAAAAAAATAACATGCATTTTGTGTCATCTCTCTTGTGTCATTCACATTTTCACAGATTCTGCAAGCGGTTCACCTACTTTTTCTTGCAACTGTATATAAATAGATACTGAGGTGAGCAGACAAAATTGTCCCTCTTTTATATACTATTAAACTGACATAGGAGTTTTACATTACTTGTAGTACAAGTTTTCGCTTTCATTTTAATTAAGAATTCTAGATGCTAAACGTATACTTTGTCAACTTTTAGTGGTACACTAGAATATAAATGACTTCCAAGCTAACAAACATGGACTAAATCTTTGATTTTGATCTCATGATGTCCTTACTGCCATACTTTGTAAATAATGGCTGCCTCTTACCATTGCAAAGGAGTAACCTTGCCATAGTGGAAGCCATCCTTCAGGACATGTTGGGATATTAATGGTCTGGCTGTGAATTGCTATTACATTAGCTGGTGCCTCGCACACAGCACACCTTTGAAGAGAGAGAGAGAGAGAGAGAGAGAGAGAGAGAGAGAGAGAGAGAGAGAGAGAGAGAGAGAGAGAGACAGTTGAGAGTTTTTATTAATATTATTATCATATTATCTATCCATTGATGTCTTACAGTTTAATACAAACTGACTTACAAACTGTTACCTCAGCCTTTAAGAACAACAGGTAAAATAATGCAAGTACTACTGAGAAAACACAGGCTCTGTGTTTACCTGCTGATATACTGTGCCAAAGAATCTCCAGAAATCAATTCCTCGTCGGCAGACTTCGGCGTGTCTGTAGACAGCCAATAGGAGTAATCATTTCGAGAGGCGTAGCGACAAGTGTCGTTACGATTACAAACCACGAAAGGCATGGTGGAGAACCTTGGCAAACAGCTTCCCAGAGTTCCTACAAACACACAATCACACAGATTGTGAAGATCTGTGTCCATTTGCATTATGTGCATTCATATGCGAGTTGTCGTATGAATGTTCAGTCTGTGTTTCATGCCTAGGTCTTGTCCTTGCCCGCGGTTATTGCCATTGATGAAGAGAAGCGAATATCCAAAGTACAGATGTTTTGATCCACCAGGACAGACTGGTACATCTATTGTCTGGCTATGCCTGGTAAAAAGGAATCCATCTCTTGCCCCATTTTTCAGTATTGGCCCAGGAGGACCCAGTGAGCCCTTGGCACCCACTTCGCCTGGAAAACCACGAGGACCTTAGGAGGCAAACAATGTTTGTTTTCAGTTGATGGCATTTGACCCAAGAATGCATTAAACTGATCGAAAGTAAGAGTAAATACGTTTATAATGTAACAATGCAAATAAATGCTGGTCTTTTCAACTTTCCATTCACCAAAGAATCCTGATATCACAGATATATATTTAGTTATACATCACAGTTTCCACAAAAATATTAAGCAGCACAACCATTTTCAACTGTCGTTATAATAAGAAATGTATCTGTATCATCAAATCAGCATATTAGAATGATTTGTGACACTGAATACTGGAGCAATGATGCTGAAAATTCAGGAATACAGGAATAAATTACAGTTTTATTTGTAATATCCATAATATTTAACTATATTGCTAAATAAATCAATTCAGCCTTGATGAGCATAAGAGACTCAGACATCTTTCAAAAACATAAAAAAAAATATTACCAACCAAATAATTTGCTATAGTTCAAATAGAAGTCCAAACTTCTAGGTGTACCATTTTTAAGACTTACCTTGTTGTCCTGATGGGCCAGTGTTTCCCTTCGGTCCATAGCTTCCCTTTGATCCAACACCTCCGTCTATACCTCTATCTCCCTTCTGACCTTGCGCTCCTAAAAGGCGGGTAATTATGCAAATACAAGATGAATTCATTAAACATCAGAGAAAATTAGAGCATTGTGTTTGTGGCATTGTACCTTTTGGACCCCGTAATCCTTTCGGTCCAGGTTCTCCTGGTTCTCCTTTCTCCCCGACTTTTCCAGGCAAACCAGGGTCACCTTGGGTAGAGATGACCTCACCCACAGCATCATAACCTTTTGGCCCTAAATAACCACAAAGTTATTTGAACAATTTTCAGATTTTATTCAGAACAAACTGCAATGGCTTCATTTTTAATATGTTAGTATGTCAGTATATGAAAGATCACCTTTAGTTCCAGGAGATCCTTTACAACCTTTTAATCCAGGAAGCCCAATTGGACCACAATGTCCTTTTTGGCCTATAATACAAATATAAAAAAAAAACATAAAATGTAAAACAAATACAATAAAATTATTATGTATCTACAAGTCAATCTATTTAATTGGAGATTTCTTTACATTAAATTCCAATTTATTTAAGATTTCTTACCAACTGGTCCAACACAACCCAATGGCCCCATATTTCCTTGCAGACCCTTGAAACCAGGATATCCATCTCTCCCCTGAAAACATTACAGTTTATCCTAACAAACTCCACAATGTCCTACAGGGTGGCTTTTATTCAACAACAAAGTATATGTGAATCAGACTCACATCAGTGCTGTTATTATTAAATAAAGCTCAAACTAAAAATCAAACTATTCAAAATGATTTTCAATAATTGAAATAAATCTGAAATAAAATAAAATAGAAATATTAGATAAAGAGCCTAAGCTTAAAATTGCCTTTGCAACTAACTGAAACAAATAATGAAAATATTAAATAAAAGCCAATTCAAAATATTCAAAATATATCAAATCTTAATAACTATAAATGCTTTTGAAAATAGTGGTTCATTTTCAAAAGGGAACTAGAGGGTGCTATGGGGAATGCCTCCGGCATGACTGGTGTCTGAAGCATGTATTTAAATATGACGATTAACTTGACATTGGCAGGAGGCAGCCTATGACGTCACCGGTTGTGCGACCATGAGTATAAAAGGGCACCTGTGAAATATGTCATTCTCTTACTTGTCTGTGTATGTGTAAGGAGCGAATATCATGGAGAAACCCTTTGCCCAGCATTTAGTGAAGCACTTTGCATCTGGTGCATTTGTGCATAAGTGAGGAGTACACACATTTATCTCTTGAGGGAGCTGAGTGTGTGTGTTGAGAAGTTTTCTTAATGAAAGGCTCCATTCACACCGTCCCTTTTTTCGAGGGATGTAGGACATGCATTTGGGTGGAATGCTGTCACCACTTCTAAGAAGAATGTTATTGTGATGTATAGAAATGTGTTATTTCTAATTCTGAGGAATTAGGGGCAGAAAAAGTGTAGTAGGCACTTGATCCTACAATTTAAATGTTATTATACTGAAGTGCAAGTGCACGCACTGAGTACTTTGAGCACTTTCTAAAATCAATGTTTATGCTAAACACATGCTGATTGCATTCCATACGAGCTGGGAAAAAAGCACTCCTTAAATGTAGGACATATGTCCCCTCCCCACTATGGAGAGTAGTTCTGTTAGAAGCCTCTGCTCCCCTGAGCTCTGGCTAATATTATATCAAGCTGCTGCCTGAATAGCAATATCAAGTAGCTAGGCTCCTTGGCAAGCTGTCCCTGGGCACTTAAGAGGGTCATCAGGCTGAAGCCTCCACCCTCAGAGCTCGACCAGGTGGTAGACTCAGCACTACCACCTGGTCGAGCTCTGAGCTCATTAGGCTTCCTCTTAGCCTCCTTGGCTACTGCCTATGTACTATGGAGTGTTGTTAGGCCTCCTCTCACTATAGAGATTCTCTTTGTAGAGGCCTCCGTTCCTCAGAGCTCAGCCTAGATAGCAATATCAAGTAGTTAGGCCCTCTGTGAGTCTCCTTGGTAAGCTGTCCTGGGTGTTGGACGTAGCTAGGCCTCCTCTCACTTTAGAGAGTTGTCATTCTGAGGCCTCTGTCCTCAGAGCTCAACCAGGTGGTAGTGCTGAGTTGTTAGGCTCCCACTCAGCTCCTTGGTTACTGCATCAATTTAGAGAGTCATCTTGCTGAGGCCTCCGCTCCTAGAGCTCGGTTAGGTGGAAGGGTAGTATGCTAGGTTGTAAGTTCTCTATGAGCCTCTGAGCAATATGTCCTGAGGGTGGGGCGTTGTTAGGTCTCCTCTCGATTTAGAGAGTCATCTAACTGAGGCCTCAGCTTCTAGAGCTCGGTTAGGTGGAAGGGTAGTATGCTAGGTTGTAGGCTCTCTATGAACCTCTGAGCAATATGTCCTGAGGGTGGGGCGTTGTTAGGTCTCCTCTCGATTTAGAGAGTCATCTTACTGAGGCCTCTGCTCCTAGAGCTCGGTTAGGTGGAAGGGTAGTATGCTAGGTTGTAAGTTCTCTATGAGCCTCTGAGCAATATGTCCTGAGCGTGGGGCATTGTTAGGTCTCCTCTCGATTTAGAGAGTCATCTTACTGAGGCCTCCACTCCTAGCGCTCGGTTAGGTGGAAGGGTAGTATGCTAGGTTGTAAGTTCTCTATGAGCCTCTGAGCAATATGTCCTGAGGGTGGGGCGTTGTTAGGTCTCCTCTCGATTTAGAGTGTCATCTTACTGAGGCCTCTGCTCCTAGACCTTCGTTACGTGGAAGGGTAGTATGCTAGGTTGTAAGTTCTCTATGAGCGTCTGAGCAATATGTCCTGAGGGTGGGGCATTGTTAGGTCTCCTCACGATTTAGAGAGTCATCTTACTGAGTTATCAGCTTCTAGAGCTCGGTTAGGTGGAAGGGTAGTATGCTAGGTTGTAGGCTCTCTATGAACCTCTGAGCAATATGTCCTGAGGGTGGGGCGTTGTTAGGTCTCTTCTCGATTTAGAGAGTCATCTTACTGAGGCCTCTGCTCCTAGAGCTCGGTTAGGTGGAAGGGTAGTATGCTAGGTTGTAAGTTCTCTATGAGCCTCTGAGCAATATGTCCTGAGGGTGGGGCATTGTTAGATCTCCTCTTGATTTAGAGAGTCATCTTACTGAGGCCTCCACTCCTAGAGCTCAGTTAGGTGGAAGGGTAGTATGCTAGGTTGTAGGCTCCCTATGAGCCTTTGAGCAATATGTCCTGAGGGTGGGGCGTTGTTAGGTCTCCTCTCGATTTAGAGAGTCATCTTACTGAGGCCTCCGCTCCTAGACCTTCGTTACGTGGAAGGGTAGTATGCTAGGTTGTAAGTTCTCTATGAGCGTCTGAGCAATATGTCCTGAGGGTGGGGCGTTGTTAGGTCTCCTCTCGATTTAGAGAGTCATCTTACTGAGGCCTCCGCTCCTAGACCTTCGTTACTTGGAAGGGTAGTATGCTAGGTTGTAAGTTCTCTATGAGCGTCTGAGCAATATGTCCTGAGGGTGGGGCATTGTTAGGTCTCCTCTCGATTTAAAGAGTTTACTATTCTCAAGGAACCATGGTTACATGCGTAATCTGAGACGTTTTTCAGCAAACAGTCATTATTATGGAATAGTTCTGCCTGGTTCTGCAGACTTAAATCTAAAAATCTAAAAGTAAACAACATAAAATCATAAAATCATACAGTACATCAATAGATTAATAGAGATCTAGTTGACCGGAGTTTGCATTTATCTCCTTTTGTGTCCACTTACTGGTTCACCAGAAACACCCCGATCACCAGTACAACCAGGTGGCCCCACAACCCCCTGGGGCCCGATGCTGCCTTTATCTCCCTTTAGGCCTGGACCTGGGTTGCCAGGAGGACCACGTGGTCCTCTGAGACCTGTATTTAAAAATACACACAGAAACAACAGAAGACATGTGATCATTAATTAATAGCAGATTGGTTTGCATGCTATGTCATTGTTTTAGGCCTACAAAAGAACCCACCCCCAAGTCACTTTTCCTTTAGGTTTCTTTATCATCCACCATGTAAAAATCAGGGTAAGTCTCCACCAGTTAAGTCTCATCACATAGAAAAGCAATAGCACGCCTCTCCTCAACAAGCTTCATAATTTGAGGTATCATTTATGCTTGTAACAAGTATAATGGGGTAAAGGATTTTTTAGCAAAACCAGATCCAAAGCACGCACATCTACAGCAAAAAATGTTTTGCTCAAATTGGGTCCTCAACAAGGGAAATAATAAAAATCAGAAAAAAAGTCAGCACACCATGGCTCCAAAAAAAAAAAAATGAATAGTAGACTCCCACACAGATGGTAACATTTCGAGCATGTAGGCTCTTCGTCAGAAAAAAGTCAGTAAAGTCTTCGTCAGTAAAGAATTTCTTTAAAATGTTAACCCTAAGTATCATTAATAGTAATTAGCCACTAATGATCAGAGACAACTAATCACCTGATGGGCCAGGTAATCCATTAGGTCCTCGCTCCCCTTTTGGACCACAGATACAGACACCAGGGGGACCTGGGAACCCATGTGGCCCCATTTCTCCGTTTTTTCCTGGAGGACCAATATCTCCAGCTGGACCGCAGGGACCTGGTGGTCCACATGGCCCTGGGGGTCCAGAATAGCCTTTAGTACCTGAAATTAAACATACACATAAAGTGTAAGCATGGAGAAGTGATTATGATCTGCATATTATAGGGGTGTAACGGATCGCAGTTGATCCGTGATCCATATGGATCATGATCCACGGTTCGGCACGCACGTGACCCGCGGATTTATTGGGCATTTTTTTAAACTTGCGGATTAATCTTAATTGTTTAGCGATCGCAGAGTAATAGACAGTTTTTCTGCCAATATTGGTTTTTAAGTAATTTTATTCCTTTAAACTCGATGCCGAGTTTCAGTGAAACTGCACACAGCAGTCATGTGTTCCCGTGAACAGGGCATGTTACTCAGTCAACAATGGCAAGCGGAGGAGCAGAAGAACTTGAAAAGCATCCCGCATCATTCAAATCAACACATGGCTTTTTGCCTCGGGTAAAACAAGGAAAATGGCATTTAGGTAAACAGGAGAAATAATGGAGAGCACCTGTCCTTTCTTGGAGGTGGAAAAACAGTTCTTAATGACCTGCAGGATTTCTTGTAAAAAGATTTTTAAAAAACGAAAGAAAAGACGAGAGTTGGCTGTTTTTGTCTAGTTCCAATTTAAAATGTTTGTTTAATTTATATTTATTTTAACATAGTCTATGGCCTATAATTCTAAAGCAGGTACTAGGCTATATAAATATAAAGTAATAAATTGAATAAAACATTGTTTAAATGTAGTGCGTTTAAACATGATATCTATAAAAGAGTGTAGAGGTCTACAAAGAGAATTGCAATGCTGACAAGCCATGTTCAGTACCAACTTTTGGATTTTAAATAAAAATAATGAATACATGTTGTGTGAAACAGGCGTGAGAGGTCTACTCTCTTCCCTGATAATGTTGACATCCTAATCTTTAAGAAAAAAAAAAGTCATTATAAGCTCAGGCCCATTTTCACGTCTCAGGTTGTTTTTCACATGTTACACTTTAACAACTAAGTAAAATTTGATTTATTCAGCTGGTTATTTATTTTATTTTTGTTAAAACCATAACCATATAGGTTATTTTTGTTAACACCAAAAGTTCCTTGTTAACCTATAACCAATATAGGTTATGTTAACACCAATATTTTCATGTAATAAATGGAAAGCAAATAAAAATGGTTTCCTCCCCCTTTTTTTCTGATCCGAAAAATGAACTGATCCGTGACTCGTGATCCGTAATGTGATCCGAACTGTGAGTTTTGTGATCCGTTACACCACTAGCATATTAGGCTTTCTAAGCGTGGACTTACCTTTCTCACCCTTGATGCCAGGTGGGCCAGGATCCCCATTAGTAGTGGCTAAAAGAACATATTCACATGAAAGAATATTCTTATTAATCAATCTTGATTGTGTGTTTGTGTGAGAACTTACACCCCCTATCTCCTTTATCTCCAGCAGATCCTGGTATGCCATCTCTGCCTTGATCTCCCCGAGTTCCTGACGGCCCAGGAACTCCAGCTGAACCAGGAACACCTTAATAAACATAGAGATATATCACTGGAAAAAAACAATAAACCAGTAGTGTGATTTCATCATGTTTTACAGAATATGTATTTGTGGTTTTGGTTCATGTAAGTTACATTTTACATTACAAGTTACAATACATTTAATAGAAAGGGGTAATTTAATGTTAGACTAGGATTGTACCTGGTGGACCACAGGGCCCTTCACATCCAGGTGGACCTGGAAGCCCATCTAAACCGTCATCACCAGGAGCTCCTGGAGGTCCTAACAATGTGACATTGGATAATAGGATAATGCTTCATGTTTCTTTGAGAAAGTCATATATTGGAAATTATATAATCAAAAATATTTCAGATAGTATTGAATTAAAAGGATAAAATGTTATGTATGAATACCTGGATCTCCTGGTACTCCAGTTTCACCTCTTTCCCCAGGAACCCCTGAGAAACCTAGGAGCCCAATTCTCCCACATATACCCTTGTCACCCTTTCCCCCTCTACCCCCCGGACAGCCTGGCTCACCCTAACAGAATAAGAAAAAGAAAGCAACAGAGTTGGGTTGTGGGTTAGGGTCCTGCCTTAGAAGGCAAGTGCCACTTTTTTCAACAATAAGAATAGAACTATGGAAATTGATACCTTCTCACCAGGTAGTCCTAGAAGCCCTGGCCCAGGGGGGCTTGGTTCACCTTTGATCCCCTTTGGTCCTTTTGGCCCTTGGACACCAGGAGTTCCAGCCACCCCACGAACACCAGGTAAACCTTTGAGGCCTTTCACTCCTGTGAGAGAAATGCATTTGCATATGTGAAATGGCTCATCTGAAGCATCATGGTGTTGAAACAAGGGTTAGATTGATGAGCATGTATGAACTTGCCTGGAAACCCCATAACTCCTGGATCCCCAAAGTTTCCATCAAAACCCCGATTTCCTGGAAACCCATTCTGGCCAGGGTCACCAGGAGGGCCTGATAAAAAAAGAAGGTTTGTACATATGGACTATGTTCTAATGTGGAGAGCAAGGTTTTGGATTTCAGCATCTATACCTGGTGGACCAGGACTTCCTGGAACTCCATTCTTCCCACATTCTCCATAATTTCCTGGTAATCCTAATTCCCCTTTAGAGCCAGGTAGACCAAGAAGACCTAAAACACATAGATTATGTTAAATATAATGTCTAAGAAGTGTTGCAGTTCCATCAACAGGGTAGAGCTTACAGAAAAAAAAATATAGAAGAACAGACCAACTGAATGTATATACATAACGGCTTGCATATTTAACAGAAGTGGAAGCCAGATGTTGAAAGAGTCACCTGGTAGGCCAGTGTCACCCGGATCCCCTGGGCACATAACATTTGATGTCAGTCCCTTTGGACCACAGGTCCCAGGGTCTCCTGGTTCCCCGGGGTTTCCTGTGTCACCAGGCACTCCATTCCTACCCATTAAACCTGATGAGAGATCATAAACATCATTATAATATGACTAATTCCACCAATATAAAAGCAAAAAAAAGCAATCAAAAATCATTGCTAGATTTGTATGTGTATGTTTGAACCTTTTGGTCCCGGGAGCCCTGGTGGTCCAGGATTTCCATCTACTCCAGGTGGACCAAACATTCCAGGACTCCCCTGATCTCCCCGTGTACCTGAAACAAAACAAAGCACTTAGAGCTTAAAATCTTAAATTGGTTGCTGTGTTTTGGAAAAAAGTACCTGGTCATTAATTCTTTGACCAGTCTCCATGTTCCAAAAACTTGGAAGTTGAGTACCTGGAAAGCCTGGAGAACCATCCCGACCTTGGAAACCTCTCGGTCCCCGGATACCAACCAAACCAGCCTGTCCAGTTTTCCCAGGCATCCCAAACACACCTGGTACACCAGGTAAACCCTGTCCAGGTGGTCCAGTTTCACCTTGTGGCCCCTTCAGCCCTTGCAGCCCTAAAGACAATATATGTAAGAGTGGACACCATTGTGGGGATTTTAGCAAATTGGTATCTTGATAGTGACCTTTGTAATCAATTAATTCACTTTATTAAAATTCATATTTACAAATATGGGATTTTCTTACCAGCGGGTCCGTCTAGTCCTCTGAAGCCTGAGGGCCCTTTGTCACCTTTAGCTCCCGGCATACAACATCCTGGAACACCAGCCTCTCCTGGTAAACCATCAAGACCTTGTGCACCTGTGTGAACAGTCTGCAGGTGAGAGATGGACTGATATATAGATGGACAGAGATTTTATGTGCATGTATAGTTGTTTATATTGCATTTTCCTAGGCAAGAATTGTGCTTGCTTAAATGCATTGGCATGGAATCCACCAACCACAGTCTCCTGGGGGTCCATCCCTTCCTGTTTGACCTCGACATCCTGATAATCCAGGGGGGCCAGAGATTCCTGGTGGCCCAAGGCACCCTTCATCTCCTGGCAGGCCTTGCCGACCCTTGGGCCCTGGGGAGCCGAATGTTATTTCGCCCTGTGGATGGAATTTAAATTTGTTCTCATTCAAAAAAACACAACTGTACTCATGTCGTCTCATTTAAATTAGCTTTTGCTAATTTCATTGCAGAATGATCATGACAAACAATTTGATGTAAGCTGTCATCATTTAATCACCTTCTTTCTTCTGAGCAACACAAATGTAATTTTGAGGACTGTTATTTACTTTTCAGTACAACAAAAGCATACAGTGACCAGGGAGTGTCAAGCTCCAATAAGGACAAAAACACACTACAAAACATGAAACTGGTCCATACAAATGGGCACTATATAACAAGTCTTTGACCTTTAGGCCTGGCATTCCTGGTGGTCCTGGAGGGCCAAGACGGCCTACAATTCCATAACCAGATGGACCTGGCTTCCCTTTCACACCCTTATCACCTGCAACAATGAGAAGTATTTGAGCTCAGAGAGGAGTGGCACCATTTGAAGTCACCCATTCACAACATTAAGCAGCCAAGGGAAAATTGCCAAAACCATAATTTTTTGATCAAATTTGAAACTAATGAATGCGGTTTGTAGATTTATCAGAAAAAAAGATTTGTTGATTACTTTCGCTTATTTTATTTGTTTAAGTTTCTTACCCACCTTTGGGACCAGTAAGTCCAGGAACTCCTGGTATTGACAGTCCTTTCTCTCCTTGTAACCCGCACAATCCCGGGAATCCTTGAACCCCAGCACAACCGTCATTCCCTAAAACATACATTGACGCATAGTTATCCATTGTACATCCTACTCTCAGTCTACTTGTCCATCTGCCAGGCCTTTCATCCCCTCTGCTTACCTGGAGATCCTGGTAGACCAGGTGGACCAGGCAGTCCAGGCTCACCTGGGTCTCCAGGTGTCATTTGTACTGGTCCTGGTGATCCTTTCTCACCTGTGGGATGCAACTGTAATATTTAAAGGGGGGGTCTAATGCCATTTCTTGCATTCTGACATATTTACACAGTTGAAGAGTTGGATTCTCATGCTAAACATGATCAAAATTTTAAAAAGTTAGTTGGACGTATGACAGAGTATTTCTATGCCAAATACACTTCTTCAGATATGAGCTTTTCTTTTTAAGTACGGCCCTGTATGAGATTAGCCTGACGTCGTCATACTCAATTCTAGTCAGAATATGAGTCTGATACTGCTCCGTTGGGCTGTGATTATAGGGCGTGTTTCAACCGAACCAGGAAAGACCTCAATTGGATAGACCTACAACCAATCAGAGCAACGGAGCGACGCATAACGTTAGTTGTCAAATGTCAACAGAACTCAACTGCAATGTGTTGCCATGTCCGCGGGTTGAAGCGACCCCAATTATGTGATATACAGACCCAGGAATGCGAATTTTAGCAGGCAGCCCTGCCAAAATAACACATATTTTACCCCCCAAATGCCTTTTTCCCCCGGAGAACCCCACCGGAAAGCTATTGGGCTTGTTTTTGGCTAGTTTTGAACAGCAATTGGGCGGGTTTTGTTGTGAAAACTTGGCAACCCTGTCTGCACGCACGCTGGAATAAGTAGCCTAACGTTAGAAGAAAAAGATGAGTGTAAACGATCTTTGCCGGTGTTGTAAAAAAAGAATTTAAGGATACACAGAGTACTTACCAACGCGATCATGATTTCTGAGAGAAATAGTAAAGGTGAATGCATATACGAACAAGTTCTCCGTTTAGGATTAGAACAAATTCAACCCAAGCGCTCTTTGGTGACGTGGATGATTACGTTACTGTTAATCATCTGTCCATCATCGTCTAAAGCCCGCCCTGACAATTTCATTGGTCCGAACAGTTTCTGTTCGGGCATAATTCCTTCTCTACGGATCAATTCCAGACCGAACTGCCCGAGTAAAAATGTTGTGGGCGGGGCTAAGTTCGGCTGGCATCCAGGCTAGTATGAGATCCTAAAGGGCAGAATTTCTTGTATGGGGACTTCTCCCAGATGAGCGTGTGTGCATATCAACCAGAGTGAGAGTACACAGTGTGTGTGTGTGTGTGTGTGTGTGTGTGTGTGTGTGTGTGTGTGTGTGTGTGTGTGTGTGTGTGTGTGTGTGTGTGTGTGTGTGTGTGTGCGTGTGTGTGTGTGTGTGTGTGTGTGTGTGTGTGTGTGTGTGTGTGTGTACTGTATGTGAGTGTGTGCTTGTGGCTCTTTAGCTCCGCCCACTGCACGCCATCACAAGGTCGGGAAAGAATCTGTACAGCGTATCTGTCTTTTATAAATATGATAAAACTAAAACTAAATATGAAGGATGCAATATCACTCTATAGGTACTCAAAATCAACATGAGATTGGCTGAAACTGTGTGTGTTGTGTACCCTTTAAGCCTATAATTTCTCCTTCATACCACTAGTGGTCACCAGCTACTGAGTTTTACTATTGTTTGAAGGCCTGTGTCTGCTTTGTATTTGTATTCCCAACTCACTGGAGATGGGATTTTTTATGGACTTCACCTGTGGTGAAAATAATTTTTTTAAATGTTATATATGGTTGGAAACACTTTTCCTTGTCGAAGCAGAGACCAGGAGACCTTGGGATATCTTTCAAGCAGACTTTACTCTTTATTGAGACAAGCGCTGTGTTTCACTGTAGTCCTCCAACAAGTCTGATTAAAATAGTATACACTGTAATTTATCTAAATTTTAGGGGAAGAGATACACACAGTAGAGGAGGAGACAATCTAAACAAAAGCATGCAAATTAATTATCTAGGTAAAGAGACCTGCCCCAGACTCCAATCCTAATCCAATCAGCATAACGATTACAGGGGCTCCAAGAGCCATTAAAGACAAAATTTGAGAATCTCAGTAATCTGGCTCATTTGATTTACAATAAAGAGAATCGGAACTGGCAGAAATATCTAGCTCGAAACTTTGCATAACAGACTTATTCATCTGATGATATGGTGTTTTTAATATGGTTTATAAACCATGTGTAAAATCATCAGTCAACACTATTGCTGAGTATTTTCTCCTTAAACTGCAGTTTACCAAAAATGCAGGACCTCTGAAGCTTGCTGTGAGTGTGAGCTTTAGGCTACTCAACATTATCTACATAGTTCTTAGGGTTAAACTATTCAGTAACATCCCATATTTTAACATAGGCTACATTGCATCAGTTCATACCTGGTTCTCCAGGATTTCCTTGCCGGCCCACTACTCCCAAACTTCCTTTCTCTCCAGGTGCCCCTGGTTGCCCGACACCCATTTCCCCTTGGCTGCCCATTGGACCTGTGCAGCCAGGATCCCCACAAATCCCTGGATCTCCTTGGTTGCCCTTAGGTCCTGGAGGACTCTGGAAAAAATCAGTTTCAAAATCTGTCAACATCCAAACTTGTGGCTTTAAAATTGGTTACACAAATTTAGACCAACATTATAGCATTCATCTCAAGGTTTATGGGTACAACAAGTTCCAAGTCCTAACTGGGTTTCCTTTTGCTCCTGGTGGTCCTTTGAAGCCAGGGGTGCCCGGCAAACCATCTTGCCCCTTTATCCCAAATGGTCCTGCTGCACCAGGGTTTCCTTTCTCTCCTTTATCCCCAATCTCAGATCTCATCCCTAGGTCACCTTTGGGCCCTGGAGGCCCTGGAAATCCTGGAAGACCTAAATAACCCTGTGAAAACATTTTAATTAACATCATAGACAACTGTTCTTGAGAATATTAAATCTTTATTTGCAATACCAACTGCATAATCAGAATGGACAAATTATAGTTTTTGCTGAGTTATAAGGAGGGTGATTGGGTTCAGTGGCAGCTAAACTGACCGGAGGACCTGGTGGACCCTCTGAACCTTTGAAGCCTCGAGATCCTTTATTGCCTTGAACTCCTCCAAGACCTGCACAAAGAATTTGAATTTGAGGTCTGTTATTGAAACCAACCAAAATCACTGAAACAAAAAGTGCTTTAAAAGCAGAGATGCACAAATATGCACCATAGGAGGGTTTCTATGCAGCTGCAAGGCTGGTAGCTAGGTGGTAGCTAGGGTGTTATAGATTGTGAGTATTCTGGGCATATGCAAAGGCATTGCTGTGTGATTGCTAGAGTGTTCAGGCCCACATCATTATGATTTTACCTGGCTCTCCAGGTTCGCCTGAAAGCCCACATGGTCCTGGAGGTCCAGGGTCAGCAGCAGAAGCAGCACACAGTCTGCAAAGTTCTCCTTGATCTCCTGTATTAAAATGACAGAAAACAGCATTATGTGATTAGCACGTTTATTGGTTGTATTTTATGCATTCACATAACATACACTTTATTGAAACAAATGTTTTAGGTCCAACTACATGGGCAACATTTGTGGCATGCTGCCGTCTAACTTAGAATATACAGTGTATCCGGAAAGTATTCACAGCGGTTGACTTTTTCCACATTTTGTTGTTACAGCCTTATACCAAAATTGATTAAATTCATAATTGTTCCCCAAAATTCTACAAACAATACCCCATAATGACAATGTGAAAGAAGTTTGTTTGAAATCTTTGCAAATGTATTAAAAAAAAAAACGGGAAAAAAAACCATGTACATAAATATTCACGGCCTTTGTTCAAAACGGTATTGAAGCACCTTTGGCAGCAATTACAGCCTTGAGACTTTTTAAGTATGATGCTACAAGTTTGGCACACCTATTTTTGAGCAGTTTCTCCCATTCTTCTTTTCAGGACCTCTCAAGCTCCATTGGGTTTGATAGGGAGTTTCGGTGCACAGCCATTTTCAGATCTCTCCAGAGATGTTCAATCGGGTTCAAGTCAGGTTTTCATCAAGGATGTCTCTGTACATTTCTGCATTCATCTTTCCCTCGATCCTGACTAGTCTCCCGTTTCCTGCTGCTGAAAAACATCCCCACAGCATGATGCTGCCACCACCATACTTCACTGTAGGGATGGTATTGGCCAGGTGATGAGCGATGCCTGTTTTCCTCCAGACATGACACTTGCCATTCAGGCCAAAAAGTTCAATCTTTGTTTCATCAGACCAGCTAATTTTGTTTCTCATAGTCTGAGAGTCCTTCAGGTGCCTTTTGTCAAACTCCAGGCGGGCTGTCATGTGCCTTTTACTGAGGAGGGGCTTCCGTCTGGACACTCATACAGGTCTGATTGGTGGAATGCTGCAGAAATGGTTGTTCTTCTGGAAGGTTCTCCTCTCTCCACAGAGAAACGCTGGAGCTCTGTCAGAGTGACCATCGGGTTCTTAGTCACCTCCCTGACTAAGGCCCTTTTCCCTCGATCACTCAGTTTGGCTGGGCGGCCAGCTCTAGGAAGAGTCCTGGTGGTTTCAATCTTCTTCCATTTACGGATGATGGCGGCCACTGTGCTCATTGGGACCTTCAATGCTGCAGAACATTTTCTGTACCCTTCCACAGATCTGTGCCTCTATACAATCTCGGAGGTCAACAGACAATTCCTTGGACTTCATGGATTGGTTTGTGCTCTGACATGCACTGTTAACTGTGGGACCTTATATAGACAGGTATGTGCCTTTCCAAATCATGTCCAATCAACTGAATTTACCACAGGTGGACTCCAATCAAGTTGTACAAACATCTCAAGGATGATCAGTGGAAACAGGATGCACCTGAGCTCAATTTTGAGTCTCATGGCAAAGGCTATGAATACTTATGTACGTGTGATTTTTTCGTTTTTTATTTTTAATAAATTTGCAAAAATTTCAAACAAACTTCTTTCACATTGTCATTATGGGGTATTATTTGTAGAATTTTGAGGAAAACAATTGTGGAACAAAATGTGGAAAAAGTGAAGCGCTGTGAATACTTTCCAGATGCACTGTAATTCCTATGGGGAAAGACATTGCACATTATTAATCGGAATTGTTTTCAGTGGTAATGAGCTTAATTTAACCATTGACCCTGAAATATTCCTTTAACATACATCATGAAAAGTGAATCTCACCTGGGTTTCCAGGTTCTCCACGCAGACCCGAAGGGCCTGTTAGGCCTTTGTCACCCTTGAGCCCTTTTGGTCCCAAGCTTTTGACTTTTGGGGATGCAGGAGAGGAGCACACAGACAGTGTCATGTCAAACAGTCATGCAGAACAGTCAAGCTTGGTTTATAAAATTAATTGAAGATAGAAGTAATTGACAAAAGAGTTACGTGGAGTTCCTGGAGGTCCAGGGTCACCAGGGGGTCCTTGTTCCCCTGGTGGGCCATCAAATCCTTTGGGTCCTCTGATGTTAGGTTCGGGTTCTCCTTTTTCCCCTTTCACACCTCTAAACCCTGGGGGACCTAGATTTCCATTAGGTCCTGGTATGGGAGTCCCTGACATATTTGAGCAAAGAGGAAGTTAACATTTGTGTATATGTATAGTTGTGTGTGCGCAAAAAAAGAGAAAGAGAGATGCATCAATTACCTCGAGGACCTGGAGGTCCAGGAAAACCATTGAAACCTTTAAAAAAAAAGAATAAAATCAATAAAATAAGAATAATTATTATTAATTAATTATAACACACAATGGCATTTTAAAATGTAACTTGCAAAGCTGAATATTCAGCATCATTACTCCAGTCTTCAGTGGCACATGATCCTTCAGAAATCATTCTAATATGCTGATTTGCTGCTCAGGAAACGTTTATTATTATTATTATAAATGTGGAATTTTTGTGGAAACCATAATACATTTTATCATTATAAATGTCTTAACTGCCACTTTTGATCAATGTAACTCATCCACGCTGAATAAAAGTATTAATTTCATGTTTTTCTTCAAAAAATCTTACCATTCACAAACCTTTGAACAGTAGTGTTCATTATTAAATTAACTAAGCCATGCGTTTGAATATTGCATTTACATTCAACAGTTTTGTGCCTCTTAACAAAAGAAAGAAAATCATTTCATGGCATATTTCCCAGTTTTTTTGGTTGTTCTTATTTGCATGAAAGTAGGTTTAATTTATTTGGTTACTAACCTTCACTACCTGGTAGACCACGAGGTCCTGGTGGCCCAGGAATACCTTTTTGTCCTTTGATTTTCTTATCTAGTACAATGAACTAAAATACAAATCCAATTTAAATAACACTTCATCAATAAGTTACAAAAATATTAATTCCTTATTAAATATAAAGAGACAGATAATCAGCTAATGAAGTAGAATAAAGAGTTTCACTGCACAGGCAATATGATTTGATTAAAGTGAGATTAAACATCTGGATATTGCCATAAGTGAAAGTATCACTACCTCTCCAGGGACACCAGGGGTACCAGGGTCACCCTTCGGACCCTGATAACACACAAAGAAATAAATGAATGAATTCAAGTATAAAGAATTTAAAGAAAGATTGAGATTCCATTAACCCATAAGAGGGCACTGTTCAACTGCACTTAAAATGGCCAACTATATTTTTTTGTCAGTTTGGCTTTCTGACCAAAGTAAGACCGTACCCTACATGGTATGTAGCACATGACTGCACAACAGACAGACAAGATAGATACCATTTCCCCTGCTATCCCAGTAGCTCCTGGATACCCAACGTCTCCAGGCTCTCCCTAGGAGGACAAAACAAAACTTTTGGTCATAATAAACATCATTAAGTGATCTATCAAAATATTTATTGAACTTAAAGAGGTCATGAAAAAAAGAAATTTGACAATCTTTTGACAACTTTTGTACAATTAAAACATCCTGCATGTTTCAAAGCTTTAAAAAAAAACCTTCTTATTATAAACAAAGCATTAATATAACCTATTATATTATTTCAGCATTAATTTTTCACAGCAGCCAAAAGAGGGTTTGCACTGGCGCAAGCTGTTAAATCTGTAAATCTGGCCCTTATAATAAATGCTGCAATATTCCATTAAAAAAATTAAGAATTGTCCATTTTGATTTCACAGCTAACATCTGTCTATAGAAAAGCAAATAGAACCCATTATAATCACTGACACAGTCTGCCCATTTATTTTCTGACATACTCCAAGCACTTGAGTCTGCCAAGAACAGGACAAATAGTAAAAGAATGCTCGCTTTGAAACGCCCTGTTTAAACAATAAGCCAATCATAACAGGGGCCATTTACTGACAAGCCTTTGAGCCGCCACCCCTTAAAAATGGATCATTTCAGACAGAGGGTCAGAATGAGGGTAAAATAATCATATTCCTGCATATTAGTTTTTTTATGAAAAAAAAAAAAAACTTTTTTAACAGTAAAATGTTACCTTAAGGAACATATTAAGATAAAAACATTTACAGTATTGATAACCAAAAACTGCCTGGAATTTCTCTGACAGGCCACTGTAAGAGATTTCATGCTTACCTGAGAGCCTAGCTCTCCTTGCAGCCCCTCCTTTCCAGGTTTCCCCTGAAAATCAATACATCATTACAAAGTATATATTACATATATGTAAATGACTAGTGTAACTAGTCGCCAAATAAAAAAATATTTTTGCAGTGTGATATTTTATAAATATATATTTAAATCTTGTTTGATGAACTTGACGAGAATATGTTTAAGGACAAATTGGGAGAGAATGAGTCTCCATTCTCTCTCTCTATTTAGTTATTTACCGGGGCCCCAAGCTCTCCACTTTCCCCTTTCTTCCCCTTAGGACC
The DNA here is from genome assembly GCF_949357685.1 of Gobio gobio. Classification (NCBI taxonomy): domain Eukaryota; kingdom Metazoa; phylum Chordata; class Actinopteri; order Cypriniformes; family Gobionidae; genus Gobio; species Gobio gobio. The sequence continues at coordinate 23,067,875 of NC_137114.1, forward strand.
AGGACGACCAGGAAGACCCTGCAGAATAGAGCAGTTGGGCTTTATGAATGATGAAGTAACTTAAAGTAATTCCAATTAAACAAATGATTTAAACAACAGCAAAAAAAAAAAAAAGTGGCCTTGTTTACTCACATTTTGCCCATAGCATCCAACGTCTCCAATATCCCCACTGTCACCCTGAAACCAAAAAAACTCAATCATTAATTTGTATTACTGCGTAAAACTGTATATTTGGGAAAAATAAAAAAATTATTAAACAAAACCCACAATGAATGACTTTTAAGGGAAATGTTACCTTAGGCTCCTTCGGTCCTGATACAAATAACTTTACACCTTTTTGTCCTGGTGTTCCAGGTTGTCCCCTCTCCCCCTACAAAAGCCCCGGAATGTATTTTTTAGTTTATAAACTCAGTTTATAGAAAGATTAATTACATTTAAATCAAATTATTCATCTGGTTTACCCTACATTCACATACTTGTTGACAGACATGCTTGTTTTGTAAGAGTAAGCAAAAGCTTAAAATTAAATATGAAAATACTGACCTTTGGACCTATGGGTCCAGGTATTCCCATGCTTCGACCCTCTAGACCCTATACGTAACACAAAAATGTTAGATTCACACATATACACATACTAAAGCCCAAAGTATACTTTGGTCATCTGCGTTCCAACGTGGTCCACACAGTTCGTGTGACATATATTTAATCATCAGGAGGGTCTGTGGACGTTCGTATGCAGCCCAATTTTTGTGTCGGTGTGGATGGTTGCACATACAACAGCGCATGTGCGAGTGAATGGAGTGCTTGAAAACAAAGTCCTCTAGACGGTGTGCATGTGCCAAACAGCATGTGCGCTCACGACCAAAGAAGTATATTCGAAAGGCTTGCGCATTGTGTGCAAGACAGAGCAGAATGCGGATAATGAAGTATATCCAGTTCTTGATGCTGGTCTGACATACTATCATGAGCTTATCAGAACTAACCTTCTCTCCTTGTAATCCAGGAAAGCCGTCTATTCCCTAAAAGTAATTAAACAGTTAAAACAATATGGCAATAATGCAAGCATGATGTTAAACATAATGAGATGGAAAAAAAAAACACTGAACAACTTACTGGTGCACCTCTAGGCCCCTCTGGCCCAACTGGTCCTGGTAACCCTGTCAATCCTGGTGGACCCTGTAGATCCACAACCAATCAGAAAACTCAGTCAGAAAATCTGACACAGAATACAACAGAACAGAATGACAATAAATATGCATAAAGTGATTGCCCAAATGTTTAATCTGAATTATTCTTATAATGAACTCTCTTACTTTATCTCCATCTCTGCCTGGAGGACTACACCTTCCTTTCACTTGTTCAGATGGTGGGAAGATATAGGTATCTCCCTAAAAAAATAACAATCATTTAAGGTCATCATAATTTTATAATACACTGCGTTCAGAATTATTAGGCATTTATTAGGGATTTTCTGATACAAAAAAAAACCTTCTAAACCACATTTTACCAATTCTAAACCACATTAATCTTAATAACTACTATTAGTTTTGTATTTAATAATTTATAAGTGATATATAATTGTTCATAAAGGTTGGAAATGAAAGGAATTAAGAATTAAGGTGAAGAATTAAGTGTTAAACCATCAGGGAGCCTTTAGTCTCCAGTGCCATTTTCTCTCCAGAAGTGCAAGGTGTCAGGATCTCAGAGATTTAAGTTAGCTAAATAATCCAATAATCCAAGAATCACAAGCTGTTTTGTTAAATACATGAAGGTCTTGTATAGGCTTTATAGACAGATAGATTGAGAGTGACTCTTGAAGGACCAGCACCACATCCTGGCAGTAAGTTTTGGGAGTTAATTTTTAGTCCATCTTCTATCCTGAAGTCCGTTTTGCAAGGTAGGCCAAGTAGGTTGTAGTTCTGAAAAATGGTGGCGCTGGAGACTAAAGGGTTCCTGATGGTTTCACACTTAATCCTTCTTCTTAGTTCTTTTGCAGTTAACGTGTCTTTTCTTCGCCACATGTTTTGTCTGACCCTGCTGACCCAATGAGAATTTCACTGTCCAATGGTCATCCCTTAACTGCAATTTCTAGTGTTGCATTAGTATTGTATCCTTCTCATGGGCATTTCATATTTTTTTTACTTTTCAGTCTGAGTTAAATGTCTTTTTTGGCTCATTTTATCTGTAAAAGAAAATGTGTCTAATAATTCTGCACACATGAATATTATAAGGTTTTTTTCATTTCCAGCCGTCATGAACAATTATATATCATTTAAAAATATGATCAGAAAATCAACATGGCTAATTATTCTGCACGCAGTGTATACGCGTGTGCATTGTATTTTAAATGAACAATTAAGCTTGTCACCACTTCTTAAAAGACTGACGTTAATTGAATAAAACACACCTTAGGTCCTTGGATTCCTGGCTCTCCCTAAAGACAACACCAACAACAAAGTTTGTGGTTTAAATGATCAGCCTTAATCAGAGTAAGGCTCAAATATAGACTTACACACTGAAACAAGTACCAAAGAAAAACAGAAGCATTTATTTTTTTTATTTCCCACAGCACCCACGTTTCAACCTTTAATGAATGAAAATATAAATATAGAAAACATCTATAGCATATCAGTAATCATTCCACGGCATTTTATGAGAGGTTCATATTGAACATAATTGTGTCTGAAATCGAATACTTCCCTACAGAGTATGCCAAAAGAGTAGTATGCCAGAATACATAGTATTCGGAAAAACAGTATGCGGAAAGTCCCCGGATGACCTGTTATTTCCTCCAAGATTCGGAGGTGTGCATTCGATGGACACTTTACTATCCCATGCAACGCAACTGATGCTGGTAGGTCACATGACAGTATCAACATGGCCGGATTACATTCATACTACCCAGGTTATAGAACATACTTTTTTAATGGCCGCAAAGTAAGTTCAAATTCAAATGTAGTACCTACTATACAGTATTCGATTCCGGATGCAGCGATATTCAAGTTGATCGTTCCCACCTCAAAAAACTTGTTTACTTTTGTTGTTTTTTTCCCAAAATGAAGCACTGCAACTGGGTTTACTTAGGTACCTCAGCCAATCGTTATATTAATATTATCTGATTAGAGCTAATATCAGTTATTGGCTATATATGCTTATATTTTCAGAACTCACCTGCAATCCAGGACGTCCCATCTGCCCTATTAAGCCTGGGGGACCTGGCTCACCCTGGACGAAAAACACAAGTCAATGATGAGAGTGACCTTTAGTACGGTTAATGGAATGATTACAGCTTATTCACAAATAATGATCCATACTTCTGCATTACCTTTGTTCCATTGCATCCTGGGAGACCAGGAGCCCCCCTCTGCCCCTCTTTTCCAGGGAGTCCCTAAAGGAGGAAAACATGATATTCATAAAATCATATTCTCTGTGAATGTTAACAAAGCAGCAATGATGGCGTCACAAAAAAAGTGAATTTTATGACATGGTCTGGTTTCCCCTTAAGCATTTTGTCCGGAAATGGATACTGGATACACTCTAATGCAAGTTAAGCAATAAGCTCTCAAAACTACTCTCACAACTTACCGGTAGCCCCGGTGGGCCAAAGAATCCCGGGGTCCCTGAAGTTCCCTTATTGAGAGAATGAGAACGACAGAGAGAGATTGGCTAGTGTTCAATTATACTGCAAGTGTCACATGAAATATATTAACACACTCACACACTCCGTACCCTAGAACCTTTAGGTCCGTAGATGCCTTTACTCCCCATATTTCCCTGTGTGATAAAAAAAAAAATTCCTGTATAAATTTTATCAACATTAATCAATGCTCTAATACAGTCTATACAACAATTAATTTGTTTATATGTTGTTGAATGTCAAAAATAATGGTCAGTGCACATATTTTGTATATTAGCCTGATACTCTCAATCTCAGTATAAGAATATGGCAACATATAATAAATAGTCAAGTTACCGCAAAACCAGTCATAAGTCGCACGGGTATATTTGTGGCAATAGCCAACAATACATTGTATGGGTCTAAATGTTTGATTTTTCTTTTATTGCCAAAAATCATTAGGATATTAAGTAAAGATCATGTTCCATGAAGATATTTAGTAAATTTCCTACCATAAATATATCAAAAATGTATTATTAGCACTAGCAGTAATATGCATTGCTAAGAACTTAATTTGGACAGCGTTAAAGGCGATTTTCTCAATATTTCGATTTTTTTGCAACCCCAGATTCCAGATCTCGGCCAAATATTGACCTATCCTAACAAACCATACATCAATGAAAAGCTTATTTATTCAGCTTATCTAAAAAAAATTGGAGTGACTCTTATGACTGGTTTTGTGGTTCAAATTTCAAAATGAACTTATACAAAATTATTGCAATAATAATGTCTCAAATTTTGTAAGGTCATCCTTTTGCAGTTTAAGTAAAAGAAAATTCTGCCTTAATATTTGTCTGTAGCAACTGGCAAAGCATGAAAAAGCAGTGGAGAGGAAATGTAGAGGAAATGTTTGGTCCTCTAAAAGCATGTTTAAGATTTAGAACGTATTTTATACATTTGATATATTTTGAAACTGTGTGCTTGTAAAACAGCCATATGTAACATACATTTGGACCAGGAAGTCCAGGAGGGCCTTCTTTTCCTCGATGCCCCTGAACTCCCTCTACACCATCCAAACCTGGAAACCCGATCTCACCCTGAGAGGAAGACAAATAAAGCAGTGGTAGCTATTTCAGCAGGTGTCATTCAGAAGACAGCTAGTAAACGCACATCTTTGAAAGATTGAGATTGACAAATTATTTGATTTGTATGAAAACGTACAATTTTTAGGAAAAAAGTAAGTATCCCTAATCCCTGAGGGGTAAGCAGATCATACAAAAACGTACAAATGAGATCATATGAATTCATAACAATTAGCCACTACTCTGAAAAACAAAATAGATACAAATTGCCATGAGAATGTGTTGGTTTTAGAGGTCTACACGGAGCACCCAAGACCCGTGGACCCATACGGGTTCGGGTCTATTTTAAATGGTCAGCCGGGTCCGGGTCGGGTCCCAATCTATTACTTTGGGTCCCGAGTCGGTTGGACTTGGAGAACACCTGGCCGTGATCAGAGTCAGTCTTGGTTTATCAACTACTTTACAAAAATATTTGTAACTTTAATGATTATGTTGCATGATTATTATTGATAACGTGTTTGTTTAAAACATAATAAAGGCTGGAATACACTACAAATTGTATGCCGAGATATTTGCACCATTTACAGTCTAGAGTCGTCAAACTATAGCTCCCAAAAATCAAAGCCACTCTGCAGATTTGGGGCAGTCGGAGTTTACAGATTTCACAGAAATATGATGTTCAGGGACTTTATTTTTTACATTTATATTTATGCATTTGGCAGATGCTTTTATCCAAAGCCCTTATTACAGGGACAATCCCCCTGGAGCAACATTGAGTAAAGTGCCTTGCTCAAGGACACACTGGTGGTGACCACTGGGATCGAACCAGCAACCTTCTGCATATCAGTTCCATGGTTTAACACACTGGACCACCATCTCACATATTTTTAATGTTTTAGCTTTAGGGCCAGCATTACTAACAGCTTGCGCCAACGCAGACCCTCTTTTGGCGTTAAAAAACTACTGTCAGGATTTACTTAAGGCATGGAGGGAAAAATTTGCGCTGAAAAGGACAGGCTTATCTGACCTTGTTGCATATGCATTTGTAGGAGTTTCCCTTTCAGACACAACATTTATGGGAGGAGAGTATTTAAATTAATCATGCAAGGTGATTTTAAGGTTTGCAAAACCGTCAGTTTACGGGTATTTGCCCCATTATTTAACGCCCAAAAAACCATGTCTTAAAACCAGATGCTAATTTGTGCTGCTTCTGATAGATTGCGTTGGTCATTATGCAAATGATCCGGCTGCGTCTGTATTCTTTCATTTGCACGTCGTCAGTAGATCACGTAAAGAACTTTCCACTCCCTTATGCGCTTTTTTTTTTTGTAATTGCACTCTCACGCTAATTTGCCCTGTTCAGTAAATCTGGCCCTTAGACTGTGATTCTATTAAGTCTGAGGATATCAAACATGCTTGATACTTTTATCCGATTTCAGAACACATATTGTTTTAATTTGTCTTGCGTCTCCTGACGGGACACGTTTATATGCGAGTTTGTTGTTTTCGGAACATCTTGAACCCCTGGTAGTTTGTGACCTTTAGTCGTTTACTGTATGATGTCCATTTCTCTGTAACTATCTACAAAGTCAGCAAGTGTATGATGTCTAGTCTTTTAAAGGGGTCCTGACATGAGAAATCAAATTTGCCTTGATCTTTTGAAATATAAGAGGTCTCATTAAAACACCCTGGCCTGCAAGTTTCATAAACATTTTCTTAAAACGTCCTCCTCTTTATAAACAGAACATTTATTTAATCAAAACGTCTCTTTTGATATTGCGGGATCTGTGACGTCACACGGGCAAAATACATTTGCAAATGATTGCCTCCAGAGCAAGGCATCAATCATTTTACATCATTGCACCATAGGCCCCACCCATATGTGTTCAGTCGCTTAATGGCTGACATTTGCCTACACTGGATGTGAGCGTCAAAAGTGAATAGAACCCATTATAAATCACTGACGCTGTCTACACTGGATACAGTATATGTATCACATGCTTCACTCGTTTGAGTCTGCCGACAACAGGACAAATTGAAGAATGAAAGGATGTTTGCTTTGATGCGTCCAGTTTAAACAGCTAGTTTGCGTCTCTGTACAGACTTCAGAGGGATCCCAGAGTCAGGAACAAGTGGTTTACTGTAATGGTGTCCTGGATCACGTCAGATGATTGTTTGTAATCAATCAATTGTAATCGGAGCATTTTCTTTTGTAAACTAGTCACAGTGAGAGAGTTTTCAAAGAAACTTTTGTTGAAAGATGAAGCAGTCACACGTATTGGATCTGAGAGCAGCTGCATCACAAAATGTGAGTAATTGATTTCATAATGCTTTGTCTGTAAATGACAGTTTTATATGGATAATGTTTACACTTACTCATGTGCAATAGCGAGTGGGCGTTGGTTTCAATGCAGTGACGTTAGGCAATCATAACAGGGCCATTTACTTCAAGAGACTTAAAGGAGCCGTCCCTTAAAAATGGATCATTTCAGAAAGAGGGTCAAAAATAATAGGCTAATTTTTCCGCATATATACAGTATTTGCTGTTATGTGAAAAAACCTCATGACCCCTTTAAAATCTGTTTTGCTCCTATGTTACATTTTCTGCAGAAGACACAAGGATTTATTATCAATTTGTCAAAGATGCCAGAAACATGTCATCAGATGTTGAGGGGAAGTTCATTTTCTTAAAGTTTACTAGGGCATGTGCATTTAATAATGATGTGCATAGATAAAACATTTCAATAATTCAAAATAGGAATTTTGATTTTGAAGGTGCCTTTAAAATAGGTTCATGATGCCCTTAAAGGAATAGGTCACCCAAAAATGAAAATTAGCCCATGATTTACTCACCCTCAAGTCATCCGAGGTGCATAGGACATTCTTCTTTCAGACGAATAAAATCTGAGTTATATTAAAAATGTTCTGGCTAATCCAAGTATTATAATAGAAGATCCAGTTTTTGAAGTCCATAAAAAATGCATCTGTCCGTCAAATAATATGCTCCACGCGGCTCCGGAGTGTTAATAAAGGCCTTCTGAAGTGAATCGATGCGTTTGTGTAAGAAAAAAATCCATATTTAAAAATGTATTTCATTCATCCCTTCCGGCGAATAAGGTCAAAATACAGGCGCGATCATAGATATATACATAGAATCCTCATTAGTGCCTGCGTGGATCGGCCGAATGAGGCATCTATGTTTATATCACGCCAGTATTTTGACCTTATTCGCCGGAAGTAATGGCGCTGGGAATACTAGATGACATTCGTCTGATAAGAGGTAAAAAAATTACGTAAATACTGTTCGGTTTCTCGCAGAAACCGATCGTTTCGTGTCTTAAGACATCAATGTGTCGCCACAAGCCGCATGGTTTAATAAGGATTCGTATGTCTGTGTGTTTTTACTCTCATACTCTAAAATATCACCATTGACATGCATTATATGACTATCACACCGCAAAAGTTGGAGTTAAAAATCTTCATTTGTGTTCTACTGAAGAAACAAAGACACCTACATCTTGGATGCCCTGGGGGTAAGCAGATAAACATAAAAAATTTCGTTTTTGTGTGAACTATCCCTTTAAGGCTGATTTATTCTTCTGCGTCAGACCTGCGCCGTAGCCTCGATTTTCATTTATACTTCTGCGTCCTTTTCTGCGTTGACATGCAGTTACACATGCAGTGTAACCCTGAGGGAGGGGTTTTGGCAGACCAATCACAGCAGTTGCCGTCCACGTAGAATTGACGTGTTGTTACATTTTTGGAGAGGTGCATGTCAGAGTATGACATAGCTACGGCGTACACTCGATGCATAAGTATAAATTGGGCTTAAGTCTACACAGATGGGATGGAAACATGGTGGAATATTTTCACCTTGGGCAAGCAGAGAGAACTTCTTCAAAGTTCAACTGGGTGAATTTGCAGGATGAAATTTGAAGCAGATTTTCAAGATTCTTTGTAAATATCCATCAAAAACACAGAGACCAGAAAAAAAGGAATGCCTACAAAATAGCTCCATGGACTTTATCTAATCCCATGTAAAATCCATTAAAAAACCCTAGCTTTTATAGGAATGAACACACCATGACAGGTATGCCAAACACATGTGTATAGAGAGAAGTAGAACACAGACTCTTACACACCGGTGGACACATACAGAGGAGCAGGTGCGTGACTTATATTGCTGATAAGTGTTCTGTAGCTTTGGGCATCAATAGTGTAGTACAGCTGATCTGATACGGAGATTTGGGTGGCCTATACATCTGTCACGTCACCTAGAAATAGTCAGGAGGCCACCCACCACCACAAGACATATTTTTCTTCTTTCTCTTTTGAACCTCAAGGTCAAGTCAAGGTACCATTTATTGTCTCCCTTAGGAGAAATTTGTTTTGGATGAGAGAACTGCTGCACATCAACATACACAAAAATACATTCCATACATACGTCAATTCATGAAAAACTCTACTCTCCAAACATGATCATTCTTATTAAAATACCTATAATAAAATAAAAAATATTAAATAAAATAAAAAATATACACATAATTATATAATGTAAAAAAAAAAAAAAAAAAAAAAAAGGTTATTTAATACATGATTACCATAATTAGAGTAGCTCATTAAGCACTTTTATCGACAACGGTACAAATGAATGTTTATAGCGATTATGCTTACATAGAGGAACCCTATATCTCCTTCCAGAGTTCATCAACGCATACTCAAGAGTACAATACATGTGAGGGGTCCAATATAATCTTGTTAACCTGCTGTATCATAGACGTATCAAAGATTTCTTGTAAAGTATTTAGTGTCCGTACTCCCATAATTTTTCCTGCAACCATTACCAAATTGCTTATTTGAGTTCTCGTTTTCACCGTCAGATTCCCAAACCAAATAATAATTCCATAACGCAAGACAGACTCAATTGTAGCCTTGTAAAAAATATACATAATATTACTACTGACTCAAAATAATCTTAGCCTTCTTAAAAAGTGTAGGCGCTGATGGACTCGTGAACAAACATTTAGGACATGTGTGTGCCATTTGAGCTCACTGTCAATGTGGACTCCCAAATATTTTTAAGAAGCCAGGAGACCCAATCTTCAGAATTCCTAATGTCATGACAACCAATGGTTGATATTTGTGTTATGTAACAAGAAAATACACACAAGTATAGATGCTATAATCAAGATACAGAAATGGTGGTACTTTTGTCTTAACTTATTTGAAATTCTAATCCTGGATCAGGAAATGTGGCGTGCCAGATTCAATCTCAATTTTCCTATATGAGCACCAGGTCTCAATGTGCTATGTAAACACATCTTCCACAGAAGTTTTGATAGTCTTTTCTATCCTACTGTTTCATACATCTGAGTGAAACAGCTTCTTGGAGGGTGGGACTTGATTTTGTCTATCGGGAATTGATTGGGTGGTTTGCTATTACTGATCTCATGTGAGTTGTCTCGCCCTCAAGCCAAAAAAACAAGTGTGTGGGGAAGTTATTTTGGTTGAAGATGATCACTATATATATATATAGTGATCATCTTCAACCAAAATAACTTCCCCACACACTTGTTTTTTTGTATATATAATATATATATATATATATATATATATATATATATATATATATATATATATATATATATATATATATATATATATATATATATATATATATATATATATATATATATATATATATATATATATAAATATAAAAATTATTATTATTATTTTTTATTATTAATGATGTGAACGGATAATTAATTTATAATAAATACTGAAATATTCTATAAAAACAAGAATTGACGATTTTGATTTCATGATGATTTCAACTGTGTTTAGGACAACCTAAATCCCAGGATAGGTTCTGCTGAATGCGACTGTGAGCCATGAATATATTAAGATATTATAAACACTAACATCATGATTTTCTGTAAAGCTGCTTTGAAATCATGTGTACTGTGAAAAGCACTATACAAATAAATGATACATCATTCCACTATTAGGTAGCAAATATGGACGCATCTGCACCAGAAAGGTGAGGTGTGAATGTAAAACCAGAAGGGGGCAGCATTTACATTTGATATAAATATGAACATCATTGCATGTTCAATTTGAGGAACTCTAGAATATTTCTCACTAGCTCTGCTGATGTTATGAACACACTTTAAGGATAATGGTGATCACTTAGCAATGTTTTGTGACATAATATTACATCTGTTGTGTGGACATGTATGCATGTTTATGTATGTTGGCATATTCTGTTACCTTTTGTCCTTTAATTCCTTGACAGTCACATCCTGATTTGCCACTGCAAACACATCCCTGAGAGGAAAACACAAGCAACACAACACCATGAATGCATGAAAACATTTACAATAACAATGGTGGACTCATACTTGCTCCCTGAAAAGAAAAGAAGACCACTGTCACCTTGCCCAGACTTAGGGCTGCCCAAAGACAGGCATTGAAGTACCAGGGGTAGAGAGGAGCTAGGAAGGCATGGCACAACAAGATGGTTTATAGTGCAAAAATATATAATTGATTAACAATAATAGTGCCAACGTGCAAAGTCCAACTTAAAAGAAAAAAGAAAAAATACATAATCAGTGCTTACAAGACAGCACAGTCACTTTTTGTGCCATACACAAAGGAAAATAGCTATAGCAGCCAAAACATTTAGTTGTCCTCACATATGGATATGCTCATATAACAGAGCAGACTACCAACCAATGGGGAGAACCATTTTAGTAGGGTAACAACAACACTGCACATTATATCACTGACCTTTAAATCAGCCACCTTTATGGGACAACAAAAGCCCTCTCTACACCGACCCCTAACCCTACCCAATAAATGCTTTTATTATTATTAAACATTTTGTTAGGCACTTTATTTCCACATTTAGAACATTTTCTTATTTTTTATTGAAAGTAAATGCATTTCCAATGTGATTTGTGATGATAAAAGGGATAAGAGCAAGCTCTGCAAAAGGCGGATTCGAACCCGGGTCGATCACATCAAAACCAAGATCCTTATGCCCTACGCTTTAGTGATTGCACCACTGAAGACATTGAAATTCAAGACTTTTTTTATGTTGTTTGGCCCAATTGTTAGGTGGAGCTAGTGCGAATAGCACTTGCCAACAAGGCACACTATTTGCACTTGGTGTGAATAGACACTCCGTAAACAATAACACTAGACAGCCTAAAAGTAACATTTAACCTGAACTGAATCACACTGAAATGGCACTTCGGTGATGACATCATCACACAGGTTCGTCAATTTCAAAGCTATATGCTCAGTTGCTACCACAAAGACTTTGCCGACTAAGTAGAATTTAAGGGTGTCCAACACCCACTTAATGGCCAAAACCTCTTTCTCAGCCATAGAGTACCTTGTTTCTCTTAGAAACAACTTTCTACTTATGTTCTGCACAGGGTGACGAGTTCCCCCTCTCCCTGTAATAATACAGCACCCAAACAGACTTCTGATGCATTAGCTTGCACTGTGAACGACAAGTTGTAATCTGGGCTCTGTAAGACTGGAGCACTACACAAACAGTCCTTCAAGTCTTGAAAAAAACTTTTTGGGGGCTATTCTTCTTTGTCAGGTCAGTAAGTACCACAACTCTACTGGAGAAGTTTGAGATAAATCTCCTGTACCAACCAACCATGCCCAGGAATGAACGAACCCTCTTCTTGGTTGACGGTGGTGGACAAGACAGGATGGCTTGAACCTTGTCTACCTGTGGTCTAATGGAACCTCCTCCCAGCACGTAGCCCAGGTAAGAAACTTCTGACTTGGCAATGTGATATTTTTTAGCATTGGCCACTAAACCAGCACGTTGGAGCATGCTCAGTGCTTTAAGTGGGCTGGTACGCGCCGCCACTTCCAAATATAGTTCTTGAGCGTACCGCCACCTTTCCGTGCGCCCAGAACGTGCTTTTAGCATACCGGTACGCTCATTTGCGAGCAGAGACTACATGACCCATACACCCTTGAATTTTTTCAAAGTGAAAAGCGCATGCGTCGCTTTTGCCGCTGTCAGTAGGCTTGTTTGAGATGCGCCTCGCCTGAAATTCAGCCGAGACTATGTGGCTGCAGTGAGGAGAGGAGTGAAAAAAGTGCAGGCAAGACGGACAGTTCTCTCTTCTCGTAGTGGATCAGACAACTGCGAGATCAAAGGCGGATATCGCGGGATTCACACTCGTGCGCTTTGTTGCTGATGAACTGGATGAGACAATTTAAGTTCTTTTGCTTTTATATGAAAATAAATATGATGAACAAGACACCCAAAGTTTTTGTTATTTATTTCCATTCGTTTATCAATCATTTTTACCTTAATTACATACTAGTTTTTAATAAAAACTTAATAAAAATTGTTGTCATATATATAAAAATAAGTATATAAAAACGTTTTATATACTTTTTTTATATATGACAACAATCACATAACCCACAGAGAGATCGCACTGTCCGAGAGTTTGGGAATATTCAAACATAAAAACATGATATATCAGAGTTTTAAAATCAAACATTTTAAAAAAGAACCATACATCACGGTTGTTTAAACCAATAAGCATTAAGCTGTGTCGTCAGCAAGTCGTTTCCCATCATGCTTTTGCTCAACGCAGTCGGTGGAGAGCAACTGCGCTCGACTGCAGAATCCGACACATCCGCCTTTCGCTCGCGAGAGTTTTTTGACATATGTCAGCATGACATCAGAGCAAGGCGGACCGCCCTCGGACACATTTCTAACCGGCATACATCTTGCACTGATCACCGGTGATTGGTTCTGCGCAGACTTTGCTCATCTCAAACAAGCCTAGTGTCAACAACTCAATGTTGTCCGGAGAGGGTGTGTGAAACGTGCAACCAAAGCTGCTCGGTTAAAATACAAAGCACTTGTGCCGCGGTCGCGGTCACAAGTGGTGACGAGGACGAGAGTGACACTACTTCTACCGATGACAACAGCCGCATGTTGTAGCTATAGTTTCTAACTGTGTTGCTATTTGATTAGAAAAAAGAAAGAAAAAAGTTTACATTGGCCTGCATGGTAGGCCTAATGAGGTGCCGTCAATGGTCTTGCTTTGTAAATAAACCCTTATTGTAACAAATGATATAGTTAAACAATTACAAGAACTATATGTTAGTTCTAAGGATGAAAACAAGTTAGAAAGAGCTTTAAAATACGGACCTTCTTGAATTATTGACTGAACAATCCCCCATAACCACGCCCCCAACAAAGCCCCGCCCCCTCTGGTGAGTACCGGCACTTTATTTTTTCCACTTCAAGCACTGAGCATGCTGAACACTTCAGCCAAATGGTCCCTTCTTTCCAGGTTGCACTGAAGACAACAATGTCGTCCAAGTACGCTGTCGTCACCCCATCCATACCTCTTAGGACTTGGTCCACCAGACTTTGAAAGGTCGCAGCTGCCCTGTGCAATCCAAAGGGCATTACATTAAAATGGTAAAGCCCACTAGGGACACGTAAAGCTGTCACTTCCTTAGCTGCATCAGCCAAAGGAACTTGCGAATAACCTTTGCACAAGTCCAGAGTTGTCAGGTATTTGGCCTTGCCCAGGCGTTCAATCAATTTGTCATCTCTTGACGCATAGGGTATGGGTCAAATGCTGATACCGAGTTGAGTTTTGAGAAGTCCACACAAAATCTTAGTGTGCCATCTTTCTTTGGCTCCAGTACCACTGGGCTGCATCATTCACTGGAAGAAGGCTCGATGACTCCTAAATCCAACATCATCTTTACCTCATCCTTCAATGCCGGAATCAGTCGAGCTGGAACTCTGCAATGAGTTTGTCTAATTGGGTCTGAGGCTAGAAGTCGGATATTATGCTGTATCAAATTTGTCCTTCCTGGCTTGTCCATAAAGAGCCCTTCTGGTATGCGTTTTAGCTCTTTCTGTTGCTTGCTTGTGAGATGATCCACCGCTGGATAAGTGGGTGTATTTCGATCCTTGGGGAAGTACTGCTCCTCGAGCTCTTCTTCCTCCTCCACTGTTCTTGCCTATAGCTGGTCAGACAAAGATCCCTTTCTCTCTTGCCACGGCCATAAGAGGTTGATGTGGAAGACCTGTGACTTTTAATGCCAATCAGGCAAAGTAACCTCATAGTTGGTAGGACCCATCTTCCGTAGCACCTCATATGGCCCTTGCTACTTGGCTAGTAAACTATTGTCAGATGTTGGAATTGGCAGCAAAATTTTCTGGCCTGGGCTCAAAGTCCTTTTCCTTGAGCACTGGTCATACCAGGCTTTTTGTCACTGTTGTGCCTCGGACATGTTAACAAGCACCATCTCTGCCAGTAAGTCCATCTTTTCACTCATCTTGATGACATAGGACAAGATGTTTGCCTGTTCCAAAGGATTGTCTCCTTTCCATGCCTCCTTCAAGTCATACAACGGCCCTCGTATCTGCCGTCCATACAGCAACTCTAAGGGTGAATAGCCCGTTGATGACTGGGGAACCTCACATTAGGCAAAGAAAAGGTAAGGTAACCAGAAGTCCCAATCCGTCCCCATTTCCGACACAAACTTGCAAAGCATGGCTTTCAGCGTTTGGTTAAACCTTTCAACCATACCGTCGGTCTGTGGATGGTAAGGCGTGGTCCGTATGGGGTGTATGCCTAACATGGAGTAGATCTGTTTGATGTGTTTGGATGTAAAATTGGTTCCTTGGTCAGTGATTATCTCTCTGGGAATGCCTACCCGTGAAAAGAGCTGGATGAGGGCATTAACAATTTGTCTGGTCTTAATATTTCTGAGAGGGAATGCCTCTGGATATCTAGTAGCATAATCTGCAACAACTAGAATGTAACGATTCCCTGCCCTACTCCTTTCCAACTGACCCACGATATCCATGGAAATCCGAGTAAAAGGAACATCAATGATGGGAAGACTCACTAAAGGTGCTCTATCGCATCTTTTTGATGGACCCATCAGCTGACATTCTGGACATGACTTGCAAAAGTCTACCACATCCATATAAAGTCTGGGCCAATGAAACCTGCTAGCAATCCTAGCTAACGTATTTTTCTGCCCCAAATGTCCCGACCATGGCACTGAATGGCCTAATTGCAACACTCTCTCTCTCATAGAAACAGGGCCCACCAACCTTTCTCCCTGAGTACTTTGCCAGTACAGCCAGTCATGTTTTATCAGATAGTGCTCTTTCTGAGACAACATTGTCTGGTGGTTTACATTGCTTGCCTTCTCAAAAAAGTTCCTCTGGTTGCAATGTCTTATCTTGTCTCTGTAATTGCACTATATTATGAGGAATTTGCCCCATGTCCCCCATACATGGTTTGGGCAACTGCTCAAGAATTTTTATGCCCGCAACCTTGTTTTGGTGTTTCTTGCATCTTGATTTCTTAGCCTTGGTAACCGCCGCAAAAGGTAAGCTCTGCAAAGCCTGTCTAACACCCTCTTCCTGCTTAGCCTGGGCTCTTGTGACTACCCTAGCTTCAGCTAGCTCTTTATCACACTGTCCCTGTCCAGTTCTACATCATTTAAGCTATGGGACGGTCTAGGAACATAGCAAAGTCTGGTATTAGTCACATTTTGCAGCGGGCAATCAAATTTTTTATGTCCTTGCTGCCCACATCTATGACATCCTAGGATAGGTCTGTTTTTTTGTTGTTTAAATGCTGTTTAATGACTACCTGTATTACCAGCAGTTTTAACTTGGGAAGTATGAGTGTATGTGATAGAGTTACTAAGACCACTGCCAAAGACATCCACAGACTTACCAATTGTGCTGTTATTGTTGCTCCTCCAACGCCCCGTTGGATACACTGATCGTCTTGCAGCCATGAAAGTTTCTGCCATCTCTGCCGCCTGTTTTGATGTCGTGGGGTTGTTTTGCTTTACCCACATTCTTGTTTTAGAATGAAGGAGTTTTAGAAACTGTTCCAAGATGATCTGGTCACCAATCTCTTCCTTAGTTCAAAGTCTGGGATTAATCCACTTCTTGTACAAGTCCTTCAGCCTTACCTTACCTTACCCTCAGCTGATTCTCCATCATCACCATCTGCGCTTACCTCCACTCTTGCTTATTGGTCTGGATCCAACACCTCTGCATTGGGCTTTACGATCCTTGGCTCTAAGGCCACTTAAAATTACCACCAATCTTTGTCGACCAGCCTCCTAATGGCCTGGAAACACCGCTGCCACCATAAGTCACCTTGGCCAGTCTTAGGGCTGCCCACAGACAGGCACTGAAGTACGAGGGGCAGAGAAGAGCCAGGAAGGCATGGCACAACAAGATGGTTTATAGTGCAAAAATATATAATTTATTAACAATAATAGTGCCAACATGCAAAGTTCAACTTAAAAGAAAAAGAAATACAAAACAAATTAAAAAATAATACATCATCAGTGCTTACAAGACAGCACAGTCACTTTGTGTGCCATACACAAAGGAAAATAGCTATAGCAGCCAAAACATTTAGCTGTCCTCACATATAGATATGCTCTAGTAACACAGCAGACTACCAACCTATGGGGAGAACCATTTTAGTAGGGTAACATAACAACACTGCACATTATATCACTGACCTTTAAATCAGCCACTTCCTTTCCTCTTCAAATAAACACACTGAGCACAGTATTAACCAAAATAATCTTAATAATCACAAATCACAAACATTCATTAAACAAGTAAACATCAAACGTTCAACATATGCCACCCCTGTTTGTGTAAAAATGGTATGACCACTGTTATCATAAGTGCGTTCTGTGTTACGCACGCTACCGGAACGACCAAGAGACAGCGGATACAACAGGTAAGCACAGAACACCACAACAGTAAAACGCTGCATCTTATGTTATTAAATGACCAATAAACACAGTAATATCTATAAAACTCCTTGTGATTTTTGCACTTCAGCACCAGATAACAGAAAACAGTTAACAATAAAGAGGAAAAGAAATTAAACCCACATGATGTCAATGAATATACGTCCTTCGAAATTGTTAATGTCCATATTTAAGCTTAGACAGCATTTATCGGTAGACAGACACTCTGAGTAGTATAATGAAACTTTACCAATAACCCATGAGCTTAAACAATAACACTAGACAGCCTAAAAGTAACATTTTACCTGAACTGAAGCGCATTGAAATGAAGTCATTGCACGGGTTCGTCATCACAACCACTGGTTCCCTTTCGAGGGAACTCGCACTGCATCGAAACGACGCTTTGGGGATGCTCCCTTAGCATCAGCGAATCTGAAACCAGAATGCCAACTAGGCCAATCCGATTGGCGTGCGTAATGACGTCATCGTGACGGCATACCCGGAAGTATAAAAGGGGAGCTGGAACGTAATGGCGGTAGTTATTAATCTTCAGCAAGCGCTATCTGTTAAACTGTCTGTCTATTTACTGTTGTATGTCAGTGAGAGTGTGTGACAAAAGAAATATGGAAAGTGAGAGAGTGAGAGAATTCAAGCAGTGTGTGCATCCGTGTCCCAGGTTTATGACGGGCTCGGATACACACCTGCTTTGTGTGCACTGCCTGGGCGTCCAGCATGCCCAAGCGGCTCTCGAGGGAGCCGCTTGTGAGCACTGCGAGAAATTGACGCTCAGGGTGCTCCGCTCTCGGCTGGCTGCGTTTGATGAGGCCGGCCAGCCTCGTGAGCCCCGTGGTTCTGGACCCGCAGTCGCTGAGGCGGCTCGGCGTCGCAGATCATGGGGCTCACAGCGGGATTTGTCAGAGGGTTTCGGGACTGCTGCGGCACTTTCCCGATCCTCCTCTGACAGTTCCGAAGATCTTCCTCCCCGTGTGGAAGCCCGCTCTGCGGTTTCTTCCCCCGGGGTGGGAGGTCCGGTGCTTGTTCTCTCCGGTTCCGAGGAGCCGGAGGAAATAGGCACCGAGGCGGGGGATGAAGCAGGAATTGTTTCATCGCTTCACCCACCCGCCCAAGAGGAGCTGGTCGAGGTGTTGACCCGGGCTGTGGCTAAATTAAATATAAGTTGGCCACAAGAGGCTCCGGAAATCCAGCCACCCAGCAAGCTGGATGACCGGTTCCTCTCACACCGGGTTCAAACACCTCGCCGGGGCCTGCCTTTTTTCCCGGATCTACACACCGAGGTGTGTAGATCATGGAAACGGCCCTATTCCTCGCGTGTTTCCAATCCTCCAGTGTTGGATTATTCTAACGTTCTGGGGGCACGCGAGGCGGGCTATGGGGCGATGACTCGGGTGGAGGAGGCTCTCGCGAGCTACCTTTCACCTGATTCTGCATCGTCCCTTAAGGCTCCGGTTTTGCCCACCAAACCCTGTCGGGATACCTCAACTTTGGTGGGCAAAGCATATATGGCGGCTGGTCGGGCTGGTGGTTCCCTGCACACATTATCCATTCTGCAGGCCTACCAGGCCGACCTCCTTAAAGAGTTGGACGAGGGAGATGGTCCCTCTCCGGAGGACATTCTGGAACTGAGGAAGGCTGCAGATTTGTCTCTCCGCGTCCCCAAGGAGACGGCCCGCGCTATCGGCCGCTCCATGGCTTCCATGGTGACTGTGGAGAGACATCTCTGGCTGAATCTGTCGGGGATAAAGGAGAAGGATAGATCTTTTCTCCTGGACTCCCCGATCTCGCCTTCTGGGTTGTTTGGAGACGCGGTTAACACCGTCGTTTCCAGACACCAGGAGGCGAAGAAACAGTCGGCAGCCTTCCACCAGTATCTCCCTCGACGCTCTAAACCTGGGAAGGATGGCCCTAGCGGGCAGCCTCAGACGTCATCCAGCTCCTCGCACCGGAAGGTGCAAAAGGAGAGCGTCGCATCTAGCGCCCCTCCCCCGGGAGCCTGGCAACAGGGGCGGCGCTCTCAGCAGCAGTCTTCCGCTCCTAAGGGCGATCTACGGAACGTCCTTCAGGCGCGGAAGGCTGCTGGGAAGAAGTCCTAGCTGCGGCAGGGCTTCTAAGAGCGGTCCCTCCCGTGGAGAAACAACCGAGGTTGTTTCCTCCACGGCGCTCTGGGGAAATCGATGTGGTAATCCCGCCGTCTATGACGCTTCGGGCCACATCGGTTTCCCGCGAACGCATGCTGCACCAGCCACCTCTGGAAAGACCTGCGGCTGGGCAGCTCGCGCGTCCGCACACGGAGAACCGTTCCCAGCTACTTCCTGCCGGTCAGCCGCTTCAGGAGGTTGGGAACGGGAACCGTGTAACACCCGACGCCAGCCTCGAGAGCTGCCAACTTATCTCGGCGCATGGAAATGCCTTCCGAATATTTCTACATGGGTCCTGCGTACTGTAGAAAAGGGGTACAAACTGCAGTTCAGTTTTCCTCCTCCACAATTCAGGGGGTTATACTGGACAGCAGTGATACCCGAGCAGGTTCGGGTAATGGAACTGGAAGTAAAAACTCTTTTAGCGAAGGAAGCCATAGAGCGTGTTCCTCCACTGGAAAGAGAGTCCGGGTTCTACAGCCGGTACTTTATAGTTCCCAAAAAGGATGGAGGGTTGCGTCCGATTATAGATCTGAGGGTTTTGAATCTGTCTCTAAGGAGCTTCAGATTCAAAATGCTCACCATTCCCATGATCGTGAGTCAGATCCAGTCCGAGGACTGGTTCGTCACGATAGATCTGAAGGACGCGTATTTTCATATCTCCATCCTCCCATGTCAGAGGAAGTACCTGAGGTTCGCTTTCGGGGGCAAAGCGTACCAATATCGAGTGCTTCCCTTTGGCCTAGCCCTCTCCCCACGCATGTGCATGGATGCAGCTCTGGCTCCAATGAGACTTCAGGGCATCCGTGTGCTGAATTATATCGACAACTGGCTCATACTGGCCCAGTCGTACGAAGTGGCGGTTCGGCATCGAGATGTCGTTCTGAACCACATAAAGTGCTTGGGGCTGAGACTCAACACGAAAAAGAGCGTGTTGACGCCGTCCCAGAGGACAACGTTCCTCGGGTCGTGTGGGACTCGACGACGATGCGGGCACAATTGTCTCCCGCGCGATTCGAGACCATACGGGCGATGG
Organism: Gobio gobio; assembly: GCF_949357685.1. Lineage (NCBI taxonomy): Eukaryota > Metazoa > Chordata > Actinopteri > Cypriniformes > Gobionidae > Gobio > Gobio gobio. The sequence continues at coordinate 23,088,587 of NC_137114.1, forward strand.
TCTCAGGAATAAGGCTAGGCCACAACATCACTGTGAAGCACTTTCAGAGAGTGCTGGGGCACATGGCAGCAGCGTCCAGCGTAATACCTTTTGGCCTGCTGTACATGAGACCCCTCCAGTGGTGGCTGAAAACCAAGGGGTTTTCCCCCAGAGGGAATCCTTTCCGTATGATCAGGGTAACGCGCAATTGCCTTCGTTCCCTAGTCATATGGAAGAAACCTTGGTTTCTGTCCCAAGGGCCAGTGTTGGGAGCGTCCTGTTGCCGGAAATCCGTTTCAACAGACGCCTCCCTCACTGGCTGGGGCGCGGTCATGGACGGCCGCTTTGCGAGGGGCCCATGGGAGGGCCGTCGTTCCTCCTGGCACATAAATTGCCTGGAGATGATGGCGGTCTACAAGGCTCTCAGGAGCTTTCTCCCGCACCTCCGCGGACAGCAGTTTTCCCTCATGCATCCAGCTCCGCTGGGGCTGGATGCCATGGTTCAGACGTGGCCGAGGCTGCGTCTGTACGCATTTCCCCCGATTGCTCTGCTCCCGGGAGTCCTGGAAAGGGTCCGTCAACAGGGGGTCAGTCTACTTCTGGTAGCACCCCGTTGGCCGACTCGAGTTTGGTTCTCGGATATCATAGCTCTGCTAGCAGGTCAGCCGTGGGAGATTCCTCTGAGGAGGGATCTCCTATCTCAGGCGGCGGGTACGATATTTTACCCCCGCCCGGAGATTTGGAACCTATGGGTCTGGCCCCTGAGGGGACCAGGTACATAGAGGCTGGCCTATCGACGGAGGTGATAGAGACCTTACTCAGTTCCAGGGCTCCGTCTACGAGGAGACTGTACAGCCTCAAGTGGAATGTATTTTCCACTTGGTGCAGAGAGCGTGAGGTGGACCCAGTTAACTGCCCAGTGGCTTCAGTGTTGGAGTTCCTCCAAGATCGCTTCTCTGCAGGGCTTACTCCGTCCACACTCAAGGTGTACGTGGCTGCCATTGCGGCTTTCCACACTCCTATGGGTGATGGGCCTCTGGGTAGGCACCAGCTGGTTGTACAATTCCTCCGTGGGGCTCGGAGGATGAGGCCTGCGGCTCGGTCCAGAGTTCCAACCTGGGACCTGGCAGTGGTTCTCGAAGGATTGGATGAGGCCCCCTTCGAACCATTGGAGTCGGCTGGACCAAAAAATCTGACCCTTAAGGTGGCTTTTCTCCTTGCCATTACCTCTCTTAGGAGAGTGGGAGATCTCCAGGCCTTGGTGGTAACGCCGACCTGCCTGGAGTTTGCCCCGGGAGGAGTAAAGGCCATCTTACACCCTAGGCCGGGCTACGTGCCTAAGGTGCCTTCCAGGGTGGTCAGGTCATTGGTCCTGCAGGCATTTCATCCTCCGCCTCATGTGACGGCGGAAGAGGGGAGGCTTCACCTACTCTGCCCGGTTAGGGCGCTCAGAGTTTATTTGGCGAAGTCTGCACAGTGGAGGAGATCACAACAACTGTTGGTGTGTTTTGGTTCACCTAAGAAGGGATTTCCTGCGTCTACCCAGACAATCAGTAAATGGATTGTCCAGGCGATTACCATGGCCTACCAGGTGCGCAGTTTGCCTTCACCTGTGGCCGTGAGGGCTCATTCCACCAGAGGCATGGCCTCTTCGGTGGCCCTTCTTTCTGGGGTCCCCTTGCAGGATATCTGCGAGGCGGCCGGGTGGGCTACCCCACACACTTTCATCAGGTTCTATAGCCTGGATCTCCCTACGACGCCTGGTGCGAGGGTGCTCCAGTCCTAGCTGTGCCCGGTTTCCGGCTTCACACTAGGGCAGGTGCTACCCTTCGGTGTGGCCTAGTGGGTACTCGTTCCCCAAAGCGTCGTTTCGATGCAGTGCGAGTTCCCTCGAAAGGGAACTGCTCGGGTTATGTATATAACCCTTGTTCCCTGAGAAGGGGAACGAGCACTGCATCCCGACGCCACACCTCGGCGCGCCTGGAGCGCATGCTTCAGAGCAATTACTACCGCCATTACGTTCCAGCTCCCCTTTTATACTTCCGGGTATGCCGTCACGATGACGTCATCACGCACGCCAATCGGATTGGCCTAGTTGGCATTCTGGTTTCAGATTCGCTGATGCTAAGGGAGCATCCCCAAAGCGTCGTTTCGATGCAGTGCTCGTTCCCCTTCTCAGGGAACAAGGATTATCTACATAACCCGAGCAGTTTTGTTGCATCATATCAGTAGGAGCTCATTTACTGAAGGCACGAGATGTGCCCAAGCAGATACCCATCATTGAAATGGAATCACTTAATCAAGAAATGCATAAAATCCATGGCTTAAAGGAATGCCGGGAGTTTAACCGGCTCTCTGCATGAACATGCATCGTTACGGATGAACTCCAAAAGTAAAAAATATGACAGCGACAAGCATGGGTTCATGGCCTCACATGAACCCTTTAAGATCATAGACATGTCTTTGAAAGGTAAGGTGGATAATGCATAATGGGAACGTAATGCTTCCTTTGACAACAACAGAAATTGATGAATGGGTGTTTCTTAAATGAGCAATATCATGTCACATGAGTTTTTTTATTTTATTTTCTTCCTTTCATCAAAACGGCCTAGGATTTTTTTTTTCTTTTTTCTGTGACTTCATTACTTCATATTTAAACTTAGTTGTTTTAAAAATTGTGTTGTTTTAATCACAGACTTTCGATCTTAAATTATGAAAATCATATGTACAATTTTTTATGAATAAATTGTATGATAATTTATCTTATCAAAAGTTTGCTTTTGTTTACCAATGAGACAACAGTGTGTGTGAAAAGCATGCTTTAGATTAAATATTAAATTAAATAAAACAGAATATGTAATTATGAATTAATTGTATTTAGTATACATACAGTGCATGAAGTTAAAGGGATAGTTCACCCAAAAATGAAAATTACCCCATGATTTACTCTCAAGCCACTCTAGGTGTTCATAGGCCAGCAGCCATTTCACCCTGTAGCCCAAGACTGTTCCCTTTCAAAAGGGAACTCGCGCTGCGTCAGCTTGATGCTACAAAGAACGCCTCCAGCGTGACAGGTGTCTGAATTACAATCGAATCACATCAGTCCTACTGACCGGCGACAGCCGATGATGTCATCAAGGTGCGACCAGGAAGTATAAAAGGGTGCCTTTGCCAACATGACACCGCTTCTTCGTCTTGTCTGGTGTTGCAAAGAAAGAGAATCACGTTAGAAGGATGAAGTGCATACAGAAGATGCGGTACTTTAGGAAGTGCGCTGATCCGTGTCCCAGGTATCTGACGCCTGAGGACACGTACAATCTCTATGTGTACTGCCTGGGGGAAGAGCACGCACGGGAGGTTCTCGAGGGAGCCTCTTGCGCGAACTGTGAGCGTTTCTCCATCCGAACGCTCCGCTCTCGCCTGGCCCTCTTCTCGAGGGAAGAGGGGCCAGCTTCTGGGGACGGTCCCGCTCACGCCGAGGCTGAGCGGCGACGAAGGCCCTGGGGTTCCCAGACGGACTTGGCTCGTCGTCTGGAGGAGGGTGTAGTCCTCACAGACGACCAGCCAGGTCGCGAGGGGCGGCTGACGGGGGAGGAGTCGGATTTCTCTTCCTCGTCAGCCGATGCTCTTCCATTCGAGCAGAGGATGGCTGGGCAGGGTGGTGATGAATCGGTTGAGGCCGAACCCTCTCAGCCATCTTGCCCCGTGTATGCAGAGTTGATGGAGGTTATGGAGCGCGCCACCAACAGGCTGGAGGTACAGTGGCGGCGTGCTAGGAGAGAACCCGAGCGTCCCGGTCGCCTGGATGATCGCTTTCTCTCCGGCCATAACCCCTCACCTCTGGGGAGCCTTCCATTCCTCCTGGAAGAACCCATACTCTCGTGGAAACTTCGCTGATGTCGAGGGATTGGCCGAGTCTGGGTATGTGTCGATGCCTCCTATTGATGAGACGTTTGCGGACTATTTCGCATCAGGGAGGCCATCGACACTTAGAGCTCCCACCCTGCCGTCTAAAGCGCTGAAAAACACCTCTCGTTTAAACGGCAGGGCTTACACGTCAGCAGGTCAGGCCGCTGCAGCACTGCACACCACCGCGGTGCTGCAGGCATACCAGGCCGACTTGCTGAAGGATCTCGACCAGGGGGAAGGCCTACCCCCTGACACGATGGCTGAGCTCCGCCTCACCACAGACCTGGCTCTTCGTGCTTCCAAGCAGACAGCAGTCACCATCGGGCGTGCGATGGCAGCTATGGTTGCTACGGAGAGACATCTTTGGCTGAACCTTGCGGACATCGGGGCGAAAGAGAAAGCCTTTCTCCTCGATGCCCCGGTTTCGCCCTCTGAGCTCTTTGGCACCTCCGTTGAGGCGGTGGTGGAAAGATTCAGAGGCAAAGGCGCGCTCAGCGGCATTCAAATCATGCATTCCGCGGAGATCCGGGGCCGTGCCCAGGCAGGCAGCAGGCCCTGGTCCGTCGTGGCCCAAGGACCAGCGACAGGACCAGTGAGCCAGTGTCGCCTCTCGTGCGCCCCCTCAGTGGCGGAGTAGGGCGCAGAAGAGGCGGGACTCCCGCACTAGGGGCCCTATCTTGCACCCAGCGCAATTGACTTTGTACACCGACGCATGTGTCATTCCTATTTTGCACCCGCGCAAAGCGCGCTTTTCCCTACACAGAAGCACGTCGCTAAACTAGTGAATGAACTTGCGCTACCTGGGCGGTTCAGCGCAAAAAAGGAGGCGTGTTCCGGCGCAAACAATCCCTGGTGCTATTTTGCTGTTCCATTAAACAATTACGCCACTGACCAGAAAAAACCTAGTCTAAAGTCAGTGGCGCGTTGCGCGTTGTTCATTATGCTATTTTAAGGGCGCATGCTTGACCATAATGTATAGCGTGCACAACGCGCATACACTTTGCTCATGTAATCTACACAGATGCAACAGTTATTTTTGCAAATCATAAATTGTTACACTAAAAAAATATTAACACATGAGATGACGGAAATCATTGTGGTGTGCCACGAAGATGTGAAAAAATAGGCATAAATCTAGCTTACAAATGATTCAGGCTAATTGTAATAATTAAGGATAAGACCTGTTTGCCCAATAGTGGCAAGACATATATGTATATAAGGACATCTGACAAATTGGTTTGTCCGTCAAGAACCAGGAACAAAAATCGACTGAAAAACTGAAAAAACTGAAAGACTGAAAAAAAAAAGACTGTGAAATCACCTTTACCATAATGTACAACATTACAACTTCACTTCTCTGTCTTTCACTGCTCTTACAAGAACATCAGTCTCCTCGGCTGTGAACCGCTCCTGGCGTGCGCCTGGTAAATACGCCATAATAATAGCAATCCATAATGGAACTTGCGCACCTGCTTTTAAAGGGAATGTTGGATGACGCTCGGATTGGTTTATTCACGTTACGCCCAAACCACACCTATGAATAATGAAGCTACTTCAGACCAACCCATTTTAGATTTGCGCCGGGCGCAAGAGCCATTTATCCCGCCGGGAAAATAGCAACAGCGCCGAGACCCGCCCACAAAGTTACTTGCGCTTCGCGTTTTGACACTTGCGTTTCAGATCGTTAAAATAGGGCCCTAGGAGTCGGAAGGATGCTGGGGCGCAAGGCTGGTTCCAGCGAAGAAGACCACGCTGGGACAGGTCTCCTCCCCCAAGGGCGCGTTGAGACTAGTGAGGCGTCCTTCTCCTAGTTTTTCTCCCCAGGCGCTTTTTACACCAGGCCGGGCGGGCTCATGATGAGCGGAGAAAGAGATATGTCAGACTCTGACGGCCTGCCTGGCTTGGCTTGTGAGTGCGACCCCCTCAGCCCTGTGGTAGTAGTACACCTAAGCATTCATGTGGGAATAAAGCTTGTGGGTCGATATCATGGTGAGCCGCAGGCGAGCGGGTAAGTCCCCTATATATGGGAAATTATTACATATTTTCTGACTTATGCTCCCTGTTGAGGGCTTCGGGGATCGCTGGATATATGTTCTGTCCGTGTGAACAGAGGACCTTTTAGATGGCCCTTTCTGAGCTTCAATCAGATGCTAATCAGCCAGGACAGTTCCCTCACCCTTCAGTCCTCAACGGCCGGGGGGATGACTCTAATACACACTCTAACACAAACACACACACACACACACACACACACACACACACACACACACACACACACACACACACACACACACACACACACACACACACACACACACACACACACACACACACACACACACACACACACACACACACACACACACACAAGCATTCCCCTCTATTTAGCCTTTAATTAAACTATCCCAGAAATTACATATATGATGATTTCTTAAGTGTATGCATGCTCCCTATTTTTCTTATGCTTGCGTGATGTAAAAGCTATCTTAAACGCTCCAAATTGCTCTGTATAGAAGATGCACTGCCTTCATGTCTGTAAACCAAGGCATGTCTGATGTCTAAATGTTCCTTTTTCTGTGTCTTAGTCAATGGTACAAAGTATATGATTATGAGATGTACTGCTAGTAGGTTTTAGTCCTGTGGAGTGAAACTTTACTAGTTCTGGCTTCCAGCCAGAACATTCCATTGAGTAATAAAGTCCGAACAAAGAAACTCTCTCCTGCCTGAAATTCACACCAACGATTGGTCGCCGCAGGGAAGTGGGCGTAGTTTAATGGACCTCAAAAGACAGTAACATGAGCATATCGGGGCTCAGTCAACTTGCAAGGACCCCGACGAGACAAAATTTCCTTTTCCTCCCATCTCATCAGCGCGGCTCGCGGGCTTCGACCTGCGAGCCGGCGCGGTCCAGCCAAGCTGTTGTTTCCTTTGAAGATCGACGTGCTCCGCGACGCAGTCAGCGGCGCGTTCCACCAGACGAGGAACTTAGCTGGACGAGATGAACTTTCCCTTCCAAGACGCTCCCTTCCCAAACACCTTTAAAAGTCCCGCGGACCAACGAAGAACTGGAAGAACCAAACGGAGAGAGCGCTTCAGCGCACGAACACTCTGAGAAACGACAACGCACGCATCTTGCTTTACACAACACCAAGAAACCATGCAAGTATCCATCCTACCGAAATTTAGATGCGTTTTAAGATTGTACCCCTGTTTAAGGTGATATGGTTCTTGCTGGCTCCAGTGGTTATTTCACGAGTTCACACTTACAAATAAGTCAGATAGAAAGAATGGTATGCGTATTTGGCGTGCTGTCCGATGAGAGGGCTCCGAGCTCGGTATTTGGCCCGAACCCAGAGTACTCCCCCCGTATGTCTGGTTTAGGAAGTAACCAGGTGAGTGTGAGGAAGATGGGGTGGTGGAGGGATGCTGCAAAACTTGTCGAGAAACATTGGTGAGTTGACTGGGTATTTATATGATCCTCCACTTGTGCTGATTGGGTAGACATGTTGATTACTGATTGCTGACAGCTGGTTGGAATGACATGATGATTAGATAGATCATTTGAACGTGCTCCTCCCGAACTTTGTTACTGAAACATCATGTCTGGAAAGTTGTCGGATCGGACACGATCAAACCCTTCTTCCTTTCCCTTCTCCCCTTCCCTCCTCCTCATCCTTTCCCTTCTCCTCTTTCCACTATTCTGTAAATACATGTATTCTTTATTTAGTCATATGTAATCGTAGTATTAATCTTTATTAAAACCATGATATCCACGTTTTGATTGTCATTGTTTTGCTCACAGAACACGAGTCCCTTTAATGTCAGATCTAAGCTACGAGCTCTTATAAGCATCGTTGAATGCTTTAATTAATACCATAACTCGGAAAGTTTGTCCTTTGTGGCCAGAGGGATAAACTTCCCGAAAATTGGGTAGGAAGAATAGACCTAGTGAGTGGATAAAGAATTACAGCTCGTTCTTTAAACGGAACGGAGAGGAATTTTGAATCAGCTCCCTAGAGGTTATTCTGTGATTATTTAATATAGATATATCTGTAGTTAATTACAATAAATTGTTGTTAACTATATATATATATATATATTATATATTGCATAAATACAGAGGTTAGGTATTCCCATTTTGGGTGATTTTGGAGATTTGTGATTAGATTATAACCCGTTATGATTGATCATAAATCCCTAAATATTAATACCCACAATTCCCTATTGAGCTAATTTTTAATTTAAATATATATGTAACCCTAAGACGCTACAAACTACAGTTAGATCTAGAGCCAGATCTATTTAACGACTGGCACTTCTACCCGAGTGCCCCTTTTGCTTGGTGCAATAGTAGTGGCCCTAATGTAGCCTCCTCTTATGCTGGGTACACACCAAAAGATAATCGGGCTGATTTTGGGCCGATTTCCCCCCTTCCGACAATCCTAGCTATGTCCCGATTATCTTGATGGTTTATAAAGATTATTTTATCAGATTTTCCTGTGGTGTGAAGTGTGTTAAGAGTGTCCGAACCTGCTCGGAAGAACGTCGGAGCCGTCCCGATCGCGAATCGTAAATATTCAACATGTTGAATATTTACGATCAGAAATCCTGATGTGTGGGGGGAACCCCGAGGACAAACGCGCGCACACTCACATGAAACGAAATAATATTCAATCCGAAAGCACGCTGAGAGATGAAATTATAGTCATGAACTGACTATAACTCCGACTATAAAAACAATTATTTATAGTTTATTTAATAAGGCAATTTCAAAGAGAAGAATACTGTATAGCTATTTTCCAAGAGACACCTGAGGACAACAATTATACAATTATAAAGAAAGATTATAAAGAAACATAGCAGTGTGAATTTTTTTTTTTTTTACCATTAGGCTACTCACTAGCTCTCTTTGTAACATTAGTGTTCACATATTGCGCATTGTTATTCATTAACTTTTTAACGCTATTTAAAACACACAGTGTACTGGTTAATTTCCTTTCCATGCTCTCTCTCTCTCTCTCTCCATCTCTCTCTCTCTCTCTCTCTCTCTCTCTCCATCTCTCTGTCACTCATGCGTCTCTCTCTCTTTCTCTCAACCCTGCTTTTGATATGAAACTTGAAAGTCTAAGCTTTTAAACTTGAATACAATTCAAACAAGAAATATAGCGTTTTGGCGCTAATGTGACATAAAAGTTAAAGCCAGAGGCGTGGAAAAACAGAGTTGTGACATGCTCTCATCTCCCAGCGGCGTGCGCGCTCATGTACGTGGATCACGGAGCGCTCACATATACATGTATCTAGTCTGGTTGCTCAAAGTATTGCAGATCATAACTGCTTACTTATTTTTTGGTTTTGCATTTAAATACATATTTATTATCAAACACTAGATTTCCTTAAATGTGAAATTTTAAAACGTTAACAATTTACATCCTAATATTTTTAATGATACTTATATAAGCACACACAAGTGAATATTAATGAATGCAAGCAAATATAATTTACCCAAGGAAAGTTTAAAATAGTGCTAAAAAGGCAAACTTTCCTTATATGTACAGTAGGCTATATGAATTGATATTGAATCAAGATCGAAATTGATATTTGTGCCAATCACTGCCATACTTATTCTGAAGTCTCGCGGGATTTTGCGAGATTTCCTGTGTTTACAGTCGGGTTGAAAATCTGTTCGTGTGTGGTGTGCTGTCTTTGTCACATCATGGCACACCACACACTATAGGAGCAAAACGGTTAAATCTAGGATTATTTGTCCTCATGTGTGTGGTCTATCACATTTTGAAAATCTTATAAGATGTAAAAAATCTTTTGGTGTGTACCCAGCATTATGCAGAGTAGGCCCGCCCCCTTACTGGGGCTTTTTCTAGTAATGCAGGTTGGTGCTGTGCAGAATTGATAGCGACTTAGCCCTGCCCCACGACTACTGGCTAAGGCGTTTGTCATGCAAGTACGAAAATTCCGTATGCATAGCTCAGCCCGGCCCTCCAGAGCTAGTTTTAGAAGCCGCCAGTTTTTTGGCAGGCGCTGGCTTTTCTTGTATATGCCCTGGCCAGTTGGTAGTACTCCCCTGACAAGGCAGGGTAGATTTGAGTACCTCCACACGTAGCTCTGTATCATTCTGCCTCACCCATGGCTCGGGTTGAGCAGCACTTCGCAACCTTTTGGTTTATGTAGGTTTGGTCGTGAGCTCCCTTGTAGCCAGAGCAATGCCATGGCTGACGCCCTCACACAGTATGGTAGGCCGCTATTAAAGCTAGGACCTTCATGAGGTGGGTGGCGTTTGTGGTACTCCCCCCGCTTAGGGGGTACAAGGCGTTTGGTTTGCAGAGTACCCTGCTATGGACAATGTGATTAGGTTCCAGTGCTTGTAGGCGCTGCCGATAAGACTGCACCATTGTACAGTTGGCTCCAGAAGGAATTGGAGGCCTCCGGGATGGGTCACCCAGCTAGGCTGGGATGGATTGTAGGCCAGCTGGCTGTGAGTAGCCAGCTGGGGCAGTCTTGGCAGTAGACTCCAGGTCCGGTAGTAGGCCTCAGATATAGGCCTCCTTGCGAGTGAGTCCCGACGTTTGGGGAGGTTGGCAATTTATTAGCTGCAACCTGGAAAATAGGTAGTCAGCCTTGGCAGGCCTCTGCAAAGTTCGCCCCATGTGTATTGCGTTATATATATTGCTCCCCAACGATGTTGGCTTCAAGTAGCAGATTTTCCCAACTAATAACCCTAGTTAGCAGTTGGATATTAATTTTTGTCAGCCAGCAGAGAAGCTACTGTCAGCCCAAGGTTATAACATCACAGTTTTTCACTCCTGCCACCAGGAAGCCGTCCCTGCAGGCCTGCTGTGAGGTGGTAGGCCCCATTAGGCCTCCCTGAAAGCAGGCTCCCATTCGCCAGTCGCTGTGTCCGCTAGCATGGGCTGCTAAGCCGTTGATGGGTGGTAGGCCGCACCAGACCTCCCTGAAGACTCGGCATGAGGTAGCAGGCCTCACCAGGCCTCCCTTGAGGACGCATTCTTGGGCTCAGTCACTTGGCAGGTTGTGATGAACCGTTGGCAGGTAGTAGGCCTCACCAGGCCTCCCTGAAGGAGGGCTCCTGTTTGCCAGTCGCCGTGTCAGCTAGCACAGGAGCTGCTAGGCTGTTGCTGGGTAGTAGGCCGCACTAGGCCTCCCTGAAGACTGGTCGTAAGGTAGTAGGCCTCGCCGGGCCTCCCTAAGGGCATGTTCCTGGGCTCCAGTCACCAGAGAAGCAGTTAGCACGAGTCGCTAACAGGTAGCAGGCTGCACTGGGCCTCCCTGCAGGCCCGCTATCAGGTAGTAGGCCTCACTAGGCCTCCCTCGAGGGCGGGTTCCTGAGTTAGGATGCTCGGGTAGCTAGCATACCTTGCTATCAGGTAGTAGGCCTCTCCAGGCCTCCCTAAGGCTTGCTATCAGGTAGTAGGCCTCACTAGGCCTCCCTGAGGGTGAGTTCCCGAGTCAGGATACTCGGCTAGCTGGTGTAGCTTTACCTTCAGGTAGTATGCCTTCACTAGGCCTCCCTGAGAAAACGAGTTTCCGTTTTCCAGCTACTTTGACAGTTAGCTTCAACTGCTATCAGGTAGTAGGCTTCACCAGGCCTCCCTCTAAGCGAGTTCCTGAGCATGGCTTCTCAGGCTTCTCTGGCATATATTTCCATCATACAATGGGCCTCACTAGGCCTCCCCAACGGGTCTTTGGTTCTCAGTACGAGGACTGTTAACTGGCATGACGCTGACAGCTAGTGGTGGCCTGCTATCAGTGATCCGGCCCTTAGCCGGCAGCATCTGAGTAAGGTCTCACCCTAGCGCGACTGGTGTCGCTTCTGCTACTTGGTCCTCGAGGAGGGGATTTCAGCCTGCAACCTGGTTTACCTACCGGGCAGCCCCCTTTAAGCTCCCCTCCTTTCGGAGGGTCGTATGTGAGCCGAAGCTGCCTGGGCCTGATCTGGTGGTCGTAGGGCCCTAGGGTGGCCTACCAATTAGATCAGCTTTTAGGCCAGTCTGGCCTCCTGAGTGTTTCTATCTGATAATAGCTCAGTAGATCCTAGGATCGAGCAGATTAACTCCCCTCGCTGGCAAGGGTAGAAAGCGCTATGCTGAGTACTGCTCTCCGGGATTCCCATCTCTGAGATCCGGACAGAGGAGGACACTGCCATTCTGCAGTCCCTTGGACTGGATGCCTCTGCAGGAGGCGAGTATTCAGAGGCTCTGTTATCGAACAGACAGTGATGGCCCGGCTGAAGCACCCGTTAAAAAAGGCACCAAGCTAGGCCTCCTTGGTTGCGGTAGTGGCTGGCTGGGGCGCCCTAGGGCCCCCTGGCCACATTCCCTTAAAGGAACCCCCTTCCTTTGAATGGGTTGGATCCAGGCCTTTGAGCGGCCTGGGTAGAACTTCTCTAAGTGTTTGAAGCTTCCTACTCAGGCTTATAGCTTGGGCTATGACCGAAGGGAATGCTGCCTCTGTGACTGGGGGGGGGGGGGGGGGGGGGGGTTGGTTCAGGCATTTCAATTGAATTTGCTTGTCCTGACAGTTGTCACTGCCAGTAGGCATGCACTCCCCTCGGCATGGCAGCGTGGGTATATCATTCCCCGTAGCGTCAAGCTGACGCAGCGCGAGTTCCCTTTCGAAAGAGACCGTGTCCGGTTACGTATGTAACCTAGGTTCCCTGAGAACAGGGAATGAGACGCTGCGTCGCTTTGCCATGCCTCAGGGTTTGCCTGCCAGACAGTCCCTGAAGACGAAGGGCGGTGTCATGTTAGCAAAGGAGCCCTTTTACACTTCCTGGTCGCACCTTGATGACATCATTGGCTGTCGCCGGTCAGTAGGACTGATGTGATTCGATTGTAATTCAGACACCTGTCACGCTGGAGGCATTCCCCTTAGCGTCAAGCTGACGCAGCGTCTCGTTCCCTGTTCTCAGGGAACCTAGGTTACATACGTAACCGGAGACGGTTTCCCACTGAAGCTAAGCAGGGCTGAGCCTGGTTAGTACCTGGATGGGAGACCAACTGGGAAAACTAGGTAGCTGCTGGTAGAGGTGTTAGTGAGGCCAACAGGGGGTGCTCACCCTGTGGTCTGTGTGGGTCCTAACGCCCCAGTATAGTGATGGGGACACTATACTGTAACAAGCACCGTCTTTCAGATGAGACGTTAAACTGAGGTCCTAACTCTCTGGGGTCATAAAAAATCCCAGGATTTTTAAAAGAGTAGGGGTGTAACCCCGGCATCCTGGCCAAATTTACCCATTGGCCTCCTAATCATCCCCATATATATATATATATATACGATTGGTATTATCCCTCAGTCCCCTCTCCACCATTCAGCTGGTGTGTGGTGGGCGTACTGGCGCAATATGGCTGCCGTCGCATCATCCAGGTGGATGCTGCACATCGGTGGTGGTTGAGGAGATTGTATGTAAAAGCGCTTTGAGTGAGTGCCTAGAAAAGCGCTATATAAATGTAATAAATTATTATTATTATTATATGACTTTCTTCCTTCAGACAAATCAATCAGAAAAAAATGTCCTGGCTCTTCCAAGCTTTATAATGGCAGTGAATGGGGGTTAAGATTTTGAAGTTAAAAAAAAAGTGCATCCGTTCATCATAAAAGTACTCCGGGGGGGTTAATAAAGGCCTTCTGAAGCAAAGCGACGGGATTTTGTAAGAAAAATATCCATATTCAAACTTTATAAATTAAAATAAATCGCTTCTGGCAGACGGCCTACACAAGTCGACTTAAGAGTAAAAAGAATAATTCCTGACGCAATGTATGATGTGGTATGTAGGAATAGCGGAAAAGCTTTGACGCCTCTTGCAGTTCAAACAAATAGGGCTGGGCAACAAACTCAAGCTCCTCTTCTCTTATATCGAAATCCTCCAACGTTTCTCTTTAAAAATTCTCATTTTATACTTAAAATTTGTGATCGGGGTTTCCTCTGTGCTTCAACGTTCGTCAATGTCATGTGTCAGGTCAGGGGTTATTCTTTCGCCATAAATTGATGTGTACGGCCGTCTATCGGAAGCTAGTTATTTCTGTTTATAAAGTTTAAAATATGGATATTTTTCTTACACAAATGCATCGTTTTGCTTCAGAAGGTCTTTATTAACCCCCCAGAGCCGTGTGGAGTACTTTTATGATGGATAGATGCGTTTTTTTGAGCTTGAAAATCTCGACCCCCATTTACAGCCATTATGAAGCTTGGAAGAGTCAGGACATTTTTTTATTATAACTCTGTTTGTATTTGTCTAAAAGAAGAAAGTCATATACGCCTAGGATAGCTTGAGGGTGAGTAAAGAATGACAAGTGCCCATAGTTGATTAAAGTGAAAAAAACATCTGATTGATATCAAAGTTCAGATACACAGGGTGGACCTGTCTGTCTCACGTACCCTTGAACACACTAAGACACAACATGTCTCCTGATGATCTCAGATCAGCGAGACCCTTGTCGTTGGGGCAGCGCTTGTTTCTCACTGTAACCAAATCTGTCTGGCATTGTGTGCATTGTCTAAGCGTGGTTCTGAAGAATGGGAGAGTCTGCATACAGACAAACCACGATCAGACGGGTTGTGATAGACAATCTGTACACACAGGTTGTTTGGGTTTTACCCAGCATGTAACACTAACAGAAAATAGAGAGGCATACACCAACACTCACATTAATGCTCTCACGTGCCTGGAGGGGCGAAACGCAGTAAACAGGGATGTGAGGCTTCAATGGAGCAGTTCAGGAATGTTTAACAATTTGGAATCCATTTCAGTTCAATTGTACAAGTGATGTGCAATTATATGTGATGTATATGTATTTTGTGTGTATGGGTGCATGCATAGGCCCGTTTGAACTCCTGGGAGCGTGTGTGCATGTGCATGTTCATCTTATCAGTCATGATGGATCACTGTGCTGTGGAACTCCAGAACCAGATACCCTAGCACAGATATCATCAGACTAGACTAGACAACTAGAATCAGATACAGACCTGCAATTGCCTGAAGAAAGAGAGGGATGAAGACTGGGATGAAGACTTTTCATGAAGTTTTGGGAGAAGAGGAAGACTTTTCATCTGTTTGTTTTTGATCTTAGGAAAAGTGCCATTACAAACACTATGCAATGACATTTTCAAAGCAATTTCAGTAATTTGGGTTGCAATCAGTCATTATTGAATGCAAAAGTGTGTAATAACAGGCAATAACTGGACATGTGATCGGAGCTTTTATTAAGCTATTGATATCACTGAAGTCTTCATACTGTGTACTTTATGTGATTAGCCTATTCCGGTAGTGGGATACTTGGCTTTTTTTTATTGCCTCTTTTCCCTATCACATTTTTTAATCTTCATAAATTAGCGCATTACAAGTTACTTGAGTTGTGTAATAAGATTACTTTTTTAAGTAACTGGTAAAGTAACGCAATACTTTTAATTGTACAACTAAATATATGCGTTATTTTTTCAAATAAGTAATGTAAGTTACTTTGTTTTTCCATTTATTGACTAACAGCCATAGAATGTAAAAAAAATCATGGACGTAGTGTCCATGATGTCACCCGTAAGTTTCTGAAGAGAAGCTTTGAAGCGTAAAGTTGGCTGCTGCCAAGACGCGCGTCACTCCGAAAATTCAGCCCCCTCACAGTTGTCATGAAGGGCAAAATTAGCTGTATAGACCAAAATCACAATTTGTCCCAGGCAGTAAACATGTTTTTTTTTCCTGCTGTAAAGTTGGGCATTTAACATGGGGCTCAATGAGATTCTGCTCCCTTCTGGAGCCTGTCTCTAGCGGCCAGTCGATGAATTGCAGTCTTTAGTCACTTCAGTATTGGCTTCAAGAGAAACTGGGGGAGGTTCAGCTCTCCTGTCCCCATGTTGAGAGAAATCAGGAGTAAGCGCAGAGGAACTGTGTGTGAATGACGGTTATTGTAGTTCTAGACTAAATGTGAGCATTCATTTACTCATCTCACTCAAAAACAGATTCTATTTCACTTGTTCCAGACCGCCAGAGACGGTCAAACATGGTGGAAAGGGCCGCGTCTTGCGCATCACATCGAGAATCTCGTATCAATTCAGCAACACGTGACTTCAACCAATGACATGACAGAAGCTATATCAGCTCCGACTATGTCACGCTCTGTCTTTTTGTCATTCTGGCGGAGAGATCTCGCTCGGGTGTGCACTGCTTTTTGGGTTGGTATTTGCTCCCCACTGTAGTTGTGTCACAAGAAAACAAAGATACGCGATTTTGTGTTGGATTGATTACTTTGAAGTCATATTGGATTGGATTAGACCCATTTGTTATCCAGGGTCTTCACAAACGCAGTGTTCCGCCCCCTAGAGTTGAGGTGAGTGTTGTGAGAACTTATTGGTTAACCAGGGTTCTTGGTTTCACCACGTGTGCATACCTATTGCACTCAATTGTGTTACAGCTGCGCATATTGTTTGGTGTGCACATGCAGTTACTGTGGCAACCACTTAACACATGTATTATTGGAGTGCCATATTTATTGCTGCTATTAACCCATTGGTTGACCAGGGTTGTTTTTCTTAAAGGAATAGACGTTATGACTGCCTCATGCTCTACATGTTCAGGTCTTATGGACCTTATGGATGCCCATATTCAATGCCCTGCCTGTCTAGGAATCGAACATCTCAGGGAGGCTTTAACTGACCCTTGCCCAGAATGTAATTTGATGCCTTTGGAGGTTATATGACAAAGGTTGGCAAAATTTTTACCTGTCCTTCAGTAAGAAGCAGACCCCAGATGCAACACTATCGCACCAGGTAGCTGAGGTATCGAGCCCCCAATTTCCACCGGCTGCGTTACGGCTCCGTCACGGCGGCGGAGTCAATAGGTTTCCATTAAAGTCAATGAGTGTATTTCCACTGAATGCGTTACAGCTGCGTTCCGGCGATCCGCAGCCCTCCGCATCAAATACGCAGAGCTTCTATTTTTGCCGGATGCCGGAGCGCTCCGCAGCACTACAGGGCAGAGTACGCAGGACAGGAAGTCAAGTGACAAAACAGAACAGCCAGAAACAAAATAAAAGATCCGTTTAATTTTCAAAATAAAATACACGGCGCTCATTTTTCCCTACACTACACCTTGAAAACGTCATAATGGGCGGAGACAGGCTTGTTTTAACCCCGTTGACACGATGGATGAAGAAATGCTGATTATTGAGGTACAGAATCAACCCATCATCTATGACCCCTCACATCCTTTTTATAAGGACAACATTAAAAAGGATGGAAAACTGTTCCTGGTTTGGTAGTTCTGTTTATAGAAACTACATATCGCGTGATCACATCAGAATTCGCGAGATTACATGGGGCCTCGTGACGTCAGCTGTCAGTCATGACCGCAGCCGTTCCGCAACAAATCCGGACCTGGTGGGTATTGACGGACGACGGAACACGGAGCTGTCACGCAGCGGAGCCGTTCCGCAGCCGGTGGAAATTGGGGGTAATGCTGTGCAGGACATTCAGGCTTTGTTGGCGAGGTTCTTTGCTTCTGCTACTGAGTGCACAAGTGAGGAAGTGAGAGCGTCAGTACCTAATTCCTTGTTGACCAGGTTCGAACCAGCAGCTGAGTGTTCTAGGGAGGAATTGGATACATGGTCTTTAGCAGCCTCAGATTCTTTAGTCGCTGATGAGCAGGATCATTATACACCTTAAGAGGAAGAACTTCTGCTGTGCATGCTCAGTCTCAGCACTCTCATAGTGATGTGAGCTAAAGCATTCAAGGTGCTGGTTCGTCAGTGGCATTTTTATTGCAAGACACAATCAAGTTGAATTTGGACCTACCTTCTCAGATACTGGGGCCTTCAAACCTCTTGCATCGTCCGGTTGTTCGACCAGAGGATTTTCTGATACCTAGCAGTCCTGACTTTACTGAGGTTGTTTTCTCAGCATTTTGCTCTGCCCCTACTTCCAAACCGGATTGTGTAGCACGCCCAGGAGCCTCCTGTAGAGCCGTGTATTTCTTCTTTGGTGGTCTCTCCGGATGAGGCCTTTAAGCAGCAGTTACGCTGCCCCAATCCGGAATGCAGGTGTACTAATGATTTATTGGTTCGTGTATATAACGCTGTCAGGATTCTCCCGTGGAAAGGCTCTTTGGCTTGTTACGCCGGCTAGCTCAGTCCAAGCTTCCAGAAGTATGTCGCAACAACCTTCGTCAACTACCTATAGTACCTGGTCAGGTCTTCGGCCCAGCTGCTCAGGAGGCTCTTGAGCACAGGGCACGGGCTACGGAATCCCGATCCCAGCATGTTGGGCGCAGTGGGAGTTACCCTGCACTGTTTGCATAGCAGGTGCTTGTTCGTCATTCCATTCTGCAGCAGCATAGACAAGGGCAATCTTACAAGCCGCCGCAACAGGATTATCGGCCTAGGTTGTCATCAAGAACTGAACCACCCCGATCTCCGTTCAGGCCACCAACTCACCCTACGTCTCAGTTACATCATTGGAGAGGCATTACAAACAACAAGTGGCTTCTCAACACACTTAAGAAGGGATATTGTCTTCAGTTCCGCCACAGACCCCCGGTGAGCACCCAGGTTCATCCAATGCTGGTCCAGGATCCTCATCAGGATCTGGCTCTTTCAACAGAGATCCAAAACTTGTTGGACAAGGGTGCACTAGAATTAGTAGAGCCCCACATCCATTCAAAATATTTAGAGTAAACTTTGGAATAACTAATATTTTTAATTGTTTTTGAAAGAAGTCTATATTTGAATGATTTATGAAGGATCATGTGACACTGAAGACTGGAGTAATGGTGCTTAAAAAATTGCAGCTTTGCATCATAGGAATAAATTACAATTTTAATCAAATAAATTCAACCTAAAGCCGGGTGCACACTAAGCGATTTATAGTAGTCCTTTACTTTTGTTCCTTGTCAGAGTGTACGGACATGATCCCCGCTGTAAGCCATGTCACACTGTCAGACTGTACAATAGTCAAGGCGCGCTAAAAACGGACACACGCAAGAAAACTCCGGAGTTTTATATCATCAATCAATGATGCATTCGGTGACAGTGAGCTGCATTACATGCAGGACTGAAATGGTGGCTACAAAGACATCTCTAGCGCTCATTTTGGTCATAGTTTGTCTTGAAAAATTAAGATAATTTGATGGTCGTCGTAGGAGAAGTCACACTGCAGAATTGTGCGCCAAATCTTCTGACACTGCCAGAATTTCGTCTGAAGTAAAATTTTATCGCAACGGTCATTAATCTGCTGCCGGTGAACATGTCAAACTAATGATCTAAGACTTCAGATTTTAGCCTAGGATCAGAGGAATCTTTTAGGAATTGAAAAATTTGTATCAGATGGCCGAATCATGACCAAAAGCACACAGTGTACAACCGGTTTTAGTGAGCATAGGAGACTTCTGCATCATGGTACGTTAAAGATTACCATGGTACCATGTCTGAAAAGCATGAAATCTTAACATATGATACGTACCTAAAATATGAACTACTATCAGTTTTAACAAATTTTGTTGCCTCTCTTCAAAATCGTAAGGTCTGTTGACACTGCAGATAAGATATATCATAAGACACAGACTTCAATGTTCAAAGAGTGACAGAGACACATGTAATGAAATATGCGGCCTACTGAGAGATCTAAAAATGATTGAGAACGGCCCTGAGTCCCGGTTGCCAAGTGCTGGGGGCTTGAAGATGCTTCAAAAGGCTCTGCAAGAATGAGTTTATTTGTGCACGCTCACAGATGCGTTGCCTCTATGCAGGTGTGCTCAGGTTCAGTCACGTTCTGACAGGTAAACACAGAGCACACACACACCAACATACTCAAAATATTTGTACAAAACACGTCTCGCATTAAAAAGACATTCATCAATCATTTGTAAAATCATTTTATGCGTCAAAAATGATTTCATATAAGTGAGAGACGAGACTTGACAAGACGAGGGGGAAAAAGAGATGAGACAAAACGAAAAGAGAACAAATGCAAAGTGATGAGATAGGTGAGAAAACAAGAGGAGAAGAGAAGATGTGAACAGATGAGATGAAAAGTGATGAGACAAGAAAAGACTAAATGAGAATGGAGGACAAAAGAAGAACATAACTGATGAAATATGAATTTGTTGGATGAGAACAGATAAAATGTGACGAGCCTTTTGAAAAAAAAAAAAGGAAGAATGGAATGAAAATTAGACTGAAAAAAGTGTGAAATGTGAGCACAGCAAAGCACGGTTGTTGGTTTTAAATAGGTGAACTATGCCCAGACTTAAGAGCAGTGCAGCAATGAATAGGGAAAATTCATAAACACCCTAGTCTCTTAGATCATACACTGTTAGATGGAGTGTTGTGTGTGTGTGTGTGTGTGTGTGTGTGTGTGTGTGTGTGTGTGTGTGTGTGTGTGTGTGTGTGTGTGTGTGTGTGTGTGTGTGTGTGTGTGTGTGTGTGTGTGTGTGTGTGTGTGTGTGTGTGTGTGTGTGTGTGTGTGTGTGTGTGTGTGTGTGTAAGTATGCATATGATCTGGCACTAATCAGATATCTGTCTGGAATAATCAAGCTAATGTTTGACTGCCCATGAAAGGCGTGTAGTCATCATCCAAATTTCTTCTTGTATCCACAGAAAAATTGTCAAATTCACAGGCAGACTGTCAGTAAACACTACTTTGTATTAACATGCCCTTGGAAGCTGACTGACAGTAATACAAAAACAATTACACTGAACACAACACAAAGGAAACCCATCAGGAAACGCTGTCAGAATACATACCAGATGTAAAGAGAAGTACAAATTATTGAAAATCTCTTAGTACACACCCATTCTACAGGATTTTCCTGATAAATTAGTTTTTTACATTTTCTGAATTAAATACACAAATTAGATTAGAAGTTTGGGAGATGTTTTAAAAGGGACAGTTAAGACATTTATAAAAAATGTTACAAAATATTTCAAATAAATACTGTTCTTCTAAACTTTCTATTCTTCAAAGAATCCTGAACAACAAATGTATTATGGTTTCCACAAAAATATTAAGCAGCAAGAGTAAAGTAAAGTTTCTTGAGTTAGTTCACCCAAAAAGGAAAATTGTGTCAATCAATTACTCACTCTCATGTGACCTTTGTTCATCTTCAAAACACAAATAAAGATATTTTTGATGAAATCCGAGAGCTCCAGAAAGGTCCAGAAAGGTAGGAAAGACATTGTTAAAAGATGGCCAATACGGATCCAGCATTCTGATGTAGAACCCGGAAGCGCTGCCCTGTATTTACTAAGCGAACTGCGTAGGAGAATGACAGGGAAGAGTAGAAATTGTTGAATAAAGTCCTTGTTTTTTTGCGCACAAAAAGTATTCTAGTCCCTTCATTACATCCATGTTGAACCACTGTAGTCACACGGACTATTTTAATGATGTCTTTACTACCTTTCTAGGCCTTAAGAGTGGTAATAACGTTGCAGTCTAGGTGGAGTCAGAAAGCTCTCAAATTTCATCAAAAATACACTATATTGCCAACAGTTTTGGGATGCATGCCTTTACATGTTCTTTAATGACATACAATTCTTAATCCGTAGGGTTTAATATGGAGTTGGCCCACCCTTTACAGCTATAACAGCTTCAACTCTTCTGGGAAGGCTTTCCACAAGGTTTTGGTGTGTTTATGGGATTTTTTTACCATTATTCTAAATGCGCATTTGTGAGGTCAGGCACTGATGTTGGACGAGAAGGCCTGGCTCGCAGTCTCCGCTCTAATTCATCCCAAAGGTGTTCTATCGGGTTGAGGTCAGGACTCAAGTTCCTCCACACCAAACTCGCTCATTCATGTCTTTATGGACCTTGCTTTGTGCACTGGTGCGCAGTCAAGTTGGATCAGGAAGGGGCCATCCCCAAACTGTTCCCACAAAGTTGGGAGCATTAAATTGTCCAAAATGTCTTGGTATGCTGAAGCATTAAGAGTTCCTTTCGCTGGAACTAAGGGACCAAGCTCAACCCCTGAAAAACAACCCCACACCATAATCCCCCTCCACCAAACTTTACACTTGGCACAGTGCAGTCAGGCAAGTACCGTTCTCCTGACAACCGCCAAACCCAGACTCGTACATCGGATTGCCAGACAGAGAAGCGTGATTTGTCACTCCAGAAAACACGTCTCCCGTGGCGGCATGCTTTACACCACTGCATCCAACACTTTGCATTGCACTTAGTGCTCCATGAAGCTCTCCATGCACTGTTCTTGAGCTAATCTGAAGGCCACTCAAAATATTTCCCAATTGCTTCAATACCACTAACAGTTGACCATGGAATATTTAGTATAGAGGAAATTTCATGAATGCACAGGTGACAAACTATGATGGTACCACGCTTGAATTCACTGAGCTCCTGAGAGCGACCCATTCTTGTGTTCTTCATGTTTGTAGAAGCGTCTGCATGCCTAGGTGCTTGATTTTATACTGTGGCGATGGACGTGATTGGAACACCTGAATTCAATGATCTGGAGGGGTGTCCCAATACTTTTGGCAATATAGTGTAGCTTCATTTGTGTTCTGAAGATGAACGAAGGCCTTACGGGTTTGAAACGACATGAGGGCGAGAATTTAATGACAGAATTTTCATTTTTAGGTGAACTAATCCTTTAAGGTGCAATCACATTTACAGCAGCTCTGCAGAATTTCTTAAGCAAAATCCAGTCATTTCAATAGGAATCCACATGATCAGGACTCTGGAGTTTCACACTCTGGACATTTTCCCCATGCAGATTTATTTGCCTCGTACTGATCGCACTGATACCAAACTTTTGAATGGTAGTGTAGGCCTATATCTGATATACGTGTCAGTATAGAGACTTATAATTGCTAGGTGGTTGTTAGGTGATTTCTCACTCTCTCAACTTGTCTTCTGTGTTATTCAGGTACCTAAATACAGCTTCCTGCTTCAATTCTATGGAATGTCATCCATTTTATTCTCCATCTCCACCAGCTAAAATTATTTGGAAAAGTGATAGACTCCAACTCCTGATCATCTTCCCAACAGCCATCGAACACACACATCACTAGCACTCTGACTTCCTGCGGCCTGGAATGACTGAGCTCAGTCAGGCCTTCTGATTGGTCAAACACGCAGAAAGATAAACGTGGCGGGGTCTGTACTGGATCTGCAAATCCCCCGGTGGGCGACGATGGGTCCTACTGGCTTTATATGAATAGAGAGACTCTGAATCAACAGGCAGGCTGGACAATGAGCTGAATCCAGGGACTAAAAACACACAGGTCACAGTCGGGATATAGGATTAAGTTCTAGCAGTGGAGAAGAGACGAGAGGAGAGAAGAGAGGAGATTCTTGTGTTTCCCTCTGCTCTTCTTTCTCTCCTCCATGATATCTTCACCCTCAGGGCTGATGCTGAGGTTATTGACTTCATAACATTCCTGGCATTTCCCGGTTTATTCCTGCATTTCCACCAAGCCACAAAAAAAAACATCTCGGACTTTCTCCGTATTACTTTGAACACAAACATGTTGCTCTCTGTAGCTAGCTGGAGTCATGTTTTGACAAACTCTCTCCAGCGAGACAATGTAATTGACACAACATGGAAATCCCGAAGCATGTGGCCTAAATCTCCAGCAAAACAAACAGTACAAATAACAGACTTAACCAAAAGCTCTGAATTTACTAAATGAATATAATCTAATTCAAAGTTTACTCTTCAAATGTGGCATTTAGTTGTGTTGATGTGTGTGTGTGTGTGTGTGTGTGTGTGTGTGTACGTCACAGATGGAAAGAGACAGGCAGAGGGCGTGAGAGAGAGAGAGAGAGAGAGAGAGACAGAGGTGTGTGTGAGACATGGTCTGGATAAGGGGCAGCAAAGACAAGACAGAGCCTGCATAAACAGATGTCTGTCTCTGATAACGACAGAGAGATGTTCACATAGGTTCACATAGAATTATACTGACCACACATTCGCTCTCATACACAACAACACACACACAAATCAGCCAAACATCCCAACACAACAACATCATGTAACTGCATATGACATGCTCTAGGACAGCAAGGCGGTGCTGGGGGTCTGTGGAAAAGTCTAAAGAAAAACAGTGTAAAAATGTAAAAAATAAATAAATAATAAAAAATAAGATGAAAATTAATATGAAAAATAAAATGCATAACATAAAACTTTGATTCAATTAAATAAATCGACTAAAATTAATAAATAAATAATACATCTACAGTACAGTAAAGTACAGCATAGCACAGTACTAGGCTGTAGTGAGTAGAAAACATAAATATATATATTCTAAATACAAATTTACGCATTTTTATACAATATTAATTTTGAAAGTACTAATTTAGTCTTTATATATGAAAATATATAACTGCCTTTTAAATTTTAGGATGGGGAGCATTCACACAAAGATGATCATATTGAAAACCCCAGACAGAAAGAAAGAAAGAAAGAAAGAAAGAAAGAAAGAAAGAAAGAAAGAAAGAAAGAAAGAAAGAAAGAAAGAAAGAAAGAAAGAAAGAAAGAAAGAAAGAAAGAAAGAAAGAAAGAAAATAATCAATTTGCTAAATTCCTCTAGTGGTCAAAGTCTGTAAAACAACTTCAATATTAATACCAGAGTGTGCAAAAAAAAAAGAAAAGACAAGGAAACTATAAATGCATAGTTAAAATAGTATGATACTGCAAAATAAATACTGCTATATGTCGACTTAGGAAGCCAATTAAATGATTTATTTGCTGGAAAATGCTGAGAATTACCCTTTTAAAAAAGTACTGTGCCAGAACCATAATGGTATCAGATTGCAAACTTGACACACACTCTCTCTCACACACACACACACACACACACACACACACACACACACACACACACACACACACACACACACACAGGGCTAAACTTTGAGCCGAAGATGAGGTATGGGGAAACATTCCTCAGAAGTGAAGCCCTTTGAAAGCATAATTGTCACATAATACAGTACAGCCCAAGTTGATCTGTGAAGTTTGATTGATTGGCGCTTTGACGTCACAATTGAGCGCCCCTACTGGAGTTAAAAGGTGTAAGTAACTAATAATGATTTCAAATACAGTCTTATTCATTTCAATTGAAGGAAAATTCTGTCCAAGGCACAATCTGTTTATCTCGCGTACCCCAATGACTTGTAACTGCAGCTCATCTAAAAGGTATTCATAAACAAATCGTTTAGTCATTAGTAAATGCAATGTTTAATAAAACTCTAAACAACACTTATGTACCGTCCGACATGAATATAAACAGCAGCCTACTGTTGCTATGGTTACATCCCAAGTACACGCAACTTTGTTGCGCGTGTGTCTAACTAGTAAGAAAACGCTAGCCTAAGTACTCCCACATAATTCTCACCATGGTTAAAAGGACATGTTTTCAATATGTTTGATATTAGTTCATATTTCAGTGCTCTGACATATGTCATATTGAACTAATAAATAACATTGCAACTGTTATATTCAGCCCCCTCTCCACATACGTCAATTAGTTAGGCTAACTTTCTTCTTCTTCGTTGAAATTATTCGTGCCCTAAAAAATATATGTTGGAGAAAAATGTGTAAAACGTTTTAGAAGACACAACCATGGTCTATTAAACTCACCCCTTTAGCTCGTGCCGGTGTAAGAAGTCCCAGCAACATCATTCCGACAATTGTCGCTCGCAATATCAAGCAAGAATCCATTTTCTCATAGACAACGAACCCGAGCACAGTTCTCACAGGTCCAGTCCGCGACAATCTCAGGATCACACGTTATTCGGGAGTCCAGAATGGAACAGCAGGATCTCCAAATATACCTCCGAAACCACCTGCAGCACTGCGACCATCTCAGAAACAAAGCATAAACTTGCACTTAAGAAACTGATTTACACTTTTTGGACTGTCAATGAATCCATAAGATATATGAAATCAGCGGGAGTTCAACAGGGAAGTGTGTTTGGTGTATTCCGCACTATGCGTTGAAGTTTGGATAGTTAAATCGACCCCATGACGTCACACCGACCCACGCTGAGCCGCGCAGCGGGCACGGTGGTGCACTCATGTTCACTTTACCGACTCCTTTGCGCGTTTCTGATAAAGTTTTCTGCGTGCACTCTGTTTTACGCGTTAATGTAAAGCCGCGGGTGCCACAGGAAACTACGGGAGCAGGTGAGGATTTTGACTTCGTTTTTGTTTACATGATGCAATTGGGTGTTTGGGTAAAAGTTTGCACTTGTGAATGTCGTGTATTTGTTTCCAAAAGGTGGACTGGTTTTGTTTAATGCGAGTCTTTAGAAAAGGAGACGAATAGCTTCTTGTCAATAGATGTAATGCAATGAATTTTAGCTATTATAAATGAATAACGGGGTCAAATCACTGTGTACATAGTCTACATGACCAGCACATGACAGAAGTTGTACGTTTCTGGGTGAAAATATGGAGGATTTACCGGGCAAAACAGTTGTAATAAATCATAATTTTATGTCTGCATTAATTTGAATTGTGATGTTGTTAATTAATGTTAAATGGCAGAACTGATCAGCAGATTATGTGTTATTACATCCACACAAGTTTGCAGTAATGTGTTTACCATTTTGAATTGAGTAAATTCTACGAAGCTCTCTGGTTGCACTAGTAAATGTTCCACTAAGGAACACTATAATGTAAAACATTCCCATTTCAATTTACTGTAGTCTTGCAACCATTGGTATGATTCAATTCAATAGGTAGTGAGGTAGGCAGCAGCAGCAGCACTCTTTGTACTTGACATTTACACAATTTTGAGATCAACTGTAGTTTTCAAAACATTTGTTGTAGCCGGCCATTACGATAACTGTTTGTTAGCAATGCTAAAATTCATTATCAAATTAGGTCAGAAAGTGGTATGAGAAATGTTATGGCTTGGAGATGAAACTGATAAATAAATAATTTATGAATTATTAATAATCATAATGATTTTTTTTGTCATAGTATGGCCTGGATATACATCTAGCTCTCTGTCATGCTGTCTAGTTTGATGTGGCCATTGTCAGTGTCAGTGAGTTCGCTTTAAAATCTTTGTCATTCTCGACTTGTGTGTAATGGAAAAGAAGCCATCCGGAAAGATAAACTTTGTCCCAGTTCCATCTATTGATTCAGCCTGTCTCTTTTTTTCTCACCCCCACTTCTCACATCACCCCCTCTGCCATATTGTCAGCCATTGGGAATGTTAATTAAGGAGAATCTGCCTTTACCCAATTGTCAATTACAGCACTTATTTATTGTTTATCTGTTTATTCCTACAGTGACTTACCCATCCATCTCTTAATTTTTCCCTCAGGTGGGTGAGTTGTCCGTCGGGACATCGGGAGTCATAGCTACATCACTGACCACACCATTCTGAGGCAGTGGAGAAAGGCCAACAGGTAGCGAATGCCCTGAGTGGCAGCTGAGATGACACGCCCCCACCGGATCGCCTCGATCAGCCTCCTTTTCTGGTAAGAGTCCCCATTGTCCTAGTATTCCCGTTATCATTGTTTGCATGTCTTATGACATTTATTATAATTCATTCTAATTGCATTTAGATCAAACAGATCCTAATCAGGCGATTAGATCTACCTACCTTTATTGATAATAATAAGAAATATTTCTTGAGCACCAAATCATCATATATAATAATAATAATAATAATAAATAATCATTAAATTAAATAATAATAATCATTAAATTAAATAATAATAATCATAAATAATATTTAACAATATCACTAGTTTACTGTATTTTGATCAAATAAATGTAGACTTACCAACCCCAAACTTTTGAATGGTAGTATATAGGCTATGTGCCTTACAGAGCCATCTAACTTCTTTACTTATGTCTTATTCGATATGTCTTTTTTTTTTCTCAGCACAAGGCTTTTATTGGCACTTATGATGATACACACAGCTTTGGGGGTGAGTTGTTTTTGTATTATCTTAATAAAGAGTCAAATGGCATGTGGAATTCAGGTGGACATGGTAAAAGCTGTGTTTGTATGTGTTGCATATTACAGTATTGCATCATTAGCTTAGCAACATGTTAAAGGGATAGTTCATACAAAAATGTATATTCTGTCATCATTAACACCCTCATGTCATTCCAAACTAGTATGACTATTCTTTTTTGTTCAGCAGAAGAAAGTAAGTCAGACAGGTTGAGGATCAACAACACGAGGATCAGTAAATGATGATACAATTTTTGTGTGAACTATCCATTTAATGTTAATCTCTATTGAAATCAAAAGTGCATTTGTGTTGCTGCTGTATGTTGAGCATATGATGTTCTTGACGGGTCGGATGCTGAAGGTGTTCTCACATTAGCGATATTTCTGCAAAATTTCTCGGACAGAAAGGTCCATTGTCAATAGTGGTTACCACACGTATTCTCCCAGCCCCCCTTTTGTAGAGAAAAATATTTTCAAGCCCCCCACCCCCCTCCCTTTCAGTCATGACCAGTGTTGGGAGGGTAACGCATTACAGGTAACTTGAGTTATGTAATCAGATTACATTTTTAAAGTAACTAGTAAAGTAACGCATTACTTTTAAATTTACAACGACATATCTGAGTTACTTTGTTTTTCCATTTATTGACTGACAGCTCTCCTGTCCCCCTGTTGAGAGAAATCGTAAGTGGCCAGGCATTGGGCCTCATTCATGAAACTTTCGTAAATATATGAGCAAATTCTGAGTAATTTGCGCGTAAAAGGGACATTTACGAAAACTCTCCTCCAGATTCACAAACGCTTCGTATACCATGGATTTGGTAGTTAAACGTGTGTATATTAATGAAAATTCCAAACATTCGTAAATAGGACGCGCGTGCACGCTCATTCATAATTGGCATAATCCCCGCCCATGAGTTACAACTGCAAATGACGTGTGCAGGAACACTGTGTAATCTTCTGGACTTCTTTCTAAGGTTTGGCTCCAGTATATTACATAAATGCTGAAGAGACTAATTGGACATATGACTAGCAATAAATATTAAATTATCATGTGTCCATCAAAGCATTTTAGCCAGCTAAAAATGCCTGGTGCTCTTCTGAAAACTGCCAGCTTTTGAAAGCATTTTTCCATCTGAGATACTTTGATTTCTATAAATATGATACAGAATATCCATGGCAGTAATGTGTTACTAGTATCTAATTTTGAAGAATATTACTGAATATAAAAAATGCAGTACGAAGCAGTATTTACCATTATTCTATCCATTATTGTTGTTCAGTCGGTGTAGTTTTTGTCCCGCCCCTCCTCCACTATGATTGGACTGCCGGGTAAAAAGTGACAGTGACGAGCGCTGCCTATTACCCTATGCTATTACCCAACGTTGAACAGTAAAAAAAAAAAAAAAAAGATGGGGCAAATCAACTCTTGAAATATTATTATGGTACATAGTGCATCAAAATGCATTCATCAGTTTGCCTAAATTAGAACACAGAACGTTCAAATGTTTTACGCACCATTTACATGTGGTAGGGAGCAGTTGTAAATTTCTTTTGTACCAACTAACATTTTGAAAATACGAACATTTTCATGAATTCGAAAATTTACATCAGAGCGGCTTTACGAACGATTTACACACAAATTCGTTCTGCTCATGTTTCATGAATGAGGCCCATTGTGTGCACTGTGTGAACATTGTGTGCAGTGTAATTTTAAAATAAACGTGAGCATGCATTTACTCATCTCACTTGCAAAAAAACAGATTCTGTGTTACTTGAAATGAATAAACGGTGAAATGCAATCTCAGAATATTACACAAACTTGCAATCATTTTACAGTATATATTAAATTACACAAATATACTTTATGTATATAATCTCACTTTATTAACCGATGTCTTTGCTACTGACCTTTGATTATCCAATTCAACCATACTAATAAGCAAAAATTACTGATAAACATCACATTTGTGTTTCATTTTTGTAAAATTTGTATTGCTGAAGTAAGCATTGTTCTTCAATCCAGAATGGCAGAAAGGTTTGTTTGAGCTGCGCCCTCTACTGTACAGGCGTGAATTTTAATTCCCTTCAGTCTTGAGGCTTATTCATTTCACTTTTGGTGTGAAAGGGCCTTTACATTTGCCAAAAAATAGAACTTTTTTGTCGTTATTAAAAAAACAAACAAACAAGCCCAGCCCAGGTGAGAAAAAGTAATGCAAAAGTAATGTAACACATTACTTTCCATAAAAAGTAACTAAGTAACGCAATTAGTAAATGTTTTAGGGAGTAGCGCAATATTGTAATGCATTACTTTTTAAAGTAACTTTACCAATCACTGGGCATGACCTTGCTTGCAAAATCCTTGCAAGTAGCCGAATAAGCGGGACAATTTTGCAGTGGGGACCCTGAAGTGGTTTCTTTTACATACTTTATATGCTGACTGAACCCTTTCTCTTAATCATGCAATGCCCTCCTTTTTATAGCGCCGTGCCCCCCAGTTTGGGAACCACTGGTGTAGCGAAGTATGAAGTGCTCACCAGTGTTGGGAATAACGGCGTTACAGATAAACGGCGTTACTAACGGGATTATTTTTTTCAGTAACGAGTAATCAAACGAATTACTGTTTCTCCCGTTACAACGCCGTTAGCGTTACTGAGGGAAAAAAATGCGGCGTTAGTCGCGTTACTATAATTGAGCTCACTGAAGCGCTTTTCATCCGAACAGGCTCTCTGTCAGTCGGACCTGCAATGTGTGTGTGTGTGTGTGTGTGTGTGTGTGTGCGTGTGCGCGCGCACCAGCCATGCGTGTTGGGGGTGGGTGCGGTGGTACACATAACTGATGATGGATGATTGGTGGGTGGGAGACAAGGTTGAAGTTGATAGGTTGAGTTCACACCTATTTTTTTTCACGGTCTATGGTTCACACACACACACACACACACACACACACACACACACACACACACACATTCAGCGATAGTCCAACGACTTCAAAGGTAGCTTTCGCAAATTGGAAGTATAAGCGCTACTTTTCCCTCGTTGAGGTGAAAGGTAAGAATATTTAAGTAACGTGCAACTTATGCCCAGGAAGAAAGAGTCTCTCCACGCCGGTGGCAAGTGATTCTGAAGCGCCTCACATCATCATATGCCACAAAATTAGTGGCTAAAAACCCAGGTGATAGCGTGAGCTCCACTACCACAGGAAAGTATAGTAGGCTACTGATAATATTTACACAATATTTACACTATAGTAGGCCTACTGATAATATTTACAATAATGCATTGAATTTGATAGGTGTCTCTCACATTGCCCCACAGCAACATTACAATAGTGCACATTAATGTACAATGTTTTATAATAATAATTTATTCTATTTAGTGTCCAATTCATTCATTTAACATATCTAATATTGGGGGCATCCAAATTATTTGACATATTTGAACATTTGAAAGAAAAAAAAAGTAACGCAGTAATTACTTTCCCTGGTAATTAGTTACTTTTATAATGATGTAACTCAGTTACTAACTCAGTTACTATTTGTAAGAAGTAACTAGTAACTATAACTAATTACTTTTTTAAAGTAACGTGCCCAACACTGGTGCTCACACACAAGTCACTTTCAAACCAAGCAGCTTGGTCAATGTGACAAATTTGCATCACCAATCTGCAATCTGAAATCTGCATGGGGTACTTTTTTGCCTCTCATGTGAAACTCCCGAACATGTGGATTCCTATTGAAATACGGAGCCCCTAAGGGGATGTGGGGATGTAAAAATGATATTTCAATATAATCGCTTACAAAACATTTGCATTCCCCCGATAAACTTTCCACTTACTCATAAAACATTTCCTTTAGGGACTTTGTATTAAAATGACTGGATTTATCCTGCAAAAGTTCACCAAGCAATGGTAAACCTGTCATAAAAGTAAATTACATTTTTTGAAACTGCGATTCATACATTTATACCTGAAAGCTGAATAAATAAGCTGTCCATTGATGTGTGGTTTGTTAGGATGGGAAAATATTTGGCCGAGATAAAACTATTTGGAAATCTGAGGGTGCAAAAAATCTAAATATTGAGAAAATTGCCTTTAAAGTTGTCCAAATGAAGTCCTTAGCAACGCATATTACTACTAATAATATATTTTTGATATATTTATGGTAGGAAATTTACAAAATATAATTTTGACCCATACAATGTATTATTGGCTATTGCCACAAATATACCCGTGCAACTTATGATTGGTTTTGTGGTCCAGGGTCACAAATGTGACTGCACATTAAGAAAGTATAACCTTTGTATAAACTGTGAAACAGTTCACTAGGTTTGGTCTAATGTCTGGTGTGACTGCCTCTTTAGCTTGATGTTGAGATGGAGGTATTGATGAAGTTGTCCTATATGGGTGTTTCATTGAGCTATGTTAAAACAGATCTTAACTATAGAACCAATATTTTGTTTTACATGCACTCATCTTTTGATTTCAATGGCATGGAGTGGCCTTTGAAGTAAAGTGTCACATGATCCAAAGGGGTTATGATGGCATAAGGGATCCAGAAATCTCTGGAAAAGGGTTAAGACGTCTTTTATCACCAATCGCCCATGAGAAAAAGTGTTGATCTGGGAGTGAGTTAACTGGAATGCATTCTGTTATTGTACAGTATGTATGTGCATTCCCACCAGGTTATTGACAAATGTGTATTGTAGTCTGCCTCGTTGGCCCATAAGGCCTCCTTTCAGGCATCATCTCTGTGGCTAGAATCCAAAGGTACAGATGGATACAGAACATTACTTATGAGGGTAGATTGATGGAGATTGCCATCATACCTTCACTAGCACTGAACAGGGGAAGAATGAAGAGAGATGGAGAGCCAGAAAGAGATGGTACTGAGAAGATATCACTGAGAAGATAAGAAAACATCGTCTACATCGATGCCCATCCCTGCTTTTACGTAAGAAGAGAGGAATGCCGACATATTTCTAATGTAAACAATCCAACTAAATGGGTTGTTCACTCTGAAAATTCTGTCATCATTTATTCACCTTTATTTGGTTCCAAATATGATTGTCTTTCCTCCATGAAAGACAAAAGGAGATGTTTTAAATAGTTGCTTTCTGTATGTAATTGCAATGGATACTGGTGTGTTCAAACTTCAAAAAATGTGGACGCACTATAAAAACATCACAAAAGTGACGTTCACTAAACGATAGCTTTTTGTGATAAACATTCCAAATTTAAGTCACTATTTAATAATAATCTTTTCCTCTAGACCTGATCATTGAGTGAGCTTGAGAACCGGATCAGTCAGATTTGTGAAAGAATCATTAAGGGCTGCGTTTTTCAGAAGCACCATGAGCTAATTTATCGTAGAGTCCATTGATGCCAATGGTTCTACGATCTCTCTGCAATGCTTTTGTGAACCACAGCCTTGATCAGAATAAAAGATTAACTGAAAAGAACGATTGATTCTTGAATCAGACGTCATACTTCTTCAATGAACTCTCATAAATGTTTCAAGGAGAGCTATGGGGAATGTCAGGTTTTTTCAATAAAAGATGACCAAAATTCAGTCTTTTCCTCACAGAAAGCTAACAAAAAAAGAAGAATATAGAGTTACGTGGTCCACTTTCATTTTTCTATAAAGAGCCGCCAGACTATTTGCCTTTTGTGTTCCTTTGAAGAGAGAAAGCCATACAGATTTGGAACAACACAAGGGTGAATAAATAATGACAGAATTTGATTTGAGTTTAAAGAATAGGGGAAAGTGAGAGTGTTTTACTGATGGCACGTTGTGGTTCCTGCACAGATATAAGTAATTTTGCCTAAGGCGTTCTTTCTGATTCTGTGCGAAGGGAGTTAGGGTTAAGGTTGTAAACCTGACAAAAATGACCAGGTGTCACAAAGCAGGTGCTGCCTCACACACACACACACACACACACACATATACTAAGGAAAATGTATCGGAAATGCATACCCGCATGTACACATCCTGTCGCTCATTAAGATGAATGAAATGTGTATATTTTCTTTCTCACTGCACGAAGGAGCGACTTTAAACCTGATCATTTACAGTACCAGCTTGACAAAGATGATTTAGTTTATGTTTCAGGCTTGAAAATTAGATGTATAAAGTAATATAAATTTGTTGACAGATTTTGATTTTTGATTACATGTTCTTTTTTGGCCTCTAGTCTAGACCAAGGGTTCTCATTCTCTAGCCATCGAGGTCCACTTTCCTATAGCTCAGTGGTGCCCAATCCTGTTGCTTGAGATCCACAGTACCTTCCTGCAAAGTGACCAAACACACCTGAACCAGTTAAGATCTTCAGAACACTTGCAGTGCGTCCCAATTCGCATACTATCCGTCCTAAATTGTATTCAAAAAAAGAATCAGTGTGTCCCAAATCATAGTATGTTGAAATGAGTATTCCAAAAATACCCGGATAATCTACTTTTTCCAGTTAGAATCCAAAGTGCTGATCCATGCACATTCTAACGGCTAATATTGCCCTCAACCCATTGTGTGTTGGAAGAGGATTCGATTAGAACTACAAACGGACACGGATAAAAAGTGTTTAAAAAAACTACAAACTTGGTGGATGTGCACGACTGACAGTTTAGTAGATGGGTTTAGATAAATGGATTTGAGTGATTTAATAATCAGTATCTAACCTGACAAAATATATATTATTCAATGTTATCCACATATTTCATATGCAACAGCATTGTGAACTGTAATGATATGTTTGGTCATTAACTTTTAAATGCATCATTATGCAAACACATGAGGAGAGTCTCCGCAGGAAAGACCCACGACTCAACGCGCTACTACTTTTAATCTCAGAAACGGTAGGAAATTAAATCATCCAACGCACAATGGGTTGTGGGCAATATTAGCCGTATTCCGATTCTAACCGGAAAAAGTAGACCATCCGGTTATCTCATTTCATCATACTACTATTTGGGACACACTTATTCTGATTTCGAATACTATATAGGATGGATAGAATGCGAATTGGGATGCAGCATGTAGGTTGGTGTTTAGCTCCAACCTTGATCAATCTCACCTGCCAGTAACTTTTTTAGTAATCCTGAAGACCTTGATTAGCTTGTTTAGTTGTGTTTGATTAGTGTTGGAGCTAAAATCTGCAGGAAAGTGGACCTTGGGGCCAGAGTTAAGAACCCCTGCTGGATAGAGAGTATGTAAGAGAGTAAGTGTAGAAGAAGAGTTGGATAGAGAGTAAGGCTGCGTTCCACTCCACTTTTAGACACGCACTTGCAAATTCCCTAAGCACTTCCCCTCTGAGGAATCCCTGCCGCCATTTTGATGTGCGTTCCACTTCGTGAAGTGGATGAAGGAAGTTTATATGGACAGACCCTCACTCCCTCGATTTGACCGAGTCTACTTCTTATGTACACTTCATGCAGCTCCATATACCACATTGCAACACGATTGTGACATCACCGCTTATCGCGTTTAATTTACTCCACCACAAACAACTCTATGATATATATATTTTTTTTTTAAATATTTAAAACAACCCAAACACACCTATATACATGTAGAATGCTGCATTAAACAATTTCGCAAGGGGAAAAAAATAGATCCAAAAAAACTAAATTGAATCCAAGTGATCAAGGGCTTAGGACGTTCCAGTTCAGCCTGTTGCAAAGGTTCCACCAGTAGTGGACACTCATGCAACGTAAGCAATGACGCACATCCGCGTGAACGAGACAGAGGAAAGTTAGCAAGTGAAGGGCATAATATAAACGAACTGGAACGCAGCATAAGTAAGAGAGTTATCTGTTGCACTCTCTCTGATTGGCTGTCTGGTCAACATCCTGTCGGAGGTGCAGATTGAAGCGGGTCTACAGGTAGGGGAAGAGCAGAGAGATGGGGGAAAGATACAGAAAGAGCAAGATTTTAACACATTCAAATGTCCCAATACATAAGTTATTGTAAATCGGTATTGTTGCTACCTTAGTGACATACTGTAACTGATCTCATTTTCAAATCAACTCAAAACTCAAAAAGCAAGCTAGAAAGAAATAGAAAGGAGTCCAAGAACTGTTTTTCAAACATGTGATATCCAGACCTTGAAAAGTCATGCACTTGGGAAATGAAATTGATAAAGGAAATGAATAATTCTGTATTGTGTATTTTCATTTTTGCAGCTTTGTCTTTGAAAAAGTCTTAAAGGGATAGTTCACCCAAATATAAAAATTACCCCATGATTTACTCACCCTCAAGTCATCCTAGGTGTATATGACATTCTTTCAGATGAATACAATCAGAGTTTGTATGTCTTGGCTCTTCCAAGCTTTATAATGGCAGTGAATGGCTGTTTCTGTTTTGAAGTCCATAAAAGTGCATCCATCATAACTGCTCCAAACGGCCTTCTGAAGCAAAGTGATGCGTTTGTGTAAGAAAAATATCCATGTTTAAGACTTTACAAACTGTAATCTCTAACTTCCGCTAACTGTCGTACGCACGTTCACGAGAGACTGGCGCATGACGTAGGATGCTCTGGTGAGAATATGCTAGTTGCTAACCAAGTTTTGTTTTGCTCTATCCTCTGCACTTCCACGTTCATCACCGGAACCGGTCCTACGTCATACAATGGAACGTGCATAACGACAGTTAGCGGAAGTTAGAGATTACAGTTTGTAAAGTTTTAAATATTGATATTTGTCCAAATCTTGACTCCAAACTTTCAAATAGTTTTTTAGTTTTTACTAGTGCTGTCAAACGATTAAAATATTTAATCGCGATTAATCGCATTAATGTCATAGTTAACTCACAATTAATCACAATTAATCGCACATTTTTATTTATTCTAAATGTCCCTTGATTTCTTTTTGTCCCATTATTTTTTCTTATTTTAATGCTCTTATCAACATAGAAAAGTGGATCGGCTTGCTTTGTTCAAATGTTTGTTTTATTGAAAACAACATTGGCATACTTTAGTGTTCGATTTCACACCAACATTCTCACTTGGAGCAAATAATCGCTCACACAATGTAACACTGCCCATCAATAAAAGGGTGAAACAAATACTTTGTTGCACAAACAGCCCCTTCAACAGCCCTTTCTAAGGGATCAAAACAGGGTGATACAAAATAAAATTACAAAGTGCAAATTACAAATTACAAGGTAAACTAGGACTCCGCCTATAGTGCAGTTAAACCAGGGGTCGCCAACTAGCGGACTCCGGTCCGAATCCGGACCGCGAAGCCTTTTGACGTAATGAAACAGTTAACGTTGCAATGCTCAGTTACTACGTTCAGACCCAGACGCGCGGTCAAGCATGCAGTGAAGAAGAGACTGATGGTGCGTTCACACCGGACGCGAATGACGCGACATGCACGCCGCTTAATCCGCGCCGCAGAATGTCTATTTGCGTCTTTGCATTGACTTAAATCACTCGCGCAAAACGCTTCATTCGCGTCTGGTGTCAGAGCAGAAAGCAGCGCTCAAGACAAGCACTTTTAGTTGAAGACCCCTGAGTTAAACCATGGCTTAATAGGGCTCGGGCGCTGCGTTGCATTCTGGGACGTGGCGGCCATGTTGATGGCCTCGCGAATGTAAACATACAGCAAATCCAACGAGGAGAAGCAGAGTTGGGAGAAAGAAAAACTATGTTAAAATCCCGAAAAGGATGTGGAATTTACCGGGATACATTAAATAGGGAAGCCAGGGACCGGTATATGGACAAAATTGGAACTATTAACGGTTTGGATTCATATGAAATTTGCAGTTCACAAATGGATGGGTTCAGGAGCTGCAGACCATGAAGCATATGTAACGTTAACCTTTTACCTTGAAGCATTCTGCACCGTTCTGTGTTCTCGGGTTGCACTACTTGCAAATAAACACTGAAAAATATCTGATTGTGTGACACTTCTTGCTTTTGCACATTATACGGTTATTGCGATTGTGTGACACTTCTTGCTTTTGCACATTATACGGTTATTGCGATTGTGTGACACTTCTTGCTTTTGCACATTATACTGATTTAAGTATATTTATTTTGAAGATTGTGGGTATGGATGCAACAGACACTTATGGCTGTATTTAATGCACATTTATTTCAGCACAACGCTAGGGCTCATGTTTGTCAGAGCACAACATACAGACACAATCTTATCGAGGAATGTCATGTCTTCGTCCTTGCTTGGCAACACCATGTGAATCGTTACTTTATCTGACAAAATAGTGTACTTGTTGCGGACGGTTCCAATCAAGATCAGCCAACACCATATCCCCAGGTAACAGTTTGTCTTACAGCCGCGATCCAAGCGAGCCGACGACTCTTTGTTACCTCGGAT
Organism: Gobio gobio; assembly: GCF_949357685.1. Classification (NCBI taxonomy): domain Eukaryota; kingdom Metazoa; phylum Chordata; class Actinopteri; order Cypriniformes; family Gobionidae; genus Gobio; species Gobio gobio. The sequence goes on from NC_137114.1 coordinate 23,126,750, forward strand.
ACTTGGTCTCCATGGTTGCGTCTCCAAGCAGGAAAGCGGTGGAAAGTTAATCCATTTTCGACCTTTTTCCCATGGCGATTATGTGATGCAGTGTTACACACCATAATGCAGCAACGGTTTACCATGGTTTCCAATAATAACGCCAAATTAATACACACGACTGAGAGGGAGTACGTCTATAAACAGTGCGCAGTAGTCCGAGTAGCAGTAAAGGAGGCCATCAACATGGCCGCCACGCAAAGTAATGACGTCAGACGCCCGAGCCCTATACGTTTCTCATTTCGGCGTCTCACGCTTGCCATCCACGTCTAATCTTTTAATGGCCCAAACGAGTGCGGACAGCCGCAGCGTGCCTGTTTTGTTTCCGGTCTAGCTACATCCGGAGTGGTGTTGTAGTTTTTCTAACGTTACTAGTTGTTGCAACAGCATGTGAAAAAACTACAAAGTTTGTTAGACCAAAAAGAACGTTAATCTCGCGATAAAAAAATTGACGCCGTTAAAATAGGTTTGCGTTAACGTCGTTAATAACGCGTTTAACTGACAGCACTAGTTTTTACTGATAATGCTTTTTGTAAGTGCTTGTGTATCCCGTGAGTGGTTTTGGAAAGTGGCTTTGATGTGGCTTTTCATTTACATAGAACCCTAAGATTACTTAATTTTAACACTGTTGTTTTGCTGCCTTCAAAAACAACTGGCATTGTTACATTGTCAAGAGTTATCTTGAGCTATGGTTCCTTATTTATAACATGAATTCATCTCCTGAAATTGGTTTTATCTTGCAGGCTAATCCATACTGTAAGGGTTCAGTTGGTTACAAATTAGCACCAAGTTTGCAGATATTTTAATAATCTGTCCTGTGTAATGCTATGCCACCAATACCTAACATCCCTTTGGTGTTTAAGATCAAGATCATCCCTTAAGACAAAACCAAACTCAAACTTCAAGTAGAAATCAGGTGGATCGGGTGTAACTCAATCTTATATAATTTAAGATTGTGATGGGATAATGTACAGTACAGATAACATGAGGGAAAGCGGGAGAAAGACAGAATAAGTGAGGGAATAGGGGAAGCGTGTCTCCCGGTCATGCAGAAACCATCGTACCCTAACTCTCTAATCTCGCACATCTGATTTGGAGTGAAGCGTGCTGTTATGCTCATCATCCAGTCAGCACGAACCATCTCAAGTTGATGTCATTACCCAGCACTTAAAACCGTTAACTCTTGTGTAGGTCACAGCGCCTATTGTGCTTTGTATATATATATATATAATATATATATATATATATATATATATATATATATATATATATATATATATATATATATATATATACACACACAGTGGGGCAAAAAAGTATTTAGTCAGCCACCAATTGTGCAAGTTCTCCCACTTAAAAAGATGAGAGAGGCCTGTAATTTTCATCATAGGTTTACTTTCACTTTACTTTTTACTTCCAGAAAATCACATTGTCTGATTTTTTAAAAGAATTTATTTGCAAATTATGGTAGAAAATAAGTTTTTTGTCAATAACAAAAGTTCATCTCAATACTTGTTATATACCCTTTGTTGGTAATGACAGAGGTCAAATATTTTCTGTAAGTCTCCACAAGGTTTTTACACACTGTTGCTGGTAGTTTGGCCCATTCCTCCATGCAGATCTCCTCTAGAGCAGTGATGTTTTGGGGCAGTCGCTCGGTAACACAGATTTTCAACTCCTCCAAAGATTTTCTATGGGGTTGAGATCTGGAGACTGGCTAGGCCACTCCAGGACCTTGAAATGCTTCTTACGAAGCCACTCCTTCGTTGCCCGGGCGGTGTGCTTGGGATCATTGTCATGCTGAAAGACCCAGCCACGTTTCATCTTCAATGCCCTTGCTTATGGAAGGAGGTTTTTACGGACATGTACTGGCTTAAGCAGGGGAACACGTCTGGCACTGCAGGATTTGAGTCCCTGGCGGCGTAGTGTGTTACTGATGGTAGCCTTTGTTACTTTGGTCCCAGCTCTCTGCAGGTCATTCACTAGGTGCCCCCATGTGGTTCTGGGATTTTTGCTCACCGTTCTTGTGATCATTTTGACCCCACGGGGTGAGATCTTGCGTGGAGCCCCAGATTGAGGGAGATTATCAGTGGTCTTGTATGTCTTCCATTTTCTAATAATTGCTCCCACAGTTGATTTCTTCACACCAAGCTGCTTACCTATTGCAGATTCAGTCTTCCCAGCCTGGTGCAGGTCTACAATTTTGTTTCTGGTGTCCTTTGACAACTCTTTGGTCTTGGCCATAGTGGAGTTTGGAGTCTGATTGTTTGAGGTTGTGGATAGGTGTCTTTTATACTGATAACAAGTTCAAACAGGTGCCATTAATACAGGTAACGAGTGGAGGACAGAGGAGCCTCTTAAAGAAGAAGTCAGAAATCTTACTTTTTTTGTAGGTGACCAAATACTTATTTTCCACCATAATTTGCAAATAAATTCTTTAAAAATCAGACAATGTGATTTTCTGGATTTTTTCTCTCATTCTGTCTCTCATAGTTGAAGTGTACCTATATTCACCATTGTTTCCTCCTTCATATATAAATCTTGTGCGTGGAAATAGACCACTGAAAAACGGCAGAATCCCAACATAACACTGACTGTGACGGAACAGCCAGGATCATTAATATTTACGCCCCCCAAATTTGCATATACCAGCCCATGTTCAAGGCCAGGCAGTATTAACGTGGACCTGCACAACCGAATCATCAGAAGCTCTGCATGCATTGTGAAAAAGCAAGCAAGGACAAGCGAAAATGGCAGATCATAGATATAAATGTTATGTTCCAGGCTGTGCATGTGGATGTGAGCACTTTTCATACCCTTCCCACTGAACAGAACTGTCAACAGGCATGGTTGATGTTTATCTATAACACATACCTTCTATGATATCAAAGAACAATTTAAAATATTGTATCAATGCATTCTATTGCCTAAGTAAATTCCCATGTTTCACAGGAATTTAGAATTATGAAGTAACATCTACATATAATCACAGCCTCTCCTCTCCTTTATGCTCAGTGTGCTAATTTTGGCACAATATCAGAATATAATTACTTTGTCAAATATTGTATGCCCTTGCAGGAGTTAATAAATTTGTGGCATGCATAATCATTGTGTGCCCTTCAGACGTCCACTTGTTTGTTATGATAGATTGGCCTTTAGCACTTTTAAATCACTTGTGGTAAATTTTAACACGATATGTGTCCTCTTGCCAAATATGGAGGAGTTGTTTTTTTTGTTCAGCCTGGCTAAAGTGTGCTGAAAAACAAAATGATTTCTATGGGACAGACTTCTGGAAACAAATGTTTTAACTGTGATTCAAAAAAGTATTTTATTTGTACAAATTTTTCAGATCCAAAGCTGCTGGCAAATGAGAATAAGATCAATAACTTGTGAAGTGCTGACCATTCAATGTGTTAAAGATTGTATAGAACAGCAGCAAACAGTGCTCATGGATTAGATGTGTTTTCAGACCCTTTGTTTAATATTGCGATCGAGGGAGTCAGCTGTTGGTGGTAGGGTTGGGAAGATCATTCCACCAGAGGAAAGGTCAACGACGTGAATGTTCAGAAACCATTTGTTTTGCCTCTCTGTGGAGCGTGTGCTCCTTTTTGATGTGTGTATGTTTGCAGACACTGTGCACGATAAGTGTGCGTCTGTGAAAGAATGGTGTCTAAATTGCAAGCACAGTTTATCACTCTCCCTTATTCATTTTTTTATGTGGCTGACTACCTCCAAAAAGACATAACATGCCTGACCAAAACATCCTCTCCCTCTTGTACTTAATGTACTCACATATTTCAGTCTGACCCTCCTATCTCTTTTTCTTGTCTTTCTCTTTGTCTCTCTCTCTCTCCCTCTCTCTCTCTGTTTTGCTCTTTCATTATCTCTGTGTTTACATTCCTGCCATTGTGCTTGTTAGCTCACGTGCATGTCTGTGGATCTCCTGTGAGGCCGTGACCTCAATATCAAACGTCTAGTCTGGTTTTGCATTGTAAGAAACTGTTGGTTATTCAATATAGCACCTCAGGTTAAATAAAGTTTTTGTTATTGGTGCTTGCAAAGGTAAAACTTTAATTTGTAAGCAAAGCATGTGCAAAGTTGTGAATGAAATGGGGACGTCCCGCGCGTTTTTTAAATAAAAAAAATAAAAAATTATGTTCGATATCGGTACTATCGGCTATCCTAAGTTTGATCCTATATTTTACATCAGCTGTCACGCAGGTGTCGTGCAGTAGGTGGCGATATGCACCTTCAAGCGGGTTTGCCAACTGCCATTAAAAGGAAAAGAAGCCCAAATGTCAATGCTTTAACGTGCGAGAACCAATAGCTGCATTCCAATTCAGAGGCTGCATCCTTCGAAGGCCACTAAGGTTGGAATGAGCGTTGTCAAATGGGATGGTCTAGCCTACAGAGGTCTGTTCTTGGCTGCGTTTAAGTCCAATTTTTCCCCTTCCCTCGTTAACTTCCCTCTGTCTTGTTCTCTCGGATGTACGTCATTGCTTGCGTTGCATGAGTGCCCACTACTGGTGGAACCCTTGCAATATGTTTAAATGGAATTCCCTAAGCCCTTGATCACTTGTAAGCTGTAGTGGAGCTGATATATTATTTATATATATATATATATATATATATATATATATATATATATATATATATATATATATATATATATATATATATATATATATATATTTCCCTTGTGGATTTGTTTAGGCATCATTCTATAGGCCTGTTTGTATGCTTGGGCTGTTGAATATTGAAATTGAATATGTAAGGGTTAATCCACAGCTAGCTGTGCATTAAACGATTTTAATGCACGACGTGGAGGCAAAGAACCGCCCGACACGAAGCGGATAATACAATACATGATTTGGCAGATACTCAATATTCAATGACACGGATTGGTAACCGTCAGTGATACATTTATATAAATTAATAAATGTAATATAAATTACATTTCTAAATATGATGAATGAATAATCATGAAATAAAATTATTTGTGTATGTATTTATTTTTTGTTTTGAAACTGTTTAAAATGGATGCATTTTATAAATAAAATTTCCAAATGTATTACATAAATAGTGAAATAAATAAATATTACATTTAAATTAAATACATTATAATATAAATTATATATTTAATTATATTTGTTAAGCTGATATGCACAGGGTCACAAGGCGACACAAGAAATGTACATCTATTTCATGCTAGAAAACCAATAAAATGTCATTTATTCACATCATTTTCTCTCTCTTATAATGTAAAAGAGTGTAAATGTAAAAACTATTCAGAAAATCTATGCAAATGCATAGCAACTCTGTGGTAACCACCCAGAACACAGTAGCATTGTGATAGCACTTTCCACGGGCAAAAACCACTCAACTATTGTGTGTAATCTTAAAATGGGGCCACACCAAAAGATTTTTAAAATCTTAGAAGGTTTTCAAACTGTGAGAGACCACAAACATGACGATAAGAAATCATAGATTTAACCGTTTTGTTGAGATCGGGACGGCTCTGACGTTCTTCCGAGCAGATTCAGTCACTGATAAGATCATCTGTAGAACCATCAAGATAATCGGGACTTGAATTGTCGGAAGGAGAGAAATCGGTCCAGAATCGCCCCGAATATCTTGTAGTGTGTACCCAGCATAAGGAAAACATTAAACACCAGCAATGAATGTTGTCTTCTGAACCTTCAAAATATAGCATTTTTATAATAATGATAAAGATAATTAGATAGTTTCCATTTTGAATTGCTAGAATATATGGGCCTATGTGTGTATGAACGTGTTTTTCTCCATTCTTGACACTATATTTCTGTGTTTTAGGGAGACAAGACAGAAGAGTGCGGAGGTCGAGACTGCAGCATCTGCCAGTGTTTCCCTGCGAAAGGAGAGAGGGTAGGTTCATTACATCATTTGACTTTCATAGTCACTGCGGAATATAATGTCTTCATTTTGACACCATGCACTGCAGCACCTTGCAACATTGTGACAACACTAAAATATTCTAGTGTCTGTCTTTATAGTTTTCCAGCTGTTCCCAAAAGGCCGGGTTTTGTGACACAGGATGTGTTTTTTTGTGTGGCGAGGCATGACGTCTCGCTCTGTTACAGGAGCTCTTTAATCTCATTAACTAAGACTCACTGTAATCCTATTTATTCTGTTTTTCGCACAACATTTAGCACATGTTCACTCACATACGCACTGCACTGGCACACTGACCCAGTTTCATGCCCATGGTACATGCCTGTTCATGTCTGTACCTGAGCAGCTCCATCCAGGTGTTGGAATAATGCAGTTCTTGGCATGTCCTTAGAAGAGGGGAAAAAAGATTAAATGTGTTGATGAGTATTTCAGAGGCACGAAGGCTTCACTTCGATTAAGTGCAGTTTTAATGTTTGGAATGTTACAGGGGGTGTGTGTGTGTGTGTGTGTGTGTGTGTGTGTGTGTGTGTGTGTGTGTGTGTGTGTGTGTGTGTGTGTGTGTGTGTGTGTGTGTGTGTTCGTGTTTCAGGTGTGCAGTTTTCAGCAATGTTATTATGCTGTCAGTTCATATAGTGTCACCCAACAAGCTATCCTCCTCCTCCTCCTCTGTACAAAAATAACTGAACTAAAGAATTGACGACTAACAACAAATAACAGCTTTTGATTGGATGAGGTGTTTATATATTCTCATAAAACACTACGGTCTTTTTTTTTTTTTTTGAAAGAAGTCTCTTATGTTCACCAAGCCTCAATTTATTTGATTTTTAAAAACAGTAATATTATTTAGATTTAAAATAACTGTTTTCAATTTTATTACATTAAGAAAAAGGTAATTTATTCCTGTGATGTCAAAGCTGAATTTTCAGCATCATTACTCCAGTCTTCAGTGTCACATGATCCTTCAGAAATCATTGTAATATGAAGATTTAATGCTCAAAAAAACAGTTCTTATCAATGTCGAAAATTGTTGTGCTCCTTAATATTTGAGGAAACAGTGATACATTTTTTTAGGATTCTTTGATGAATAGAAAGTTCAAAAGAACAGCATTTATTTAAAATGTTTTATATAGAAATGTTTTGTAATTGTTATAAAAGTGTCAGGAAACAGACGGATTCAAATGCGAGTGAAATAAATGTGAGTTTATTCTCAACACACAGTTAGTGATAACAATGATGGTCAGATGCGATTGCAGGCTAGATCCAGGTGGCGCAGGGACGCAATTGGCAACCAGGTCTGTGAGACAATCAACAGCAGTGAGAAATATCCACAGAACAGACGGGAACAAACCGGAACAGCGAAACACCAGAGGATACAGACGGAAGACAGGACTGGACCAACGATCTGACAAACACAGGGTGGTTTGCAGGACAATAAGTAGACCAGGTTATCAAGTGCAGTAGGTGATGATAACAGCTGGTAATCAGTAGCCACGCCTCCCACTCTCACACCACACAGAGAGAGAATGAGACAGTGAATTCATGAACCGTGACAGTACCCCTTCCCCTAAGAGCGCCTCCTTGCGCTCCAAGCAGAACTTACCCATTGATTGTAATCATCAATAAGAGTGTGATCCAGAATGTCTCTCGCAGGAACCCAACTTCTCTCCTCTGGACTGTAACCTTCCCAGTCCACCAGATACTGGAATCCACGTCCCCTCCTTCTCGAGTCCAGAATACAATTTACAGAATAAGTTGTTTCCCCATCTATGAGTCGTGGCGGTGGGGGAACGGGGGCAGGCAGATTAATATGAGAATGAAAAACGGGTTTCAGTTTCGATATATGAAAGACGGAATGAATCCTCCTGTATGCAGGAGACAGTTTGAGGCGGACTGCCACCAGACTAATAATCTTGGTGACAGTGAACGGACCAATGAATTTGGGAGCAAGCTTATTACACACGGTCTAACAGGCTCTGCTCCAAGTGTGATGACACCTCTGGACAAAGGCGTGAGCGGAGGGGATCGTGACTTCGGATTCCAGACAAGGAAAAAGGAAAAATAGGTGGTTGGTAACCTAAACTAGACCCAAACGGAGAAAGGCCCGTAGACGATACTGGTAATGAGTTATGTGCGTACTCAACCCATGGGAGTTGCTGGCTCCAGGAGGAAGGATTCTTGGATACCAAATATCGCAACACTCTCTCTAAGTCTTGGTTGGCTCGCTCGGTTTGGCCATTGCTCTGGGGATGGAAACCCGAAGACAGACTTACACTCGCTTCCAGTAATCTACAAAACACCTGCGCCACCAAAACCTGCAAGGCGTGACCCGTGACCGCCATCTGCTCCTCCTGATGATCGAGGCGTGCAGTGCTATGTGACAGAAATTCCTGTAGGTTAGACGCACTCGCTGAATCCATGATTTGGTCAGATCGTTCTGTCAGGAAACAGAGACAAATTCAAATGCAAGTGAAATCAGAGTTTATTCTCGAAACACAGTTAGTGATAATGATAGTCAGATGTGATGGCAGGCTAGATCCAGGTGGCACAGGGACGCAATGGGCAACCAGATCCGACTTACACTCGCTCCCAGTAATCTACAAAACTCCCTCCAAAATTTGGAAATAAATTGGGGCCCCTTGTCAGAGACCACGTCTATCGGGAGGCCATGTATGCGAAAGACGTGCTCAAAGACAGCCACCGCTGTCTCCTTAGCAGAATTAATTTAGGTAAGGGAATAAAGTGAGCCGCCTTCAAGTTACCTTCTGCCCCCGAGTCCACTAAGGCCTGACACTGGTGAGACGAGGCTGCCCATTGCAGTCTTACCGGAAGGAGAGTAGCAGATGAGGGTTTCTTCATAGAAAGACCGCCCGTCAGTAACCTCCGTTCTACTGGCGGGCACGGGCTTTTACTGGGCAATGGTCAGGGAAATGTCCATTGCCACCACAGTACATACAAAGGCCATTGGCCCTCCACTGATCTCTCTCCTCCCGGGAAAGCTGAGCTCTACCGACCTGCATGGGTTTGTGATCGACTGAGAGGCTGACCGCATCGACGACTCTGGCCGCTAAACACACGGGAACCACTGGAGCAGGTGACTGCGAAGACCATTGGTTCCTCCGTTCCAGTCGAGCGTCTACCCGGAAGGCCAGCTCAACTAATCCGTCGAAGCTCGGATGCAGGTCCAGAGCGTAGATTTCCTGTTGGATGCGGTCAGCCAACCCATGCAGGAACCTGTCCCACTGCGCCTCCTCGTTCAATTTGGATTCGACCGCCAGGGTGCAGAATTCGATCAAGTAGTCGGAGACGGACCCGTCTCCCTAGTGAAGATCGGTGAGCTGCAGAGCCACCTCACGCCCAACGACCGACCGATCGAAAACCCGCCTCATCTCTTCCGACAGAGCCTGGAACGAGGAGCAGCATTGATGTTGGTTCTCCCACACCGACGTTCCCCATTGAGCTGGGCGTCCAAAGAGCAATGTGAGCACCAGCGCTACCTTAGATCGTTCTGTAGCAAACGTAAGTGGCTGGAGAGAGAAAAACACTGAGCACTTAGTTAAAAATGCTCTACAATTGTTGGGCTCACCCGAATAGTTCCCTGGTGGAGGCAAACGTGGCTCGTGCTGGTGACTGGAGTTACTGGCGCAGCGGGAACAGGAAGTAGTTAGATCCTCTAGGTGAGCTCGGACACCTGCACCACCAAAACCTGCAAGGCGTGACCCGTGACCGCCATCTGCTCCTCCTGATGATCGAGGCGTGCAGTGCTATGTGACAGAAATTCCTGTAGGTTAGACGCACTCGCTGAATCCATGATTTGGTCAGATCGTTCTCTCAGGAAACAGAGACGGATTCAAATGCGAGTGAAATAAATGAGAGTTTATTCTCAAAACACAGTTAGTGATAACAGTGATGGTCAGATGCGATTGCAGGCTAGATCCAGGTGGCGCAGGGACGCAATTGGCAACCAGATCCGTGAGACAATCAACAGCAGTGAGAACATCCACAGAACAGACGGGAACAAACCGGAACAGCGAAACACCAGAGGATACAGACGGAAGACAGGACTGGACCAACAATCTGACAAACACAGGGTGGTTAGCAGGACAATAAGTAGACCAGGTAATCAAGTGCAGTAGGTGATGATGATAACAGCCTGTAATCAGTAGCCACGCCTCCCACTCTCACAACACAGAGAGAGAATGAGACAGTGAATTCATGAACCATGACAAAAAGTCACTTTTGATCTTTTTCATCAAAGAAAAAAATCTTTGTGACGCCAAACTTTCGAATGGTTGTATATGATATGTTTTAGTGCCAAACAGATATTGTTTGAAATTGAATTGGTGGATTAAATATTAGGCTGCACAATTCATAAGTTACTTCAAGTTAGCTTCATCAGCATGTTTATATTTAGCTGCCTGAATAACAACTAGATTCTGATGTAAAATTAATTATTATTTAATTTTTAGGTTTATACTTAATTCTTTTAAAACTGCTGTGACAACTACAGACTCTTGTTCCTCACCACTTCATCACATGCATAGATGCACACTTTCAGAAATGCACTGCATGCACAGATGTACACTTTAAAAACGCACAGAGAAAGTTGCATAATATTTAGTGTACAAAGATTTGGAATGCACTCCTACAATTTTTAACTTGCAAAGTAGGATAAATAGTATGTGATGAAGGGTTAATATGGGTGTGAAAACCAAAATGGATATGTGTAATGCATTTGTATGACAGGAAGAGAATAAAAACAATTAGGGAAGTATGTAGTGTCTGTGGGGCAGAGAGAGAGAGAGAGAAAGAGAGAGAGAGAGAGTGAATGTGTGCTTGCAGAAGGTTCTTAAGTCAAAATAATAATAGTCTTTAGCACAAGAACGACAAATTTATGGCAGCCTCGTAAAGCCCAGCGGCCCAATTACAGTTCAGAGCGCAGTTACAAGAGTGTACACAGCTGCTTACAGACCCTTCTAGAGCACACACACTAACAGATAAATTCTGTGAATTATCTGTATTGAAAATATTTGTCATAACTGTCATTTTTTTGTCTTTTTTTGAACAGATCATCATACTGTTACATTCTGTGCTAATGCAAATTTGCATACAAACACACACACACACACACACAAGTTTTGTTGGGGGTTATATAGTGAACACTTCCATTGTTGTAATAAAAAAGGGCAGTCCCTGAAGGATTGGAACTATCCCAGAAATCCCTGGAATGGGGTGGGAGGAGCACTCCTAAATGAATAAAAATTCAATGACAGTAATATTGCGAAATACTATCACAAATCGAACGTGAACGAATACACCCTTGGTGGTTGATGTAAGACACTATCGCTGTGTTGTACGTTCGAATAAGGATATGAGCGGAAGAAAGCTAAAAATACTGATGTAACTTTAGTTTGTGTGGGAAGAAGGAGGCCGGAACCGGCGAACATTTAAAAGACTTTAATCAAATAAATAAACAAAATGAAAGTAAAAGCGGCAACCCCTCAAGGACGACTGCCGCCACACACAAAACCAAACATAAATAAAACAAAACATAAAATCCACTGTCGTCGCTCCTCCTTTATACTCCCGTCACTCCTCCGTGAGACACGAGGCCGATGCGGCACGCAGCTGGCGCTCATCATACTTAATGACCGTGGCCTCGTCCCACTCTTACGGTCCCTCAGCCTCGCTGCTCGCCACATACCCCCAATGTCCTTTGCAGGCCGGGGGATATGTGGCCGTGGCACCTGGGGGTAAGGACAGAGAGGTGAGAGAACGGAGCCGGAAGCATGAGGAGCGACAGAGACGAGAGAGTGGAGAGAGGAGAAAAGAAAAGAGAAAAAAAAATTGGGGCCGGTTCCCAGACACACTGCCGCTCGGTCCTCAGCCAGCCGAGAGGCTCTTCATCGCGATGCCATGCTATGGCACTGGACGCTTGGTGGACGGCTCGATCCTCCTCCTCTGGCGGTGGCTCCTTCTACTGAGGGAGCCAGCAGCGAGTCCCGCGCTCCCTGCTCCTCCCCTAAATGGCGGACGGCAGCAGGCTTCGGCTCACGGCAAGCACCGGCGACTCCTCCGCTCCCTCTCGGACGGCAGCCACGCCACTTTGACTGCACACTTGTCTAAGTGCCACAAACCAGTCTGCCGTCGCAAAGGGCTTTCCATCCCGTCAACGCCTTATCTGTAGTGACTACTTTCCTGCTGACCACTCTGCCCATCAAGACCCCTTACTCTTACATAGCAGTGTTGAACCAGGGGGCCAGGGTCCGCATGCAGCCACGAGTCAAGCATGCTCTTCCTCACATTGATTGCCAGCCTGAGATGCGTCTCGGATGGTCTAGAAGCTGATGCTTGTGACTTTCTAGCACATCCTGAGACTGGACTGTAATAAGCCAATCGTCCAGATAATTCAGAATGCCAATTCCACTCTACCTGAGAGGGGAAAGAGCCGTATCTACACACTTCGTTAATAGGCCTGTGAATCTTTGGGTAGGCAGTGAATTGATTCGATTCACGATTCATAGGTTTTCGATTCAAGAAAAGAAACTAAAAAAAAGAGCTTTTGGCAGCAAACCCACGAGATTGGTTTGGTGCAAACCGGGATAAAAAAGTACCCCATGTCCACAGTTAAATATACTGCTGGATCTTTAATGTTGAGGGCCTATTTTTTTGCTGGAGGTTCTGGACATCTTGTTCAGATACGTGGCATCATGGTTTCCATCAAATACCAACATATAAAAAATCAAAACCTGACCGCTTCTGCTAGAAATCTTATAATGGGCCGTGGGTTGGATCTTCCATCAGGAGAGTGATCCAAAACAAACATTAAAATCAACACAAAATTTTTTAATTAAGGACATAATGAAGCTTCTGCCATGGCCGTCCCAGTCCCCTGACCTGAACCCTGTAGGAAATGAGTGGGGTGAACTGAAGAGGAGAAGCACCAACATGGATCTGGGAATTTGAGGGATCTGGAGAGATTCTGTAGGAGGAATGATCTCTGATCTCTTGTCAGGTGTTCTCCAAACTCATCAGGCATTATAGAAGAAGACTCAGAGCTGTTATCTTGGCAAAAGTAGCTTGCAAAAAGTATTTAAAGGGTTAGTTCACCCAAAAATGAAAATTAATTACTTACCCTCATGTCGTTGGACACCTGTAAGACCTCCGTTCATCTTCGGAACACAAATGAATATATTGTCATTGAAATCCGATGGCTCAGAAAGGCCTCCATTGGCACAATGCACTGTACACTCTCAAGACCCATAAAAGGTAAAGACGTCGTTACAAAGTCCATCTCAGTACAGTGGTTTTACAATAACTTTATAAAGCAACAAGAATAGTTTTTGTGCGCAAAACCCCCCCGAAATAACGACTTATATAGTGATGACCGATTTCAAATCACGGCATCATGAAGCTTCGAAGCGTTATGAATCAGTGAGTCGATTTATTCGGTTTGGATCGCCAAAGTCACGTGATTTCAGCAGTTTGGCGGTTTGACACGCGATCCGAATCATGATTCGACTCGCTGATTCATAACGCTTCGAAGCTTCATGATGCCGTGTTTTGAAATTGGTCATCACTATATAAGTGATTTACCTTTGAAAGGTTGGATTTTTGTAAAAAAGTTTTTTATAAAAGATCAAAAGGATTAACAATGCATATTTATTTTCACAGGCTTCTTTGTTCCTATTTACTAAGGGTGCCAATAATTCTGACCATTACTGTATATATACACATACATGCACACTACTGTTAAAAGTTTAGGCTTGGTAAGATTTTTATTAAAGAAATCAATACTTTTATTTAGCAAGCACTAAATTAATAATAAGTGTCAGTAAAGACATTTATAATATTGCAAAATATATCTATTTCAAATAAATGCTGTTATTTTGAGCTTTCTATTTATCAAAGAATCCTAAAAACTAAAAATATTTCCACAAAAATATTAAGCATCACAACTTTTTTCAACATTTATAATAATAAGAACTGTTTCATAATCATATTATAATGATTTCTGAAGGGTCACGTGATACTGAAGACTGGAGTAATAATGCTGAAAATACAGCTTCGCCATCACAGGAATAAAATACTTTGAAATGTATTCAAATAGAAAACAGTTATTTTACATTATACTGTAATAATATAATCATATACGTATATTACTGTGTTTACTGTATTTTTGATCAAATAAATGCAGTCTTGGTTAGCAAAAAAAAAATTCTAACAGACCACAAACCTTTACCATGACATGTTGCTTAATGTTTCACATAATACTTTAATAAAAATTATGCAGTATGTGGTATTCCATTCTGACATATCCACGTACTGAGTCCTAGTAACCAGTAATCTGCATAGAGGTATAAGCCGCCTAACCTAACAAGGGACCCAGTGTTTGTGTCCTGAGTATTACTTTGTCTCTCATGTCTTAGTTCTGTTGTTACAAAATGAGGCCTTTGTTTTCACATGCCTCAGGCCACATGTCTGCTAGTCTAGTCTTTGACCTTTAAACTTTTAAGGCACAACTCTGCGTCTGTGCATTTGCGTCAGTGTGAAAAACTTTCTCTGGCTCCCATTATCACAGATTCTGTAGACTTTGAGATGCTAACAGCTTGTACATTCTCTAATGAAAGGTGTGTGTATGCATGCGTGTGCGTGCGTGCGTGTGTGTGCGCAAGTATGCTTGCAATTACCTATGTTTTTTTCTGTGTGTTTTTAGTGTAAATAATAATACTACCCATTATGTCGCCTATCATTATATTCACTGCTGGGACATAGAAGGCATAGTATGTTCAAGTATATCATATTGAATTAAATGTTCATCCTAAGCTTTAATGAAAGTGTGTGTGTGTGTGTGTGTGTGTGTGTGTGTGTGTGTGTGTGTGTGTGTGTGTGTGTGTGTGTGTGTGTGTGTGTGTGTGTGTGTGTGTGTGTGTGTGTGTGTGTGTGTGTGTGTGTGTGTGTGTGTGTGTGTGTGTGTGTGTGTGTGTGTGTGTGTGCGTGCGTGCGTGTGAGTGTGTGAATTCTTACTTTGTGCTTTGGTCGGTGTGTCACGCGTGTTGGTCTAGCGGAAGTCTTAAATCGGAGATTATGGGAGGGTTTTGAGGACATTTGCTTAGCTGTCATTAGAACGGTGGAATGTTTGCATGAAAGGGATTATGGGGTCTTGTAAAAGCAGGTATTCGTTGACCGGAAATATCACCTTTTTTTTCTGTCCACAGCGACTTGCATTAAATGCAAGGTATACATTTTATCAGTTCATGCACTCCCTGGGAATCGAACCCATGACCTTATGCCAAGGCACCATTGTAGTCCATAAATTGATACTTTTATCCAGCAAAGATGTGTTAAATTGATCAAAAGCGACAGTAACTGCATTTATAATGTTACAAAATATTTCTATTTCAATTCAATTGTGTTTATTTGATCTTTCTGTTCATCAAAAAACCCTAAAAAAAAGTATTATGGTTTCCACAAAAACTGTTTTCGACATTGATAATAATAAGAAATGTTTCGCTCCCAGTTTTTAGTTCTACAACCCGAACAGGTCTATTGATCTTTAAATGAGTTTCACATGTGAATACATGTCCGTATGGTTCAGGAGTCGTGTGTGATGGTGTGTGGACAGCTGTATTTTGCTGCGCAAGCCCTAATCGTAAAGCAGAGGTGTACGGATGTGTGTGTGTGTGTTGCTGGGGGAATCCATTGGGTCTTTAGTAATTATCACAGTGAGTGCTTTTGCTGAAAGACTGTGAACACCCTCAACACACACTGATCTAGCTCTGTCACAACCACTGAGTGCATTCTGCTTAACACACACACATATTCTCATACTTGTTTCACATCACAAAGTCAAGTGTTTTTTACTCGGTACATTTAAAACTTTTGGCTTGTTGGAAGATAAATATTGCACCTACATATACTACTGTTCAAACTGAAGTCTCTTATGCTCACAAAGCAGCATTTATTTGATTACAAAAATACAGTAAAAACAATAATATTGTGAAATATTATTACAATTTTATATAGCTATTACAATTTTAAAATATGATTTGTTCTTGTAATGGCAAAGCTGAATATTCAGCAGCCATTACTTCAGCAGTGTTGAGGTAACACATTAGTAATGCGAGTTGCGTAATCTGATTACTTTTTTTAAGTACTTTTTCAAATAAGTAATGCAAGTTTCTTTGTTTTCCAATTTAATGACTGACTTTGCTTTTCCTTCATCCTGAGGCTTATTCATTTCACTTTTTTGTGTAATTTTTTTTTATATATTTGCCAAAAACAGAACTTTTGCTTTTTTTTATTAAAAAAAGTAACGCAAAAGTATCGCAATACATTACTTTATCATATCTCAACGCTAAGGGCCAGTGATTCAAATAAAAAAAAATTACTTGCCCTGCCCAAATTTTATCTGGCCCCACCACAAAAAAAAATAAAAAAATAAATAAAATAGCCCTTTATAGGGAATATTGGGATGCTCGAATCCAATATACTGTTACACATAATATGCAATACACTGAGAGACAGCGTTCTCGGCTTTGAATGTGTGTTGCTCACACAAAACATATCACACAACTCATAAGTACCAAACTGAGAGACCCAGGTACTTTCGAGTCTACTTGAGATTGAATGTTTAAGTTGGCAAGTCTTAAAAACGTGCTCAAATGATCAACATCCGTGAAGATACAGCACTGGCACGATCGGGCAAGTGACAGTTCCATCAAGAGTGTCTTTTACGCTGGCCCATCGGGCAGTCCTTTTTGTCGAGCCCTGCTTTCTTAAAAAGTAACTAAGTAATGGAACGTAGTAATAAATGCATTAGTTTTAAAAGTAACTTTCCCCAACACTGTACTTCAGCATCACGTGATCCTTCAGACATCATTCTAATATGCTGAATTGCTGTTCAGGATTCATATCTTGTTATAATCAATGTCGAAAACGTCATATTTTTGTGGAAACCATGACACATTTTATTTAGGTTTAATGTTCTAGCTGCATAAAATTGTATAAATAAAATTCTTAGTGACCCCAAAACTTAGAATTTTAGTGTCTCTTTATACATACATATATAGAACCTGATTATAAGCATATGTTCTAGCTGCATAAAATTGTGCATAGTTGAGAATGAGCTGCAATGCTGTGAGCAACAAGTACACATACACCTGGTTTAGTTAAGTCTTTTAGTTTAGTTTTTTACTCATTGACTTGTCCTGCCAGTGCTGTGCTATTGTGTGTGATCAAAGTCAAATCCAGTGCCTTTCAGGGCCAAAGGAGTCATTAAAAAAAAACACCTGTTTATGTGTGGTTCTCAAACCTGTCCTGGGGACCCCTCACCACTGCACATTTTTCATATCTCCCTCATCAGACACCCAATTCAAGGCTGAATCCGAAATCGCCCCCTATACCCTTAAATAGGGCTCTATTTGAGGGGACAGCCATTTGTAG
Organism: Gobio gobio; assembly: GCF_949357685.1. NCBI lineage: Eukaryota > Metazoa > Chordata > Actinopteri > Cypriniformes > Gobionidae > Gobio > Gobio gobio. Next base: position 23,144,162 of record NC_137114.1, read on the forward strand.
TGGTGTCCGAAACCATAGTGGACGTTATTGACTGAATCTCGCATCGTACCGCAAAAACGAGTGTACAGCCGATGTACACACAGCAGCTGTCCGAATTCACTCACTCGTTTTCATTCACTCCTTCAAATGAACTGTATTAGTGGAGTAACGTAGGGAATATTGATCAAGGGTTTAGGTGGCGATTTCGGATTCAGCCCAAGTCTTGCAGTCTCTACTGAGCTGATGATTTGAATCAGGTGTGTAAGATGAGGGAGACGTGCAAAATGTGCACTGGTTGGGGGGTTCCCAGGACAGGTTTGAGAACCACTGGCATAAATAAAGAATGAAACCTTTTGGCTTTGTCAGCTTAAGATATCGACTGGAGGAAGAAAAGGGAGAGAATGGTTCCTGGTATTTTAATTAAAAGTGCTCTGAAACTGTCACAAACCAGCTGTGGGAAGAACCTGCAATTAACGTAATTCTTTCCTCCCATTCAGGGAGGATGTATTGCAGCGTGTGCTCGAAGAGAGGATGTGTGTGCATGCTTTCAGTCAAATATCTGACATATTTGAGTATTTTTGGTGTGTATATAAACTTTGGTAAATCCCAGTGCTCCACTGCTGTCCCCGTCAGTGTGTGTTGTTTCAGTCAGAGCTCTTTTGGATAGTCAGTCATTCATGAAATTCACTAATTCATTCTCACGCACAAGTCATCACTATTTATTTTTGTAGTAAAATTCTTCTTTTTTTTTACACCCCAACCATTTAGTATACATATTTTTATTAGATTAATAGGATGCATTGGAGATCAGAACCAAAACATTACAGACATTTGTTTTATATAGTAAATGCAATTACATACAATTGTCTTTCATTATAAGTATATATACAGCAAAATTACTCCCTAAACACACTTAGACACGCTGAGTACTTAAAATTACTACACATCACACTCACTGACCAAACACATTTGAGGATAAAACAAGCAGGAATTGGTGAGGCGCAGCAGTGCTGTCCATGTAGTATGTTCTTTATGTTTTGTCACACCCTTGTGGTGATTTTGTAAAAATACACCTCCGTTCAAATGTTTGGGTTTGGTAAGATTTATTAAAAATACTTTCGAATGAATTATCTTATGCTCACCAAAGCTTAATTGATGCATTAATCTGATAAAAATTACGGTACAAAATATGTTGTCATATTATGAAATATTATTCCTATTCCTATTTCTATTTTAGTATATTTTAATCATTCTTATTTTTCTGATTTGCTGCTTAAAATGTTTTTTATTATAAGCAATGTTGAAAAATTAGCATTTTATAGGAAACTGTAATAATTTTTTTCAGGATTCTTCAATAAATAGAACATTCAAAATTACAGCATTTATTTGAATATGAATCTTTTTTTTAACATAATGTATCCTTGTTGAATAAAAGTAATTTCTAAAAGTAAATTCTTATAATAAAAATTATAATCTTACTGACCCTAAACTTTTCAACGGTAGTGTACATTCCAAAATAGCACATTTTGGAATGGATTCAGTTACACTATATTGTCACAAATGACACAAAAACAAGAAATTGGACTTTCCATGATAGAGTTGCTGTAAATATCCCTATAATATCATTATATTATATTTCTCCTCCCTCTCTTGTTTTCCAGGGAAATTCTGGTGTCTTAGGCCGGCAGGGCCCCCAGGGGCCCTCAGGTTTGCCTGGCACCCAAGGACTTTACGGCGAAAAGGGTCAACGTGGAAGCATAGGATTACCTGGGGTGTCTGGCCCAAAAGGAGACCAAGTACACAGAAACACACACGTGCCCACACACAATTCTCATACAAATCAATACAAGGACCTTCACTGAGTTGCACTCTTTTGTAATAGGGTGCTCAAGGAGTTATCGGCCATGATGGATTAGATGGAGTGCCCGTAAGTGACCATAGTGTTCTTCAATAGAAATGCAACCGATATTCTGTGTAAAAATAACGATTGATCTATGTTTTGTATTTCTTATTTTAAAATATTATATTATATAAATATAATAAAATATTGTTATATTATATTATATTAATAGAATAGAATAGAATTAATATAATATAATAATGATTATATTATATTATATTGTATTATATTATATTAATTATATTATTATATATTATATTAATTATCACCTCGGCTCAGTTCATGGTCTGGTCTCGTTGATGCTACACAGACTACTTACCTGTATCTCCAGCGATTCCTATTCTCCTTTGTTTACCTCCAAGAGTTACCTTCGTTCTTCACGATCATCTGTCTGAAGGCGCAGAGTCCAGAATGCATTCAGTCTCCTGTCCCGAGTCCAGAGTGGATTCAGTCTCCTGTCCCAAGTCCAGAGTGGACTCAGTCTTCTGTTCCGAGTCCAGAGTGGATCGAGTCTCCTGTCCCAAGTCCAGAGTCCAGAATGCATTCAGTCTCCTGTCCCGAGTCCAGAGTGGATTCAGTCTCCTGTCCCAAGTCCAGAGTGGATTCAGTCTCCTGTCCCAAGTCCAGAGTGGACTCAGTCTTCTGTTCCGAGTCCAGAGTGGATTCAGTCTCCTGTCCCGAGTCCAGAGTGGATTCAGTCTCCTGTCCCAAGTCCAGAGTGGATTCAGTCTCCTGTCCCAAGTCCAGAGTGGATTCAGTCTCCTGTCCCAAGTCCAGAGTCCAGAATGGATTCAGTCTCCTGTCCCAAGTCCAGAGTGGATTCAGTCTCCTGTCCCAAGTCCAGAGTGGATTCAGTCTCCTGTCCCAAGTCCAGAGTGGATTCAGTCTCCTGTCCCAAGTCCAGAGTGGATTCAGTCTCCTGTCCCAAGTCCAGAGTGGACTCAGTCTTCTGTTCCGAGTCCAGAGTGGATTCAGTCTCCTGTCCCAAGTCCAGAGTGGACTCAGTCTTCTGTTCCGAGTCCAGAGTGGATCGAGTCTCCTGTACCAAGTCCAGAGTCCAGAATGCATTCAGTCTCCTGTCCCGAGTCCAGAGTGGATTCAGTCTCCTGTCCCAAGTCCAGAGTGGACTCAGTCTTCTGTTCCGAGTCCAGATTGGATTCATTCTCCTGTCCCAAGTCCAGAGTCCAGAATGGATTCAGTCTCCTGTCCCTAGTCCAGAGTGTACTCAGTCTCCTGTCCCGAGTCCAGCCTAGAAATGTATGTGTCTCCGCTGGGCTCTACCAAAGTCACCCCGTTCACCAGCCCTTCCTCTGCCTCCGGCTGTGCTTCCGCCCTCCATCCCTTTAGCTCCACTGGGCTCCACCTTCCCTTCGTCTCTACCTTTGTCCTCAGTCTCTCCAGCTCCACTGCAGCCTTCCGGATCCCCGTCTCCGCCTCAGTCCCATGAGCCGTAAGCTCCACCATGGCCCTCCGGACCTGCAGTGTCACCCTGGCTCTGTCTCTCCTCAGCTCCGTCTAGGCCTCCTGTGCTGCCTGCGCCGCCCTGGAGGCTTTTCGTCCTGCATGGACCTCTCCTGGTCGGCCTCTAGGGCGCCTGCCCTCCCACCCTAGTTTATGACGCGAAGACGAGCTTCCGTGGAGTACTGTCACAGTCACATGGTCAACTGTCACTTTTGCACTTCACTTCCCAGCATCCTCCTTGACTCTCACCTGCATGCACTTGATTATCACACACACCTGCACCTCATCTGCACCTTCATCAGCACACTCATATAAACACACACCTCTGCTCAGTTCATGGTCCGGTCTCGTTCATGCTACACAGACTACTTACCTGTATCTCCAGCGATTTCTCCTTCGTTTACTTCCAAGAGGTAATTCTTCATTCTTCAGGATCATCTGTCTGAAGGCGAGGTGTGTGCATCCAACCTGGTTCCTCTTCTCTGTATCTTATGAGTCTCTGCATCTGTAAGATATAGACGTTCCATTACACTCTCATCCGCTGGATTCAAAGTCTCCATTGAGGGTTTACTCACCTGTTGAACTGCATATTGCCTAGTGCTGTCAAAATAAACTGTTAATTATTCCTCTTTGTGTCCTGAGTGTATGTTCCGTATCTATTATATTAATACAAATAGTTTTAATTAGTAATTTACCTGCATGTGTTTACTTTATATGCACATATACCACCTTTTGTTGGTCATCTTCTAGGGTCATCCGGGTCCTGGTGGTCTTCCTGGGCTTCCGGGGAATGATGGCTGTAATGGAACCAGAGGGGAACGTGGGCTGGATGGTGAGATAGGACGGCCTGGCTTCCCAGGAACCATGGTACGACATAGGTTCATAGGGATTTGGGAATCGATTGGATAGTGAAATGTGGTCTGGAAGAGCAGGGTTAAAAACAAGGCAGCGGCTATTTGCATATTTTCTTAGCGATGCTATTTACACTAAGTGATATGTTATGGGAAAAGGGAGAATAGCAAGCTCTGCAAAAGGCGGATTCGAACCTGGATCGCATCAACCTAGTTTTGTCACAGAGTCAGTTACACACCAATCAGTCTCTTCAGTTACCTGACAAGTTTAATGAACCTTATGCTCTACTGACTATGCCACTGCAGATGTTATAATATGTGCGTCTTTTTAAATTTTGCGTGGCCCAACCAGGCATTGTTGGGCGGAGCTAGTGTAAATAGCGCTTGCCAACTAAGCGCACTATTTGCACTTAAGTGTAAATAGACACTCCGTAAAAGGCAATACTTCATAAAATACAAATAAAAAATATTGGTGTAACACAATGAATCGCTTATTATTAGACCAGGATCATGTATTCATAAAGTAAATCACATGCAATAATGTAACAATATGTAATTTCGATTTCCTGTTGAATGGGTTTATTTGGTTTAACCATTTCCTCTGGTTCTCAAAACAGCAATAACAGAGCTGTCTTCACCTTTTATGATTTAAAAAAAATAATAATAATTTATGATTGTTTTAAGTTAATTATTTCCATGACCTCTTTTTTTTTTTTTACTTGCATATGTGTTTTAGGGACTACCTGGGTTAAAAGGTATCAAAGGAGACAGCTCTTATAGGATGACTTACACTCCTGGAACACCTGTACGTATAATGCCATAAATTCATGTCTTCATATTTTAGTACTATTGAATAAATTGAAAGTGAGCAGTGCCAAAATGATTTATGTGAAACTTTTGCAGCATAAAAGCAAACACATTTGATTTCTTAAACGGTGAATGAATTACAATATAATAGAAAAACTAATAAAGCATGTGTCTAGTTGATGCTTTTATAGCTGTTTTATTTTATTTTGTCTGGATGTATATTTATCTTTTTATGCGTAACAAATCTGTAAACATGTTACCCTCATTCACAGGGTGTTGATGGATTACCAGGAATACCTGGACCACAAGTATGTACTAAGAGCAAAAAAGCAGATCTTACAGTACATGAACATATAATATATTACATTGGTGTAATGTAGATCTATGTTATTGCAGTTTTAATTATTAGTTAGGTTTGCTTTGTTTGTGCACAAAGGGACTTAGAGGGGTCTTTGGCCCACAAGGTCGACCAGGACAAGTAGGACAAGATGGATCTATGGTGAGGGACGCATTTTCTACAAGCACTACATCTGTAAAATTATGTAGAATGTTTTTTTTAAATATATTTGTGTGGTTACAAATAACATCACAACATTTATTTCCATCAACATTTATTTCCATTAAAAAACGCACAGACTTCCAAAGACTTTCAATGAATTTAAGGTGCCAATTCATGAATGAAAATGAATCTTCATCCTCTCTCCCAACCATTCTTTCACAGTTTTAGCCTGATGAATCTTGACATTGTCATCCTGGAATATGGCCATGATGTGTCTTCCTTCATGTTTTTTTAGGAAATGAAAAGCTACACACTCCATCAATTAGGGTTAGAAGAACTGTTGCCAAACATATAACATGCTAGAAACATAAAAATCACTGCAATAATCATCCAATCATAGACTCTTAAGCATTTGCCTGTTTAAATCCAAACAGCGACTTTTTATTTTTGGCCGGGCAGTGTCTTCATTTTATATTTTTTATCAACATCATGAAGTGCATTAAACATGCGTTAGGGTTTTCCAAATGTGTATATGTATAAAAAAAAATTGAGCTCACCTGCTTGATCTCTTTTAACTAAATGTTTCTAAATTCCTTTGTTTGATTTCTTGTTTTTTATTTTATTTATTATTATTCTAGGGCTTACCAGGTTTACCAGGTCCGAGAGGCCCACCGGTGAGTTTTGCATGTGCATGTCTCTGAGATGACTAAAGTTTATAGTTTATTATATCTGATTTGAAAACCTGAAGATCTTTGTTCAAATTAGACTGTGGTTGCATTACTTTAAGCAGACTATAGAGTGCAGTAGCCTCAGACTGCTACAATAATTAATTTAAAGGTACACTATGTAACTTTTGGCCCTCCAGCAGTTAAAAAAGCGAACTTTGTGGAAAAACATTGTTTTGGTCTTGCTTTGGCTCTGCGTGACTGTGCGAATGAATAAGGTTATCCTACTGCTCATAAAACATTCACTACTAGGCTTAAGAGATATAACTAGTTTAGATGGAAAGGATCTCAATCTGACTTGCTGAAGACGTTACTGTTTTACCAATTAATCGACACGGTACTTCCTTGAAAATAAATTCCAGCACAGCGATACACCACCATAATGAAATGAGCCTTCACAATAGATAATAATGCTTTACAGTAAACGCTGTAAGAGAGCTATATGGCAAAAATCTGTTCAATAAAATACCTTACTCACCTGTTGAGCAATAAAAACACCATCTCCACATTGCTTTTACAACTTTTCAAATCCCTCAGTTCTAGCCATGTCTAAAAAGCCAAGCCTGTTTTTGCCAGCAGACTCTCCTCTACAGCTTTTCTCTGTTTACGGATATGACAAGACACGCTTGGGCGAGTGTCATATGAGTGTAATTTCCCACAAAAACCATCCTGTCTGGTCTAAAATATATACACTTATTATAGGTTTACCATAGTGAATCAGGGTAAGACAAACATGTTTTGGAAGAAGGATTGATTATGGATTGACTCATTATTTAAAGTTTGTTGATTTTGAATAAACATTTTTTTACATAGTGTACCTTTAATTTGACTTGAACTTCTGCTTGTTCTCTGACCGCCATCCGTGAGTAATATGAAACCATTTAGAGCAAAATCTCATGAAAGAAAATGCAAAATAATCTTTTTCCGTGTAGGGAGACCCAGGAAGATCACTGCCTGGGCCAAAAGGAAATGAGGTAAATAACACACATGGTAGTACTGAATTTACAAAATACATGAAGGTGTGTTTAATGGTGTCATCTTGATTCTCTTACAGGGTAAACTAGGTCCTCCGGGGGATCCAGGCCCATTTGAATATGTGGAGCCCAACCCAGAAGACTACGTAAAAGGCGATAAGGTAAAACTTCCACATGTTAAATGAGTTTTCAGTTGTTAAGGTTTTGTAAGGATGCCAGGTAGTAAATGATGTTGGATTTTTTTTCTTAATATTATAAATACTAGAAAAACTTTGTTTGTAGGGAAAAAAGGGACAAAAAGGAATTTGTGGAGTTCCTGGCCCGGAGGTGAGTATTGTATATTTAACCTAATAAGTTCTGAGCGTAGCATGCCCCTAGTGTGAGATATGCCCTTGTTTGAGATATGTGTTGTTTCAAACTTTTATTTTGGATTTACATTCATTTATGTGTTTCTCAGGGTCTTGAAGGGCCTCCAGCAGAAAAAGGAGAGAAAGGCATAATTGGGTTCTCTGGACCCAGAGTAAGACTATTCACCTGCTTCCCTATCAAATAATCTACGATAAACCAACAACACTACAATAATTCTGATCATAACACCTCAGTGTAACCATTCTAACACTCAAACCAACCAATAAGTCCACAAACAATCTAATAAAAATTAAAAAATTCAGCCTTTCATAACATGCCAAACAAACAATCATAGTAATCTAAACCAACCAGTCAAAACATAGAAAATTAACCAATCAACACATCGAATTTTACACATTCAGATCTGATTTCAGTAATTTAACTCCACTTTGTACCTTTTTTTTTTTATAATCATAGGGCCCACCTGGATTTCCGGGCCGAACAGGGCTTCAAGGACCTAAGGTACATGTATTAATAATTATTCATTATTATTAATAATTATTCATTTATATTAACATAATAGCTTTGTTGAATTATACTGTTTGTCACATGTTATGTTTTTTTTTTTTACATTTACAGGGGAGAGTTGGGGAAAACGGTCTCCCTGGTCTATTTGGCAATCCAGGACCAAAGGTCAGACACGCATTCTGAATATATTTTTCATCTGTTTTTTTAAATCTTGCTTGGTTGCATTGTGTGAACTTTGAAAGTAATAGATAATAAACCTGTGGTGTATTGTCATTTGTTCACTGCTGCTGTGAATGTGTGACAGGGTTTCCGAGGTGACCCCGGACCTAAAGGAAAGCCACAGTATTATCGTAACGATGTGACAGGTAATAGTGTTTACATTAGTACACAACCACATTGTACATGTGAAAACTGTACACTGTAAATGGTGCTTCACTATGGCTTTCTTACATTTATTGTGCAAACTGTAATTAATGTGTCAGTGAAGTTAAAGGTACACTACCTAATTTTTAACTAAATTAACACAGTTTCTTATTTTTTTATTTTATTCTTAATTTTTGTAACAATATTAAAACACGGAACACGCCACTATTTTTGAAAATAGGCTCATTTTCCAACTTTAGAGTTAAACAGTTGAGTTTTACCATTTCAGCTGATCTCTGGGTTTGGCGGTAGCACTTTTAGCATAGCTTAGCATAGATCATTGAATCTGATTAGACCGTTAGCGTCTCGCTCAAAAATGACCAAAGAGTTTAGATATTTTTCCTATTTAAAACTTGACTCTTCTGTAGTTACATTGTGTATTTAAGACAGACGGAAAATGAAAAGATGTGATTTTCTAGGCCGATATGGCTAGGAACTATACTCTCATTCCTGCATAATAATCAAGGAACTTTGCTGCCGTACCATGGGTGCAGCGGCACAATGATATTACGCAGCGGCTGAAAATAGGCTAACTTCCGTCAACATAACCAACAGGGAGCGTGCTGGAGACTATTTTCAGGCGCTGTGTAATATTTTTCATTTTCCGTCGGCCTATACGATGTTACTACAGAAGAGTCAAGTTTTAAATAGGAAAAATATCGAAACTCTTTGGTTATTTTTGAGCGAGATGCTAACGGTCTAATCAGATTCAATGATCTATGCTAACCTATGCTAAAAGTGCTACCGCCAGACCCGGAGATCGGCTGAATGGATTCGAAAACGGTAAAACTCAGCTGTTTAACTCAAGGGGAGTTGGAAATTTAGCCTATTTTCAAAAATAGTGGAGTGTTCCTTTAAAGTAAATACATCATCAATCCTTCTTCCAAAATGGCGTTTTGTCTTACCCTGATTCACTATGGTAACGCTATTATAAAAGTTATTATATTTTAGACCTGTCAGAATGTTTTTTGTGGGAAATTACGTACATGCCACACTCACCGGTGCGTGTCACTTAAATAGAGAAAAGTCCGAGGGTGCTTCTTAAACTAAAGGCTACGCCCTAGTAAGGCTGCATATCTCACGTCATCAAGTGCCACTGAAGGCCGTCTCAGTTTGAAGGATCCTTGGAATGCTACCTTCATTTTGAAGGATGCATCAAGTGTATCCTTCACATCCTTCAATCATCCACAATCCTTTGCACACATTTCAATTCACAAAAAAAAGAGTTGACGCTGAGCTTGCCTATGTTCATTATGAAATGTAAGAAAAAAATAATGTTTACAGAGAGGAAGGCATACATGTTATCTTTTGTTTTGGTGTAAATTAATCACTTAACACTAAACTGCCAATGACGTAAGCCACTGGGAGAACACAAATACAGTGGTCATTCACTGTATTGCATTAATTAAAAAAACAGTTAATATAAAGAATTTGAATACAAAGTATTTTTTCCAACATTAAGTTTTAATAGTATTTTTGTGCCGTGACCATGAGGGCGGGAACATGTGTGACATAGCCATGCGCACTACCGCCTCCTTTTAGCGTTTAATTAGATTAGATTAGATTAAACTTTATTGTCATTACACAAGTACAAGTACAAGGCAACGAAATGCAGTTTAGGTCTAACCAGAAGTGCAATAGCAGCAAGTGCAGGATATACAATGGATGCGTAAGTGCAGGACATGGATATGTACTGAATATGTATAAATATGTATAAATAGAGAGACGTTATTACTATAAACAGAACTGAATTTGCAGGTGAATATGTACAGTGAATAAATATACAGATGGCTATTACTATAAACAGAATTTACAGGTGAATATGTACTATGAATACAATATACAGATGGCTATTACTATAAACAGAATTTTACAGATAGAGGTATACAATAATATGTTAGGCTAATATGAGGAATAGCAGTGGATTAGGGTAGTGCAATAAATTATGGACAGAGCTATCCGGAAAAAAAAGTGTAAAGTGCAGTGGAAAGTGGTTGCATATTACATTTAGAAGTACAGTGCAAAAATGCAAATGTAAAGATTGGTACTATAAATACAGTCTACAGTGCAAATGAGCAAAATCCAGTTAAGATATGGCAGTGCAAGATGCATATGTAAACAGTTGTTACTGTGATAAACAGTCGGTAGTGCAAATAACAAAGTGAAGGAAGATGTGAGGTAGGAGAGTTATCAGTTTATGAGGGAAGTGGATCAACGGGGGTTTGAGTTCAGTAAAGAGACAGTTCTGGGGAAAAAACTGTTCTTTAGTCTGCTGGTCCTGGTCCGGTGGATCCTGAAACGCCTGCCGGAGGGCAGGAGAGAAAACAGTCTGTGGGCTGGGTGAGAGGAGTCCTTGAGGATGCTGCGAGCTCGATGCAGACAGCGTTTCCTCTGGATGTGCTCGATGGCAGGCAGTGGAGTCCCTGTGATGCACTGGGCAGTTTTCACCACCCGCTGCAGTGCCTTGCGCTCCGCAACAGAGCAGCTCCCATACCATACTGCCACACAGTTGGTCAGGATGCTTTCTATTGCGCAGCGATAGAAGTTCACCAGGATAGCCGAGGAGAGCTGATTCTTCCTCAGTGTCCTCAGGAAGAAGAGGCGCTGGTGAGCCTTCTTGACCAGGCTGGAGGTGTTGGTCGTCCACGACATGTCCGCCGAGATGTGGGTCCCCAGGAACTTGAAACTGGAGACACGCTCAACAGCCATTCCATTGATGTGGATGGTGTCGTGTGTGTGCCTCTTGACTCCTTCCTGAAGTCCACGATGAGCTCCTTCATTTTGGTGGTGTTGAGGAGCAGGTTATTATCAGCGCACCATGTGGCCAGGTGCTGTATCTCCTCCCTGTAGGCAGTCTCATCGTTGTTGCTGATGAGCCCAATCACCGTAGTGTCGTCCGCAAACTTGACGATGGAATTAGATCCATACACAGGCTTGCAGTCGGCGGTGAAGAGGGAGTAGAGAAACGGGCTTAGCACACAGCCCTGTGGTACACCAGTGTTGAGTGTGATGGATGTGGAGCAGGTGAATCCTGAACGAACATTCTGGGGTCTGTCAGTTAGGAAGTCCAAAATCCAGTTACACATTGAAGTGTTGATGCCCAGGTCTCCAAGTTTGGCTATTAACTTGGATGGGATGACAGTGTTGAATGCGGAGCTGAAGTCAACAAACAGCATGCGTGCATACGTGTTCTTATGGTCCAGATGGGTGAGCACAGAGTGCAGTGCCATGGAAACGGCATCCTCTGTGCTCCTATTGCTGCGGTAGGCAAACTGGTGTGAGTCCAATGTGGATGGTAGAGAGTCTTTTAGGTGTTCCAGGACCAGCCGCTCAAAGCACTTCATAACGATGGGTGTGAGTGCTACAGGGCGGTAGTCATTAGGGCACCTCGGGTTAGAGTGTTTCGGCACTGGCACAATGGAAGTGCGTTTAAAGCATGTCGGTACAGCTGCTTGGGCAAGAGACAGGTTGAAAATGTCTGAGGACTGTAGTCTACATGCCTCTAAAGGTCTGTAGGTTACATCTAAAATGTATTAAAAGAAATTGTCCTTTTCTTTAAAAAATTGTGTTAAATGAATGTGTGCTGTAGGAGAACCTGGAGAACCTGGGCTCCCTGGTGCCGCTGGGCTGCCTGGGGATAGAGGGATGATGGGTATACCTGGTCCCCTTGGTGATTCAGGAGCATCTGTAACAGGTGTGAATAATCTTAACTACGATTTACAATATATAAATGCCATAAAAAGATTATATCTATGGTCTTCGACTCAAACCTTCTGTCTGTTTCTCTTTCAATTCTCTATTCTCTTTCTAACTCTGCTCTTAGGTGCAATGGGTGATTCTGGTCTCCAGGGTCTCACTGGACTCAAAGGAGAAAAGGGTCAACCAGGAAAAATATATGGGTCACTCTTGGACTACGGTAATATTTCCGAATATTTCTCATGTTTTGGCTTACCAAAATAATATTCAGTAAGCATTTTATTAGACATTATAATAAATGAAAGAATATTATGTGTATGACTGACATGTTAGGGGCCAACAGAAAACGTTTTTGTTCTTGTTCTGAACTGAAGGCATATTTTCATTAAAAATGTTTAGCTTGAAGATAAGAAATTACATGTATTTTATATTTGTAGTTATTAACGGGGTTTGAGGGACACAAAAGCTGTAGGTTGCTGTGGATTTATTAATAATCCTATTCAGATAACTGCAGTTTGTTTCAAACCTGTATTAGTTTTTTTCTTCTGCTGAACACAAAAGAAGATATGTTGAAGAATGTCGGTAACCAAACAGTTGATGGTCCCCATTGAATTCCATAGTATGTTTTGTTTGATGTTCTAGAGCAGGGGTTTTCAAAGTCAAAGACAGCGGGCCTCGCTTTTGACACAATGACACCTCCCCACTCCCCAGTTTTTACAAATTTTAATTGCTTATAATCATTTGTGGAGGGCTCCTCCTGCCTTAAATAAGGAAGTGACGAAGTCTGCTCATATTTCCTACACCACAATTGTAATCAAGGTAAACCCTGTTGAAAAAAACAGCATATGCTGGTTAGGTATGTATTGAAGCACGGCAGCTGGTTTATGCTGGTCTATGCTGGTCCTTAGTTGGTCATGAGCTGGTTTAAGATGGTCTTGAGCTGGAGCTAGTTTCTTGGGACAAGCACTTGACCAGCTTAAACCAGCTCAAACCAGCTGCCGTGCTTCAAAACATACCTAACCAGCATATGCTGTTTTTTTTCAACAGGGTTTACCTTGATTACCATTGTGGTGTAGGAAATATGAGCTGACTATGCCACTTCCTTATATAAGGCAGGAGGAGCCCTCCACAAATGATAAGCATCAAAAGTAGTTTATCAAAATATCACAATTTTATTGTTGGTCTTTAACACAGACCATCAAAAATTAAAACACAATTAAAACATGTTTCAGTAATAAAATCCATAAAAATAGGAAATGGCTCTCCTCAAGACTGCGAGAAGGGCCTGCTCTCGTGCACCGTCTGCCACCTGTAAGAGACCGAAGAAGAAAAACCCACAGCATACACTAGCCGCGTTTCCATTACCCTTCAAATTGCGCAAATTGAAATTGCGAATTGAAAATATGCCCAATGGAAACGCGTCAATTTCGCAAAAACTCCCATATATCGCAAAAAAGTTTTTACGCTCGCATGAGGTGGTTTTTCAGGCAATTCGAAAAAGGAAATTTCCGCAAAACTGCAATGGAAACAGTTTTTTCGCATTTACAGGTCACCTGGTACGGTCACGCATTGCTCTCACATAGGGCCAACATATCATTTTTTTTCCACTCAAGTATGTACTAGATCTTATGTCGTTAAAACGACATATATTTTCTCCTAATAAGGAAAGTGGCGTAACTTTATAATGACGGACCCCGGTGCAAACACAAATATCATAACTATCTATAGGCCTACTGTAGGCCTAATTATGACATATTCAAGAAATGTATTAAAACAGAAAGACGCTATAGTTTCAGCCTTGCTCAAAGACTAGGTCAATCCATTCCCGACGATCTTGGTTTGCTTCTTATTTATTAAATATAGCCTACAGCCAAATAGTTGATTAAACATTGATCAAAATTAAAATACAATTTATACAAAACGAAATTCATTTTAAAGAAAGACTTTCCAGAAAACAATTCAATTGTGCTCAAAATCCATGTCTCCAGACATATGCGCATCTGATTTGCCTTAGCTACTCATGCTGCTCACTTTTCATAATCAACATATGAAATATATAATATAATATAAAATATATAATATAATATAATATAAAAGATTATAATAAATATTTAGATATTATAAATAAATATTATTATAATATTTAGACATAGCCTAACTATATATGAAACTATATAGGCTACGTTTTCTTTAACCCTCTTTCCGACGTTGGCGCCTTTTGATGGATTTTTTCCTTATTCCAGGAAACTCTCAATATTCAGATTCATTTTTAGCCATACAGATGTGCAAGACATAATTATAAACAGTAAACTCTCTACTTTTGTGTACACTCACGATAACGGCAAAGGCCGTGGACTCAGGGAACAGATTATTTTGCACTCCACTCCAAACGCTGTCTTCATTTCAAAAATATATTTTGTTTATTAAACGCAAAGTTTTTCATTTCAAAAGCATTTCTAAATTCAGTTTATATTTCCAAAAAACGAAATTCCGAGCCAAAATAACAAAGTGATAAAAAAAACCTTTGAGTTACCACCATGCAAATTCAAACTTTTCGCTCGTCTCTGTATGTGGCAATGCGTCACAATAACCTGGCGTATGTAAAAGTGGATCATTCTTTACAGATGATGGTTTGTTTGGACAGAAGACGAGTTCTTTATTAAACTCATAAAAAAACAATAGAATACAAAATGCCACAATTTATCATAACAGCTCATATGTGCCGCTTAAGTATAAGGTGCATTCCTTGCCATCAGTGCTTGGATTACACGCACGTCTCTATACCAGTAAAAATAATGGCGTGCGGTGGCTGGGATATACATAAACCCAACAACATACGTAGCATGATTTTTGGAATGATTTATCTCGAGAGGGAAAAAATGGTTTTAGTCGCATAACATCATTTAATGGAAACGCTGTCATTTCGCAATATTTTTTTGTCGACTTTTAGAAAATATCGCAAAAGTTTTGCGCAAATCTGTAATGGAAACGCGGCTACTGCAAACAAGAAGCAACCTTTAATCACTTTACAGTGCCAACCTTCTAATACACATCACACAGCTAGTGCCACACCACCTGAATCACTTACACCAGGAGAGGTTCATTTGAATGAGTGATTCAATGACAAACACTTTTTTAGTCTATTGTCGCCACCTCCTGGCGTACAAGCGATGATTTGTATTACAAGTGTCAAAACACTTTCAAAAAGGTGATTTACTCTATTTTGATCGCTAGATATCAATGTTTATACCCAAACTATAGACTTTATCCCAAAAAAAGACCCCTGCTATTTAAATGTCTGTAACACATAAATAACAAAATGTGTGGTTGAGAAGACTGTGAAGCTGCTTATCTGTACGTTTACATGGCCGCTGCTCTCTCTCCGGATCAGCTGACTGTTTAAATGCATTCACTTCCTGAATCCTTGGACTGAAAACGTTGCACAGTGTCAAAAAATTGAGGCAATTGGTGACATCCATTTTTTTTACTTAAGAAATGTAAAGTTTAAGATCCGCAGAACTGGCAGATTTTTATTTAGTAATCATACATTTGAATTGCTCTTAACTTCAAATATTAGAGTAAGCTAATTCATCCATTTAAATATTTTTAGTAGTGGAAACTTGGCTAGCTTTAACTAGCTATTTCAATAAATGCTACCTTGCTAATTGGTAACACAATGCTTTGATAGCATCAGCATAGCATTTGCTGAATGAGTACAGCGATATAGAACATTTAACATATATCTGTTCTCAAACTAAGCTCATGGACCCAAATAAAAAACCCAACATAACAGAAACTCTTCTAAACTAACATTTTACTAGCAGTACACTTCTAACTAGCAATACATAAAACACTACTTAATCTCAACCTTAACATTAATCTTGCACAATAAACATAATATAACTCTTAATTTTAGAATTTACTCTCCCTTTTGAGTTTCATGGCAAAGCATGCTGGGAAATATAAATCCCAGCCTAGTTTCAGTTAAAAGTTTAAGTTTGTCTAAATGAAAAGAAACAAAACAAACAATTCAGATCACTTAAAATGTGTCAGTTTTGTGAACTCAAAAGAAAAAGTTCTAAATACTCATAAAAGTTCATTTGATTGAACTAATTTGTTTCATTTGAGTTGGCTCTACTCAAACCAATTAATTATTTTGAGTGTTAGGGTTTACAGTGCAGGATATTACAGTTTAAAACGATCTGATCAAAAACAGAGGAGCGGAAACATAACGTCTTTTGTCCGAAAGCCTGGTTCTTTTCACTGTTTAAAGTATTGTTTCAACTATGGACTGGATTTTTCTCCTGATCTGTTCTGGCACCCCCCGGGGAGGCAAAACAGCTCTATATTTAAGAAAGCACATACAAAATGCCTGAAGCAATGCAACCTCTTACAGAATATGGAAGTTTGTTGCGCATAACCACGATTGTGCTGCTTAATATTTTTCCTCAAGGATTCTTTGATGAATAGAAAGTTCAATAGAACAGCAATTATTTGAATAAGACATTTTTTGTAACATTATAGATGCATTTTAATTTCTTTAAAAAAAAATCTTTACTGACCTCAGATATGGTAGTGTATTGTTTTCTCACTCTTTTCATTTAAATGCCACATAAGAGAGAGAAGTAGAGATTTTGATTTTGATTATGAGTTAGTAACACCATGACTCTTCCTCTAGGGGAACCTGGAAAACGGGGCCCTTCTGGATGTAAAGGACAAAAAGGAAATCCTGGCACTCCTGGTGAGTGGATGTGTTTTTTTTTCCCATTCTTCCATTTTCCATTGTCTGTATTAACCAGCCCTGATGAGATGCTCTCAAACTATCTGCACATACCTGCATAAAATGAATATTAGAGGGAGACTCAAAGCCATTAGTCTTTACAATTAAACTTTAGAGAGCATGCAAGTGTTTACCTAGTTCCCTTAGTGCCTTTGCCTACTTTTGTGATTGTCTTATCATTTGCAAAAAGTATTTTTATACCTTGACAAATTTTCATTTGATGTGTAAGGTATTGTAAAACATTTTGCATGTTTAGTGTAGACACATTAACGTATGTAATTTTGTCGACATTATTGATAATGTACATGTGTGTGTGTGTGTGTGTGTGCTTCATCAATGAACTTAAAAGCGGTCCTTCAAAGCATGTCATCTTTCTTTGTTTGCCTGCACGCATGTATTTTTTGTGTGCATGTCCATCCTGTCATGATGTGTTTGCGGTGAGCACAACATTTTAACTGTCACATGCTACATCCAACACATTTATGCAAGTAACATCATACCTAAATACATAAGACGTAACACTATCGTTCAAAAGAAGTATAACTAATACACGGTGATGAGGGTCTCTGTCTGTGATATAGGTTACTACTGCCTTCCTGGCGAACGTGGAGAATCTGGACAGATTGGGCAGAAAGGGCCTGCCGGATTACCAGGTGTCCAGGGGAGAAAAGGTCAGTTTTAAGACATTGACATATAGGGCCCTATCTAAGCGCATGGTCTGAAGCACATGGCACAGGTGCATTTAGGGCATGTCCGAATCCACTTTAGCTAAAAAATGGTCGGCGTGCATGGCGCATGGTCTAAAAGGGTTGTACCTAGTCTCTTACTGAGTAACGGGTGTGTTTTGGGCGTAACATGCAATAAACCAATCAGAGTCTCGTCTCCCATTCCCTTTAAAAGCCAGGTGCGCTCACATGGAATATAGACACCCTCAACCTGACGAGTCCGTTTAAATACATGTGTGAATTGCCGCAAATGGTTAAATAATAAGCCAATTTCATTCGTCATTACTACAAATAGGTAATTCTGATACATGCAAGAAATATCCATTATGACATGTAGGCATTTTTATATTTATGTACACAATAATAATCTTTTACATTTGAATCCTTCAATTTTTCCTATTTAAAAATGTTTGTGTGCTGTGTGTAATAAGCAGAGTGTATGCATGTTGTGGACCCACCTATAGGTGCATATTACTAACACGCTCCTTAAATAACACAAAAAAAATATTGCATTTTCAGTTGCCTCAAAATAGCAATGCATCTGAACACAGCTCGTTTTGGCGCCGGGTGTATGATAGGGCCAATAATCTTAAATTGATAATGATAAGAAGAAATGAGCAGCAAATCATCATATTAGAATGATTTCTGAAGGATCATGTGACACTAAAGACTGGAGTAATGATGCTGAAAATGCAGCTTTGTCATCTTAGGAATAAATTACATTTTAAATTAAATAGAAAACTTTTAATAACATTTCACAATATTTTACTGAAGTTTTGATCAAATAAATGCAGCTTGTTGAGCATAAGAGAAATTGTTTTAAAAATTACCCAAAACTTTTGAAAAGAAGTGTAAAGTCCGTTAAGTCAGAAAGATTACATTTTTATATGTTTTTAATTTTTTATTTAATTTTAATCATGACTTAAGTGTCCAAATACTTTTTGGTGATGCTATTATAGTGAATAGGCTAGGGGTGTCCAACCCTGCTCCTGGAGGGCTACCGTCCTGCAGATTTTAGTTCCAACCCTGCTCCATCACAACTGTCTGTAATTATCAAGCAGCCCTGGACACCATGATTATTAGCTGGTTGAGGTGTGTTTGATTCAGGTTGGAGCTAAAAATCTGCAGGGTGGTAGCCCTCCAGGACCAGGGTTGGACACCCCTGGCCGCTGGGACTATACTATAATTTATGATTTATCTCATGAATAGGTCTGTATCAAATATGTGCACTTTTTCATATTTTTCTAAACATAGTAAAATGTTTTAAAGTGAGCAGCTTGTTTGTAGCTGAAAGCATTATCAAATTAGCCAAAATATGTAATAATTGAACATACAGGAGGAGGTATCTGTGTGAATGATTGATATCAATGTGCAGAACCTGCTCATAAGAGACCCTTTTCACATTTCCGGGTTTCTCAGAGCGGAAATCGTCATAGTAGGGTTACATTTTATAGCGGTGAATGAGAGAATACATCAAATATATGTTTTTTGTGTGACCATTTGATCAAATAGCAAAAGAAAAATGCCACAATAGTGATTTCACAACAAAAACAAAATAGAGTGAGATTGATAACGATTGAGATTAATAAGTCAAAAGAGAGAAAGTTGGTCATTTTTGCCATTAGAAACACCCTCACAGCAGCGGTAACTTGTTTTTTGTAATTTGATGCAAAAGTACCAAAATACAAAGTATTAGTCTTATAAATGTACATACCTTTAAAAAAAATTAATTACAAAAAACTATGCAGGATTTTTGATATTGATGACCATTAAAACGCATCATCACAGTCTGTGAAAAGGGTCTAGTATAAGAGCAGGTTATCTGATGCTGTCCATGGTGCTGATTATTTTTGGTTGTTTTGTCATAGCTGTAAAGTTGTGTGTAGTGTGCATCAGTGTCCATTAGGGGGCGGCAAAGCATCTTTTCTAACCCAAGGATGAGCACCTGTGCTTATTATTATTTTTTGTGTTCCCTTTCAGGTCCTGATGGGGGATGTGTATGTGACCCACCTGATGATCTACCTGGCGATCCTGGTCCTCTAGGCAGTCCGGGTGATCCTGGTGATCCTGGGGAAAAAGGATACCGGGGTCCCACTGGTGATGTCGGACTCATCGGAGAGAGGGGTGTGGGAGGAGTTACTGTATGTAAACCTGATTGAGATTCAAAACAAGTTTGTATAGTGCTTGTATATTTTTGTGTATCTAAGTATTTCTTTTTGTATATGTCTGTTTCTCAGGGTCCCAGAGGCTTCACAGGTGTCAGAGGGATTAAAGGGGAGAAAGGAGGTGTTATGGTGTCATGCACAAAGGGTAAAGCATATTTGCAATTTATAGATTATTGTTGGATATTTTAAACATTTTAAGGGTAATCCAAAATGGTCTAACAACTAAGGACATTTTATGTAGTATAGTATAGTAAAGTATTAGGGGTGGGAATCTTAAGGCACTTAACGATTCAATCCGATTCCGATTCTGGGAGTAACGAGCCGATTCCCAAAACGATTCTTAACATACATTTTTGGTAACTAATTATCCTGCTGTGCAAATACATGGACTTTACATTTTAACCAAAATTGAAGCTAATATGTGTTTTGTTTTTAGTTATAATATCTGTTTGACAGTATAGCCATATTATAAATGATTATGAAGATTTCTTTCAATACTTTTATTTTATTAACAAAGTTATATTCAAGATTAACAAGCTCTAATGAAACATAGTAAGCCATACAATTGCAAAGAACAATCATTAAGAATAAACATTTCTCAATTTACAACTAAGTGTGACAATTTTTCAGTTTCTTTAGAACATTTTAACAAAAAATGTCTTTAAAGCAAAAAAAGTTTACTTTGGTTAGAGCCACAAAAAAAATCATTAAAACATAGGCTAATGCAGAAGAAAAACAACTTTAGCGCTCACTGAGAAGCCAAATTCAGTTTGTGTGCGCATAACATCTCACATGAGAAAACTTGCAGAGCTGCAACAGTCATGTTAGAGACATTTAACGAATCACTCACCAAAACGAAGTCTTTCTTCAGAATTTTTCATTCGTTTGAAACATTATGCCACGGATGTTGGAAGGTTTATGTCCCGGCCACCGCATCGGAGACATAGGAGTGTTATTAAGCATTAATGGCAAGGAAAGCATCTTATAGCCTACTTGAGCACCACTTCGTTATTTTGGCTCAGAATTTCGTTTGTTGGAATTATGAACTTAATTTAGAAATGCTTTTGAAATTAAAAACTTTGCATTTAATAAGCAAAATACATTTTTGAAATGGGGAGGCAGCCGCAGCGAGCGCAGACACAGAGCGACTGCTGTAAGGCGTTTGTGCAAAACCGCGGAAAAACTGCATAAAACATGCAGGTGTTGAACCCTCTCACCGGGAAAAGTGTCCCCACGGGTGCAACACCCCTGAGCAGGTCGTAGTTTGTCCATTTTATCTCAAACAAAGCCAATTCACCAGCATACGACTGTTCGCCTATCAACGGGTGGTTCTGTTTGGCCGGTGACCGCGCGCGCACAGTGGTGAAGTGGCCGTTTGAATTAAACACAGAATCGATTCTGAATGTTTGAGAATCGATTCTGAATCGTTGGATACCGAATCGCGATGCATCAACCTTTTCTCCCACCCCTATAAAGAATGGTTTGATGTTAAATGCTTGATAAATAAAATTGCAAAACAATTAGGGCTGGACGATTAATCGAATAGTAGCCTAATCGAAACTGAAATTCAGAACTTCTAACCGACATAATTTTGCCATGTCGGTTATTTCGGTTTTTAAATCGTGTTAATACTTCCCAGGGTGTAGTTAGTACGTGACTCCGACCCGTCCAGTCACATCAAGTGCAGTTGCAGGCACACAGAAAGATTCAGGAGCAGTTATCTTTGTTTATACAATCTGGATGCTCAGTATTGCTAGGGCAATTGCAAGTTTATTTTACAGGTACATTAATCTCAGTTCTGATATGCGCTGCTACACACACACACACAGACAGCCCGCACAAGCCCAGAAGCGAGATCACTTTCGCTTTCGTCCTCACTAAAGTCTGTCAATTAAATACATTTAAAGGCTTGCCAGTTTGAACATGCAAGCGATTTTTTTTTCTGTGAGACAGAGAGCCGAGCCGGGTCGTGTCTCTGACAATGTGTGAGCCCTGAAGTAGGGACCTGCGTGGGACGGATTTTTCCCGCTCCAGCAAAATTATATGTTAGCTACCTTCTCCCGCTCCCGCCCACAACATTCATATTTCGTCCCGCGCCCTCCCCAATAAATCGTTTTATTCTCCCGTAACCCGCACACACACGAGTACCTTACCACCCACACCCGCACTCGGCCATCAAATCTAGTCCTGCGTTGTGTCCCACGGTAGTGCAGGTCTCTACCCCGAAGCCAGATCACTTTCACTTGCGTCCTCATGAAAGTTTGTCTATTGTATGTGTTTTAAGGCTTGCCAGTTTGAAAATGTAAGCTATTTTAGACCATCGGATGTGTCGTGTGTCATTATTTTGAACTAATGCGCTGATGCATTGTGACACACGGACACTCATACAGACAGTAGCTCGAACATCATGTGAAGATCGCGCGCGCAGAGAAACATTCAGGGACGCAGCATTACGCAAAAATAAAGGTTTACAGTAACGGACGCGACTGTTAATGCGTTATTTGTAGTGACCCATGATAGATTTATTTCGTGTCTTTCCTAGAATGGGCAGTTTGTGACGTATTACAATACATTCAGTGGCACATGCCAATCAAATACAGACGTGACACAAACAAGTTTGAAAAAATATTACTGCCTTTAATGCGTTTAATTGATATTTAAAATATCACAAAATGATGCTATTTATTTAGGATTTTGTGTCACAATTAAGTCAGTATAGGTGCTCGATTAATCTGTCAGTCACTACTGGAGGTGTCACGACACACGGCAACATGTTCCACGACTCGGTGTCAGTCAGGTGCCATGTCAGTGTCAGTGTGTCGCAATAATGTCAGTGGCACATGCCAATGAAGACCGGATGTGCCAATACGCATAGTGACATGTGCCATTGGCTTCTGTGCGTCCGATGTCATGTCACTTAATGTTAATACCGCTACTGGGAGGCAGGTGTGAAAGCACGCTAATACACACACATCACTCTCTCATTAATGCATTCAAATAAATGTAATGTAGGCCTACTGTGCTAATTTATCTGTATCTGATGTACAACAAACAGAAATATGTAAGAAATGTTACGATGACCATAGACAATAACTGCTGAAAGTGAGCTGTTTATTTCAAGTATTTTTAAAAATATCCCACCTTTAATAGTTATTTATAGGCATATTTACAGTAGGCCTATACAGTCCATTTCAGAGCACTATGAGGGCAAAAAAAGGAAAGCAACAAATATAAAAGCAAATCGTAATTGAGATAAAATGTTCAATTAATCGAGTTTTGATTTTGGGTTAAATTGTCCAGCCCTACTAAAATTTAAAAAAAAATTGCTCTGCAATTCCTTGATCCCTGCGCATTATGCCAGACTTTTGACAGAGGTTTATTTTTCTTCTAATGTTTTCTGATCAAGTTACACATCAAATCCCTCGTCTTAATTTTACGTATTGAACTGATGTGCAATTATCAGAAATTGTAATAATGCAAAAATTCTATGTTAAAGGGGAGAAAGGTGACTCAGGAATTATTGGATCATATGGAAACCCAGGGTATGATGGGAAGAAAGGGGCTGATGGGAAGTGTGGTGCTCCTGGAGATCCTGGACCTCTGGTACGGTATAAACATAGTGTATATACAATTTATAAAAAAAGTTGTGCTGTACTACTGCTCTGTGTGTGTGTGTGTGTGTGTGTGTGTGTGTGTGTGTGTGTGTGTGTGTGTGTGTGTGTGTGTGTGTGTGTGTGTGTGTGTGTGTGTGTGTGTGTGTGTGTGTGTGTGTGTGTGTGTGTGTGTGTGTGTGTGTGTGTGTGTGTGTGTGTGTGTGTGTGTGTGTGTGTGTGTGTGTGTGTGTGTGTGTGTGTGTGTGTGTGTGTGTGTGTGTGTGTGTGTGTGTGTGTGTGTGTGTGTGTGTGTGTGTGTGTGTGTGTGTGTGTGTGTGTGTGTGTGTGTGTGTGTGTGTGTGTGTGTGTGTAATGCACAGCACAAATTCCGAGTATGGGACACCAAACTTGGTTATACACGTCAGGTCACTTTCACTTTATATACGTATATATACACACAATCATTGGCCACTTTAATAGGTACACCTTGCTAGTACCTGGTTGGACCCCATTTTGCCTTCAAGTGCCTTAATTCTTTGTGGCATAGATTCAACAAGGTGCTGGAAACATTTCTCAGAGATTGTTGTCCATTTTATCATGATAGCATGACGCAGTTGCTGCTGATTTGTCGGCTGCACATCCATGATGCAAATCTCCCGTTCTACCACATCCCAAAGGTGCTCTAATGGATGGAGATCTGGTGACTGTGGAGGCCATTTGAGTATAGAGAACTCTTTTTCATGATTAAGAAACCAGTTTGTGATCATTTGTGACATGGCGTGTTATCCTGCTGGAAGTAGCCATCAGAAGGTGGGGAGACTGTGGTCTTAAGGAGATGGACATGATCTGCAACAATAGGCAGTGGAATTTAAACAATGCTCGTTTGGTACTAAGGGACCCAAAGTGTGTCATGAAAATAACCAGCAGTCTGAATAGTTGATTCAAGGCAGGATGGACCCATGCTTTCCTGTTGTTTACGCCAAATTCGAATTATCTGACCAGTTTTTCCAATCTTCTATTGAGCCTGTGCAAATTGTAGCCTCAGTTTCCTGTTCTCAGCTGACAGGAGTGACACTCTGTGTGGTTTTCTGCTGCTTCAAGGCTGGACGTGTTGTGCATTCAGGGATGCTCTTCTGCAGACCTCGGTTGCAACGAGTGGTTATTTGAGTTACTCTTGCCTTTCTATTAGCGTGAACCAGTCTGGCCATTCTCCTCTGACCTCTGACGTCAACAAGGCATTTTCTGCCACAGAAGCACTGCTCACTGGATATTTTCTCTTTTCTCTGTAAACCCAAGAGATGGTTGTGCGTGAAAATCCCAGTAGATGCTTCTAAAATACCAACAACCATGTCATGTTCAAAGTCACTTAAAACAACTTTCCTCCCCGTTCTGATTCTCAGTTTGAACTTCAGCAGATCGTCTTGACCACGACTAAATGGATTGAGTTGATGCCATGTGATTGGCTGATTAGATTTTTATGATAACAGGTACCTAATAAAGTGGATGTATAGTTACCATTTGTTATGAGCAATAAATATGTAACTTAGTGTTTGTATTAGCATTTACACAGAGCGACCATCTAGTGAATGACCTATGTATTTGTCAACATTAAAACCCGATAACACATACTGTCATGCAGTTGGAGAGTTTATTACTGAACCTTTTCTTCATATACATTTTGGATGATTTTTATGTACAGTAATGTACAGACATTAATTTCTTTTTAAACTACTTTTTTCTCTTCCCAGGGAGATAATCTTGGTGGACTGCCAGGTGACAGGGGATGTCAAGGAACTGTTGGTGTGAAAGGCTTCAGAGGTCCTCCTGGTCCTCCTGGACCATATATGATGGGGTCAATTGGGCGACGAGGACAACAAGGGGACCCTGGACCTCGAGGCCAAACAGGGCCCCCTGGTTTTAAAGGGGTTCA
The DNA here is from genome assembly GCF_949357685.1 of Gobio gobio. Classification (NCBI taxonomy): domain Eukaryota; kingdom Metazoa; phylum Chordata; class Actinopteri; order Cypriniformes; family Gobionidae; genus Gobio; species Gobio gobio. Next base: position 23,169,546 of record NC_137114.1, read on the forward strand.
AGGTAAGAGTCACAGTGCTGAGTAAGGTTTATGTTCCATGTGACAAATTGGGCTCCAGCCACTATTCCAGCTGTATATAGTAAATAACATTTGTTGTTAACTGTTGTTAAAGGGTTAGTTCACCCAAAAATGAAAATTCTGTCATTAATGTCATGTCGTTCCAAACCCGTAAGACCTTCGTTCATCTTCAGAAAGTGTTGATTCCGAAGGTGGACCTTGAAAGTGTTGATTAAATTGCTGTCTATGGAGGGGTCAGAGAGCTCTCGGATTTCATCAAAAATATCTTAATTTATGTTCCAAAGATGAACGAAGGTCTTATGGGTTTGGAACGACATGATTAATGACAGAATATTTTTTTTCCAGTGAACTAACCCTTTAACTTCTTCCATAATGTTAGTATGGAGGAAGCTTAAAAAAAAAACTGTTAATAATGAGTTTAACAAAAGTTTGGCATGAGTACAGTTTTTGTTTTCTTAAGAAATTAATATTTTTATTCTGCATGGTTGCATTAAATTAATCAAGCATGACAGTCAAGACTTTTAGATTTATATTTCTAATAAATGCTGTTCTTTTGAACTTTCTATTGCTCAAGGAAAAAAAATATTTATATTAAGCAGCACAACTTTTTTTAACATTGATGTAATAATAAACATTCCTTGAGCAGCAAATCAGCATATTACAATGATTTCTGATAGATCATATTATCCTTGAGCAGCAAATCAGCATATTACAATGATTTCTGATAGATCATATTACACTGAAGACACTGACACATCACCATATTACACTGAAGACACTGACACATCACCATATTACACTGAAGACTGAAGCTTTCCCATCACAAATTGTAATCATATTTTTAAATTGTAATTATATTTCACAATATTACTGTTTTTGTTGTATTTTTAATCAAATAAATACATCCTTGGTGTACCTTAAGGTGTGTGCTTTACACATGACTATACACTACCTGACTTACACTATTGTTCTAAATTAACAATAGTGTAAGTAATGAAGCATATGGTCATTTGTAAAGCACACGTCATGATTGTTGATTTTCTTGGTAGGTGATACACAGCCCTGTGGTCCTGGCATACCTGGACCCCCTGGTTGCAAAGGAATGCCTGGATATAAAGGTAACATATATTTAAATATTTTCTGGATAAAAGAGTATGAGAAAAGCATGGCTGGAAAAAGCATATTCTCCTGCACTTGAGTCCTCGCTCCTTTCACCCATACCCGTCACGTGACAATTATGCAACAGAAGGAATAACAATGTACCTTAAAGTGTTGAGTTTCCTCAAAGGCTTCCCTGTATTTCTTTGATAAATATTTTAATTATATTATAAATTATATTTGATATACTCACTTTTGCTCATTATTTGGTGCCAGCTGACATTCAGACAACTCAGACTTGGTGACATAGTTATTGATGTTTTGTTGTAAAAGTTTTGGACTAATGAAGTTAGTCTGTTGTGTGACTGTGTTAAATGTCTTCAAATTGCAGTGTAATTAAATTGCAAACGTATGAATTGAAAGAGGCTCGGATGAATTGTGGCACGGATGACTGTGATTTTGATACAATATTACAACCTTAATATTTCCTTCCAGGTGAGAAAGGTACACTTGGAAATCCAGGATGCATAGGACGAACTGGACCAGATGGTCCCAAGGGAGAAACCGGAGTCCCTGGCGATTTTGGGTGTAGCGGACAGAAAGGTAGAGATTACAACAATTTGAGAGCTAAAGTCAATGTTTGATGTCCATTTTAATTTCTGTTCCAGAATAAACCCTCTTTGATTCTATTCAACATGCATTTATTAATTATTATATCTGCATTATATATCCACAGGCTCTTGGTTCTTGATTAGAAAGCATCCATTAGAAAAGTATTATACAGTAAATCGAATATTTCTGCCATATCATCCGCAGGTCCACATGGGTATTTAGGAGATCCAGGTGACACTGGCCCTGACGGCAACAGTATTAGCGGCTCACCTGGCATAACTGGATGTCGTGGACCCCAGGGTCTGAAGGGGTCTTTTGGAGACGGTGTTATCGGGGCTCCAGGACCAAAGGGGCCCTTTGGGGTTCAAGGATGTCAGGGCCCTAAAGGTGTACCTGGACCTCCTGGACCAATTGGTTTGCAAGGTACTGCAAAAACATTGAGGGTTAAATAATATCTGGCAAACAAAAATATTTTATGGTCAAGATATTTGATGTATTCTGAATAGCGAAGTCCATTAACTAATAATATAGTCCGTATTAAATAACTTTTTCTACAGGTACATGTGGTATTCCTGGACTTCCTGGAAGAAAAGGGGAAAAAGGAGTGGATGGTAAACCAGGAGCACCTGGTTTCCCCGGTGGGAGACCAGAACAATGTGACAACGGACAAGCTGGTCCTCCTGGCAAGACAGGCCCACAAGGCTTGATTGGACACAGAGGTGAGTAGAGACCTCTGTATCAACGGAAGCTTGTTAAGATTGTTCTGATAATAATATCACTTTTCTGTGTTAGGCACCCCTGGAGAGAAAGGATTGCTTGGGGAGCTGGGACCTCCAGGCACTGGAGCTAAAGGAGACCGTGGTAAGCCTGGTGTCCCGGGCATTCAAGGATGCACAGGCCTTCAGGGACCTTCAGGAGACCAAGGAGACAGTGGAAATCCTGGATATACTGGACCGAAGGGTAAAGAAGAGTCTTTCCACAGGTCTTGGTGTGCTTTGGGGAGTTTATTCAGTGAATTTACCTTAGTATTATTTATATTATTTTAACAGCTGCCTAACTGTGGTTGTTTGCAACATTTTGGTAGACTGAAACATAATTTACAGTTAAGATTATCAATGCTAGTTTTATATATACAGTACTACAACACTAAGATTTTTAAAGTCTTTTTTATGCACAGCACAGTTGTCAAAAATGCACTAATATTGAGAAACATTATTACAATTTAAAATATCTGTGACTCTATTGTAACATATTTTAAAATGTAATTTAATTCCTGTCATGGTAAAGCTGAATTTTCAGCATCATTACTCCAGTCTTCAGTGTCACATGATCCTTCAGAAATCATTCTAATATGCTGATTATTACTTTGATGGATAGAAATTACACATGAACTGAATTGATTGAAAATGGTAATCGTTTGTGTCTTTGCCACTTTGATGCATCCTTGCCATTTAAATGTAAAAATAATTTTTGTCTTGCTGACCTCAAACTTTTGAATGGCAGTGTATTACATGTATGTTGACTTTAGCTGAAATGTTTTATTAATTTATTTTTAAGGTGTTAGAATACGTCAAATTTCCTTTTAAATGTGTGTGCTTTTAGATATGTAGATTTAAAAAACAAAGCAGCTGTCAGTGGGACACATGATTCTCACCAGTCATATTGCATCTCAGGTTTGCCTGGATTTCCTGGTCAAGATGGCTGTCATGGCAACACAGGGCAGACAGGCCCTTTAGGGGCTCCTGGACCAAAAGGCCTTAGTGGTTTCAATGGATATCCAGGTTTCCCAGGGGGTAATGGACCCAAGGGTCAGAAATAATGGACCCAAGGGTCAGAAAGGTACTTCAAAACGATGTGAAATACCGTATTGTCATGCTTTAGGTTGGGTCTAATGTGATATTGGCAGTTAAACGTACCACATTTTTTTACAGGATGCATTGGGCCTCCTGGACCTCCAGGAGACCTTATTTCAGTGCCAGTCAAAGGTCAGGTAGGACAACCTGGGGAGAATGGGCAAAATGGTTTCTGTGGAGAAAGGGGTAAGTCTGTAACAGATACACAGGCCCTGTTTACACCTGGTATTGTGGTCAATCTGATCAAAGTGATCAAGTGGACGAGGGAGACACATTTCCATTTACACCTGGTGTCTCTTTTGTCCACTTTCAACCACTTCTGTCCTGATTTCTTCGAGGGGAGAGTCTATGGACGGGTAAATGTATTGGTTCAGATCTTTCGATCTAATGGACAAAATAAGATTGCGCAATTTACTTATGAACTCGCCCAGAGACAACAGAAAAACACAGCAGCTTCCGTTTCTGCTCTGACAGCCGCAAGACCTCACTAAACGCAGTGTGTGTGTGTGTTAGGAATGTTTTCAAACCAAACTTGTCAGCCGACAAAGTTTAAATCTCGTCTGGCTAGCGGGCATCCCATAATGTTTACGCATTATGCCAGTAGGCGGAGAGTAGATGGACTTTTGTGGCGGTTTGAACACATTTGACCACATGAGCATCTGCCCTACGAAAGCAATCCGGTTGAATGCGTTTTCGACAACCTCTGGAAGTGGTCAAAGTCAAACCGCTTAGACCCCGTTTACACCTGTGTTTAGCGTCTTCCACTTGTGATCCGATCGACCAATATGCATCTTAATACCAGGTGTAAACAAGACCTCAGATCCTATGTTGGTTCCTAACTTTGATAGAAAAAACCTTCAGCAGATCATGTGGTTTCTACTTCTTAATTCTCAGGTAACAAGGGTGACCCAGGTCCGCCTGGACCACCAGGGTATCCGGGACTTAATGGACCTCAGGGATTTGAAAGTGGCTATCGTGGGCCACCAGGCGTTCCTGGGCTGCCCGGTGAGCCTGGCGCATATGGCCAACCTGGACCAAAGGGAATTGTGGGATTCCCAGGGGATGGTGGTGATCCAGTGAGTTGATGGTCTTTTTTATATGAATTTTATTGCTTAATTCTTGCCAAATGATTTGAGTTTTGTTATTGGTTTGATTGTCTTCGCATTTTTTGCAGACTCAGACACAGATAGTGTACATAAACAGAACCAGATATAGATAAACTGACTGTGACCATATAGGAATCAGTCATTGACACGTTTCTTCATAGGGTGATCCTGGATCAACTGGTATGGCAGGAACCCCTGGTTTCCCTGGATTTGATGGTCCTAAAGGTAAAATACAATGCTTGAAACCTTGCATACTCAAACAAACACTACCCTCCAAAAGTTTGGGGTTGGTAAGATTTTTTTGGTATATTTTTGAAAGAAGTTTCTTATGCTCATCTGCAGTAGGCTGCATTTATTTGAATATATTTAATATATTTAAAAAAGTAATTTATTTATGTTATCAAAGCTACATTTTCAGCATCATTACTCCAGTCTTCATTGTCACATGATCCTTCAGAAATCATTCTAATAGGATGATTTGCTGCTCAAGAAACATTTCACATTATTGTCTATGTTGAAAACAGTTGTGCTGCTTAATAGTAGAAACTGGAGAATTTTTTTTTCAGGATTCTTTGATTAGAAAGATAAAAGAACAGCATTTATTTAAAATAAAATTATTATGTAACAAAGTATAAGCGTTTACTCTCAGTTTTGATCAAATAAATGCATTGTTTGTATATTAAAGTATCAATTTCTTTAACAAAAACTTTAACTTTAACATACTGACCCCAAACCTTTAGAATGGTAATGTATGTATTCAAACATATGACAATCACACAAATCATCATTATATATTCAATCTGCACATTTTAAGTGAAATGAGATCTATTGCAAAAGATCTCCTTATACTGTATTGAATAGGTGACAAAGGTGAATCTATTGGTGAGCCAGGGCGAACGGGTGAGAGAGGGCCATGTGGAGAGAAAGGCGTGTCAGGTATGGCTTTCTTAACGTTTAATCAATTAACCTTTCTTGTAATATAATATACAGTATATTTCTATAATATAAAAATGCATTGAAAAAAAATTTCTGAGCTATAGCTATTCTCCCCAGTAGCTCCCCCCGGTGACAAAGGAGACTGTGGTGACCCTGGTCCACAAGGGCCAATTGGAAACTGCGGTCCACCTGGTCTAGCTGGGATCCCTGGCCATTATGGACCTCCTGGTAAAATACCCATTGTTAAACAGATAGATCTGGCTCTAAAATAGTGGATACATACATGGAAATTTTCATACTGGTAAATAAACTTGCGACAACAAAGTTATTACCGAAAACACGGGGGTTGAGGGTTTGCAGTGACCAAATCCTCTGCCATCATCTTGTCAGTTATCTCTCCTTACTTTCGTCACATTATAAGTGAAATCTGACTCCTCCTGACTGTGCTGTGACTCTGCAGCTTGTGCTGTCTAGAGTTGAGCGGACACTTTCCGTTTATAATTGTAGAGTTCGTTGTCCAACTGGTCGAGTACCGCATGTAACACTGACTAACACATCACGTTTTGCCGTGTTCTCAAATAGTGTCCTTTCTGCTTTACAGGAGTGGCGGGGCCCCCAGGTCTGTGTGGAAGACATGGCCCAGAGGGTCCTCTAGGGCCTCCTGGTCCACCAGGCCCTAATGGAAACATAGGATGCCTTGGACTTAGAGGTTTGAAAACTTGTGTTTACAAACAAACTGATGCTGCCATTCATTTTAAAACGAGAACAATTATGTATACAATTTAAACTTGACTTTTTTGATAATTTATTTATCACTTGCAGGACCTCCAGGGCCCCCAGGGATCCATGGACTAGATGGCCTAAAGGGTGTCAAGGGTGAGATTGGATCTCGAGGTAAGATACGTGTGCAATTTTTTGTGCTTTTTGTTTTTACCTGCTTGACATCCCTCTAACTCCCTCTCTTTTTTTCTTGTGCATTAGGGCTGGGTTTAGAAGGTGATACAGGCAATAAAGGGCAGTCCGGAGACAAGGGTGATCTAGGAGACCCAGGGCCGAGTGGGCAATCGCAAAATGGGGTTAAAGGTCCAATAGGACAGCCGGGTTGCAAAGGTACATGACTCATTATCCTACACAACCTTACCCATTGACAAGTTTCCACAAAAATATTAAGCAGCAAATCCATTTTCAACACTGATAGTAAGAAGAAATATTTCTTGAGCAGCAAATCTTCATATTGGAATGATTTCTGAAGGATCATGTGACACTGAAGACTGGCGTAATGATGCTGAAAATTCAGCTTTACCATGACAGGAATAGATGACATTTTAAAATGCATTCAAATAGAAAACAGTCATTTTAAATTGTAATAATACTTCTTAAACTTAATGGTTTTATTGTTTTTTTTATGAAATAAATGGAAATAAATTGGTTCAATTTGTTAAAGGGGTCATGACATTAGACATTTGCCTTTTCTTTTGACACATAAAAGGTGTTTGTACCATTAAAACATCCTGCGAGTTTCATAGCTTAAAACGTCCCCCTCAATATAAACAAAGCATTTATTTAATCAAGCTCCAAAAATGACTAATTTGGGTATTGCGGGATCTGTGACGTCATATGGGCAAATATGTTTCTCCATAATTGTTTTTTTACCAGCCATAAAAGTGTTTTTGTAAAAACGCAGTTGTGACAAAATAGATTTTTGATCAAATTTTAGATACCAGTGACAATTCCCAATTTCCAGGTACAGAAATGTAATAAAGTAATCAAATGCAAAATAACACTGGAAAATCTTCACTGTTTAAATAGTTATTCAGTCATGGGCAGTGAGTGGTTTTTCTTTTGTTGTTTGATTAGCATTAATGACACAGACAGCAGCAGGTGTATATTAGGCTGCTGTCACTTTAATGTAAGATGTATAATCAGCATGATGAGAGGAATCAGGTGTATTAATGCTGCCTTCACGTGCTATTGGAAATTTCCTACTTCCCACTTTAGAAGTCGTGATTACGGGCTTGTTGCATTCAAGTGTTTGTTGTCGGAATGAACAGGAATCATGGAGGACACCAGGTTTATTCTTGCACATTTATTGGGAAAATCTTATTAAAACCGAAATAATATACAGTATATTGTCACATGCACTAACAACCATATAAACATTTACAATGCTATCCAGATAACCCTTTCTGCCGATTGTGTAATTTCGGTCTAATGCAGGCTACTTTCGCTGTGTATAAAACATACAATACGCTTCAAATGATTACTTGTAAATGTATATATGCACTACATTAATGACAAGACATTCTAGCTGTTTTGGGGGAAAAAACAGATAAATCATGCCTGTCTCTATTAGTAGTTATCCCCGCCACCATGTTTAAAGTTTATGGCATGCCCATTTCGGGAATTTAGGTATCAAAATGATTCACTTACTCTTACACTTCCCAGTGGTAAACACAACATCATAGTGCGTTCATGTGCAATTTTTTCCTAGGAAACTTGTATTTACGATAATTCCGATGGCATGTGAAGGCAGCATATGTTTTATTTTCCTAGATCAAATGGTTCAAAAGTTATAACCATTTCAATGTTATACACGCTGTAGAGTTTGTCCTGGACATATCAAATTTGGTCAAATTAATTTTCTTTACCATCACTACTTTTTGTTCATATGGCTGCCATTGACCATTTGGGAAGAATAATAATAAGAAAACTACAGCCCCTTCGGTGCTTGGCCCCTAATTATCATGCCAGGACGAGCACCTCCCATGATCTAATGGTTAAGCGGATGTAAACATGTACGTAGCAGATCGTCATTGTCTCAACAGGTGTTTACATTTGCTAGCAGCTTTCTACACTCACCCAGTATGTTCAAATCCAAGGTGATTTCTCCTCAGCTCTTCTCTTTGTCTGTATGGGTGCGTTTTCGAAGGCGCATTATACAAATAGACGTGTTGAAAAACTCCACACGCCGTTCCGCCATCTCAACAGACCCTCACACAGCAGCTTGTTTTGAGGTTGTGATTTCAAAAGGGCACTCATTCACTTATCTCATTGGCTATCGTGAAAGAACTGACGTAATCATCCTGATTTTAAATCCTAAATATCAAATGTTTGATATGATCGGGGCGGCCCCGATTTGTGTGAGAGCAGTTCGGGATGTGCAAGATTCGATCTATGAACATCTCACATTACCAGATAATCTGCGCCGAACATCGTAACCGATTGAGGTCCTTGACAAGATTTTTTATGTTATGTTTTTAATGTTCATTTAAACCTTTACTAATTCATAATTCAAATCAAAAGTTGTATCTGTTAATATTTATTAGACAGAGACAGAGTAGATAACATAAACTAAAATGAATAGTTAACAAATACTGTAACATGTATTAGTTGTTAGTTTTTGTTAGTTGATGCATTTTAATGCAAAAAAAATATTACCAAACCCCAAACTTTTGAACAGTAGTGTTCATATACAGTATAATACTATTTGCTTGTAAATAATTTCCGACCGCACACACTGTTCATGGTGTACTGTAATCTTCACTGTTGTCTCTTCCTCCTTTTTGAATAGGAGACCAAGGTCCAATGGGTCCTCCAGGATTTCCTGGTGAACAATGTAAGATTCTTAGACCTGGATCTTGTGGAGAACGTGGTTACTGTGGGCCAGATGGACCTCCAGGTGTGTGTGGTCATTTGGAGAAGAGTTTTTATTACATTTCTTTTTCATGTCAATCCTGGTGTGGCACAATTGATGCATACAAATAAGATCTATATGTAGAGTAGACTGTGTTTATGTATAAGATTATGTATTATGTGCATGATCTGTGTTTTGCTGGTCTAGGGCCCATGGGAGAGATGGGAGAACAAGGCATTGTCTTCGCAGTGTGTGGTGAAGTTGGTGGCCCAGGTTTTCCTGGATCACCAGGATATAAAGGAGAAAAAGGATGTAGTGGGCCCAGCGGCCTGCCAGGGAGTCAGGGTCAAGAAGGTCCAAAAGGTAAAAGAAACCGCTTTCATTTAAAAAAAGTGTTGTCCAGTTCCTGCCAATATTCAGCAACTTCGCACAGCCATTGAAGAGGAGTGGACCAACATTCCACAGGCCACAATCAACAACCTGATCAACTCTATGCGAAGGAGATGTGTTGCACTGCGTGAGGCAAATGATGGTCACACCAGACTGGTCTTCAGACCCTCCAATACAAAATTTTATTGTGGCCAGCATAAGGCACACCTGTGCAATAATCATGCTGTCTAATCAGCATCTTCATATGCCACACCTGTGAGGTGAATGGATTATCTCAGCAAAGGAGAAGTGCTCACTAACACAGATTTAGACAAATTTGTGAACAATATTTGAGAGGAATAGGCCTTTTGTGTACATAGAAAAAGTCTTAGATCTTTGAGTTCAGCTCATGAAAAATGATGGCAAAAACAAAAGTGTTTATAATTTGTTCAGTGTATATGCTTTCCAACAGTTTTGTTATTTTAGGTTTTTCAATTATTATTATTATTATTATTATTATTATTATTATTATTGAACAGGTGAAAGAGGACAACATGGGCCTATGGGCAGTCCTGGACCCTGTGGCCCCATGGGTGATTGTGGACCCCCAGGACCCTGTGGTGCAAAAGGAGAGAAAGGGTACACAGGTCAGTAGAGGCTTCAGATCATCAAGTCGGCCATCTTACAAATCAATAAAGTTATAATCTATACCCCTTTCAATCTCTTTCCCTTTGTATTTGTAGGTCCAAAAGGAGATCCTGGGGATGTTAGATATCCTGTTGATCCTTGTCCCCATCCTCCTATGGGCAGTCCTGGTGTTCCTGGTCCACATGGTCCAGTTGGTGAAGATGGAGAAGACGGACCTAATGGCAGTGAGGGACTAAAAGGTGAAACTCAATTCAGCAGCAGGGCATTTATTTGTTATTTTTATTTAAGTTATTTAATTATGAAATTAAATTAAAATAAGTTAAAATAACATTTTAAAAACCTTAACTTAAATTAAAACATCTCCTTGACGTGTTATCTGGTGCGATAGCAGGGGTGCGATAGCAGATACCAGATAACACGTCACAGCGTCTTACGTCAGCAGCTTCACTGAGGCGCGTGAACGCGGATTCAAACTAAATCGGAAGAGAAGACAATGCTTAATAAAGTCTTAGTTTTTGTTATTTTTGGACCAAAATGTATTGTCGACGCTTCAAAAGAGTCTAACTAACCAAATGATGTCACATTTGGACTACTTTGATGATGTTTTCATTACATTTCTGGATGTGGACAGCAAAGTGTGCATACACTTACATTCAAAGGACTGAAAGCCCTCGGACTAAATCTAAAATATCTTAAACTGTGTTCCGAGGATGAACGGAGGTCTTACGGGTGTGGAACAACATTAGGGTGAGTCATTAATGGAAGAAATTTCATTTTTGGGTGAACTAACCCTTTAAGTTAAAGTCCTATAACTACAAAAAAATAAAACATCAAAAACTAATTAAAGAATTAAAAAACAAAATTACTCAAATTTAAATAAAACACTGAAAATATAAAAATTAAAGCCAATTCAAAATAGTAATAAATACTATAATAGTATATAAATAATAATAACACTACACTAATTTTTGGATGCCAAGACTCAAATTATAAATTACTGAAAAATCGAACTTTATATTTGCCAAAAAGCACCATAGACTCTTCATTAAAGTAGTCCATACAACAATTTTCCTGCTTGTAAATCCATCAAAAGTGTCACATTAAGATCAGATGATTGAGAACCAAAGATGTTTGATGCCATTAACATCAAAACTGTCGCATCTTCAGGTTTTAACGTGCAAAAGTTAAATCAGAATTGTTTGTTTTGAACTCCTCCTGTACATTTTTGCCTGCCTTCTTGTGATCTCCATCACATTAAAGTATATTCTCCAGGGGAGAACGATAGGGCCTTGAGCCCCAACTTGTCAGCCAGTAGATCATTACTGTTTAGGGTGACGGTCAAAGGAACCAGTGTGGACCTCGTCAAAAGTCGTTAAATACAGTTACACCAGCCAAGATTTCATCTAGACACATACTGGATAACATCCTGATTAAACCTGCCAGATCCAACAAAAAATTCAAAGTTCAAAATACACTGAATCCAGTAAAACACATTTATTGTTTTCATAGTCTAATAAAGGAAAATAAACTGCTCACTACTTATGGAATTTTTTTAATTTTTAGATTTTTACCTACTAGCCTGTTATTCAATTCATTATATTTAGTAGATTGAATAGGTCCCATTGAGTAAATCACATTTGTATCACTCAAATCTGGCCAAATTAAGGGGACAGTCACAGAGCCAGTCACAATTATCAAAGCTTATTGGCGATTTAAAAGATGTTATCATCCAATTTAATGGCACATAGGCTAATGTAACTCATATTTACATAGTATAATAGTAATGCATCTCTCACACACGTGTCCCGTGTTTGACAAAATCACATCTACGTCCTGCAACAGTGCAATAACCAGTTGGTCACCCTAGTAGAGTTTACAGTGTATTTCTGTGATTTCTGCTCAGGTGTGAAGGGACCAAAGGGAGATAATGGGTTCTCTGGAGCTATCGGGCCAGTAGGACCAGACGGACCTTCTGGAAGCCCTGGAGAGACAGGAGTAAGAGGGCCCACAGGCATTCAGGGTATGTTAGTGTGTATTGTTAACAACTTGCAGTGTTTACTGACTCAATTAGGCCTGACACTGTTGTATCTTCTATCCTTTTTCCATCCAATCATTCATCCCCTGCATTTACATTCATTTAGCGGATGTGCGACACATTCATCAACCCAATCCATCCTTTCACTTTTTCTATCTCAGGACTCCCAGGACCAAATGGTGATGAGGGTCCGCCTGGAGTCAATGAGACATTTTCCTCGGGCTTCCTTTTGGTCATACACAGCCAGTCTGAGATTGTGCCAACTTGTCCCCTGGGCCGTACCAAGTTATGGACCGGCTACAGCCTGCTATATTTGGAGGGTCAGGAGAGAGCACACACACAAGACCTGGGTATGTGGCTAATACACATGTTCACACTCAAAAAAATGCCTGTGTTTCCATAAAATGTTGTGTCTAGGTAGACAGCTGACTAGGTTTTGGAACAGAGCTATGACGTAACAAACAGTGTTATTTTAGTATCATTCAGAAACTAGTTTTTATTTTTATATTTTCTGTTTTAATTTAGTTTTAGTCATTTTGTGCAATATATTGTATTTCTTTGGCAACTAGCTGAAATAAAGTAAGTTTCTTTTTATATTTTATTGATTTTATTTTAGTTAAAAATATTTTTTTAAGGCTTTATTTAACTATAAAAACCCTGATAACAACACGTCATATTCAAACTTATTTTTGTGTGTGTTTTCACCAGGCCAGGCAGGTTCATGTGTTCCAATGTTCAGCACCATGCCGTTCTCCTGCTGTAATATGCACTCCTGTAATTACGCCAGCCGCAACGACAAATCCTATTGGCTGTCTACAACCGCTTCGATTCCAATGAATCCTATGAAAGGAATGGAAATTCAGCCACACATCAGCAGGTGTGTGGTGTGTGAGGCTTCATCGCCAGCCATTGCAGTACACAGTCAAGACAGTTCTGCACCAGATTGTCCACCAAAATGGAAAAGCCTCTGGACCGGATATTCATTCATTATGGTAAGGAAAAAGAAGTACAGCTGTGTTCCAAACCCTAATAAGCAGCCTATTCAGGGTATGTTAGTGTGTATTGTTAACAACTTAGTGTTTACTGACTCATTGCATGACATGAACATTGCGATCAAGTGAGATTTTTTTTTTTTTTTTTGACCAGTGTGTTGATTCCCCTGCCCCTTACTTATAAGTTATGAATAAAGTGTGAATCAAAAAATTAAAATCACATTTAAAAAACAAACAAGCATGATTTCATCTCTTAAATGACTTAGTGTGTGTTTTGGTCATAATTTAGACTTTTTAAATCTAATTTCAGCTTTTATCTCATAATTTGGTCTTTAAATCAAAAAAATTGAATTTTTATCTCTTCAAGTCCTAATTTCAACTGCTCATCTCACAATGACTTAGCATGTCATATTTTGACTTTTTATCTAATAATGAGGACTTTAAAATCCTATTCTCAACATTTTATCTTATAATTATGACTTAGCATATATTATCTCACTATTATGACTTTTAAAATCATGTTTTTGAAAAGAGCACTCATTTAGTCTAGACCTGTCAATCATATTACGTATGACTAATCATCTCATGTGGCTTTGGGTATTTTTATAACAGTAAAGGATTAGAAATGCTAAGAAGGTGTAGCGTTCAGTCCATTACAAAACAATGCATGTGTTCCCATTATATGATCAAAATCCACTTTAGATAGTAATCGGAGGTTATTACAGGTACTCGATGATGGGATTTGAGCAAAAAACATAATATTGTGTTGTGTATTGATGTGAGATTTGATGCTATTTGTAGCTCTAATGCATAGACATCATTGGGAAATTTTATTTTACTTTATAATTTAACACGTTATAAAGTAAAATATCTAGCTTCCGGCGGTCCACCTTCTGTATTCAACTTACGGAAAAAGCTTAACTGGGGCCATGATGACGTCGGACGTTGCGTAAGAGTTTCGAACTGCGAGAGACGCTACACTTTCTGAGCAAGTACAGGCGGTACCTTTTCTTAGCTGTTGGAAAAGGTTTGGAGGCTAATTTTCATTTTTTTGTGAACTATCCCAATAAAGCCAAATGGAAAAACCTACAAGATGAAGGAAAAATGCATATTTTACTCAGTACTAAAAAATGATAAAACATAAATAAAAAATAAACATTTTGAACCAGTATCTTTGTAATATAATTTTCTTGTGTTAGAGCACAACATGCTAACAACATATTCAAAAGTTTGTGGTCTGTAAGATTTTTTTTTTCTATTTATTAAAGAATCCTGAAAGAAAATTGATCCCAGTTTCCACAAAAATATTAATCAGCACAATCATTTTCAACAATGATAATAATAAGAAATGTTGAAAATGAAAACTAATAATAAGATTTTGCTTGAGCATCAAATCAGCATATTAGAATGATTTCTGAAGGATCATGTGACACTGAAGACTGGAGTAATACAGCTTTGCATCACTGGAATAGATTATATTTTCAAATATTTGGAAATAGAAATCAAATATTTTACATTTTAATAATATTTTACAATATTACTGTTTTTGATCAAATAAAAGAGAACCAACCCCAAACTTTTGAATAGTAGTGTGTATCTCTTAACATTTAAACCCAATCACACGATGCAACTTAATTTCTGTGTTCCAGCATACAGGATCAGGGGACGAGGGAGGTGGACAGTCTCTGACGTCAACAGGAAGCTGCTTGCAGGACTTCCGCAGTCAGCCGTTTGTGGAGTGCCAAGGTTCACATGGCACATGCCAGTATTTCGCCACTATCTACAGTTTCTGGCTGACTAGAGTGGACCTGCAGCACTTTAACGGCAGTCCTCAAAGTACTGTGCTCAACACCGAACAGGAGAAGCGCGAGAGCGTCAGCAAATGCAGCGTCTGCATGATGAAAGATCCCAACAATTGATACAATTCATGCATGTTTTCTAAAAAAAAAAAACTGCACTGAGAATGCACATCAATAGTTCACTGGATTGGAAGTGATTGAGATGCTTTTGGTCACTTTTTTTTTTGGAGAGGAAAAAACGGACATCATTTGTGACCTTTTTTGTTGAACTACGGGCTGTGAACTTTTTACTTCACTGGATTTGTTCCCACATAGTCTTCTTTTACATTTTTACACACAGCACACATTTTGCTTCTAGTTTTTATTACATTTTGGTACTAGCAAAAACCAAGACCATTTTGCACTCCTATACACCAATATTCATGTTCTCCCTGGTTCCTTGTTTCAGCAACTATTATGTTTGTGCACATTATCAAATACAACTCCAAATCAGAAAAAGTTGGGACAGTATGGAAAACGCAAATAAAAAAAAAAGAAGTGATTTCTAAATTTACTTTGACTTGTATTTCATTGCAGACAATATGAACACAATATTTCATGTTTTGTCTGGTCAACTTCATGTCATTTGTAAATATGTATCCTTTCCTGTCATTCAGACCTGCAACACATTTCAAAAAAAGTTGGGACAGTAAAGCATTTACCACTTTGTAATGTTGTCATTCCTTTTCACAACACTTAAAAGACGTTTAGGGACTGAAGACACCAAGTGATGAAGTGTTTCAGGTGTAATTTTGTCCCATTCTTCCTGCAAACAAGTCTTAAGGTGGACAACAGTACGGAGTCTTCGTTGTCGCATTTTGCGCTTCAAAATGCGCCACACATTCTCTATTGGAGACAGGTCGGGACTGCAGGCAGGCCAGTCAAGTACCCGTACCTTCTTCCTCCGCAGCCAGGACTTTGTAATGTGTGCAGAATGTGGTTTTGCATTGTCTTGTTGAAATATGCATGGACGTCCCTGGAAAAGATGTCTTCTTGAAGGCAGCATATTATGCTCCAAAATCTCTATGTACTTTTCAGCATTAATGGTGCCTTCACAGAAGTGCAAGTTACCTTTGCCAAGGGCACTGAGACAACCCCATACCATGACAGACCCTTGCTTTTGGACTTGTTGCTGGTAACAGTCTGGATGATCCTTTTCTTCTTTGGTCCGGAGCACACGGCGTACATTCCTCCCAAAAAATACCTCAAATACTGATTCATCTGACCACAGTACACGTTTCCACTGTGTGATGGTCCATCCCAGATGCCTCCGAGCCCAGAGAAGTCGACGGCGCTTCTGGACACTGTTAACATAGGGCTTCCTTTTGGCACAGTACAGTTTTAACTGGCATTTGTGGATGTAACTACGTATTGTGGTACTTGACAAAGGTTTGCCAGTGTAGTCCTGAGCCCATGTGGTGATATCGCTTATAGATGAATGACGATTCTTGATGCAGTGCCGCCTGAGGGATCGGAGATCACGGTTGTTCAGCTTAGGCTTGCGCCCTTGTCCTTTATGCACTGAAATTCCTCCAGATTCCTTGAATCTTTTAATTATGTTATGCACTGTTGAATGTGAAATATCCAAATCTCTTCCTATCTTTCTTTGAGGAACATTGTTTTTAAACATTTCAATAATTTTCTCACGTATTTGTTGGCAAACTGGCGATCCTCTGCCCATCTTTGCTCCTAAAGGATTAGACCTTTCTTGGATGCTGCTTTTGTACCAAATCATAATTACAATCACCTGTTGACATCATCTGTTTCAAATCACATCATTATTTAACCATTTTACCTCATTACTAGCCCTAAATTGCTCCTGTCCCAACTTTTTTTGAAATGTGTTGCAGGTCTGAATGACAGGAAAGGATGCATATTTACAAATTACATGAAGTTGACCAGACAAAACGTGAAATATTTTGTGTTCATATTGTCTGCAATGAAATACAAGTCAAAGTAAATTTAGAAATCACTTCTTTTTTTCTTTTTTGTTCATTTTCCATACTGTCCCAACTTTTTCTGATTTGGGGTTGTATAATGTAATGCTAGTTTAGGTCAATGGTGCCATTTTTAACCCAAACGAAGCAATGAATAATTTCGATAGGAATCCACGCGATGAGGAATTTCACTTGAGCGTGAATTATTTTCCCACACAGATTTTTGCTTTTTCCAAATTATGCTGAAATTGTGACCGCACCTTTACTGTTTATTTTTCCTTAACTGAATTAAGGAACTAAAGGAAATCAAGACAACACTTCTTAGCTGTTGGTTTGTAGGATGTTCAAGAAGATATCAAACTTTTAGTCATTTTGGGAGACAATTTAATCTCTAGGGACAATCAAGGTGTACGTTACTATCTACTATGTTCCTATACGTTTCCATGCAAACGCCAAGATGCACATCAATTCTAAAAATGCACATATAAAAATGTGCGTTTTTATTTTATTTTATCCTTTAATAAGCTCTGAGGTGCAAGTAAATTATGATGTATGAAAATGTATGATTCCCCTATGGAGTAAAACCGCCGGGTTCCAGAAGTAAAAACTCCATTCACTTTCCCCATAGGGAAATTGATTTTGAACGGTAACTTATAAATCTTAAAAAAACAACCTTACTGTGTGTACGAGGTTGTTAATCAATGATGTAATGGCCATTAGCCTGCATTATTTCAGCTTTTTTTTTAACCCTCATCCTTCCCTTGGGTCATTTTGACCCGTAACTCATTTTTAAAAAACTATTTCAATATTGAGAGTTCATCGGAGTGGTCCAAGACCCTAGAACTTTTTGTCGCACTTTGGTCAAACAATTTACTGTTTTTTTTTTTTTTTAAGTAACAAATCCTTTCCGGTCCAATCAGCGAACAGAGGGAGTGGCTGAGAACGAAGACGGTGATGTTGTGCGCTAGTTTGAGTTGTAGTTCAATAATGGCGGCGGGGAAAGATGCGAGCGAAGCCATTCATTCCGTTGTGGCACCGCTGCCGAATATCCAGAAGTTAAAGCCAGAGCAAGAACAATCTTTGCTGAGTTTTGTTGGTGGCCATGATGTTGTGTCCTGGGAAAAGTTTGATTTTCCAGCTGGTGAAGGAGTTGGCTGAAGCCCTATTCGGTCGGTAATTGTTTCTCGTGGGGTTGTAAGGTATTGTCATCATTTACAGTGGTGATTTTATTGCCGTCCGTCTCCCACCACCCGTATAAAAATCCCCGGCCGAATTACCTACTGTTTTAGACAAACACCAAGGTTGTGTGGTAATTTAATTGCTGTCTGAATCCACATCTCTGAGTTTTCAAGAATATATCACTTAAAAATTCATACACTTTTTGACCACTGCAGAGCACCGTACGGTTGCGCTTCGCTGTAATTTGGATGCATTTCTAGACTTGTATTTCTTTAAATGCTGGCAAGTATTTTCAAGAGCAATATATTTCATCGTCGCTCAAAAAAGAAAAAGAAAAAAAGCACGTAAACATCTGAATTGGGCCGTTATTTACGGCAGCATTTATTCTTATCATACCAAGCATATGATATTTTATTTACAGCATACACTCATGTTACAGCATACACTCATGTTACTACATGTTAGCAGCGCGTTCCCGATCACAAAACTCTGCCCTCCACCGTGAATAAATCACCATCCAAATGCACAAATTTTAGGTTTTATCACAGAGGTGGTTATTTTTACGGACTTCCATGTGAGAAACAAAAGGCGAACGGCGCAAGACATACGTCACGACCAAACGTTAGCGATTGGTTATGGCAGATCCAGAGTGGCTCTGGGCAGATCCAATAGTTTTAAACTTCAACAGAGTACCCGCCTTCAAGGAAGTTAACGCTTGTCAATGGAGGGTGGCCAGACTCTCTGTACAAATGAAATGTACGAGAGTCTGGTAAGACCAGGCTAGGCAAAGACACCTAATGTAAGATTCTGAGTTGCAAGAAGTGCAATTTGCATTTGAGTTCTTTTGAATTTAAGTTGAAAGAATGTGAAGAATGTGCTTAAATTACTATTTATTTATTAATAAAATCTAGTAATTTGCAGTCCGTAACTTTTTGCGCTCTAGCGGTTAATAAACAGAACTGCATGCGTCTTGCGGAAGAACATTGCAGCCGGAGCTACTTCTCTCTGTTTATGTCTATGGCGAGTCACGCAGGGACTGTGCTCCTCCGCAGCGGTTCCTGAAATAGTCCCAATATAAACACTTATTATAGGTGTACCATAATGATTCAGGGTAAGAAAAAAAAACACAGTTTGGAAAATGGATTCATGTTGTACATTCTCATAAAATAAAAGTTACGGACAGCAGCTTTAAAAGGTAAACCAAAAAAAAAAAACGCATTCAAATTTTATCAAAATATTATCAAAATGAAATTAAATAAGCTTTGTGGACAAAAAAAACCCCATTAAGTATAATTTTAGAGCTCTGGGTCATTTTGACCCATGAGGGAAGGATTTGTTACAAAGTGCGAGGGAAGGATGTGGATAAAATGATAACGTTTAACAGAATTCCTGGTGAAAAACTACATTACCCATGATGCTATACAGAAAATTAGTCAGAGTTGAAAAAAAGCAGCATGTGTCAAAATATCTCTTTAGCTTTGTGAGGTCAATCTCCCTACACTCTCTACATACTTAAATGTTTGTGTGTATATATATGAATATGAGTAAAAAAAATACTTCCAGAACCAATTACAGATAATTTGCGCCAATTTCTCAGGAAGTGACTATTTTGTTCTCCTGAACACATGGGATGGAAATGGTGCTTTATTTGCAAATGTTTATGAAATATTTCAGTTTTGAGCAGTTCAATTCGCAACTTTGGATGGAAACATCAGTATTTGTCTTAGCCTTGCTAATGCTCTTCTCTAGAGCTACAAGAACTATTGAGCTGTTTTAACCAACAAACATTTGGGTTTCTTTAAGAGTTGTCTCAGGTTCTCCTGATGGCTGTGAATTTGCATGCTTGGAGGATATTCAAGACTTCAGTCGGTAGTTAGATGTTAAAACACTCCTTATTTCACTGTACTCCATACATACACTTTCTAAAAGACCCTTCAGGCCACAAGGTACATCTGAAAATAATTGTTTAACGTAGTTATAGTCCTTTACTTTTCATTTCTGTGTCTCCTCTTGTTCTGCTGTTTATAAAAGGACCATTTACATTGAACTTTCTACTCATTAGTAATGGACACTTGAAAACCTGCTTAGTTTTTGTTATTGTTGTGATATTTTCCCCCTCTCACAGTCTAAACTAACTCGAGCCGTTAAATGAAACTAACACCTTCAGTATTTTACTGTCCATGTAAGGGGTCCTAAGCAGTTTTTGATCTGAGCATGATATATTCTTCTGTATGTACATATGATTACACTGTTGACAGAACAGCTTTGCTTTATATTTTTACTAAATGTCAAGAGTATTTATTTAGCTAGATCTTACTTTGGTGCTATTTTGGATAACATTGAATGAAACACTTGTTCCCTTTTAAAAAGAAGTGATGGTTATTTTTGTCGGATTTTGGTATTGCTGCAAGCTGGTTAGAAATGCAATTCACTGTTTTTGGGGACATTTTAATGTCTTGATTTCTGTACTGTTATACCTGAGCATGGAAGTACACATAAGGACAACAAGAATTGTTAAAACTCTTTCCCAAGAAGTTTGATTTTCATTGTCATATGCATTTTTACATTTAACAGTCAGGTTCAACTCTTGTATTAAATGTCTAATACATTGTGATATTTGTAATAACATGCAATAATAACTTGGTGAACAAAAATATAAACTCACCCAACTGAGACACCTAATAAATCTGCATGGGGTTTCACAACACTACATCATATACCGTTTAAACCGTTCTTTTATACACTATATTCTTGAGACACTTTATATTAAGCACTCTCTCTCTCCTAGAACAGCGCAGATGTTGGAAACACATTCAGTCTTTTGTTGTGAACACACTGGTACTTGAATACCTCTTCCGCACCTTTCATTAAATCTTGCAGAAATGGCTTCTGATATAGTTAGTAATTTAAGCAGGTTATAATGCAAGAAGTGATTTTTTTTTCCCCAAGATAACTCGATGTAATTCACACTAACACTTTTGACAGAGAAAGCTGGCATTCCGAATGAAATAAACACTTTTCATTTGTGGACTGTATAAAAAAATATAATAAATACACTACTGTTCAAAACTTTGGGTTCGGTACGATTTTTTTAAATGTTTTTAAGAGAACTCCTAATCTCAAGGCTGCATTTATTTGATAACAAATCAATGTAAAAATCTATATTTTGGGGAAAATATTACAGTTTAAAATAACTGTTTTCTATTTTAATCGTATATTGTAAAATGCCATTTATTCCTGTGATGCAAAGCTGAATTTTTAGTCTTCAGTGTCACATGATCCTTCAGAATGGCACCAAGATGTTAGCAGCAGCTCCTTTATTACCTGTAAGTTGCGAGATGGGGCTTCCATGGATCGGACTTGTTTGTGCAGCACATCCCACAGATGCTCGATTGGATTGAGATCTGGTGAATTTGGAGGCCAAGTAAACAACACCTCAAACTCGTGCTCCTCAAACCATTCCTGAACCATTTTTGCTTTGTGTCAGGGCGCATGATCCTGCTGAAAGAGGCCACAGGGAATACCGTTTCAATAAAAGGGTGTACATGGTCTGCAACAATGCTTAGGTAGGTGGATTTGTGTCAAAGTAACATCCACATGGATGGCAGAACCCACACTGTCTCCGCCGGTTTGCCTTCTTCCCATAGTGCATCCTGGTGCAATGTGTTCCCCAGGTAAGCAACGCACACACACCCAGCCATCCACATGATATAAAAGAAAATATGATTTATCAGACCAGGCCACCTTCTTCTATTGCTCTGTGGTTCAGTTCTGATGCTCACATGCCACTGTTGGCACTTTCGACAGTGGACTGGGGTCAGCATGAGCACCCTGACTGGTCTACGGCTATGCAGAACCAGCATTAACTTCTTGTGCAATTTGAGCTACAGTAGCTCGTCTGTTTGATCGGACCACACGGGCCAGCCTTCGCTCCCCGCGTGTATCAATGAGCCTTGGCCGCCCATGACCCTGTCGCAGGTTCACCACTGTTCCCACCTTGGAGCACTTTTGACAGACACTGACCACTGCAGACCGGGAACACCCCACAAGAGCTGCAGTTTTGGAGATGCTCCGACCCAGTCGTCTAGCCATCACAATTTGGCCCTTGTCAAACTTGCTCAAATCCTTACGCTTGCCCATTTTTCCTGCTTCTATATATCCCACCCACTAACAGATGCCAGTGATGTGATGAAGAGATAATCAGTGTTACTCACTTCACCGGTCATAATGTTATGCCTGATTGGTGTTTGTATGTACTATCTATGTAAATGGTGTTATGCATCCAAATGCATGAAGTCTCTCTCACCCAGTGAATTATCTCTATCTCACTATATTAATTTGAATTGTAGTCAATATTTTATAATATACCATATGAGCTAGGAAGTATCTTGCAGAACCAAAGCACAACCAGCTACAACATGTCAGAAAAAGCATGGTTTATTGTTTGCTTACAAAAATATACTTTCTTAAGAAACAAAGTACAAGTTACTTAAGAAGAGAAGTTGTTTGGAAATAACCAAGTGCTATGTGCTAGAAGATTTACAAAAAAGTTCAGTAAGACTTATTTGGAACATTGACGGTCATCTTACTGTGCATTCAACACTGCACAAGGCACTCGTATCTACACTCATGAGTCATGGATGTTCACTTCATGAATGTTTACCATTTAACATTAATACATTAAGAGCAGCGTACAAACTTTTTGCAATTAGAAACACAGGCAGCGGACATGGAAACCTACCACACATTAGAGGGGATCCACCGATGACATCATAAATGTTATACAATGACACAACCAATCAGCAGTGGAAGAGTCTTCTCCGCTAGCTCTGGTTGGTTGTTTAGTGCTGTCTTTACTGTAAACGATCTAGTGGTATTATCCAAGGTTCTCCAAGCGCTCAGCTGGTAAATCTCTGAAGTCGTCGCCAGCGGATCTCTTCAGGGGTCGGGTTAGAGTGGGCATAAGTGCCATGTGACGATCTAGCCTGCGTAGAACCTCCTACAAAGCAAAAGGTAACACTTTAGTTTAGGGGCCAATTCTCACTATTAACTAGTTGCTTATTAGCATGCATATTACTAGGATATTGGCTGTTTATAAAGCATATATTAATACCTTATTCTACATGATCATATTCTACATCCTTAATCCTACCCAATACCTAAACTTAACAACTCCCTTATTAACTATTAATAAGCAGTAATTAGGAGTTTATTGAGGCAAAAGTTGTAGTTAATAGTGAGAATTGGACCCTAATCTAAAGTGTGACCAAGCAAATCTGTACGCTAAAGGTATAATGTTCATAAATGTCCTTATTGCTGTTTTGGTCTAGATACAAAAAGTTTGGGGTCGATAAGATTTTGCAAGGTCTTATGCTCACTAGGGCTACATTCATAATATTGTGAAATATTATTACAATTTAAAGTAAGTCGTTTTCTATTCTAATATATTTTATGTAGTTTATTCCTGTGATGGTAAAGCTGAATTTTCAGTATCATTACTTCAGTCTTCAGTGTCATATTATCCTTCATAAATCATTCTAATATGAAGATTTCCTGTTTAACAAATATTTCTTATTATTATCAGTGTTGAAAACAGTTGTGCTGCCTAATATTTACTTTTTTTTTCAATTGAATGCATCCTTTATGAATAAAAGTATAAATTCTTTCTAAATAAATAAACAAGACAATCTTACTGACCCCAAATTTTGAACGATGGTGTATGTACAACAAAATAAAGCATCAAAATATAATACAATTATTTACAAGCTTGCTTATGTCAAACCATTTTTTAAATGTATCAAGTGGCTATTTTCAGCACTTCTCACCTCTTTCGTTCAGGCTGGCCCTGACAGCTGCCTCATACTGCTCCTCATCTGACAGTCCTGCTGTATAGGGATGCTGGGGCGGCGCAGAGGGCATGTGTGTGGCGGACGGCTCCCTGTAGGGGGCGCCATAGTGCCTGGGATTAAATGACTGCTGTCCATAATGGGTGTTTGGAGGATACGGCGTGCCATATCCACTGTATCCTGTGAACACAGACATACAAATGATGGATCTTGAGGACTATAATGGACTAGTAAGCAGTCCTTAAAGGGTTAGTTCACCCAAAAATGGAAATTCTGTCATTAATTCCTCACCCTCATTTCGTTCCAAACCCGTAAGACCTTCGTTCATCTTCAGAATACAAATGAAGATATTTTTGATGAAATCCGAGAGCTTTCTGACCCCACATAGATTGCAACGTTACTGCAACTTTCAAGGCCCAGAAAGGTCGGAAAAACATCATTAAAATAGTCCATGTGACTACAGTGGTTTAACCATGGGCGTCGGACAAGACCCACCCACTTTTTACGATCAATGATATTGGACCCACTCACTTTTATCGTCTCTAATTCAGCACATGTCTGTTTACCACTTATAATTAAACATGTTATACGCTTTATTTCCACTCTTCTAATTTTTCTTCATTTTTATTGAAATAAATTTCCGATCAGATATGTGATGGAAAAAGGGAGTAGAGTGAATTCAGCAAAAGGCGGATTTGAACCTCAGGTCGATTTGTGTCAGAAATTGATGCCATGCGTCTTACCCCTACACTATTGCCACTCTCAATGATACAGGGATTTTTGTAATTTTGTCTTGCCCAACCAGACGTTTAGCAAACAAGGCGATATATTTGTACTTAATGTAAATGGCAACTACTCCAGTAACATTTTTCTGAGAGGACCCACCCAAATTTGATTTGCTTCCGACGCCCATGGGTTCAACCTTAATATTATGAAGTGATGTCACGTTGTTGGGCTATTCACAAAGTACAGCGCTTCCTAGTTCTACGGCAAAACGCTGGCTCACTATTGGCCGAGCACGATCCCATGATCACATGCATGCATTGTGGTGTTTGCATGAATCGCATAGGAGACTGGCACAGAGGAGAAGAGATTGTTGAATAAATTCATAATTTTTGTTTGTTTTTGCGCACAAAAAGTATTCTCGTCGCTTCATAACATTAAAGGGGGGGAGGGGTGTCTAATGCTATTTCATGCATTCTGACTTTTTTACACTGTTGAAGAGTAGGATTTTCATGCTAAAAATTACCCCAAAAAAAAAATTTGTTAGACATATTTATATGCCAAATACACTCCTTCAGGATTCGAACAAGTTTCGGAACGTTTTTTTTTTTTGAGTACGAAATCGTTTTTTGAGATCATAAAGGGCACAATTTCTTTGTTCGGGTTACGAGAGCCGCCGTCAGCGCTGTCATTTCGTTTTTAGACCACGAAATCAACAATGTCACTAAAGAAGTGTGTTTTTGGTTGTGATTGAAAGATAACCTTGTTCAGCTTCCCAAATAACCCAGCATTAAGGAAACAGTGCATGCAGTTTGTTTTTTCCAGAACAGCAATGGAGTTCTGCAAGTGTGTGTTCCCGGTCACGAGTCGAAACCGCAGGGGGTGAGTAAAACTGCATCAAATGTGTGCTTTGTTGGCAATCGGCGCGTACGTGCATATAATGTCAACAACACAAATGTACAGTGAATCGAAAGTTATCCAGGGATAATGCCATGATGTATTGTGTGTGTGTGTGTGTGTGTGTGCTTGTGACTCTTTAGCTCTGCCCCCTGCACGCCTGTACGAGTTCAGCTGTTTTCGGAAAGAATCGGTACAGCGTATCTTTCTTTTATAAATGTGATAAAACTAAAGACTCTTCGGAGATATGAAGGATGCAATACTACTCCATAGGTACTCAAGATTAACATGAGACTGGCAGAAACTGTGTGTGTTATGTACCCTTTAAGGTTGAACCACTGGAGTCACATGGATTATTTTAACAATGTCTTTCCTACCTTTCTGGGCCTTGAAAGTTGCAGTAACGTTGCAGTCTATGTGGGGTCAGAAAGCTCTCAGATTTCATCAAAAATATCTTCATTTGTATTCTGAAGATGAACGAAGGTCTTACGGGTTTGGAACGACATGAGGGTGAGGAATAAATGACAGAATTTTCCTTTTTGGGTGAATCCTTTAAATCATTCATCTTTAAAGTCAGGATCCATTTCTAGGACTGATGTGTTTCAGTAATATCAGATGGCAGCCTTTTATAAGATTTGATATTATTCAAGATCTTTAACTGTATACCTGATGAATTGTAGTATGTCTGCTGCCCTCCATAATGCCCATTAGATGTCACAATGCCTAAAATAACATAGATATGGTCGTTTATGTAACTGGATGCATTTATTCCCAGATTAAGTGTCCTCATACTATTCTATGTTTTTGTAAGAAGTCTCTTTTACTTACTAAGTCTTCATTTATTTGATCTAAAATAGATTTAAAACAGTAATGTTGTAAAATAATTGTTTTCCATTTTTTATACAATTGAAAATGTCATTTATTCCAGTGATGCAAAGCTGAATTTTGAGCATCACTACTCAAGTCTTCAGTGTCACATGATCATTCAGAAATCATTCTAATTGATGATCAAGAAACATGTATTATTATAAATGTTGAAAACAGTTGTGCTGCTTAATATTACTGTAGAAACAAAAATTTAATCAGGATTTTTTTGATTGATAAGTACAAAAGAAAAGCATTTACTTTCAAAATAAATCTTTTGTAACATTAAAAATATATTTACAGTCACTTTCTGATCAATTTAACACATCCTCGACAGCAGTGTATATGCATATTAACATATTTAAATTGTTGTGTTCACCTGCACAGGTTTTCATGATTCTCTTTAGTGGTCCATTTGTGTAGAGCAGCCCAACCAGGATCCCAGCCAGGTGTCCAACAAATGACGTCCTGCAAGAGTGAAAGTGTGTTAATACAGGCTGTGAATCAGATCCTAGGCCTACAACAAATCAAAACATGTAGTTTAGCAAAAAAAAAAAAAAACAATGTCATATGGTCTGTAGTGTAAATGTGTAATAGTACTGTTGTTTTACTCTAGTGTCTTTGAAATGAGTGTCATGCCTACCCCGGATTCATGATATGGATGAGGACCAACTCCACCCAGCAGGCATAGCGATTGGCTATGGCCAGCCCCAAGACGTACGTGGCCCCACCTGAGTGATAATGATTATTCACCACCTTCAGCCCAAACAGAACCCCTGAAACGAAACACAAACAGCTTCAATGCTTATTTCTTACTAGATAAATATAAAAATTACATCTATAAATTAATTGATTAATGTTGTCCCATTCAGGCCCGTCGCAAGGTGGGTACGAGGCCCTGTGCGAATGTGATGTGCAAGGCCCTCGGGGTAGAGGTCTGCAAGCCCGTCGGGTTCTGATGGGTCAATTCGATTGATTGAGTCAATTCGGGCCGGGCTCGGACCAATCTTTTTTTACAGATCGGGCCCGGGTCGAACTCTGGCTCGTTTAGCTTCTCTCCTTTCATTGTGCCCATATACGCGCAAAGCACACATAGGCAACTGTATGAAATATTGTATAGTGATTATATTATAAATATAATACATTGCATCGCATACGCAATACGCATTTTTAGCTTTGTCTTTTAACTATTATAGTATTTCGAAGGACAAAAACATGAACTTTATCGATTGGGTTTTACATTTAAGTCAGCTGTCACTTGCGCGAGGCCCTGTGCGGTCGCACACTTGGCACAGCCCTTGTGACGGTACTGGTCCCCCACAGGATTAATATGATTGTGATAGTAAAAATACATCTACACTACACTACCTTTCAAAAGTATAGAGTACTTTTTTTTTTTGCTGAATTAATACTTTTATTCAGCAAAGATACATTAAACTGATCAAAGTGACAGTAAAGACTATGGAAGCTTGTTTCTGTCACAGAATAAGACATTTTAAAAGACAATTGCAACTTTTTATGAGTTTAAATCTCGCAATTCTGACTTTATATCTCGTAATTCTGACTTTATATCTCGCAATTCTGACTTTATATCTCGCAATTCTGACTTTAAATCTCACAATTCTGACTTTATATCTCGCAATTCTGACTTTATATCTCGTAATTCTGACTTTATATCTCGCAATTCTGACTTTATATCTCGTAATTCTGACTTTATATCTCACAATTCTGACTTTATATCTCGCAATTCTGACTTTATATCTCGTAATTCTGACTTTATATCTCACAATTCTGACTTTATATCTCGTAATTCTGACTTTATATCTCACAATTCTGACATTATATCTCGTAATTCTGACTTTATATCTCACAATTCTGACATTATATCTCGTAATTCTGACTTTATATCTCACAATTCGGACTTTATATCTCACAATTCGGACTTTATATCTCACAATTCTGACTTTATATCTCACAATTCGGACTTTATATCTCACAATTCTGACTTTATATCTCGTAATTCTGACTTTATATCTCGCAATTCTGACTTTATATCTCGCAATTCTGACTTTATATCTCACAATTCTGACTTTATATCACGTAATTCTGACTTTATATCTCACAATTCTGACTTTATATCTCACAATTCTGACTTTATATCTCGTAATTCTGACTTTATATCTCAAAATTCGGACTTTATATCTCACAATTCTGACTTTATATCTCGTAATTCTGACTTTATATCTCACAATTCGGACTTTATATCTCGTAATTCTGACTTTATATCTCACAATTCTGACTTTATACCTCGTAATTCTGACTTTATATCTCAATTCTGACTTTATATCTCGTAATTCTGACTTTATATCTCACAATTCTGACTTTATATCTCACAATTCTGACTTTATATCTCACAATTCTGACTTTATATCTCACAATTCTGACTTTATACCTCGTAATTCTGACTTTATATCTCAATTCTGACTTTATATCTCGTAATTCTGACTTTATATCTCTCAATTCTGACTTTATATCTCGTAATTCTGACTTTATATCTCAATTCTGACTTTATATCTCGTAATTCTGACTTTATATCTCACAATTCTGACTTTATATCTCGTAATTCTGACTTTATATCTCACAATTCTGACTTTATATCTCACAATTCTGACTTTAAATCTCGTAATTCTGACTTTATATCTCACAATTCTGACTTTATACCTCGTAATTCTGACTTTATATCTCAATTCTGACTTTATATCTCGTAATTCTGACTTTATATCTCTCAATTCTGACTTTATATCTCGTAATTCTGACTTTATATCTCAATTCTGACTTTATATCTCACAATTCTGACTTTATATCTCGTAATTCTGACTTTATATCTCACAATTCTGACTTTATATCTCACAATTCTGACTTTATATCTCACAATTCTGACTTTAAATCTCGTAATTCTGACTTTATATCTCACAATTCTGACTTTATATCTCGTAATTCTGACTTTATATCTCGCAATTCTGACTTTATATCTCGTAATTCTGACTTTATATCTCACAATTCTGACTTTATATCTCGTAATTCTGACTTTATATCTCACAATTCTGACATTATATCTCGTAATTCTGACTTTATATCTCACAATTCGGACTTTATATCTCACAATTCTGACTTTATATCTCGTAATTCTGACTTTATATCTCACAATTCGCACTTTATATCTCGCAATTCTGACTTTATATCTCACAATTCTGACTTTATATCTCACAATTCTGACTTTATATCTCACAATTCTGACTTTAAATCTCGTAATTCTGACTTTATATCTCACAATTCTGACTTTATATCTCGTAATTCTGACTTTATATCTCGCAATTCTGACTTTATATCTCGTAATTCTGACTTTATATCTCGCAATTCTGACTTTATATCTCGTAATTCTGACTTTATATCTAGCAATTCTGACTTTATATCTCACAATTCTGACTTTATATCTCAATTCTGACTTTATATCTCAATTCTGACTTTATATCTCACAATTCTGACTTTATATCTCGTAATTCTGACTTTATATCTCACAATTCTGACTTTATATCTTGTAATTCTGACTTTATATCTCACAATTCTGACTTTATATCTCACAATTCTGACTTTATATCTTGTAATTCTGACTTTATAACTAGTAATTCTGACTTTATAACTCTTAATTCTGAATTTCTATCTCGCAATTCTCGAGAAAAAAAGTCTGATTTATGGGATAAAAAGTCGCAATTGCCTCTTTTATTTTTTATTCTGTGGCGGAAACATGCTTCCATACAGTAAAGACACATAATGTTAGAAAACCATGTGACTGAATACTGGAGTAATGATGCTGAAAATTCAGCTTTGTCATCACGGGAATAAATTACATTTTAAAAATATATTCAAATAGAAAACAGCTTTTTTTATATTGTAATAATGGTATCATTATCCAACATAACACACACCTGAGAACCCCACCGCACACTGTAGACTATACGACGAGTCTTCTGTCATCTTTGTCAGTGCTGTCTCCAGGAGCAGGTAGACCAATCCGGTGAGCAGAGAGAAGACAGACAGCAGGTACGCAAACCAGGCGCCTCCCAGTTTCCTCTCAAGATTGATGCCCTTCCAAAGGAGTGAGGCCATATTGAAGTATAGATGCATGTCATCAACATGGTGAAATGGTGACAGCAACAGACGATGCCAGTCTCCGTACCAGTATGCCTCCTGAACACTCAAACATGTCTGAAAAACAGATTTACCAGGTTTACAAAACATCTAATCAGCATTCAACATATTGGGAAATGTGTCTACCACTTTTACCAACCTTTTAAATAAAATAAGGCAAACGTTTAATGGCTGGAAAATGTTCTACATTCAATTGCTATCGGCAGAACCCGTTTTGGACCCTGCATGTGCCCTGTGTTCGGTGTTGAAGTTTGTGTTATAATAACATCTACCTTTAGGAGGGGTTTGAAAGGAAACAGGAACAAATAGACGTTGAGGCCCAGTGTTGCAAGAGTGACAGGTGGGATGTTGTCTATTCCCAGCTGGAAAACCTGCGAGGCCAGCAGGAGCAGGCCGAGATTGAATCCTCTCTGTCTGTTGCGCATCTAAAACACACAACCACATCCTCATTCAGTGTTACATATATTCTTAAAAGACTGCTTCTTTTTCATTAATGTGTTTCATTACACATTTTTCATTAATGTAATCCAAAATCATTTTTGGAATAACAGTTGCAATTCATACCATCTGTCTATCAAAGCATGTAAAATCATGAAGAATGATTGTCTGTTGCAATTGGTATTGGGGAGGGGCATTTCCATTCTAGAGAGCATCTGATTGGACAAAAACTGTGGTGCAGGATGAGTCATTAACATTTTCTGTCTATTTTCCCAGAAGACGTGAATTTATAAAAGTGTTTATTTATCATTATTTAAATGTAGTTGGGTATTTTATCTAAAACTAAAATGATTGGAAATGGGTCCCTTGGAAAAGGTATTATAGCATAACATGAATTATCTTGTTTCATTTAACAATAAAAATGACAAATAAAAAGTGCTACACACACAAGCGCATTCAAATAAAAATATAATCAAACCACAGAGACCCCTTTTAAAGGAGTAGTTCATTTTCAAATGAAATTTAAAACAATCTGAGTTATATTAATAAACATCCTGGGTCTTCCAAGCTTTATAATGGAAGTGACGGGGTCCATTGAGTTTGAAGCTCAAAAAAGCACATCCATCTATAATAAACATACACCATACGGCTCTGGGGGGATAATGCACAGCAATGAGGTTTGATAAGAAAAATGATCTGACGAATATTTAAAACTTAAGAACCACCTTACGAACTGGCGTAAGTTTTGAACTGTGAGAGGCGTTGCACTTTCTGCGTACGTTGTATACGGAAAGGCGGTCTAGCAGAAGCTATTTTACTTTATAGAGTTTTAAATATGCCTATTTTTCTTACAAAATCAAATCGATTTGCTTTATAAGGCCTTTATTATCCCCCCGGAGCAGTATGTTTATGATGGATGGATGCACTTTTTTTTTGCTTCAAACTCAATGGACCCCATCACCATTATAAAGCTTGGAAGCTACAGGATATTTATTAATATAACTCAGATTTTGTTCATCAAAAAGAAGTCATACACCTTAGGATGGCTTGAGGGTGAGAAAATTATGTATTCACCTTCAAGCCATCCGAGGTGTATATGACTTTATACACCAAGGAAGAAAAGGACTTTATGAAATTTATCATATGATTTACAGGAAATCATGGGGTAATTTTAATTTTTAAGTGAACTAGTTACTCCTTTAAGTCCCCTTTACAAGCCCAAAGAAAAATCATACAAGATACTAAACTGTCATTTTAAGAATAGTAATAATACGCATGTAATCTATTACATACATAAAACACATTGTTTTGAGGTAAGTTAAAGTATTCTAGGTTACATAGACATAGAATTACTGTGCATTTATCACTTACCATTAGGCTATATCTGAATGACAGATGCCGTTTTGAATGCTCGAAGTTCCTACGTTGTAATTTGTATGCTGTGTCGTGAGCGGTTCCCGAATCCTAATATTCGCGAAGAACGGTAGAACACGTTAGGCTTTACTTTCATTTCTCCATATTTCGTCAGGTAGTAAACACGGAAGTGATACAACGGGGCTTCTGGTCGCGTGACCTCATCGCTCCTGACGTTTGTAGTTTTTTTTTTTTTTTCTAGAAGTGAACCGTCTGACCTTTATTCCAAACAGAGTTACGGGTTCATTTCACAGATACGGTACACTTTGCTGCCCCGCAAGGGCACAGACTCAAAATACACTACACAGCGACGGACGGTTCAGATGTCTATCTGTTGTCAATAAAAGTGAAGAGAGAAAGGTGGGGCCGTGTAGGCTTAGCGCGTTTTAACCAGATAAAACTTTATTTTTTAAACGATTCAGTTAAATGAAGAAACTCAAAAGGCACAAAAAGAATGTAATTGAATCAAGTTGCTGTTTACGTGTAAAGAAATTCTCTTGAATCTTGACTGCAGATGGCAGCATTGCTCAATGAATGCTCTTAAACAGAAACGCAAATTTAGGTTGTGTATTCAGGTTTATTGGGACACTTTTTACAATTGAGATGACTGGGGGGAAAGTCTCCCAATCAACCTGAATTCACCCCTACTTCAAGATGTAAAAATGTCTTTACAGTGTACTATGCACGATTAACAAAGTGACTGTGCTTCATTTTAATCACTTTGTAAAAGCTAGCCTATATGAATTCATTATGAACAGACATAACAAATAAAAACACAATATCCATCGTCAAAGACATTGTCAGAGATATTAAAGTAAAACACCTTGTCAGGTAATCCAAAAGGGATGCACACTATAATACATTAATGTATTTTGGATTCCACATACTAAAGAGCGTAACCAACTTTAAATTATCTTATGTGTGGTCAAAGAAGAACCCTACTAGATCAAAGGAAATGTGCAGTTAATTTCCTATGTAGGTTATTTGCCTAATTCTTGGTCAGAATTACATTTTAAGTTTCAACCGTAAAAAAATCTCGTTTCAAATGATCATTGATGTTAATGTTAATTCAGAGTTTTCTGTTGAAGATACAATTCCAGTTCATTTTTCAGGGCAGTCATGAGTTAATGTAATTTTCATTTCTGTGAACCGGACCATACCAAGTCCACTTTTCATTGTACTGTCCATTTTACACTTTACATGTAGCCTAACAATAATTAATCCACAATGTGTAGGCTACTTCAAAGTACCTCCATCCGCAATGCAATTATACACCAAGTACATATTGTTCACTATATTTATCCATGTAAATAGACAGTAACATGAACACTGCAAAGTATGACCGACTTTCCATTTTACAATTGTGTGTTTATAAATAACGGCAGCGCATAGTTACATGGCGTCTTTTCAACACCGCCTCTAAATAAAACTTTATAGTGGTGTGTTAGCTCGTGAATGAATCTGTTTTGAACGAATCTTTAAAGTGAACGAATCACTCTCTTACTGGCTTTACGATGTATCTTACACAGAAAACATCAGTGTAAATGAATCTTTTTAGTGAACTTATTCAAAAGAATCGAGTCACTGAGATGAATCAAAATCCCCACCAGTGCCTTTGAATCACATGTCTCTCACAGCCCCCTAGGATGATTGACATTAGAACCCTCCAATCAGCGAGAGGTCTGTTCCAAACTGGGCGGGATTCTTAGTTGTATCGTAACAAGCTAGGCTACAACCCCCCAGTCTCAACTCCTCCATACAAACACACACGAGCGGTGCCTTGTTTTGGTCTGTTAAGGCTTCGCAAAAAAGAAAACTCAGCGACTTTTGGAGGAACTTATGCAGCTGTTCAAACGGGCTCGGTACGTTTCCGTTGTAAATAACCGTCAGATGCATACTTTGCGCTCGTGCTTTGTTTAATTGCACTTTTGGGATTTTTGCAGACAGCGCTTTGATCTCCGGGGTAAATGGGGTCGTCGTACGCTGCTGACTGCGCTTGTTTTGATAATGCATTCGGATCTCCGGACTGAAAAGGACACTGTTTTGTAATTTTTACTGTTTTGTATTTTTGTACATCATAAACTTGGTGCTCTCCGGTACTTGCAATATTATCTGAGGATACCCGATGGATTATTTAAACTTAGTTTTAACAATGTAATGCTGCTGAAGAAACAATAATAGAAGCTTTTGTCGGTACGCACAAAAGTGACTTGTTTGAGTGCTATTTTTCTATTTTTATTCAATGTAAACCTTTTTTTATCCCAGCTTTCACATTTGGAGAAGAGTACATGCATGACGCTTTGACTTTAAATCCTGAAATTTTTCCATAAATTATTTTTTATACCATGGCAAGCCCGACCACGGAGCAAGGATGTTTTTCAGATGTGAAAAAGGTGGGTTATTTAAGGAAACCCAAAAGCATGCACAAAAGGTTTTTTGTATTGAGGGCGGTGAGCGCCTCTGGACCGTCCCGACTGGAGTACTACGAAAACGAGAAGAAGTGGAGACACAAGTCTGGAGTACCGAAAAGGTCCATTCCACTGGAGAGCTGCTTTAACATCAACAAAAGAGCGGATTCTAAAAACAAACATCTCGTCACGCTTTACACCAAGGATGAGTACTTTGCCGTCGCTGCTGACAGCGAGTTAGAGCAAGAGTCGTGGTATCAAGCCCTCGTTGATCTTCATAACAGAGGTAAAGTCCACGAAACTGCCACGGGCCGTGGAATCGGCGAGGATAATTACGGCGAAGACACGCCGGGACCTGCCTTCAAAGAGGTTTGGCAGGTTATTTTGAAACCAAAGGGTCTGGGTCACATAAAGAACTTGATTGGTGTTTACAGATTATGCCTCACTAATAAGACTATCAGTTTTGTGAAACTCAATTCAGATGCGGCCGCAGTGGTCCTGCAGTTAATGAACATTAGAAGATGTGGTCACTCTGAAAATTTCTTTTTCATAGAAGTTGGGAGATCTGCCGTGACAGGGCCCGGGGAGTTTTGGATGCAAGTTGATGACTCAGTTGTGGCTCAGAACATGCATGAAACTATATTAGAAGCCATGAAAGCCATGAGTGAGGAGTTCAGACCCCGCAGCAAAAGTCAGTCATCTTCCAACTGCTCCAACCCCATCTCAGTGCCTGTCAGGAGGCATCATCACAATAATCCTCCCCCCAGTCAGGTTGGCTTAGGCAGGCGCTCTCGGACGGAGAGTGTGACAGCCACTTCTCCTGTTAGACCCGGCAAACACAGCCATTCGTTTAGAGTGAGAGCATCCAGTGATGGGGAGGGCACCATGTCCAGGCCGGCATCCGTGGACGGGAGTCCTAGCAGTCCGAGCACAGCCCGACCTCAATCGCAGCGACACAGGGGTGGATCCAGACTTCACCCTCCACTCAATCACAGCAGATCCATCCCCACGCCCACCTCGCGGTGCTCCCCCTCGGCCATCAGCCCCGTCAGCCTGTCTTCCAGCAGCACCAGCGGCCATGGATCAACATCTGACTGCCTCTTTCCACGCCGCTCTAGCGCCTCAATATCTGGATCGCCCAGTGACGGAGGATTCATTTCCTCTGATGAATATGGATCCAGCCCTTGCGACTTTCGAAGCTCTTTCCGTAGCGTGACTCCGGATTCACTTGGCCACACGCCACCTGCGAGGGAGGAGGAGATAAACAACTACATCTGCATGGCCAAGCCCGGTTCACTTCCTGGCACCGGGAGCCAATCGCGAAGCCAATCCAGAGGAACGCCATCGCGACTGGAGGAGCCAGAGTTGGAAAAATGTTTCCGGAAACGAACGCACTCTTCTGGTGCATCGCCGCCAACTCCGTGCCATCAAAAGACTCCCTCACAGTCGTCTGCCGGATCGTTGGAGGAGTATACTGTGATGATGCCGACATACCCACGAAGCCGCACTGCATCGTCGTCATCGTCAACGCACAGGCACTCATTCATGCCTACACATTCATACCCAGAGGAAGGTCTAGACACGTCACAAGCAAAAGACCACAGTGGCCCAGATCACAAGGATGACGGCTACATGCCCATGCTGCCAGGCGTTGCACCTGCGTCCTCAACGGGGAAAAGTGGTGACTACATGCCCATGAGTCCAAAAAGCGTTTCTGCACCACAGCAAATTATCAACCCCCGGCAACACTCGCATGTCGACTCCAATGGTTACATGATGATGTCACCAAGTGGCAGCTGCTCTCCAGATGGCACAACAAACTATGGCAAGATCTGGACGAATGGCATCAACCCTAAGCTCTCCGAAGAGAGAATGGAAGGTAAAGTGTCATCTTGTGGAGATTACATAAACATGTCCCCTGCTAGTTGTTCAACGACCAGTACGCCCCCGGACTGCTTTTTCAACCCTGTAGACGATCCTCCCAGGCCAATGTATGCTTACTTCTCTTTGCCCCGATCCTTCAAGCACGCCAACAGGAAGCAGGACCAGAGCCCTCTTCGGATATCACTGGGCTCTAATCGTTTGCCGTACGCAGAATCTTCCTCGTCTTCGGCGAGCAGCGACAGCTTGGGCGGTCAAAGCAACTCGCAGCAGTCTGCTGTCAAACCCAAAAGGTCAGAGGGCAACAGTAGGCTGACACGGCCAACACGGCTGTCATTGGACGCCATCAAAGCAAGTACTCTCC
This sequence comes from Gobio gobio, assembly GCF_949357685.1. Taxonomy (NCBI): domain Eukaryota; kingdom Metazoa; phylum Chordata; class Actinopteri; order Cypriniformes; family Gobionidae; genus Gobio; species Gobio gobio. The sequence continues at coordinate 23,206,844 of NC_137114.1, forward strand.
CACGAACACGTGAGAGTCCCTTCCCCGCAGAGCCCAAAAGTCCTGGCGAGTATGTCAACATTGAGTTCAATGACAAGTCGTTTTCAGCGAGCTTAGCGTCGCTGTTCCCACCTGTTTTTTCTGTAAGTGATGCTGAGGCCAAATCGGACCTTTCATCATCTGAATACATGAACATGCAGCCGGGGTCACAAGCCAGGCGGTTGTGCCCAGAAAGGCAGATTTCCCCTTCCTGTTCAGATTATGCCATCATCGCCCCATCAAACTCTGTATCCTCCCCTCCTCTGCCCTGTGAGAGCATATGTGACCGTGACTACATCAGCATGCAGTTAGCATCCCGCGCTAGCTTTCCTAATACACAAATGTTGCTGATGCCTGAGGCCTTGCCAGATGCGGATGCCCCTCCTTGTCCTGTATCACCCAATCATGGCGGTGCCCCAGGAAGACCGGTTCTGATCGGCCCTTTGTCAGGACTTAGTGCATTCACACGGGTTAACTCCACTTCTGGGTGGAACCAGGGGGCAAAAGTAATCCGGGCCGACCCACAGGGTCGACGGCGACACAGTTCGGAGACGTTTGCCTCCACTACGACAAGAGGGTCCGTTGACACATCAGCCACCTGTCAGTCAGGTGATGTGAAGCGCCACAGCTCCGCCTCTTTCGAGAATGTGTGGTTAAGACCCGGTGAGGCCTCTGCTGCTTCTACTGCTCCTCCTGCATCTACAGTAACCAACGGACAAAGGGAAACCACTTCAGGCCCAATTCCCACGTTAACAAACCATGACCAGAACGGTCTGAACTACATCGATCTGGATCTAGTGCAGAATGGAGAGCAGCGTGTTCCAGACTGGAATGCGTTCCAATCCCGGCCAGTGGAGCTGGGAGCTGTGGACGCTATAGAAGAGCTCAGTGCCTACGCCAGTATAAACTTCCAGAAATCAGATGAGACCAGAGGGAATCTCACGCACAGAGAAGGTAAGACCGAGTGTTATCAGAGGAGCATCTGAGAATGCTGTGTTCTTAACAATTGACACATGTGAGCTATAAATTTCTTTGTGTTATCATTCCTGTCTAGAACATTTAATAGGTAATATGCATATCATGTTATTATTTATAAAAACAGCCCCCATTTATCGGTGTAGTTTGAGTCTTTGGTGGAAAATCCCTTTCTGAAATCTTAGGAGAGAGATGAGGGGGGTTTAGATTTCCTCCCACTGATGACTGGGCCTCTTCAGGCTGATAAATGGACATATTTGTGAATGGAGGCAGAAAGGGGTAGCATGTCTACACTTGTTCCTGATGCGACAAAAGGAAAAAACAGCACATATATGCAATTGTGAGTCACTAAGCAGCTTATAGGTTGTCTTTTTCCTGAATGGAAGTTTACTTAGTGTGCGAGTTAACTCTTCAGATATGTATTTGAGAAGTCTAGAGAGCTGCCACTACTGTGCATTCTTCACTTTGCCCAAGGGTTTGTGTGTCATGCATGGCTGACTCTGTATCATCGTTGTTTTAGTTTATTTACTTGCCCTCCAGTGAGTGTAGGGGTTTCCACCCTCTTGGCCTTCCTTTACTTTTCTCTTTTTTTCCCAAATGGGAAATGTTTTTGTGTGTGTGTGTGTGTGTGTATATTCTAATGATTGCATATCAGGTTGATGACAGTGCTTTCACATACAATCAAAACTACTATTAAAAATAGGTGGATACTAACAACTGCATTAAAATACAGTTTATACAGTAAATATATTTAAAGACAACGGTGCCATTGTGCATATGAATGGCCATATAGAATTACTGCATAGACATGAGTTATTCCTGTTCTCAATTCTTAATTACCAGTAATGATATTTGACCACTGATAAGTGTTTATTGTTTATTATATATAACCAAACCTGAATGAATTTTCTTTTAAAGTTTGAACTGTTTTGTAAAAGTCAGTGGGGACATTTTTCCTATCTTCTGTTGTGTTGAACAGAAGATGGAAAGTCAAGATTTGAAAAGACGTGAGGATGAGTAAGTGATGACAGAAGTATTATGCTTTGCTCAACTGTTTAGTGAATTTGCCCTAGTTTGTTCTAAGGAAGCAGTTGTTTTGATGGGGTGAGAACGCTTGCTTGACTTGGATTGGGCACTTTGTATGTGTGTTGTGAGAGTGCACTGGGGCTTCAAGTGTTGTGTAACCTTTTTTTTTTACTCTAGGAAGCCCTATGTGTCTATGTTTGTGTGTATTTTAGTAAAACTCCCCCTGTTTCTTTGGAGACAAGAGCTTGTGATGATTTTAACACGGCTGCAATAAATGCAACCTAGCGAACATCATCTGCAGGAAATAGAAACGCCTCCTCTTACTGTATGTGCCCTGAATGGTTTTAGTCTAGCCCTGCATGTTTTTTTTTCCTGGAATTGCTCAGGAATTTAGTGGAAATGAGAAAGGAATTAAGTATAATGTTAGTTGTTTAAACTTAGTGCAGTGCTGTCACTATTTACCCTATGGGATGCTGACTAGTAAAATCACTCTTGTTCGCTTCTCTCTCTCTTTCCACAAACACACACGCACACACCATCTGACAAAAAAAGTCAGTGCCATACCATAGACTGTAAACGTGCAGTACAGACTGGACAGTGTATTATTCAGAATTTAAAAAGTGTATTGGTATAATTCTGAAATTCCGTTGAATTCCACGAAAGCAGCTCAAGTGGAGAACATGTGACTGGATCTTAAACCTTTAGATGACACCCATCTCTTATCTCCGTCACTGTAATTTACCGTACCAAGTTTCGCAGGGCAGCTCTCGCACTGTATGACGTGACAGACAACTAGTCCAGTCCGGTTGCGTTCACACAGCGCAGGTTTTCCCAAAATGCGGTTGTGAGTCCTTAAACTTTACGGGTGTGAGTTTGGTTATAGAATGTGGTTGTCACTTCTGTAAATTACCGTACTGTGTGTGAACATAACCGTATTAAGGACTCAAATACAGAAATGACAACTGTATTCTGCTCAACCTGATCTCACAGAATTCCATGAAGTGAACACGGGCCCCTTAACTCAAAATCTGTGGCAGTTTCACGGAATCGCCGAAAATTCCATGATGGGTCCACGGAAGTAATGCCTATAAGTCAATGACAGTATACAGACGCGCTGGGCATGGTTATCTTCATGAAACTATGATTTTGCCATTATGACACGGAGTGTGATTCTCGATTTAATCAGCCAACATAATTTTATTTACTATTTTTTTTATTTACAGTATTCAGTAGGGCTGTCAAAATTGCTCAAAAATAACGTTTGAATATTCCCTCTAAAAAAAGCACGAATATTTGAACATCTGGTTGCGCATTTTATCAATGACATGCATTACGTCAATAACAGGACAAATGAATACAAAGAGACATAACTACTTATATAGGTAGTCTATTTAAGTTAAAATATATTTGACAACTTATTACCTACACAAAAACAAGTAAATCAACTAATGGCCAAGAGACCTCACTCTCTCTCTCGCCCTCACACTCTCTGCGTATAACGGGTTAAATGAACGAACACATTTTGAGTGCTGATCAAGAGTTTTGTGCAAGCAATTTAAGGTCGCGACTCTTGTCCCAAATATAGCAGGCTTCATTCAGTGATTGAAACAAATATTAATATTAGTTTTACAGCATATTATTGAACGCTCCGAGCGAGCTGTGCTGTGGTAAACATGGAACTTTTCCTTGACATGAAACGGTAAATAATCAAACCAGTGGAAGCAGTGCATTTATCCTTTATTCATGCAATATCTATTCAGTCAGTACCTCGGTTCCACTGCTTGACAGAACTCCCTGAAGCCTGCCCCATCCACGACACTGATCGGTCTCATGTTCTTACAAATGAACGAAATTAATTTCTCCGTTATGGCCTCTTGTCGTGTTGCAGACAGAGAGCTTGTGGCAGGCGATGCAAAGTAAGGCTGGTCCAGTTTGCACATACAAATTAGTTGCTTATATTTACAAAAAGAGCCTACAAAAGCATAAAAAAGCCTGTTTAATAAAGAAAAGTTCACGAAACTATGTGAAAACTCACTAAAGTGTTTAGTGAAATTAGGAAACATTTAGAGATCATAAATTGAGTTGTATAAGTAAACGTTACATTTCTACATACATTTTATTCTCATGTCACAAGTAATATCAAGGTTTATTTTGATCTGTTTTACATGATTCTTTTGTAGTGTAGTCTTGTAGTGTTTTCGGTGAAGTGTACTAAAATAAATATCGTCACCTACATTAGCCCACTTCTTCTCGACGCTTTTTCCTGATGGTTTATAGAACAATTACTCCGAGTCGCCCTCTGTCTTTTCAAAGAAAATCACAACGGTGAGTGCGTCAAGTATAAACGGCTCGTCCGTTTGGGGAGGAGCGCCCGCAGTCAGCGGAGACTCGCGCCGCGGAGCAAGGCCAAAGTACACAAGGCTTCAGGCGCGCTAGCGCGCCCACTCGCAAAGCAGACAGCCACGCCTCTACTACCGTGGCCATTTTTTATCCCCATTTTTTTAATTTATTCAAATATTAATTTTCACCTTCGAAATTCATTTTTTAAAAACTATTCGAATATATATTCTAATTTAGAATATTCGTTGACAGCCCTAGTATTCAGACACGTTTTGAACACGTAACCCAATCCCTTCCCTAAACCTACCCAATTTATTCAAAAAGTACAAATATTCCAAGTGTTCCGAGGCCAAACGATTGATTTGTGTGAAGAAAATCCCCAAAAGCAATCAGCAGTTTTTGCAATAAATACCTGTGACTGTACTTGTATTTGCCTGTTATGTGTTTTTATATTTTTGAGAGTGAGTAGGTTTAGGGCAGGAGTGGAGTTAGTTGCTCCAATATATAAAAGTAGCCTATAAATATTCATAAAATCATGTCTACTTTTTACTGTCATTGACTTACATAGGAATCACTTCCGTGGACACATCACAGAATTTTCGGCGATTCCGTGAAACTGCCACAGATTTTGAGTTAAGGGGCCGTGTTCCAGGTTGATTCTGCTCCTGTGTGAATGAGGGCTTAGAAAGGTCACACATTTGTCACCACTGATGAGTTTGCATCTCTGGGAAAGGAGAAAATAGAACAAACCTAACCCAAACTCCCCTTTAGCCCCTGATGTCTTGAGCTCGGGCCCTTAGAAACGCCCCTGTTTGGCAGGTTGTATCTCTAAACCTCCAGTTCCTAATTTCATCTGCACATGTTCTGCCCATGGCATGCTCCTGTGTGGCTCAGCGCCAATGCCACCCATCTCTATGGTAACGCTGTTGCCGCACTGCTTTTTTCCCCCGTGTCACAGTGGATTAAGGGGCCACAGGCTGAGACGCCGGGGGCTTCAGAAAGCTGCATTACGATTGGGCAGTAGTGGGGTGGGGCGGGGTGACCGGGTTCTTTGGTGGGTTTGGTCAGAGTGAGACGATTAGAAGCCCAGCCTACCTCAGGCCACCGTGATGGGGTCACCCTGCAGAGTGGCTTCTCGTCCTCTCATCCCTCTCGCTCCCTCTTGCTCCGTTTCAACCACGTTTTCCTTTTTGTTGTTTTCCCCTCCCTTTCTTGCATCCTTTAAGAGATTTGAAAAGCCAAGCATTGTGCAGCAGCCTGACCAGTTAGAGGCGGAGCTCTGGGATCAGATCAGAGAGACGTCATGCATATTCAGGGCAGAAGCAAAGCATCAGTTCAGGATGGAACGCTGAGCTGTTTGAGTTGAAATTAGGCTATTGTTTAATTTTCATTTAAAATTTGAAGCTCATGAACCGTTATGTGTATTATACCATTGATATATACTAAGCATATATTTCCTTTCAAAAATGTGGTGTCTGTAACATTTTTATGCTTTTGAAAGAAGTCTCTTATGCGCACAAAGTTTGCATTTAGCCTATATTTAATCATAAATACAGTAAAACAGTAGCATTTTAAATATTATTACAATTTAAACTTTTTTTATTTTAATATATTTTAAAGAATTTTGTAACAACCTAAGTCTTTACTGTCACCTTTGATCCATTTTAATGCATGCTTGCTGAATAGAAGTATTAATTTTTCCCAAAAAAGAGAGAAAATCATACAACCGCAAACTTTTGAACAGAACTGTAAATGCATTCAAATATAGCAGGAAAAATGCCAATATCCCCATTTCTTAAGTGTATAACATATTTTATTTATACAAATCTAATTTGCATTCTTCATAAAATGTAAAATAATAATAATTTTATGAAGAATGTAAATGAGATTTTCAGTGACATGATATTTGTAAATATTTCCATCCACCAAAATCCTAATTCTAAATGTGTAGAAAAGTAATTCCACATCTTTCCTCAATAAATTACAGCTGTCATTATTCATGTTTGTGGTACAAAATGATGCAGTCATGCAGCACAACAAAAACATTTCCTAACACGTATGTATGAGCAATAATAGTGCATTTTTGCATTATAACTATTAATTGAGCATTAGCAAAGATAGATCAGGCATAAAAATGGCTAAACTAGAGATCACTGTCAAGGTCATCAGTAGTGGGATGGGGTTGGCAGGTCTAGTGCTTTGTTCTTTGATGAGATCCTTGGAATGCGTGTGAACAGGGTAGTGTGTGTGTGTGTGTGTGTGTGTGTGTGGCTCCAGGGTTGGAATGTAACAGCAGCTTTTGTGCCTGTTTTACAGAGCCGCTTGTTAAAGTCGACACAGGCAGAGATATGGAGGGATGGAGAGGAAGTAAAGAGAGAGGTAGGAAGGGGCACACAGCAGGAGAATGAGAAGGAAATAAGGAGGGTTTAAGAGATTAACTGATCAAGGCTGTGTATAAGAGGAACCAGAAACTCTTCAATCAGTGTTTCATGCAGAATGACCCATCTATATACATACAGCACCTTTGAAGAGTTCTAAGGCAGCAAGTAAAATGTTTGCTTAATAGGTATAACCTATTCCTTTCAGCCCTCAGAACATTAGAAAGTGCTCTCATGTGCATTCATACAAATTGTGTTTTAGTAGTCAAAATCCAAAAATGAGCAGATGCTCATATCAAAGGATGTGTAAGGATTCCTCAGTTCTTTATCTGTAATATTTGAAGTATTCTATTATAGTTCTGTCTAGTTTAATAGTATTTTTATATAAGATTTTATCTTATCTACATAATATCTATATCTACCCGTCCAAAGTTAGGAAACATTACCTTTTTATGTTTTTGAAAGAAGTTTTGAAAGAGTTGGGCTCGCAAAGGCTGCATTAATTTAATCACAAATTCAGTAAATGATTAATTAGTAATTGTTTTCTATTAATACTTTTAAAAATGTAGTTTATTCCTTTGATGAAAAGGCTGATTTTTCAGCATCATTACTCCAGTCTTCAGTGTCACATGATCCTTCAGAAATCATTCTAATATTAAGATTTGCTGCTGAAACATTTCTTATTATTATCATCAATGTTGATGATAAAAATAAAATAAAAAAACAGTAAGAACTGTTTTGGCTGCTTAAGATTTTTGTGGAAACTGTGATACCATGCAAACATTTGTGGTCAAATTTAAAAGAGAGAGAAATTAATACTTTTATTCATCAAGGATGCATTCAGTTGATCAAAAGTGATAGAAAACTTTAGTAACATTATAAATGTCTCCATTATTTAATAAAAGCTTTAATAAAATGTAATAAATTAGTTTTAATAAATGCTGTTCATTGAACTTTATATTCATCAAAGAATCCTGAAAAATGAATCACTATTTCCACAAAAATGTCAAGCAGCGCAACTGTTTTCAACATTAATAATAAGAATAAATATTTCCTAAGCATCATAATGATTTCTGAAGGATCATGTGACTGAAGTAATGATGCAAAATATTCAGCTTTGCATCACAGGAATAAATAACATTTTAAAATGCAAATTTTTTTATCAAATTTTTGATAAATATAAACAGCCTTGGTGAGCACAAGATATTTCCAAACTTTTGACAGGTATTGTATTATAAAGAATGTATTTCAATTAATCAATTATTTCACGCAAAAATTAAAATTCATGCTGTTCCAAACATGTATGACTTTCACAAAAGATATTAAGAATATTTATGCAGTTAACTTGTTTTCCAAACATCAGCAGTGGACATTGACTGTCAGACTCTAAAAAAGACACACAAAAAAAGTTAATAAAAAAAACAGTTTGTCTTTATAAGATAATAAGAGAGATTTATAAGAGTAAAGCGTTATATGGCTTTTGTTACATGGCCACATGTAACATGGTCACATCTCTCAAATGTCATGTTCTCTTTTGCATATTGATATTAGCTGTACAAAAGCTAATTCCATTTAGTCTCATTGACGGGCATGTGCACCATATTTGTGTCTCTGAATATTTAAACAAGAGTTTTGAGAACAACATTTTCAGTGAATAAACGGCTTAATGTTTCTTCTCACAAAGCTATCGTTTGGCTTAGTAAGACTTGAAATTCACGCTCAATAGTTTTATGGTATTTGTATTGTGTATTGTGTATTTTTGCTCTTTTTTGGAGATTAACAGTATCTGTCCTCAAGCCCCCATTCCGCTTAAACTCTGCGGACCCGGTACAGGGTTCGGAATGACATCATGTATATACTTTCAATTTTAAATGTCTGTGGAGGGGCTCATATGTGGTACCATTTGAAAGCTTAGAGTCTCTACTTTCTGGAGATATGCATCACTTTGGCATTTGTTTTACACAAAGTAACTTATTTACACTAGATTACCCTGGTACCAGGGCCTACCCAAATTGAAAAGCCTCCCATACACACATACAGTGGTCTAAATTCAAAATGTTGGTGTCATTTTACAGGAAACCCTTTGAAATTACATAAAACACTGCTAAAAGTGATAAACATGTAAGTACATGTTGTCTGAGCTGTGATAACCCCCCACAGCAAAACGCTTTTTGATTTTTTTGGTTATAAATTCATATTTGAAAGTGTGTAACCTTAGCACCCTGCAGACAGTTTGGGCTGTTTCCACTAAATACCATAAAAAACTGGAAAAAATATTTTTGTGTGGATCATGTTGTATGCAAGATTTATTCAAATGAATCTAAATGGAGGAATATGACCTTTTTTATGTAATTTCCGTCTGCCCCCCATCCCAGCATATCTCAGCAAACACTGGAAAAATAATTCAATGACACTGGGATATTGCATTAATACAACTGTTTATTGGTTTGGGGGGGTAAGGAGTTATCCATTTGTTTAAATCTTGCATATATGATACAGACAAAAATCTTTTTTTCACTATTTTTTTTGTATCCGCTTGTTAAGTTGTGACGTAAGGAACGTAATTTCTGGGTCCAAGCCTCAACTCGTTTCACTTGAGAATGCCATCGACGGCTGTTTATGAGCGCTATTTATTCATACTAAACATCAAACATTTAAAAAAGTTTTAAATACTTACAGTCTACACAACAGTCTTTGTGCTCACAACGTCGCAGACATTAATATTTTAACGATTTAAGTGACCCCCATCCTCCCTTCAGATCCATTTGCATAAATATTGCATACAACATGATACAGACACAATTCTCTTTCAATTTTGGGTCGGCCAAGTCCAGACGGAAATTCCAAAAATGGTCCCAGAGCTTAAGAGGTTAATTTCAATGTATAGAAAAGAGCTAGCGGACATTCTTCAGAATGTCTCCTGTATTCATCAGAAGAATGCAGAAGTTTTGTTTCCGAAAATAATGGCAGTGTTCTCACTTTTGAGTGAAGTATCTATTTCAATTGAACTTCAGACGTAAATAGTGAACAGAAAGTTAATTTCTATCATTTCTTGGCTTTGTAAATGCTGATAAACTGAAGTGGAAGTAACACAATATATACATTTCTGTCTGGTGTTATGAAGTCAAATATGAGCACTATCCATGTGATTACGCTTATAAATCATTACTTTTCTCGTTTATATCATTAATGTTGAATTCTATGTGGTTCTTGTATCATTTTTCACATCAGAGCTTTGCTTTTTGCCAAAGATAGAACCACATGAACTCCCACGACCCCTTTTGTTCTTCAAAGTAGCCCTAAGTTTGTCAGAAATCTCACACAGAGTACGCGCACTGCTAATGTGTTGCTACTATTTAGGGTTAGGGTCGGAAGGGAAGGGAAGGATGTGGTGAGCTTGGCCAGGTATCAGTGTTCCAGCTCCCACCATGAGACTTGGCATCAAATGGGTGGACGTGAGCCATGGGTTTGTAAGGGAATGATCTGTGCTGCTATTCTACCACTGCTTGACAGGCATTTGAACCAACTGTACGACCAGACGGATGGATGAATGAAAGCAGGGTGTTTTGCAATGTCGGGCACTGATAGGTGTCCCATAGTGTGGTCACAGGCTGGAAAGGTATGGTCTTTTGGACGGGACATAGGGGTCTGTTTTTAAGAGATCGCAATGTCTGGACTGACAAGGCAGAAAGCTATCAATAGCTTTAATGTAGCAGGCTTTGTTCCTTGACGGCACTAGATGTGCCCATTCCTCAAATGCTGTCAAGGTGTATATGTGTGAGGTTGACAAAAGTGTATCACCAACCAGGCATAACAACACCACCTTCCTAATATTGTGTTGGTCCCCCTTTTGCTGTCAAACCAGCCATGACCCCGTCGAGGCATGGACTCCACTAGACCCCTGAAGGTGTGGTGTGGTATCTGGCACCAAGATTTTTGCAGCAGATCCTTTAAGTCCTGTAATTTGCGAGGACTCTAAGTATGTTAGCCTTCGCGCCCCGCGTGCATCAATGAGCCTTGGCCGCCCATGACCCTGTCGCCGGTTCACCACTGTTCCTTCCTTGGACCACTTTTGATAGACACTGACCACTGCAGACCGGGAACACCCCACAAGAGCTGCAGTTTTGGAGACACTCTGACCCTGTCTTCTAGCCATCACATTTTGGCCCATGCAAACTCTCTTAAATCCTTATGCTTGCCCATTTTTCCTTATACATATGCCCATATATATGCACACACATGCATGCACAAACACACGGTTGGTTGGTTGGTTGGTTGGATGGATGGATGGATGGATGGATGGATGGACTAAAGTTTGTTCAGTTAAGCATTACTACATTATAATGTACAGTATGATAAATAAATATAAATTGAGATTTGCTAAAGATTAGTGTTATAAAATGATTTGTTTTAAAAGATTACGTGATTGTTAGATGGACTTCAAAGGTGTTCTAAACGTCAAATGAAGGGAAATTAAATATCCAATATCAGCCAATACTGGGAAAAAACTTCATATGGTGCTGAAATACAAAAAAAAAGGAAGATTATGGCTGTTTATAGAATATAATTGTTTGCTGTTTTATTGACTACTGACATTTTGATATCATGTCAACCCTAGTACGAGTTTCCATGTGTCTTACATATTTATGTTTAGCTCAGTTGAGCAAAAGTGCTGAGTCTTTGTTTGTATGTTGGATCTGTCTTTTAGTCTGTGTGTGTCTATTTGAGAGAGAAGCAGTACTGTTCTTCCACTCCTCCCAGCTCCGTTGGTCTGGACGAGTTCCTCATGGCCCAGTTGGATCCATCAGCTTCATGTCCTTACTTCACCCCAGCCACACGCACTCCTTCTCTCCCTCTTTTTATTTCCCTCTCTCTCTCTCTGTCTCTCTCTCTCTCTCTCTCACTCTCTCTCTGGTCAGGGTTGGGGCAAGGCCAATGCAAGAACAGAGAGTTCATGAAGATATGACAGGAAAAGACGTGTGTGTGTGTGTGTGTGTGTGTGTGTGTGTGTGTGTGTGTGTGTGTGTGTGTGTGTGTGTGTGTGTGTGTGTGTGTGTGTGTGTGTGTGTGTGTGTGTGTGTGTGTGTGTGTGTGTGTGTGTGTGTGTGTGTGTGTGTGTGTGTGTGTGTGTGTGTGTGTGTGTGTGTGTGTGTGTGTGTGTGTGTGTGTGTGTGTGTGTGTGTGTGTGTGTGTGTGTGTGTGTGTGTGTGTGTGTGTGTGTGTGTGTGTGTGTGTGTGTGTGTGTGTGTGTGTGTGTGTGTGTGTGTGTGTGTGTGTGTGTGTGTGTGTGTGTGTGAGAGAGAGAGAGAGAGCGCTTGTTTTAGGTGATGTGCGATATTTACGACTCTGAATTCTTCTTTACGATGTTATATTTTCTTTTAGAGGACGGCGGTAAATCATTCTCCTCGCAGTTCTCCCCACAACAACATAGTAGACGCCATCCAAATGAAGCTGCGTCAAACTCACTGACATTTGTTTTTGTTTGTGTTTGCGTTGCTGGCGGTAAATATGGCCGTGGCTTGGAGCCGAAAGCCGTTCTGGGACATGTTTCACAGAGAGGCTTACGTACTGTGTAAGCGCTTACAGGTCGCCTTTGACTTTTGATTTGTTTTGAAGTCTTTCTATGTGTGCGCGCCCTTGTCGCTGAGGTCAGAGCGTCAGTGGAAAGTTTCTCAAGTGAGTCCGCTCAGGCATGCCTGCGCCTCAAGCGGGCCGTCTTTTATTTTCTTCTTTCTGTCTTTTTTTTCCGCCCCCCTTCTCTGTGTAGCACAGTTAGCGTTGTGAGTTCCAGCTTTGTTGTCAGATGCCTTTTGTTTAAAGGTATCACATGTGAGTGAGTCGTGCTGCTCTTGCTTATCAGGGACACTGAGTTTCGACATTGAGAGCCGACTCTTGTCAGGGGAAGTTCTCACCTCTTGTGCATTTTTGTCTTTTTGTTCTGTCTATCATGAGACTCTTATATCCGTCTTCAACAAAAATTTACTTTAATTTAGCAAAGTCTTCCCTCATCTTATGGTTTCCATGTGGTTGTTTGACATTGTTTGTTTGTTTTCAATATTCATGTACCATGGTACTTCTAAAGTACTTAAAAGAATACCATGGTATTGCTTGTCCCGGTATTACCATGTCCAAAAACCATGGTACTTTTTTGTAATATACACTAGGCCTTCCGTTCAAAGGTTATGCTCACCTAGGCTGCATTTATTTGATCAACAAAGTAAAAACAGTAATATTGTGAGATATTATTATAATTTAAAACAACTGCAGCAACCATTGCTCCAATCTTTAGTGTCACATGATCCTACAGTAATCATTTATATATTATGCTTATATGGCACAGTCGCCGCTGCCTTATTTTAAGATTAAAGTTAAGTTTAACTTTGTTAAAGTTACATTTGATCCCTTAAATTTGTATTATTTTATTTAATTGACAATTACACAGGCCATTACACTGGTTAAAATAGCTGATTTCTCTTTGGATATTTTAATCCAAAAATCTTTCATATTATGCTTTTTAGGTAAAATGTATTGTTATCAATATTAAAAACAGTGGTGTTATTTAATATTTTTGTGAAGAGCTTGATTTTTTTTTTTTTTTTTTTTTTCAGGATTCTTTGAAGCAAAGTTAAGGTACTTATTTATTTGTAATATGTTTGTAACAATGTACAATTTTGATCCATTTAATGCATCCTTGCTAAATATTATTTTAAATGATAAAAAAAAACAAAAAATCTTACTGACCCTAAACTTTTGAACAGTAGTTGAAATATCATATTCATATACCTCATTTGTGTGGTATTTTTCAAAATACCATTGTATTTTTATGATCCATCAAGGTGCAAGTACTATAGTAGTTTGTTTTTCAGACATGATGGTAACATTGGGGCTATTCTTTGAAGTACTTTGTATACCATGTCCAGAAAAACATTAATTTCCCATTGTATTTTTGTGAAGGTCATAAGTCATAATTTCTTTCCCTTCCTATCAAGACATGTAACAGCTTTCAAAGTGTGAGCGAACATAAGAGAGCCTTTGTGAGCCGTGTGAAGTAGGTCTCCATAAGCCTCCCCTGATAAGTTCTTTGAAGATCTGCCGTTTCTCACGTCCGGGGGAATGTGAGGAGTCGGAGACGACGAACAGCAGCGGCTACTTTCACCTCGCGTCTGTATCAAAAAGAGGCCAGCGGCCGACGGCCATCTTGGGCTGAGGGAAAATCTGCTTTGAGTCTCGCAGTTTACAGCTCCTAGGATGAGTGCAGCGGCGAGGGGAGGGGAGGGGAACCCGAGTGTGTGTGTGTGTGTTTCAACTTGCTGAAGTAGGCAAAACATCTGGTGTGTGTGTGTGTGTGTGGGAGATGGAAGTTTTTCCTTTGCTAAAGGGAATGGTATTTGGCACACGCTGTCTCTTCCACATCACACACACAGAGCTGATACAGCCGCTTTGTTTTTCTCTGGCCCCCAAAATGGGCCGCACCATTGTGTTCGCTTGTCACAAACACCAACATTTAATCCTCATTCTTTTTCGGGATGTTTTGAACCATCGATTTATTTCCCATTTTATTTGTTTTGAATTCTGCATTGGTGTGTTACATCGGGGTGTGTTGTGGATACCTCTGATGTGGCCGTGTGTGTGGTTTCTCCCCCAGTATTGTGAGAACGCAAAGTTCTCCGATCATGAGTTAGTCAGGAAGATCCTTGTCATCGTTTTGTGTAGGGATGTGTGCCAAGACTGATTTCATTAATGTTTAAAGTGCCTCCATTATACTTTCAGATGTTACCTTTCATGCAGTGTGTAATGTAGCTCTTTGTGAATGTAAAAGTTCCACAAAGTTTTAAAGATCAAAGTGCACGACAAATAAAGTTATTTTCTTCTAAAAGAAAGAATAGATTCTGAACTGCCGAAACAAATTGTCAGCAAATACCTACGGAACAATGTAACACATTTGCATATTTGCACAATGTTTCATTGGCTGCCTGCAAACAACGTCTACTTTGCCTCGCCCTCAAACACTGTAGTTGTAGCTGAGGTCTGGATGAGTTTGGTTTGTGTTGTCGATGTTTTCAGCTCAGCAAATCCACTTTGCGTGCACTTCAAAAGGATGAGGACTTCGGAAAAAATAGACGCCATCGTTACTGTTCGAATCGCTGTGTATCAACAGCTGAGGAAGCCTCCAGAGCTGAAATTCAGATATGCTAATCGGTAAGCGGTAGACCAATCACAACAGACTGGGCCATCCGACCAATCAGAGAAGAGTCAGCTCTCTTAAAAGGAGGGGTTTAGCGAGACTGAATCTTCAAACAAACTGTTTTCAGACTCTTAGGCCCCATTTACACTGCTTGGTTAATTCCGATTTTTTTCCCTCTCATGTGGCACAGATCGGATATGAACGTGCAAGCAGAAAAAAAACGCATGAATTCCGATATCCTCCAATCGGATTCAGGCCTCACTCATATGTGGTAATAAATCCGATATGATTCGGATAGGTGCATTTGTGTCATGTAAGCGGTCAAATCGGATATTCCCCAGTAAATGCGAGTCGTACGTCATTGAAAAAGGAACAGAGGCGAATGACGTCAACTCAGGTTGTCCTGAATTGTGATCAAGGGCTCTTCTCTTTCTTTGTCTCCGCCAAGAACAATGTTCTGCTGATCTTTTAAAGATAATAATTTTGTCTGCATCAAATTGCGTCCATTGAATATTGCGCCGTTTTACTAGCTTTTCCGGGTCAGAACGTCTTGGGCTGTTTCGCCAGTGTATAGTGTAAATGCAAATATCAGATACGGGTCGCTTTTAAAAGATGATGTAAGCGGGTTGTCAAAATCGGATATAGTCACCAAATCGGAATTGTGCCTCAAGACCTGCAGTGTAAATGCGGCCTTAGAGAAATGAGGTGATTGTATAATGTATATTTGATCTTTGATGCATATAAACCTATTGAAGGCCTTCAAAACTAAATTAGGAACCTTTAAAGTAGCTCGATAGGGGCACTTTATATGGACATTTTGTAAACGGCAATCCATTTGAAATGGTTTAATCTATGAATCAAACCCCACTGAATGGCGCTGACAAATATAAGCAATGTGCCTGCCTTGAATTATGATCATTGTACATTAAATATAAGCTTTCACTTAATCAACATTAATAAATATACACATATTTAATAGAATCATCTTAATCGGTAGGCAGTACAGGATCAATAATTACAAACTCGGTAGATAGAATGTCTCGAACCTAATTGTTACGTGCCAAAATAGCTCTGAGCTGTGATAGACATGGAGAAAACTTGAAAGTCTGAAGTAAAATGAAATTATTTTCTGCTCCATACCATAAAATGTGTAATAATAATTTTAAACCGTAATATTATTAACATGACTTTAATTTGAATGTAGCCTTTGTAAAAATATAAAGAAAAACTTAAATCTGCAAAAAAGGGTTTAATTTAAACAACTAGTATTTCCAATGTCGACTAGCAGCAGCAGTATCATTTAGTCAACTAGTCATGCACATCCCTTGTTTTGTGTCAAGTGTGGTTTGATTGTGTTAAGTAAGCGTCTCACTTCAGAAGCCTAGGACTGAATTCATCAAGAGCCTGTGGTGTGTGTCTGTGTGTTGGCATCAGTGCTGAATGTTCTCTCTCAGCGAATATGACCTGTGTACTGACGTCAGTCGTGCCGAATCACAGCACACACTGCGGCACACATCTGTAACCATATCCCTCGCAGCGCGTGGGGATGGATGTGTGTGGAAGTTTCAGTGGGCTAAAAATGTCCCCACTCTCCCGGGCCCTGGCACCGCATGCCTGTGCGCGCGTGTGTGTGTGTGTTACATGGCTGAATGACGTTAGTTCATTGAGCTGATGGTAGATGAGCACCACCCCTCACTTGCGTCCTTATAAGGCTCTCTGCAGAGTAAAGCTCCAAATCCCACCTCTGCAGACGCTGTATGAGTGTGCAGATAACTCTACTTTGAGTGTGGGAGCGTGTGTGACGTTACAGTACGCTGTAATGCTGGCTTCTATTACATGTACTTAGTTTAACACATGCATGTGATGCATGTAATATGTTTGTTGAAGGATAGAATACCTGCACCAAATGTAATTGCAGTCTGTTTTAGTAGCCCAGTTGGGCAATGCATAATAACATGAGCTCAACTAATGGTGGACTACCTGTTTGGAAGCAGTCATCATTTTTGCAATTCTGAAACTGAAATTACATATTTTACCATTTTTAGTAGGTATTTTTCAAGCCTGCATGGCAGGGTTGCTAGGCCTGTGCAACAAAAGTACCCCAATGGCCAGTCAAAAGTAGGCCAAAAATATCCTAATGCGGTTTTCTCCATCTGACGTCAGAATTCTCTCAATTAATTTGTACGTCTGGGGGGTGCTTTGGGGGTGTTGGAGTGCCAAAATTGTATGTATAGGGGTGGATTTTTTTTTTTTATCCATGGCAACAAAAGTAGGGCTGGGCCGATAAACGATATATCGAATCGCGATAAAATTTATGTCAATAATGATAAGCTCTGAAAATTTTTATTCGATATGGATTACTCTAACAGCCAATCACACAGCAGAAATAAACGCAACAGCCAGTCAGCGTGCAGCTTTTAGCTTGCACGTCAAAATATACGCCCATTACCTACTGACATTGTAAGCTATTTGAAAAGACAACTTTACACAAGGAGGAAAAAATGAGTGGAAGCGCTGACGAAAGTGAAACTAACCTTGAGTTATCATCCAAAGATGGCGAAAATTTCGATAAAGGTAGCACAAATTCAGTTATAAGCTCATTTGAACCGCTAACCCACTTCTTACTAGAGCAGATGGGTTTACTCGCTAATTGGTCACGGTCACGTGACCTCTAAACAACACTATGAAATCCAATGAGAAGCGCTTGAATTCAGAGAAGAACACGTGTCTCTGTGATTTTAAACTAGTTTAAAGCCAGATGAAACAGCGCTGACAAACAGGAGAAAAACTGTGCGCAACGATACAGTCAGAAGGATTTTCATTTACCATGAATTAACTGTAGTAACTGCACCATGGTATTGTGTCAGAAATGTGGGATATTCATATAGAATTGTATTAAACGAGTAGCCTAATGTAATATAATTGCAGTGTTTTTGTTATTTAAGCTATAGCATTTGTGCATTAATACTAAATGTATTTAGGCTACTGTTTTTCATACAAAAACCATAGTTACATTCTTCCATGGTAATGAGGTGCTATATGCGTGGATTTAACTGTGGTTACCATGATCTAAATGTATAAAACTATGGATGCCCAATGGTTAATTTGAATAAAACTCAATCAGTCAGAATATTTACATTTTACCATATAAAAATGACGTTGCTACAATTTTTACAGATGTCACTGTTTTTGTTAATGAACATACATTTACACATGCATCCTAACTCAAGCTACTACTGTCAACTCACTGTCAAATGTCCATTTCTAAGAGACAAAACATGTCATATTATATTGCAGCTTGCACTGAAAAACAGTGCTGAAGAAACGAGCCATCAAAGTCAGGCAACACAAACCCGTTTCATGACTAGAAACAATATCAGTCGTTGGCACATGCAGAAACTAAGACATCATTTTTTCTATTAAGATATTTATTTTGTTACTCTACAATAAAGTTTAAAACCACAATTAATGGTCTGGTTTCTACAACTTTTACTTAGAAGCAATAATCTGACTTTAAATTTGAAAGAAATTATCGATATTGACTGATATGAAAAACGTTATCATGATACTTTTTTTGGCCATACTTAAAAGTAGCCCAATTGACTTGGCAACACTGCTGCAAAGGTACTTTATTAATCTTACATTGTCAATTTCTATAGCGTCCACAAATTGTCTTACTATTCCAAATTATGTAGTATTTAATTGGCATGAGATTGGTCTTTCTGTTAAGCCACATTCATCTTTTGAGTTCTAGTTTTCAGTACTGCATAAGATGTATCATTGAGTTGTATAATTGAGACGTATGCATGTTGTAGTGCGCTAATTCCAGGAATAGAATTCTAGAAACTGAATTCTGGAAATGCAGAATAGTACCAGTAGCTCCTCCCCCTCATTCCGGGATGCTGTGACTTCCGGGAGCGGCATTTTTGAGTGGCACTCCCTCTCTTCTTCTTCTTTTTTTTTCCCACGCTACGTGTTTGCACAGTCCGGCAGCTTATAATTTCACCCTCTGCAATTTTCTCCATCTCTCTGGTTTTCTAAGTAAAGAGGAAAGAGGCCCTAAAAATGGCCGCACTATAAAAGCGCTTGACGTCGGGGTTGCTGCGGAGATGTGAGGGGGCTTTCATGTTCTCAGCATTGCACTATTAGACCCGCGGCTCTCTGCTTCACTGCTGCACAGCTGTATTTATAGCTGAGGTTTGTCTCAAGCCACTGCCTCTTCAGCTCTGAGCTCAGGCCTGGTCCTTCCCGTAGATTTAAACTGGGGCCTAATCATAACGTGAGCTCCGTACTGGGGCCGCCTTCACCTCAGCTCCTTCACAGGGCCTAGTGTCATGCTTTCTGTGTACAGTTGAAATAAGTCATGGAAAAGGTTCACTATTGATTTTTAGAGGTTAAGTGATGAATCTGTATTTGTTTTGAATCTAAATAGCAAATCAGGTCAGTTGTTCCATGGCGTAATGGCTAGTGCTCTTTCATGTATGACATCATGACGACTGTGTCCAAAGCAACAACAGCTTCAGGTAAAAGGTCTGGGAACAAAATCAGACCAGTCTAAACAAATAAGCTCATTCCGATACAGGAGAGGCTGTGTATTCCAGGGCAATACTGTCTCAGAATAATGTCAGCTGGATGGAAAGAGGGCAGCGGTTTGCACAGGAATACGTACACAGATACAAACACTTGCAAACTTAGTAAAAGTGAACGTCAAAATTGACCTTCTTTACTTTCTCGAGGAGATTGAATGAAAATTCCGTCATCATTTACTCACCCTCTTGTTGTTCCAAATGTACTTTTTTAATTTTTGTGGTGTGTGTGATGTTATATTAGCAATTTACTGATCGTTCTTTTGCTTTTTTCTTTTTTTTAATGCAGTTGATTTTGAAAGATGGCAGTTGAAGATGCAAAGCCACAGTCAAAGTAGTCCTTGCAATGCCTCATGAACAAATATTTATTTTTCAGTTGATTCAGTTCACAAAAAATGATCCAATCACTGACTTAGTCTAGATTAGTTGACTTCAAAATTAACATTTCCTGATAATTCCACCCCACCCCCCATCTCATCCAAGATGTTCATGTCTTTATTTCGTCAGTCGGAAAAAGTTTTTTGAGGAAACCATTCTAGGATTTTTCTCCATGTAATGGTTGTCAATGCCAACTGATGGGTTGAAGGTCCAAATCAATGCAGTTTGAAAGGGCTACGAATGGCTTCAAAGGGCTCTGTGGTTTGCACAGGAATACGCTACACTATTGACAATGGATAATGGTTTTTGTCTCTGAAATTTCTGCACAATCCCAGCCGAGGAATAGGGTCTTATCTAGCGAAATGATCGACAAATCATGTCAACGTTATGGCATGCGATTATTTTAAAGTCCTTAAAGGGATAGTGCACCCAAAAAGGAAAATTAGCCCATAATTTACTCACCCCCAAGTCATCCTAGGTGTATATGACATTCTTCTTTAAGACGAATAAAATCTGAGTTGTATTACAATAGTCCAGGCTAATCCAAAGCCAAGCATTAGAATTGGATTCATAGTTGCTCTGTTTTTGAAGTCCATAAAAAGTGAATCTGTCTGTCAAATAACTGCTCCACGCGGCTCTGGGGTGTTAATAAATGCCTTCTGAAGCGAATCGACGCGTTTGTGTAAGAAAAATATCAATATTTAAAACTTTATCAAGTAAACTTTCGGCCGACCGCCTTCCCTGTTCAATTTATGGAAAAATTGTTGAAAGTTCCCCTGCCGATCGAAAGACTAACACGACCAGGCCCGCTCGTCATGACGTCACGTACGCATCTTGAGTTTCACTGTCAACATTCAACACTTTTCCATGGAAGGCGGTCGGTCGAAAGTTTACTTGGTAAAGTTTTAAATATGAATATTTTTCTTACACAAACGCAACGATTCGCTTCAGAAGGCCTTTATTAACACCCCGGAGCCGCATGGAGCAGTTATTTGATGGACAGATGCAATTTTTATGGACTTCAAAAACAGAGCAACTATGAATCAAATTCTAATGCTTGGATTAGCCTGGACTTTTGTAATATAACTCTGAAAGAAGAATGTCATATACACCTAGGATGACTTGAGGGTGAGTCAATTATGGGCTAATTTTCATTTTTGGGTGAACGATCCCTTTAACGCGTTAAAATAATTTGACACAATTAACGCAAATAAGTACGTGAAGCTGCGTCATTAACGTAACTTTCGTCACACAGTTAAATGATCTTAGAAGTCGGGAGTTTATCACAATCTTTCACTTTCTGTGAAATTTCGCAGACAAAAAACATTATCCATTGTCAATAGTGTAGTGATGTATGAAGCACAAGTCACTTTCAAACCAAACTGCTTCTGTTGGTCTACACCAGCTTGAAAATGAGCGAAATCTGCATGGGAAACTTTTTCACCCTTTTGAAATGACTGAATTTTGCCGATTTGGCCCAATTCGAGGCTTGTCTTTATCCTTTTTATCCCAAAAAATCCTCAATTGTGTGGCGTCATTACGATTATTTTACTGCTCCCGATCGTGTTGGAGCCCGCACGATCCCAAATCGCAAATATCTCACACATATTTGCGACTCTTGATCAGGCTGCCACTGACATCCATGATAGCCAATGAGAGCGAGCAAGCTTCACCAACCGGACGCTGCACACTTCTATAGCTGAAACCTGGCAGCCACAGACATGCCACGAAAAGCGTGGCTTTTTTTTTCTTCCTTTGCGACCTGTAAAAGAGAACCAGCTGATGATGTCAATCGTCCCGTTTGAAGTCCTGTTTGAAGTCCCGTTTGATCTCGCGAGTCTCTGTGAGATCTCGTCTCACTGTGAAAATGTTACTACAATCGACAGGGCGAATCTTCTAGTCTGTGCATTCGGAGGATTATAATGCTAAAAATCGGTTAAACTGCCCTTATGTCTGCTGTGGTCTTCATCAGTTAAGATTTGAAAATGGTCTAGTTTGTCCCAGGCCTTAAAGGGTTAGTTCACACAAAAATGAAAATTCTGTCATTAATTACTCACCCTCATGTCGTTCGACACCCGTAAGACCTCCGTTCATCTTCGGAACACAAATGAAGATATTTTTGTTGAAAGCTGATGGCTGAGAAAGGCCTCCATTGGCATTCAGTACATTAATACTCTCAAGACCGATAAAAGGCACTTAAAACGTCGTTACAAAGTCCATCTCACCACAGTGGCTCTACAATAATTTTACGATGCGACGACAATAGTTTTTGTGCACAAAAAAAAAAAAAAATAACACCTTTATCAAACTTGTTCTTGTCTTCTGTGTGTGCCTCCACGACGCATGCGCGAGAATATGACGCAGATCCGGCGTTCGGACACATGACCCAGAAGCGATTTGTTTACGAGCAGAGGAAGACGCGCCGTATCTAAGCTGTTGGATTCTACATTGATCGTGCTTTAGGTCTCGCCGTAGTTCTCAAAATGGGGCTTAAGTGTGCATTTCATGGATTCCCGAACCCCGGCGCTACGTCATATTCTCGCGCATGCGTCGTGGAGGCACACACGGAAGACAAGAAGAGGTTGAATAAAGTCGTTATTTAGATTTTTTTTTGCGCACAAAAACTATTGTCGTCGCATCGTAAAATTATTGTAGAGTCACTGTGGTGAGATGGACTTTGTAACGACGTTTTAAGAGCCTTTTATGGGTCTTGGGAGTGTAAATGTACTGAAAGCCAATGGAGGCCTATCTGAAGCCTTTCTCAGCCATCAGCTTTCAACTAAAATATCTTCATTTGTGTTCCGAATATGAACGGAGGTCTTACAGGTGTCCAACGACATGAGGGTGAGTAATTAATGACAGAATTTTCATTTTTGGGTGAACTAACCCTTTAAACAACATGAGGATGAGTAAATATCTTTTTTCCCTTCTTGGATATCCAGTTTCCCATCACATTATAGAAATGCATCATTTATGTTGACTTTAAACCCGTATCTGAAGTTATGACCAATCATAAGCTCAGCATCACGGCACATACGAGTGACGTCTTAACGCCGCCACCAGAAGCGAAGGTGAACAGGTGTGTGTGTGCTAATGCTCTATGTCTACGTTCTGATCTTTTAATCACAGTCAGCGAGAGTGTTATATAATGAAAACAGCTCGCTGTTGTTTGTGTGTGTCTGCGTGGATTAGATGTGCGATTGAACAGGGCAGGAGTCGGGAACGCCACTTTCGGATGAGGCTCACATACACTTGTGAATGGATAAAGGGAGAGAAACTGAAAAAAAAGTGGTTTGTCTGCAGCAGGTCTTTCTCTCGCTCTCTCTGTGTGTCTGCCGAGCCATGATGTCATAAGGCTTTTGGCTCCTCTCTGGCTGTTCAAATCTGTGTTGAGCGTTTCCAGGGAAACAATGATGCTTGTTTATCAACCGTTGGCAAGGTCAGTTACTCCTCGGGCCGAAGGAAGGATCCAAGAAAGAGTGTTTTCAAATAAACGAAGAAAGGGAGGATTTGTTTGTTTTTGTGTGTGAAAGGGCGCTACAGACAAATGTGTTCCTAAAAAAGCCGATTAACAGTGTGTTTCTACTGTAAATAGCGCTTTTAGGTTTCATTTTGTGTTGTCCGTGGCTGTTTGATCATCTAGCTAATGTTCATCTCTCTTTTTTTTTCCCCATCAGAATGAAGAGTAGAAAGCCGTCGCTTCTTCAAGCATCAACTCCCCCCGTTCACCACAAGCCGGACCTCAGAAAACTGGACCTCAATAAACTCAATAACCTCATTTTCCAGGACCACATTATCACCCAAAACCATATGGACAAAACAGATCTCATAACATCACGTATCCGGACCTCACAAATGCTGGATTCCACGAACCATAAATCTCCCATAACCGGACTTTCACTGTGCGACATTACCAGACGTTACTGTTCAACTGTTACAGACTCGGTACAAATCCATTTCTACCATCAAGCATGGTAAAATGGCACCTTTTGTGGTGAAGGGCAATTCTCTCAAACGATGGTACATTTAATAATATTTATGTAAATGATGGTACAGATGTTTTTGGTACAGGGATGCTTTGCAAAGCAGCCATATTGTGTTGGGTTTGTACGACTGTCCCCAGCAGTGTTGATTGTACCCGTTTCCTTCAGTACTGCCAGACATTTCCATTACAGATGAGATTACATGTTGCAATCCAGCGCTCAATTAGACACTTTTATACACCCGGTACGGACGACCTCAAACAGCCAGACTTGACCTCAGGACTTTACGAAAGCGTTTACACACACACTGTGTTTCAGCACTGTGAGCCATGACTGACCTCATGCTGCCAAACACACACTGTGATGTCTGTCAAACCCCGGTTTCATTTCATACCTGCTCACATTACATCCTGTTTAATTGTAATAATAAGCATGTAACTTATCTGGAGTTTATACTGGCCTCCAAACAGAACTCCACCCACTTTTTGTACTTCATTTTATTTGCTCTCATTTTTTTCTTTATCAATTAGAGTATGTCTTGCATAGAATATATCCTTGCTTCCAAACAAAACTCCACCCTAAAGAATTGGTACTATTCTATTTTTTTATATAATATATATATTTTTTTCTTTTATTTTTAAAACCTTTTTTTTTCATGCTAATTTAATTGGTGAATATCTCATATAGAGTATATGTTGGCTTCCAAACAAAATTCCACAAAAAAAAAAAAAAACTTCAATGCTGTACACACCGATACTGCCCGATTTGGCAAATTACAATACAGTTGAGATTTTGTGAATGATGTCGTGCGAACATTTTTAATTATGGCGCCAACATCACTAGCGAATAAGAGGCCTTACATTGCGTCAAATAAAATCACATTGATGGGCCATGACGGAATTATCGTTTCTGATCAAAATGTATCACCTGTAGTTGGTCAAACTGAACAAAAACTTGCGGAATAATGTGCCGTAACGTTTCCGAAAACTTAAGTGCAAGTCGTTTTACAAGCAGCAGTACTTTTTCTTTCTTCTTTTTTTTTTCATGTTAAGCATCCTGCTGTTAAGCCTTGGAAGCCAGTCAACTTTTTTTTAGGCTGTTTTATTTCATTACAGCTGAATCTTTTATTTCATATGGTTTATTTTTGCTTAAAATAACATGCTGTGGCGATGGTAAGGTCACAGCAGCAGGTTTAAAAAAAGACACAAAAACTCAAAATGTCTGTCATGTTTGCTGCTGAAATGAAACAAACAATGAACAATCTGTAAATTATTGAATATATATAGAAATGTTGTTCTTGGTTCTCTTTTAAGAGTGAAAGTATTTAACATTTCATGGTTGGTGTTTCATTTTAATATTATAATTTTTTGCCTTAAGAATCTCGACACATGTTTTTAAAATGTGTTCTCAAGTTTCATTTTTGTGGGGAATATTTGCTTTTATAGTAAAATGTATAATCCAATCTTTTTGAGAGAATGGTACGGTTCTATAGTTTCCTTAATTATTTTTTTTTTTAAAGATGCTTAATGTAAAATGCACATCAGGGACTTCCCCCTTCCCCCCCACACCAACCGACTCCGAACGGAATCACTTTTGGGAACCTGTTACACTTGTTACCTAGTTCCCCGAGCTCCGGTTGGCTGTGACAGTGGTGTTCCTGTAACCTGATAGGCTGTTCTAAAGGTTGCCTGTCATCCGATAGGTTGCAGTTGTCGATTTAGCACCCTGCGGTTGTGTTGCGATACAGGGTGTGGGGCTTCACTCTTCCCACCATTACGTGGCCAAACCTTCGACATCTCAAACAAACTTGTCCTTCTTTGTAAATAATGTATTGTATAAAAGAAAATGGACGATTGGTGGATATTGGACTGACCAGGGATGTTTGGTTTTATGGATGCTCAAAGCAAGCGGATGATTGGTCACCTTTTAATGAATGAATTGACACATGTAAACAGTATGAGCGTGTGTGTTCAGATGAATGGATGTATGCACATGTGAATGAAATGAGCAGCAGTAATGAGAGGGCTGTGTATACCCCTCCCCTCGCCTCTATTTAGAAGAATGCTATCTTCTGGAACCTTGACGTGTAATAAAGTAGAAGCGCTTATCTTTTCTGAACTTCTTGTTTCCTGTGCTCTTTATGACTGGCTTTTGAGCTTTGTGCCTCCCTGATGACATGCAACACAAGAGGGTATACTGTGAATGCAGCGGAGTGCCTGCAACCCCTTCATGAATGATCATATTCATGATATTGAGTGCCTTATAACTTTAGTAAACTTTTTTAATTAATTTAACCGTTTTGCTGTGTTAGGGTCATTTTGACCCGGAGAGGTTCATTTTATTGCATTTGACTAAAACCTTCGCTTATAACTACTTCACAAAATGTTTGGACTGTTTTTTGTCCACAATCTCTCGTTATGATATATTATGACAAAATATTGGATTTAATCTTTTTACTAACTTGTTTTCTTTCCGTTAGGACAGGTTTTGTATTCATTTTTTAATCTGACAGATTGTAGGCCTCATTCATCTGATCTTATACCGGTCAAAAATGACCATCCATTGAAAATAAAAGAGGGAGCTCAAAAATAAGATGTTATAGTAATAAATGTTGAGGAGCATGTTCATCATTTTCACATATTCAATTCAATTAAAATGTATTTGTATAGTGCTTTTCACGATATATATCTTTTCAAAGCAGCTTCACAGAAAATGTTTGCGTCTACATTACAATTTAAATTGATTTCTGATTTCAGAAATGCACATATACAAAGCACAAAGATTAGCTAACAATCTATTATTAATCAATATATTAACTATGGCACAGAAATAAGTGAAATAAATATGTACATGTGTGCTTGCAAAGATAAAGGCCTCAGACCTGTGCATGCGTGGATACACTACGGCACACACACACGTTCGTGTACACAAACTATTTTGAGTATTCAAAAATAAATACAAAACATGCGTGTGAAGGAAAACAAGTTGACAAAAAGATTTAATCCATTTTTTATATATATATAATATAGCATAACGAGAGATTTACAAGTAATTTAATAGAATAATTGAACAACCCTTAATCAATTATTCAATTAAATTATGCAATGATTATTCAATTGAATTTGATGGAATTGTATTAAATTGCGTAAATCTTAAAAAAAGGAAAAGTGTGGTAGCATAAGTGTTAAATGTAATTATTTAAAAAAAAAATCTTATATAATTTTATATATTTAATATTATAAAAGTGCTTTCTTTTCTTTCTTTTCATAGGCACAGGATTGGTTTTGATTCAACTTTATCTTTTCTCCTCTCCTCCTGAGGACTTATAAATATCCAAACTGGACTTGATTCTTTCTTCCTTAGCAGGGGCGTGCGCATATTCGAATGAAGAGCGTGTTTTAGCACAGCTGGAGTATTAAACTGAGCCATTGGCATCTAGTAGTGGTATAATGCTGGAGTTTTACCTGTACATCTGCCCTCTAGTTATATTTTACTACGCCTTGGCTTTTATTTCCATAGAGTCAGGTACTAAACAGGAGAGTCTGGAATTGCAGCACATAGACTGGGCTCTAGAGGCCTGCAACATATGGAAAGTCTTTCAGAATGTGGAGAAGGAAAGAATGACATGAGGTGAACCTCATCAATGGAGTTCTCCACAGAGACATTCCTTCAGCAGGAGCTCAATGACGGGCCAGCAGCAAACAAAAGATCTCCTTACTGTGTGTGTGTGTGTGTGTGTGGGTGGGGTATGTAAGAACTCAGGTAGATATACACTTTCGAGACATTGACCTGCTAGCGGTCAGGATTTTACCTTGATTGTAATTTATAATAAGTATGTAATAAGATTGGAACTTGCTGTCTGGCAAAAGCTCTGGCATGTCCTTACTTTCACCGCCCTGAATTCGGAGAGCTCTCGCTGGGGACGCCGTCCTCAGATTCCCTCCTTTAACTCAATTAGCCTCCAGTAAACTCATCTGTGTACCATTCACTGTTTCAGATTAGTGATGCACAGGTTAAAACATATTAAAGCAACTAGCCTATGAATAGAAGCAAAACTGCTTTTAATTAAATAACCTGATTTATGCATATTTTGTGAGTATAATCAAATAAAAGTGAATTAGTTTAATTCATTTCTTTTGCCTCATTCAGTGCTTCAGTACAAGTTAGGAAAAATTTGAAAAAAATTCCACATTAGAGTCCCAAATAATGGTCTCTATATTGCTCAATTTATGTGTATTTTGTCATCAGCTAAAGGCCTGTACACACCGGGACGAATATCGCGCGCGCTTATCGCCAGCGTTTTTCGTGAGGTTTTTCGGCGCGTCTTGAGTGTTCACACCCAAGCGATTTCCACTGGCGATGTGCCGCCAGAACGTGGTGCTGCAGCACTTTACGCTTCTGACACTCGCTTGTCACACAGAAGAAGAAGAGAGACAGTATTTATGTGCTTGCCAAAACCACAGATATATTGTCTATGGCCAAAACCATTCACACACTTTTTGCTAACTGGCAAGCAGCCTTGGCAGCTCATCTTCTTCTTTGTCTACTTACTACTTCTTCGTTGTATCAATGTGTGCTCGGCAAGAGCGTTTTGTGCTTGAGCGCCACCAAGTGGTGTTTTACTGTCACTTCAGCAGCTCCAGGCACGTGAACAAAAGCGCTGATCTCATTGGCCGGCTAGTTTTTAACGCGCCGCGTCAAAATAAAAAAACGAACCCGAGGCGTTTTTTTAAAAATTACGCTTTTATGGCTGGCGTTTTTCGCGTTGGTGTGCACACTCACATTGGCGCCCTTTGTTTAGTCACGAGGCGTTAAACGTTTGCGATAAACACGCGCGAAAATCGTCCCAGTGTGAACAGGCCTTAAGAAGTAAAATACACTTAAAGGGATAGTTCACTCAAAAATGAAAATTCTGTCATTAATTACTCACCCTCATGTCGTTCCAAACCCTTTTACACCGGATGCGTAACGGAAAAACAAATATTTTGTGTGCGAATAGTTCGCGTCAAAACTATTCACATCAGCCACGACGCGAGTTTGCGACGTTTCAGAACTCCAACATTCCAAAATATTTGCGGCGACAGCTGAGAAAACACAGACACTTCCTCATTCAGTGAAGACGAGCTTTTCATTTTATTTAAAAAACGAAAGAAGGTTTTGGGTGAACCCAGTCTTAAAGAATAGAGAGTTTGAAGGGGAGTAGGCCTACGCTAATCTTGTACATGAGCTAAAATTGTCCGTGGGACAATTTGAGGAGCTCCTCCAGAGACAGTAGCACCGCATCTGACGAGATAAACCACACACTTTAGGTACCAATCGATCCGGAGCAGCTGTGTTTCCAGCTCTTTCCAGTCACAATGTAAACATTTAAGTGCCACAACGGAAACACATTCACTTTCTATAGTCGTAGACACAATTAGGTTAGAAAAAAATCAACGAGTTTTAACTCAAAGAGTTATGTGGGCAAAAACAGCTGCATCTGTAACTTCAACTACAGCTGTAATCTCATGAGAAATGCGATATCTGGCAAAGGTTAATGTTGATGGAATAGCTTGTAACATCAACTGGACATTTCGTCATCTTTGTTTCCTGGTATGTGATTGGTTTAAGCCTTTTCTGTCGCTGTGAGTGTTAAAAAAAAATCGACATTGAAGCTAAAAAAAATTATAGATTTTTCGCCGCAGCACATTCGCATTCGGTGATCAAAGCTGATCAAAAAATAAAACCATTGCGAAAATGATTCGCGCATCAAAATCGCGTCCAGTGTGAAAGGACCTTCAGACGTTCGTTCATCTTCGGAACACAAAAGAAGATATTTTTGACCCAGCCAAAGACAGCAATTTAAAAAGGTACTTCAGCGCTGGGAAGATGAATGTGTATTTAAACTGGGTCATTTATGTAGTAGAAATGTGAAATTATTTTTGAATTTGGTGCCTTCTAGACCGAGAAAAGGAAGAAAATGTATTTTTGTCTCATGTGGATGAAAGACAACAACTCCCAGAATGCACTGGCTTCGCTGCCCTACGAGGCCACTCCCAAAGCCACGGCCACTGGTTATCACTTGCCCACCATGACACCGCCCCCACCGTCGTTTTGATTTTCATAGTAATAAAATAATTTTGTTCAATTAGAGAATAAACACTACAATTAAAAACTGAACGTGTCTTTTCAATAAAGTGTGAGTGAGCCGAACGAAAGTCATGACACAAAAGCAGCAGGAGTCAGATTTCATTCATCACGAGAGCGAAGTAAGAGCTGAGCAGAGCTGAGGTAAGCGCGGCTGTCATTCTCTGCGCGTGTCCAGTCTGACGCGTTTTCAGATCATGCCTATGGAAGCTTAACTTTTATAGGAATTCATTTAAAATTTGAAACACTTGCTTTGCTCCGCACTGCTCCGTTATGAATTCCCGAGCCAAGCAGCAGCGGCCGTGCACATTTACATTCTGTGAGTGAGATCTCTCCCCTGTGGGCGGGTTGATAACATGCGGAACAGCTCCATCTACAGGCTGTAGTCTCAAGCCTCTGGCCAAAAAATCCTCTGATGACGCAAAATGACGATATTTGCATCATCTGAGGATTTTTTCCAGAAATAAAATGCATAATTCTCTCATCTCAGGGGGACATGAGGGGGGAAAGTACGATAATTTGAATATACTACCAGGTTTCTACTGATACGAAGCTTAATGCTAATCGTTGAAGTAACCCTTTGATTAACGCTCTCAATGTCCAGAAAGGTAGTAAAGACATCGTTAAAATAGTCTATGTGACTACAGTGGCTCAACCTTAATATTATGAAGCAACAAGAATACTTTTTGTGCGCAAAAAACAAACAAAAATAACTTTATTCAACAATTACTTCACGTCTGTTTAAGTCTCCTAAACAGTTTACATTGGCTAGCTCCTGCATTAGCATCAGACGCATGCGTCGTGGTGCTCACGTGAACGGCATCGACCAATGGTAAGCCGGCGTTCTGACGTAGCTCTGACGTACTTCAGAAGAGCTGGACTGTATTTACCAGGTCAACAGCATAGGAGATTGACACAGACGTGAAGAAATTTGTTTGTTAGTTTGTTTGTTTTTTGCGCACAAAAAGTGTTCTTGAAGCTTCATAAAATTATGGTTGGACCACTGGAGTCGCATTTCAACGATGTCTTTACTACCTTGAAAGTGTTAATTAACACATGGGGCCTGAGAGCTCTCGGATTTCATCAAAAATATCTTCATTTGTGTTCTGAAGATGAACAAAGGTCTTACGGGTTGGGAGTGACATGAGGGTGAGGAATTAACGACAGAATTTCCGTTTTTGGGTGAACCAACCCTTTAAATGAGCATTTTATCTGATCACTAAAAAATATCAAATCACACCTCTCCTTTGAGGTATCATTTATGTCAGAAGCAGCTAAAAAACGTTTAAATGCTTCTGACAAAGGACAATGAGCAATACTGAAACAATGAAGCCGACATGCAGTAACAAAGAAAGCTTTTAAAGTCTTTAACCCCCTTCCCTCCCTCCTCCTCCTCCTCACGGACACACACACACACACACACACACCTGGTTTATAAAGTGTTTATAGGTAACCAGGTAGCTGACTGACAGGAATGCCAGACATGTAGTCATGGTCTCTCATTAGGCAGAGAGAATGATTGAGTTCCAATACCAGAACATGCAGACGCACAATGACTTTTTTAAAGCGCATGCTCCCAGTGTTGTCTTTGTTGTAGGGCGGTATAATCGGATCTCTCTGCTTTGCTTTGTTAAGGTTTTCATCTCCATCACAAGCGTGCACACTTACTCTGAAGAATCCAGACACAGCAGGTCCAGAAACGTCCCAGCTGTTAAACTAAACACTTTCAAAATCATCTTTCTGCTTTATACTATCCAACAGATAAACACAAAGCACTTGAATCAAATATCTGTGTAAGTTTACACTCTATGATTAAAAGACTAGAATCTATATCAGTGTTTTTTTTTTGTTTATTCATATTTCGAAACAGCTTTTATTTTTATTTTTTATTATTTTTTGTTTTAATTTTAGTAATTCAGCTTACAGCTTTTTATTTGAGTTCATTGCCAAGGCAAATTTTTCATCTAATGTTAAGATTTAATTCCATTTCTTTTTTCCGATTATCAAAAACAATTTTTTACCAGCATCATTTAATTTTGAGGCAACTTTCTTCATTGACAGCAATTCAAAATCAGTGACGTGCAGAGATGGCATATTTCAAACTGCATACTTTCTGTGACTGCCATTGAGATGCTAACTTGCTAATTTAGGGTCATATTTACTACTTATTTACTGCTTAACTGAGCTGAATGTAATAATAAATTAATGTAAACAAAGAGCCCATATGATGCAATACGAGGGATTCAGATAGTGTATGATTAAAAGGATAGTTCACCCAAAATTGAAAATGTATTCACCCTCATGGTGTTCCAAACCTGTAAGAATTTCATGCTTCTGCTAAACACAAAAGAATATATTTTCTAGAATATGTTTAATCAAACAGTTGATGGACGCAATTGACTTCCATATACACACTAAAAAATCTTGGGTTATTTTTTTCCACCCAAATCCTGGGTTGGGTCATTTTTGGGTAGTTTTGTGACCCAGCTCCTGGGTCAGACGTAGGGTTGCCACCTTAAGTGTGGCAAAATAAGGGACACCCAGACTGTCTAATGTCTAAAAAATATAATAATTCTGTCTGCCAAGCTCTGATAATGTATAGGCTGTATACCTTTAGAAGCGCGGATGTGTCTGTCAGCGCATGCTGCTTTAAAGCTGCACTATGTAACATTTCCGCCCACTAGAGGTTGCCTATTCAAAACAAAGGCGTAGCTTGAAACGCCACGTTTGAGCGCACAATTTTGGGAAATGTGGCCTTCACCTTCAAGAATCAGGATAGGACTCGGGCAGAAATCATGCTCATGGATGCGATTATTAACGTTACTGTAGTATGAAGCAGAGCAGGACCGAGTGTTGTGGAGCTGAGCAAGGCTGCTGGAGCGATTGTTAACAAGAAGAGCGGAACACACACCTCGCGAGCAGCGGGACTTTTATTATGCCACAGGCGCTGGCGCCACTTCCGCTTTCCGGTCATGAGTATGAGGTACCGCAGCTCTGTTTATCATATTAGATACATCTGAGTGTGTTGAAAATTATTTTATGGCATTGCTCTGTGTGTTCACTCGGCGGCTGCTATGACACTTGTTGCTCACTATTAAAGTGTTTCTGCAAAATAAAAGCGGAAACCGAGGGTAACGCAGATATGATGCAATTGACTCCCTCACACGTCCCTGTTCCTTGGTTAAAATAGCAATTTTCTCACGATTTACAAATAGTTGGAAACATTTGGTATATTGTAAGTACTCAACTGAACAAAATATATAACACTGGCCTAGTGGTTTTTTTATATTTTACTGGAAATGTTTTACATAGTGCAGCTTTAGGTCAGACAGTCTAAGCAACTGAAATGCTTCACCTGAGGTTCATCATAAGTTACTCGACAGACCCATTGAAATTTTTTAAGCCCTATATATGGAGATCCTCTTGCGTTCAAACGGTGGAGGCGAGCTCGACATGTTTACGGTGCATGTTCTCGAGACTCTGTTGCTATGGCAACGAAGCCACTAAAATGTAATCACGAGCAAATGAGCTTCTGTACTATACTTATTGTGAAATTGATTTCTTTATATTTGCTATTCATATTCTCCGCACTGCAAACTCATTATGTGTTTATGGAACTATGTGTGGACCTTTGTAACATACGGGACAAATCGCGTTCCGTATTGATTTGATACAGGGCGATTCCGTATTGTGTGGCAACCCACTTGGGTACTTTATGTGTTAGCCAGATCCTGGGTCAGACATAATGCTGCGTTCCAGGCAGGTTTTTGAGCCCGTAAGTTACAACTTCAAACCACGACTCACGACTTTGTAGCGTTCCAGGCAAAGTCACGCCAAAATGCCTGAGCGCAAGGAATTGTGGGAGCTAGATGTAAACAAAGCATGGCGGACCATACGGGGCTTATGCTCATTTACAATCATTTCTATCGCCAAAGTTGCATACTCCATACTTATTTGAGGGAAACGGAGGAGAAAAACGGTGCATAAGGCAAGAGAAGATGTTATTCCTTTTATTTTACGTTATTCGTGTACTTTTTTTTTATAAACACCGCATCCGTAAGGGCTGCCATTGTTGTTTTGCGGGCTATGTCAGAGCGCGTAACTGGGAGTACATCGATCTAATACGAGTTCACGGGTGGGAAGTCACAGGTTTGACTGCCGTTCCAGTGCACTTTCATGGGTTGAAGGTTGGAAAAACACGGGTTACGGGTTGCCTGGAACGCGGCATAACAACCCAGTGGTTGAGTTTTTTATAGCATTCGCAGGCTACCTATTCAGGAGAGAGCAGTCAGCTCCGTCAAATTGGTGCATATCTTCGGTAAAATACATTTTATTTTGTCTATAAATTCGTTATTGTGCTGCACATCGTTTAATTCTATGCAAAGCAACTAAGAGGGCGCTATGTGAGTCACCTAAACGAGTGTCGCGTCTGTCTTTTCGTGTGATGGAAACGCCTGATGCCTTGCCCTTGCATAAAATTGTATAATTTTATTAAAAAAGACTCATATATAAATACTTAGGATGTTAAAATATGTTCTCAGAAACGTACACTGATCGTTTATGGACAGGTTATGGAGTCAGTAACAGCATATTTCGGCTACGGGTGAAACGCAGGGCGGAGGTCTGAAGTTAGAAGTTCCCCTGCTGAACATGATACAAGCTCGGGCACGAGATCCAGCGCCGTTACAGTAGAAAGGGGACAACAGAGACTGCTCGATTACACTTGAATTACTTCTAAATGTTACATTTTTACTTGTAGTATTTGTTAAACAATCAAATTTGTAGGCAATATCACCAATATGTATTAAAAAGATATAAAATATGATTGAAAATATGCAAACCAGTGTGTGGAGTATTTTTTTTTTAAAGTTAAGAGGATTTAAGTTAAACATAAACATCAATTCTTTTAATAATTAAAAAAGAAGAAGAAGCTAGTATTATAGTAAAACCTAATCAACCCATTATGCTGGGTTCAGTAAACAACCCAATTTGCTGGGTAAAATTAACCCAACGTGTTTTGTTCAATATTTATAGTGTTTTTTCATTGCACCATGGTACCACCAGGAGGTTGCTAGGATGAGTCAAACTCATGATTGGGTGGGCCAGGACTATCCTGGGCATCCGGGTCTGGAGGCAGGAGACATGAATGAAGAATAAGAGTAAAAAAAAGAGAGAAGGCAAAAGTAGAGCTGATAATCAAAAAATCGAAAGCAGAAAATACACAGAGAAAAAAAGAGTAGAAGTGTGGAAGAAAACCACGAGGGGGTGTGTGCATGTGTACATGTATGTGTGTGTGCAGTATGTGAGGGCTTGATGTATAAAGGGGCCCCACGGCAGTCTGGGGGATAATACTCAGCAGATGTGTCCTTATCTGACTCTGAGAAGGGTAGAGCTGAACTCAGACAGAGGGGGAAATGGCAAAAGAGCCGCTCGTACGCATGCATGCTTACGCCTGTCTGCGAGCAACTGACCATTTCAGGGTCACGATTAACATAATCGTAAGGCG
Organism: Gobio gobio; assembly: GCF_949357685.1. Classification (NCBI taxonomy): domain Eukaryota; kingdom Metazoa; phylum Chordata; class Actinopteri; order Cypriniformes; family Gobionidae; genus Gobio; species Gobio gobio. The sequence goes on from NC_137114.1 coordinate 23,242,345, forward strand.
TAAATGGCTGGACCGACATTCCAAGGAATTTCCGATGTGATAATTGATAATTAAATGTGAAGGGTGGGGGGGGGAGTTCCAGTAAGTCGGTGGGTCACCTCAGAGGCTCGACACCGAACGCACCAATAATTCAGCCAAGTATCTGGCCTCTTAAAACGCCTTTCGAGCCTGAAGGCACAACAAGGGGTCTGACGAAGTCTGTTGTGCAGCTTCTTTGACTGCCAAGTCCTACGTTTTAGCTTTTTTAGGGTAAAAATTATCAAAGCCTGGCGAGTCGGTGCTTTTATCAGAGGCCAAGAGGAGATGACAAGGCTCTTGAGGTGGTAAGCCACCCTTTCATTAACAGTAAGGCCGAAACCACTGATAAACAGTCATTAAGCTTTGAGTTAGCGGTGACTGTAGGCCCAACTTTGCACTGACAGATAGCTTCCTAGCTAGCTTTAAAAATCTAAACGTTTGGAGCGATCGGTTTGTAGCCACATGAAACTTCGAAATAATCAGATGTATTTAAAGGCAGGCCTCCGCTAGTTTTAAAGCACACTTCAATAGCGGGAACAAAAACAATTTTGGTTGGAAGCCGAGCTGCGCTGTCAAGCGTTTTAAATCATTTTGATACATACAGTTGAAACAGCTGCGCACACGCCAATAATTTCGCTGCCACTTTTCTCTGAATGGATGTTAGATGTGGTTTTGGAAGGGGGGGGGGGGGGGTTCCTTTCGCTCAGTGTTGTTTTCCCTCAACCCATACATGATTTCTGACTCCCTTTTCTGTGTGTTTGTCTCTAAATATAGCTCGCTTGAATCCTAATCAGGCGCGTTTTGGGTACAAACAGTCCTAAAATACTGCTGCGGTCATGCGGCGCTCATCTGAAGCAGGACACGGGACGTTTCGGGGGTAATTCAGTTTCAGCGTGTGTGACTCAGATTAGGTAAGGGATATGCCGTAGAATGCGAGCATTCAGTTCAAGTCGTAAACACAGGATTAGTGCGTGGTCTGAAAAGGTGATATGTACCTATCGCACTGAGGACAAGGTTTGAGAAGACGCTTATTTGGTAGACGGGATGTTCTTTCACCTTAGAGGGTCAGAAAGACAAAATGATCCAGCTTAATCCAATATGTCCTGTTTGAACTCATCTGACCTCAAACCCCTGCTGTATGACATATTAGCCCATTTCTTTTATTACGAGGGATGAAAAGGCATTTAAGACGTTTTGAGAGAAGTAAATAGTATTATGCTGCTCAATATAAACTGTGCTATTCTATGTATGTTTTATGTAATGATAACCTTATTATTTTTCTTTTTTTTTTGTCCCCTTATTTTGTCAGAGCAGTTCAAGGAGACACAGGAACGGGATCGGGAAAGGACCACAAGTCAAGTCAAGTCAAAAAAATCTTTTTTTCAAGTTTAACGCCACCAATAACTCAAAATTACCAGTGGGAAACATTACATTTCGACAAATCTAATTTAGCAAACAGTCTGTTTTATGCAACGATAAACATCCCAAACAGTTGTCTCATGATGTGCACCCAGTTATCATATTATTATCATATATAATTATTTTAGTAAATTATCTCATGGTAGTCCAACAAAAATGAATGATATTGCTTCCGGTTCATCCATCACAGAGTAAATGGAAGTAGATCATAGATATCTAGATATTCTGTGCATATACAGAAAATGTGCAAGTGAGAAATACACAGTATCCAATTCTGTACACGCAAGTTACATGATCTCAGTTTTCTCGCATAACTGAGATGTCTACTCTCAGCTACACGTTTGAAATTTAAAGCGAGTCTTTTCTGATAAGGCTGTTATGTGTTTATCTCTTAGTTTGTTCAGGGTCAATGAAAGAGCAGTTGTACTGCTTCTAATACCCGAGGCCCTTCTGTCCTTACAGGACATTCTCTCTGAGCTCTGTAATGTCAAAGGATTCCTCAGCGGTTGTGAGCTATTGAGATTTACCGGGCACACAGGGTGCTGAGTCAATTTGGGCCATGCGTACAATAAATCATCTGTGTGGATCTGTTTGTGCTGCAGTATAAATGCCAGTGAAGTCCTTGATGGTAACGGCTCCATTACTAGACCATAGTCAGTTTAGAATAAGACGTGACGGTATATGGCGTGTGAAATGCTTTTAGGCAAGAGATCCTTTTGTAACACCTTGTCTACGTCAGATGCGAGCGGTGCAGTGCAACAGATCTAAAGCCAATGGAATCAGTCCATGCGTCTGAATATGCTTACTTCAATACTAGTAGGCAAAAAACAGAACGGGAGCTTCTCAAAAAGAAAGTTGCGTCCTAGTAAGGCTGCATATTTCAGCTGCCACGTCATCAAGTGCCACCGAAGGCCATCTCAGTTTTAAGGCTCCTTGGAAGGCAGCCTTCGTTTCCCGTCCTTCATTCTGCTCATTTTGAAGGATGCATTAAGGGTGCGTTCACACTTGTCATGTTTGGTTCGATAAACATGAACCCTGGTGCGATTGCTTGGTTAGTGCGGTTCATTTAAACATATGTGAAAGCTGCCATACGAATCCTGGTGCGCACCAAACAAACGGACCGAGACCGCTAAAAAGATGGGTCTCGGTCCACTTCCAAACGAACTTTGGTGAGGTTCAATTGATATATGAACGCAAAACAGACCAAAGACATGTAAACGAACCAAAAACAGGACGTGCTGTCACAAGATGCGACGCTACAAGTCAGCTGATTTGACGACGCGGAAAGATCGGTGTATCCAAAATGAGTAGAGGGCTCGGAATGGTCCGAAACTTGGTGACTTTATTGGTACTTGGTATATAAACACCCAAATAAATTGGGGACAGGATTTGAAAAGTCTAAGTTGTCGTAAAAAAAATAGTCATACTCAGGACCTTCGGCTCAAAAATGACCCCCATAGGAAATTAGTTAAGCCAACAGACTTTAAAGAGCTTGAACATTTAACCCATAAATGCATGAGTGTTTTGCAAATCATTATTACATATTCGGTCTTTAGTGACCGGGATCTATATCTAACACGGATGGATCTCTACCTGTTGCGATAATATAAAACTCTGCTGCCATTAGAGTAGTGCTGCCACAGTTACTTTGAAAAAGTAATCTGATTACTGATTACTCCTTAAAAAAGTAATTTAGTAACTTTACAGATTACTTGATGTTAAAAGTAACTAAGTTAGATTACAAGTTACTTTATTAGTTACATTCAGCAGTTGCCGACAACACCCCTGCCGCCTCAACATAGAAATGACAACCGTTTTTGCCAACACTCACTTTATTGGAAGTGCATTTTCAACAGTAACGTCAATGATGTATCTCCTGACATTTTAAATTGAAATTAAAAAATATTTCCAGAAAAAAAAAACATGTTTTAATAAAAAATGTCATAAAGACAGTATTTCTTGACTACACTTAATATAAATACTCTCCCCGAGACGCAAGAAGAAAGCAAAAGTACATATTTTCACTAAGGAAAATGACTAAAATAGCAACTCACAGTGACTTGGATTAATTACTTTAATCTGATTACTGGTTTGGAAATAGTAACACGTTTGATTACTTGTTACTGGAAAAAAGTAGTCCGATTAGAGTAACGCGTTACTAAGTATAAGAATACAATAAAGCATATTTTCTTACCTTTTAGAGCTTGGGAGGTTTCAGTTTGAGCAGATGTTTCATCATCACTGTCCTCATCAGAGCTCATTCCCCAGTACATTCAGCATCTGGCTCATATTCACGTTCTCAAACTCTCATTTTCTCATAACTATCATTTTCAACATCTTCCAAATCAATATTTTGATCGCTGACAGCTTCTTCACTACATCCACCATCAAGTTTGTCTGGCTATCACCAGACCAAGCTCAATTTAAGATTGAACATTGGCCTGGGGAGTCTGCTATGTATTTTCTACTGCACAAGAGGCGTGATGAACTAGCATAAATTAAATGACTCTGTACGCAATTGGATAGTCCTTCAACCAATCAGACCACAAGAGGCGTAATCAGCTTCTCTAACCACCATCGTGTTAAACCCGCCAATGGCAACGGAAGCAGTAGAAATGAATGTACGGGTTTCCAGACTGAGTTGCAGGGCCAAATCAAATCGCCGGCAGATCAGGCTGGGTTTACCCGGTCTACCAACAAGTGACAGTAACACTAATATTTGATTGCGTTCAGCACTTGCTCTGCAATAAATCACTGACCCATTTCAAGTTTTGCTGATTGATGATTGTTCCTATTCTTTTTTTTTCTGCCTGCAGTAACTATGAGTGAAACGTCACTTGATTATGTGTATCAGACATTGCCACCTTGTGGAATAAAGGCGAATTGCACTTATTCAGTCATCAAAGATTCAATTATTGTTGTGCAGAAAAAATACACACACATCGGGTCGTTAGCGACCCTATACAATTTTTCAAAAAAATATATGGGAAAACAGGTATTCTTTTAAAATGGTATTTTTTTTGTTTTGTTATATTATATAATGACTAGATTGAGGCATACTAAGATGGTTGAGGAGGAGGAGAGTAATTAATGACGTCACTAAAGACCCATGGTATGGGTTATGAATTGAGAAATCACATTTTCCCTGATCTTTTGACATAGAAGAGGTTATTGTACTATACAAATATCCTGTAAGTTTCAGAACTCAATACTTTAGTCCAAAAACTTTCATTAGTCTAAAAACAGCTTTTATTGAAACCAAGCTCATGTAGTAAATACCTGAGAGATGCAAACACAGGATTACTCCAACAGTAAAACACTGCGTTCACGCCATCTGCGCTTCGGAGAAACGCGGTCACGCCATCTACGCTTAAAATACATTGCGCGTCTGCGTGAGTTTGCGTGGTTGGCTAAAGGTGTGGGCGCTTGGTGTCGGTAGAAAATATTTAAAAAATTCATAAAAACATAAATAAAATCTGATTGTTTTTTGCAAACTCCACCTGATTCTTGTTCTACATGTTCCCAAGTAACACTGTGGTGATTTTCATGTTGTTACTGTTTTATTATTTAATAATTATAAATCAAAATCATAGATTATTTACCTCTGACAGACATATTTAAAAAAAATGTATGGCCAAATGGCGATGTATATGTTTCTCCTTTAATTGAATAAGATGAACTATGAATAGCCTTTAAGAATGGCAGTGTGGCAATCAATGGCACATTCATAATTCCATTTACACAAAACACAATAAGTCATCCTTTGTCAATTATAACTGTAACTCCAAGTACTTACTTTATTTGCCACAACCAAGAATTATAACGCATATGTAATGGGCATAAATGTTTCACATTGTTGGCAAATGTTTTACATTGTTGGCAAAAGTTTCAACTAGGCTATGTATCAAGATTTTTATCAACATAGAATTTTTTCAAAACAATTCCACATGTGTAAAGGCATGCAAGGACGGGACAGGAAGTCTTGAGAAGGTCAAAAACAGGAGAGAAATATTACATCGATTTACTTCTATTGCTACTTCTAGGATGTTTTTTGATGTAAAAAGCTTGATAACTTTATGGACCTCAGAGAACATTTCATGACCCCTTTAAGTTCATGTAAAAAAAAAAAATCCATAAATTGAGTAGCCTGTCCTGAAGCCTTAGTTTTTGAGTTTTCTTAACTTCTTACTTTTTACAGTGTAGATTTAGAAACTAGGGTTAGGTTACCGTTGTATGAGCAATGCTTGGTTTGTCTTTACGTTTGTGTCTTAATTCCCTAGTAAGCACAACCGCCGCTGGATAGATACTGAAAGTCGCTCATGAACAAAGAGAAATTGTCAGAGACAGAAAGATGGGTGACTGTCACAGACAGAAGCTGCTGTAACTCTCTAAGACATTGTGAGTCCCAAGACACAATAAAAACAATAGCTTACAGAAATCCAGAGAGAGAGAGAGAGAGAGAGAGAGAGAGAGAGAGAGAGAGAGAGAGAGAGAGAGAGAGAGAGAGAGAGAGAGAGAGAGAGAGAGAGATTAAATGTGAATAATCTACAACACAAGAACTGAAAACACAATCTGCATGTTCTCAACTGTTTGTGTGTGATGCATTGGTCAGTTATGTAAGTGGGATAATGACATAGTATTGAGTCATAAGCTAGATTTGTTTATATTATAATACACAAGCATAAGTCGCCACCAGTAATTGTTACAAAAACCCAAGGGAACAGGTTGCTGCCTTCCTCGTCATGACGCAAAAGAGCCGCATTATAAGTCATTGACTGGTGCCATCATCAGGATGCTTTATCAGAAGGCAAACTGCTAGGCGTGAGAGTGAATTCGCTTATATGAGTGTGTGTTATTCTTTTGCCGTATATCGTTAGCTAAATATTACTTTAACATTGCGTCTGAGCCTACACAGATAAACATATACACACAGTGACATTTGGAATATGTTACAGTGCCTTCGACATGATGTCATGAACTGATATACACAAGCGCTCTGATAAACATGTTGCGTGTGTGTTGTATAACAGCTCTGAGGTGTAGGGTGCTCTACTGACCTTTGCGTTCTCTAGGTCACGATGTTAGACAGTACAGACACTCATTTGAGCAAACACATACAGCACTGTAGTGTGTGTTGTTGAGGGAGAGTGTAAAGTCTTTGATCAGATCAGAAGCTACATTCCACACCTCAATATGTGTGTGTGACAGAGAAAGAGACAGGAATCTTAGTATAAGCGTGTGGGACTGTTTGATTGACGCTGTGGTCAAACGGCATGAGGGTAATTTGAGTCACTGATGAGTACGCCAGACTAGCAGAAACTATGCTTTTATATATCACAAACTCCAAAAACACTTCAGCAAGATTTAGCTTTATACGCCGGATAGGTTTAGTTTCATGAGATAAATTGCTATATAAGTAGTATGTCAATTGTAACACGGGAATTTTTTTTTTATATTAGTTTTATAATACATTCAAAAGTTTGGGGTCAGAACGTTTTTAAAAGAAATGAATACCTGTAATCAACATTTTAATTTTAAATTGAACAAAAGTGACAATAAAGACATTTATAATGTTACAAAAAAATTATATTCCAAATAAATGTTGTTCTTTTGAACTTTCTGCTCATCAAAGAATCCTGAAAAAAAGAAAAGCAGCACAACTGATTTCAACATTGATATAATAAAAAAACATTTAGCAAATCATCATTTTAGAATGTTTCTGAAGGATCATGTGACACTGATGCTGAAAGTTCAGTTTTGACATCACTATTACATTTGAAAATATATTACAATAGAGAACAATTATTTTAAATTGTACAATAAAATACAATATTACTGTTTTTACTGTATTTCCAAATTCATTTTCAAATAAATGCAGCCTTGGTGAATATTATTTAATTTTCTTTCCTGTGCCGCTTATGTATTTCCTATTAAATCAGGAAGTCGGGGTGGAATATATCTAAAAAAAAAACCTTTAATTTTCTCATAATATATAGATTGCACATCACCACAATATTCAGTGATTCTCAAAGACTCAACGGATGAATCAGTCTTTCCTTTCCGCGAGCCTGCTCTGCTCTGATTGGTCAGATTGCCCAGTCTGTTGTGATTGGCCTACCGCGTACAACGCGCCTCGGAAGCTAATTGCCTATTACCATAACTGAACTTCAGCTCCGTCCGGAGGCTTCCTAAAGCTCAGTGATTGTACACACTGTAAAGACAGTAATGATGACCTCGATTTTACCATATTAATCCGAGCACGAGTCCGATGATGAAACATTGGAAGAAATAGTTATTCAACCCGAACCTCCATCGCAAGGGTGACATGAGCAGGACGTTTCTCAATGATGCTAGCAAATTTTGCTCCGTCCTTTATCTTTACTCAAAGTTCTCAGAACGACAGACAATCTGCATTAAAGGTGTCATGAACTGGCTTTTTTTTTTTTTTTTATACTGTTGTCTGAGGTCAACTTATGACGTTTGCGTGGTTTTTACATTCAGAAACATCAATGAATAAGTAATAGGCTATTTTCTGACTTGGTTTTGAGGCTCTCTGAAAAACGGTCGGATTTGATGGGCGTACCGCACTGAAGACTTGGAAGTAAACGCCCACGGCTAGGATTGGATAAGATTTGCATATTTAATGAGCTTCAGCTCCCCTGTCAGTTCACGTGAGGAATTGTTTTGAAAACGTCTGGAGAAACGTTCACAGGGCTCGAAAACTATCTTTATCAAACAAACACAATGATTCATCTCTCATCCACCTGCGATTGATTGGAATGTTATTTCTGTATCATTTCGCCCGATCATCAGTGAATATAACCACGAACAGCACACACACACACACACACACACACACACACGCTCGCGCAAGAAAGGAATGTTATTTCACTATAGCCCGCCGGCAGGCTTTGGCTTTGGGCTTTGCGAGGACTGGCCTTACAAGTCCGAGTCTGATCACGAATGAACCAATAACACCTTCTCCAGCCTGTGACAGCGTGCTAAGGTATGTAATCAATAGATATCAAACAATCTGTAACAATGCAACACTAACACATTTAAAAAAAACATGTTTTACTCACATAAGTGTGTTGAACCGTTCCTGTCGGATCCAATACAGAAGGCACAGCATTGTGTTTTAATCTCAATATGTCTGCAAATCCAGTCTCGACCTCTTATCTTGTTTACAATCGATTCTGTGGTGAAATGAAGCGAACAAACGCGATGTCTTATGCACGTGAGCTGGAACCGGCATGTTTATTGCCCTGTAGCACGACCCGTTTCGCTCAATGAGTCGGTGGGCGGGCTTGAAGCCATGCTTCTGCGTCCTATTACGTCAATGGTCGACATATTGTGAGAGCTCTCGTTTTCTGGCCCTGGTGTCTATAAAAGCTTTTCTTTGACTAACAAGGACATTTTCAGCTCTGAAAACAGGATATTCTTATATCACGATTAACTTTTATATACCAAAGGCTCAAAGGAAAGTTGATTTCTCCATTCATCACCCCTTTAATAGACACAGTTTTAGGTAATAGTGGCCAACAGCTGCTTAGCAGAACTATTTCAGTTAGACAGTAATAATGCGAGTTAGCCGGAAACTTACACAATATAAAACACAAAACGATGTATTTTGAACACCTGGTATGAAATATATACACTCAATTATTAGGAAAACCTGTACAATTTCTCATTAATGCAATTATCTAATCAACCAATCACTTGGCAGTTGCTTCAATGCATTTAGGGGTGTGGTCCTGGTCAAGACTATCTCCTGAACTCCAAACTGAATGTCAGAATGGGAAAGAAAGGTGATTTAAGCAATTTTGAGCGTGGCATGGTTGTTGGTGCCAGACGGGCCGGTCTGAGTATTTCACAATCTGCTCAGTTACTGGGATTTTCACGCACAACCATTTCTAGGGTTTACAAAGAATGGTGTGAAAAGGGAAAAACATCCAGTATGCGGCAGTCCTGTGGCCGAAAATGCCTTGTTGATGCTAGAGGTCAGAGGAGAATGGGCCGACTGATTCAAGCTGATAGAAGAGCAACTTTGACTGAAATAACCACTCGTTACAACCGAGGTATGCAGCAAAGCATTTGTGAAGCCACAACACGCACAACCTTGAGGCGGATGGGCTACAACAGCAGAAGACCCCACCGGGTACCACTCATCTCCACTACAAATAGGAAAAAGAGGCTACAATTTGCACAAGCTCACCAAAATTGGACAGTTGAAGACTGGAAAAATGTTGCCTGGTCTGATGAGTCTCGATTTCTGTTAAGACATTCAGATGGTAGAGTCAGAATTTGGCGTAAACAGAATGAGAACATGGATCCATCATGCCTTGTTACCACTGTGCAGGCTGGTGGTGGTGGTGTAATGGTGTGGGGGATGTTTTCTTGGCACACTTTAATCCCCTTAGTGCCAATTGGGCATTGTTTAAATGCCACGGCCTACCTGAGCATTGTTTCTGACCATGTCCATCCCTTTATGACCACCATGTACCCATTCTCTGATGGCTACTTCCAGCAGGATAATGCACCATGTCACAAAGCTCGAATCATTTCAAACTGGTTTCTTGAACATGACAATGAGTTCACTGTACTAAAATGGCCCCCACAGTCACCAGATCTCAACCCAATAGAGCATCTTTGGGATGTGGTGGAACGGGAGCTTCGTGCCCTGGATGTGCATCCCACAAATCTCCATCAACTGCAAGATGCTATCCTATCAATATGGGCCAACATTTCTAAAGAATGCTTTCAGCACCTTGTTGAATCAATGCCACGTAGAATTAAGGCAGTTCTGAAGGCGAAAGGGGGTCAAACACAGTATTAGTATGGTGTTCCTAATAATCCTTTAGGTGAGTGTATATCAAAAATGAATCATACTTACAAGTTGTGATTCTGAGGAGCAAGCTGGTCCAAATAAACTGGGCATTGACCCATCTTTCAAGAGCAAGCGGTTTGCAAATCCCACGTTGAACTGCTAGCTTTGAGCAGTAGTCGTCAGTAAAATGGCGCGTTTGAGGGCGGGTCAAGTTGTTTGCAGACGGACAACGTACAATGTAGGCGGACATTATGCAAATATGATTTATAGTGACATAGAACCGTCATTCATTCGAATTTCAAACGGTTCAGAGTAGATTCTTTCTTTTGGGAGACAATAACTATTTATTGTGCACTTTCGACTTTACAACTTTGCTGGTCGTTTACATTCGCAAACAGCTACAGTATATTATAAGTAGGCCTATATGTTGACTGAGCTGTAATACCCCCCCCCCCCCCCCCCAACCACCACTTTTTGATTTTATTGGTTATAAATTCAGCACCTTGCAGACAGTTTGGGCTGTTTCCACTAAATTCATAGCCTAGAAATCTAGACGCACCCTAGCGGCAGAAAATGTATTTTGCCGCGAGTGTAGTCTAGCAACTCCCGGTAGACCTGAGAGCTGGAAAAACCAAACTCTGGTCAGGCCAATCACAGCGTGTGTAGAGTCGGTGGGCGGGTTTAACATAATGACAGCACGTCACGGCAGAGTTGCAGAGGTTCTGTGTGCTACTCGTAAACAAAGAAGCTGGCGAACAGCGGTCTTTTGAATTGGCTTCGGCCGCGACTCTGGAAGATTTAGAGTTAAGCTTTTCTTTGAGAAAAGAAGAAAGAACGGCACTGAAGTCATTCTTAAGAAAAGACGATACTGTATGTTCGAAGTTTGGCCTACCGGATACGGCGAAAGTCTATCAACTAATGTTAGCTCGGCTCACCTTCTTCTTCACTCTGGTTGGTTGTGGCGCTCATGGCGCTATCCAATTGCATGCAGAGGGAATTTGAAAGACAACCGTTTATCCCGCCCCTCGGATTGAGCCCTGTCAGTGGTGAGTTTCCAGACCCAACATCTTGATGTGGGTCTGGCTTGTCAGGCTATTAAATTCAAGAAAAAACTAGAACAAAGAATTTTGTTGTTGTATGCTAGATTTATTCAAATGGATCTGAAGGGAGGCATATGACCTTTTTATGTAATTTCCACTGTTTCACACTGTATGAAAGGGAATATTCGACAAACCATAACAGTGGCACTTTAAATAGATATAGTCTTTAGTTTAAAACATAATTTGTACTTGCAAATGCTAGTTGGTGTTAGGGGGGAAGGTGTTTTTGAGAGGATTTAATTGGAAAAAAAATTGACACGCAAGAATGATCAATATTTTGGTCCATTTTTCTTGGAAGACAAAGACCATAAATTTGTGCTAAACATTTGTTTTGACAACTTTCAGATGTACACAAACATATAGACGACCTCTAAGCTAACAGCTAAAAGCCACAAAACAAGTCTATTTCTGATCTCATGGGGTCTTTAAGACTTCAGCAATAATCATGTTTATTAGGTTATTAGACCTCGCAAAAGACATGCAGTGCATCTTTGTAACAATTCTCAATTCAGTCTCTTTTGCTCATAACAGGTAAAAGGTGTCATGAGAACAAGAAAGAACAGGGACTCGTTTAATGGTGCCCTCGGGGAAAGGAGGAGCTAGTATGAAGAACAGAGTATAAACAATGTTGCCAGAGTAATGCAGTTGCCTTCAAAATGGTAAGCATTTTATAATCGTTTGTAAATATATATTAGGATTATTCTTTGCTTTCATTTCATTCATTTTGTCCATCCTTGATTCCTTTTTTTAATCTATTTAGCTATGTTTTTGAGTGCTGTTTTCAGAAGTCAGAGGGTTTACTTAGGGTTGACAAATATTTACAAAGCATTTACAAATAACACATTGAATTAAATGTAAAATGCTTGAGTAAAATAACCAAAATAATATTTATTGTAATCTTTTATTTACAGGTTTGAAAAATCCTCTTTTTAGTGCAGTTGCATTCTGTATCATTAATCTTAATGTGAAAATCATAATGGGAATGTTTGCATATTTTATCGCATATTTATTTTAATTTCTTTTGATGGGATATGAGTATAATAAATTGCCTTTGCGGGGGTGGGGGGTACACTCTAAAAAATGCTGGGTTGTTTCAACCCATGTTTGGGTCAAATGTAGACAAGCCTAACATTTGAATTTAACCAAATTGTGTTTGTCCATTTTTGACCCATGGGTTGAAACAATTTTTATAATTCCATATGATTTCTGGGTATAGAAAAATGTAATGAAATTAGTTTTTTGTTTTCATATTTGAACAGTCATATTCCCATTTGCAAAGCACACAAATTCATCTGACTTTCATTGGGACTTTCGTTTGAAATATGGGAATTTCATTTGACAAGTTAATCTTCTCATGGTTTTTTTCATGTTTTCTGTGCTGATTGTGGGGAAAATCTGTGGAATTGTATGGAACTAAAGCTCAAAAGATGAAACCCAAATTAGCTCAAATATTTAATAAACAAGCGTGTATAACAGTGCTTGGCCACTGTAGCAAAACTCCTGGGGTTCTGTAGAATTCTGCATATGTTTTAACTTTGTGGGGAAGTAATCTCTGTTTATTAATTTCCAGAAAGGTATTGAAAAGTACTTTAAAAGGAAATACTAAATATACTTTCTTTCTTAAACTGTAAGTGTATATGCTCTGTGAATGCAATACCTGTGTGTATGTGTGTTTAAGTCCTTCGGGATGGTGGGACGATTTCCAGGACGACCGCCAGGCATGTGTTACCCCTGGCCTGCGCACTTCAGTAACACACACACACACACACACACACACTCACTCACACAAATGGCTGCTCTGAGTGCGGCCCCACCAGGGACAGCAGGTCTCAACATTCCTCTCCTGTTTCCACGACAACCTCAATGCCAACAACACAGTCCGGCTCTTTAACCCTTTAACACATTCCTGGTGGAGACATTTCCTCCGGCACGTACACACACGCTCACTCACCCACTCAAAAACAAACACACACTATTACACAGTTAGAATTGAAAAAAAAAAATAGGCTAATACATGCAGGACTGCGACCCATGGAGGGATACGATCAGCAAATTACTAGAAACACAATGATTTCACTATGAGTCTGTACCTCTTTACACAACCGCTTATATAAATACTGTAGTTTGCCTTCATGACTTATTAGGCCCACACAAGTGTTTGTGCACTTTTTTCTCCTTTTTCTGTGAAATACATTTAAAACCTTGCATTTTTTTTAAATCTTGTATTATTTCAACCCCCCTAAATATATAATAATTTAAATATTTGAACTTTTAGTTATTTAATACTGATTTTGATTTTGTTTGTTTCCTCTAGTATGGTTTGTATATATTGGTTTAGATACATTGGTTTGTTCATTTATTCATTGGTTTGTCAAAATACATGTTGTTTAAATATGTATTGAGTTGATAAAGTAATTAATTTAAACTCCTTAAAATATTCATTCATTCAAATTGTATTTCCTAGAGTGATATATTTGTTACACATGTGAAATTGTGGATTAGAGTTAGACGTACACAGTAATAAATTAACAACACAGACACAAAAAGAAGTAGAAGTTTAATAAAAGCATTTTTGATCAGGCCTGTTGATTTTGATTATAATTAAAGCATCTGCATATTGTGACAGTTTCTTTGTAAAGATATGCACATAGTGTGCTGGTTTTATGCATTCATGACAAAATAAATGATTAAATTATATCTGTTAAACGTTTCTTTGGAGGATCTTTTCTGACTATTTGAGATTTTGCTTCCTGTGAGCATTGGAGGAAGATTGCACAACTGGATTAATTTGAGCAAACAGATATGGTGGAAAAGTCTTAAAATACAAAAAATACAAATTGAGGGAATTATAATAAATGATATTTTTATGCAAATACAAGCAAAGTCATATGTCATATCAGACCTGCAGGCAACAGTACACTAAGAAGATAAATGGGCTAAGTGGAGCAGTATTATAAAGAGCAGCAAAGGTATGTTTTATTTCAAAGGTAAATGTCAAATTGTAGGGCCAGGTACTATATCTAGATACCTTGGAAATATGGATGAACTTAACTTTTGGGATGTGTGTTTTAAGATCAATTATATAAATACAAAATTAAAAAAAGGATACATATTTAAATATGTTTGGCAGATGTTGAATTGGGTGACAGTGAATTGTGTTTAAAGCAAAAAGGCTATATAATACAATAACTATGTCAGCTCTTGATTATGAGTCTGGTATGGATTGATGATGAAAAAGACTAGTACAGGCATAAGCTTGAATAATATTTTATGCTGTGCTGTTCCATTACTGCAGGTAGAGATGGGTGAAATACCACTAAATATTAATAAGCTTAACCTGGAAATCAATTCTGAGTTCACCAAGCAAAGAAAGACACTCAGAATTAGGTATTACAGATATTAAAGTTATTCCCTGTGTTACTTTACCAAATACCCCATGTACGTTTAGTTGATTTTCAGTTGCATGATAAACTTGACATATAACTGACTTTAAGGAGATTGTTGTGAGGTACTTTTTAGACCAAATATTATTCTCAGTAGGATCCCACCTGTGGTCACACAGTGTATATACAGTGTAAAATACAAAAATTCCATTAAAAAGTCAGACGGACAGTGTAGCTGTATTTGGGTCAAAGACGAGACGTTGCAATTTTGGTGTCCCCATTAAATCAAATTTACAAAAGTCATTGTATATATTTAAAAAACTTGTTAAATGCAAGTAAATTGTCTACTTTAATATTTCATAATAACTTTTGTGAAAAGAAAATGTCAACATATGGGGTAAATAATGTTCCAAAGTGTAAAATTGACATTCAGGGTAATGGTCCGGACTTTGATTTTGCCATTACATCTTTAAATAAACATAAAATATCAAGGTAAAATATATATTTGTTTTCTTGGCATTTTCAAATAAGTGTTGGCTGTGTTATATTAAAAGGAATATGTCTTATTTCTTTTTTTAAGTATTTAAATAACCAGGGGACTTTTGTCCTGGAAATGCAGTTTGTAAGAGATCATTCAGTGTAACAGGATCAAGAAGCCATTCTGAAATCAAATAAAAAACAGGCAGTCATTCGGCAGTCTGTGACATCATCAAAAGGGGTGCTGCAGAAAAGTGAATTCATTGCTCTTAAATATTTGATTATTCCACCTTTCATGGTGTGATAGCCTAAGTTACAAAACCGCATGTCATTCAGTGAAATGCCAAAAAAAAATTAGGTAGATGTTGTGAATAATTGCGATTAACTTTACTGGTCAAGCTCACGGTTTGATAAGGGTGGCCAGTTGATGGCCTGCAATATTAGCTGAAGTAGAAGTTTCGTCATTCAGGGTAATGTTTTTTTCACCAAAGTGTCATCCATTACACTGAATGACAGCATCACTGTATAAATAACAATTTTAGCATCTTATTTATATTACAGATAAATGAGGGATGTTTAGCATGAATAAATATATGTTAAACTTAATAAATGTAAATATTTTAATGCATTTTTGTATTGTTTCATTTGTGTTATTGGTTAATTTTAGATGCCCACAAACAGAGAGAGTTGAAAGGCACTGTAAAATGCCAAAAAGCCAAAGAGTAAATGCAGACCCAGTATCTTGGACGGCACTTTTAAAGTCCATTTACACCAAGAACAATAACTATTATGATAATTATAATGGTATCAGCGTAATGCTGTAGCTCTTTAAAGCGGAATGGATTCTGATTGGCTGTCAATTTATCGCACAATATCATTTCTCTATACCGTTAACGTTATAGTTGTGGTGTGGCAGAGAGCATCAGAACAGTAGAATAAAATGCTTATTATTTTTCAGCATCTGCTTCTGCCATCATTTACTCAGAAATATTATTATAACTAATTTAATTATACAGACTAATACTAAAAACATTGCAATTATGGGAACAATGGCAATATTATCTCCCTTTTTGGCTAAATGTCATTCAGAGTAACAAACCGTGGTCATTCAGCGTAGCGGATATATTTATGTAAAATGAAACAATATACTTATTCTGACCTGTAATTATTCAAATATATAAAAGAATATGGATTCATACAAAATTTTATTTTCACTTCCTTACAAAAACGTTATGGGTAAATGGGTAAACCCTAGTGGTTTGAATAGTGGCAAAGTATGAAGATGTAAAAATGACAAATAATTCGTATTTGAGGGCTGCGCTGTTATCCTTTAATAAAGTTTTCTAATATATCATCAAAGGAGTCCTATTTTAAATATGCCTAATAAGATTTTCTGATACATATATATTGTTACACTGAATGACATTTTGGTGGGTGTCCTCAGTAAATCATGGTAAAAAATTAATGATAGTCATTATTTGTCATTATATACCTCCAAACTTTGTGTGGCCTTCAGATTAGCTCAAGAACAGAGTGTCGAGAGCTTCATGGAATGGGTTTCACCAAGTGCAATGCAAAGCGTCGGATGCAGATGTGTAAAGCACGCCACCACTGGACTCAACAGCAGTGGAGACGTGTTCTCTGGAGTGATGAATCTTCTCTTCGCTTTTTTGTCTGGCAATCCAGTGGACGAGTCTGGGTTTGGTGGTTGCCAGGAGAACGGTACTTGCCTCACTGCATTGTACCAAGTGTTAAGTTTGGTGGAGGGGGATTATGGTGTGGGGTTATTTTTCAGGGGTTGGGCTTGGCCCCTTAGTTCCAGTGAAAGGAACTCTTAATGCTTCAGGATACCAAGACATTTTGGATAATTTCATGCTCATAACTTTGTGGGAACAGCTTGGGAATGGCCCCTTCCGGCTCCAACACGACTGCACACCAGTGCACAAAGCAAGGTCAATAAAAACATGGATGAGCGAGTTTGGAGTAATTTGACTGGCCTGCACAGAGTCCTGACCCGATTGAACACCTTTGGGATGAATTAGAGCGGAGACTGCGAGCCAGGACTTCTCGTCCAACATCAGTGCCTGACCTCACAAATGAAAGAAGAGTTGAATCTGTTACAGCTGCAAAGGGTGGGCCAACTCCCTATTAAACCCTAGGGATTAAGAATGGTATGTCATTAAAGTTCATGTGCATGTAAAGGCAGGCGTCTCAAAACTTTTGGCCATATAAGGTGTTTCTCAATGTCAAGGGTCCTTCCTCTGTAGGACTAGTCCTTCCAAGTCACTTCCTTCAGAGGCTAGGCGAGGCTCCTCTTTAGCATTCGGAGAACAAGTAAATGGAACAGGCTAGCAAGTGCACGTCAGCCTCATCACGTCAGTAAAAAGGTCCGTTAGCCATCAATAACGTAATTTGTATAATATCTGTACGGTTGTAATTTGTACTGGCATTTAAACGTTAAACTTTACTTATATTTACTATGGTTATAACAAATGTTTGGTAACGTAAATACTTACACTTGAAAGCATATTGCCCCGTTAACGCTCCGACTCCGATATTTTGTATTTTTTGAACAAGATAGCAAAGCTGCGCGCATAGGATTGTGGGTGATTTGAGAACGCTAAGTGCGCGAAGTCTACTCGTAAGCATCCTTTCCTGTATATGGCATATTTTTCGAACGAAGGACTCAGACAGTGGAACAGACTGGAACAGTCCTTCGACGGATGCCGATGACGTAGCATCCTCGGAATTCTGGCTTCCGAGGATCCTTCCTTGACATTGAGAAACGCCTATAGACTCACTTGTGCCAACCGATGTACGGTATCTAAACCAATATAAAGTTGAGGAAACCACTGCATATTTGAGGAGCCCAATGTTTACTTGAGCAAACCCGTGTATAAAGGAGCAAACCCATGTGCACTTGATCAGACCAATGTATCTAAGCAACGTATTATAAATCAATGCATTTGTCATTAAATCATACATTCAACCAGTGAACCAATCCATTTTCACACAATACACATGTATTATTTCCTGAACGGTTTCCCATAGTGGGCTTTCCGTATAACTTCATCTATGCCCCTCTCGTGCACACTGAGCATGCACGGCAAAAACTTTAGGTTAAAGCTGTTCTTGGCGGTTTCATGAGTGCACACACTCATGCAGAGCCAAATGACGTCCAGCTCCCCCTTTTTGGACGTTATGGGTTGATCTTGACCTAGTCCAGCTCTGTGGATCTAATGGGTGGAGGGATAGAGTTATGGGTTGGGTTCGGCTGTGTTTGGACCTTCTAGCCCCACCGATTACACCCAAATTAAATCCAGAGAGGGGGAGCTGGACTTCATGCTGCACCCATGGCTCTGCAGTGAGCAGCCTCTCCGATTTTACAATTTTACTGGTGCCACTAACAGACCCTTTTCACATTTCTGGGACGTCGTCATACACTGTAAAAAATCCAACTCACAAAAATGTAGGCTAATGATTATGTTTTAGTTAACTGGACAATTAAATGCACAAAAGTTGGCTTAACCACTGAAAAGAAGTTGGTTCAACAATTGTTGGACCAACCTAGTATTAATTGTTGAGATTCATAGGCTGATTCTTGATATCTGTGGGAGCAAATCTCACAGGAGGTCAAAGTGCTTAATGTACAATCGGTTTTAAAACGTATTCAGCTTTTCTGATTAAAACCGTGCTGTAGCTTTTCTAGAATCACAATAAAATAAAGTTAATAGTATATTGCTCATATTAAACTCAGTCAGAAAATCAGTGAATTAAACCACTACACAATTATTATATTCTTATTCATGAGTCAGAGAAACACTAACATTAAAAAGTCATCAAACTGCCCAACTAAAGAAAACACTGATCGCCATGATGGTGACATAAATTTATTAACAATTTTCAACACAAAATCAAAAAAAGCAATAAAAACTCAGTCAGCTGAACAAAAGATCTTAAATTGGGAGACATGTGACCTTACTCAGTTAATTGAGTTGAGTGAACTACTTTATGTAAAAGTTCAGTAAACTCAAAAACGCTGTGCAGCAAGTTGCCGTACAATTTTAAGTTATGTCAGCTTTTCTTTTTTTACAGTGTATAGGTGGTAAAACTTCTATAGTGGAGATCAGGAGACGACAGCAAATATAATTTTTGTATCTCCATGTGCTCCAATATCAAAAAAAACCCACAACTTTCCAAAAGAGGGGAAAAATAAAGAGATTGATTACAGCAGAAGAGAGAATGATGATGGGAAATGTGCCATCATTACCTTGCATTTGAAACAATCACACAGAAGTGTTCATTTGTTGTTGTTGTTGTAGAGGAATGATAACACAAAGAATAATGTTATAAATATATATTAAAACATTTTTATATGAAAAACTTAATGTGTGATGTTGATAACTCCACGGTCCATGGTGCAAAAACTTCACACAGCACCTTTAAATGCAATTAAAACAAAAATAAAGGTGCTCTTGTTTGTAACAATTGAATCAACAAATGAATAAACAAATATGCAAAAGAAAAAGAAAAAATGTGCTGCCAATTATATGAAACTGTGTATGAAGTGATTTTCTTCCTCAACAGGAGCATGGGAAAAGTGTTTGCGTGTGTGTGTGTGTGTGTGTGTGTGTGTGTGTGTGTGTGTGTGTGTGTGTGTGTGTGTGTGTGTGTGTGTGTGTGTGTGTGTGTGTGTGTGTGTGTGTGTGTGTGTGTAAGTGAGAGTTTCCTCTGCATTTTCACATGGTGCTTCAAATAGAAACAGCAATCAAAGACCTGCCGTGCCCCATCACCTATGACCTCTGAACCCTGACCCTAAATCTGACATTCATTTTGATGTGTTGTGCTTCAAAATAGTCACACATACGATATATGCATGCGCAAACTCACAAAACAACCCTTAATTTATGGTTTCTTACAAATAAATACTCATAAACCCAAACACGAGGGCGTGCGGTACGACTGCGTTTTGATGTGCGTCAAGACCAGAGTGCAAGCGTCGCTCTTTCAATGGTAAAACAACAAGTGTCGTCCTGTTTACTGGACGTATGAACGCGCAGCAGACATGAGCAAGTGTGTTTGGGAGCTGTTTGTGTGTGGCCGCTTAGCTTGGGATGATGTAATGCCCAGAACAGCAGGACTCATTACACAGTCTGACGCCGCGTGGAGACGGGCTACAACTGACCTACATACACGCTCTTACATAACGCACAGCGCTTCAGAGCATCCAACGGGTGTGTGTATGTGTGACAGAAACAGCAAGTCCAACAACACATCATTTATGTGTGTTTGTGAAGGTGTGTCTGTGTTTTCTAATATCTATAATTCAGCACATTAATCACAGAGCTTGCTTTTGAGGACAAATATAAGAAGGAACATGGAGGAAAGATTGATATTTCACTTATATCTCTGTGACAGCAATTATTACATGTAGAATTGCTGAATTCTCCAGCTTAGATCTTTCTTCTGAGAGAAATGCTCAATAGCTCAAAAGTTAAAGAAAAAAGACACATGAAATATTGATAACCATAATACTATTGGTCGTTTTTAAATGACTGGTATGGGCCAATATTTGAGTTTTTTAAATCAAAACTATTGTTTTGATCAATATTAGAGTTTTGTTCATGTTTGTCAACATTAGAGCTTTTTAAAAGTATTCGTATAAGTCAAAA